>NC_137458.1:236932590-238132590 GCF_964235325.1 Thermobia domestica | reverse complement strand
CTGCTCATGAATCTGACAATTTCTGCGACTAACACTTAATGTAAAATTGACTAAGTTTAGCAATAATTTTAGAAATTCATTCTCTCTCTCTCTCTCTCTCTCTCTCTCTCTCTCTCTCATGTAATATTTTTTACTTGTTTGTCAGCGGGAATATAAAGTATAAGATCACAATTGTTGACATTATAACATTGCAGTTGTGGTTGAATTTGATAAAAATAGTAACTGTTCCGAGGGTGAAAGAAATTTCTATCTTGCCTGCATGACAGCAAGAATGTTTTGAAACGAGTACACGCTTTAATTAATTCACAACACAAACAAACATGTAACACGGAATTCAAATGTTCCAAGATTGCTCTGAAAATGCAAAGGTCAAACTACTCCTCTTTTTCGCACACAAGGATTCTTTCGACATAAAAACAATAAAAGTTGAAAAAAAAAACTACCTACTTCTTTGTTTTACGAAATATTTTATTGATATATCTGGAACACCAGCTTTCGAAAAAGCGTATTCAGGTAGTTTCCGTCGTAAAGCTGAAATATTTCAGCAAGAAGCGAGTGAATGAGGCTGTATAAGACGTGTGATTGTAAAAATGGTGGTGAAACGCGAGTTTCGCTTCTCAGATTGCCACGAGGCTTCCTCTCCAGCAAGTGTTCTTCAAAAATGCTATCTTTAATAATATATGAGGTGTGGAAGTGGCTTTCCGCTCTTTACTCACAGTAGTGATTACCTCATTACGGAAGTAATTATTACAATTAATCTACATGACGTGTAAATTGAGAGCATCTCTTAAATTATATTGCTCTTCGGCATTCATATTGAAAATTCTGTGTGTCTAAGTGCATTATTTTGTAAGATATTTATGAATTAAATGTTATTTAGTTTTGTTATCGTAAGAGGTTTCTGAAGCTTCTAATGATGATTATACATCCCCTTCACAATCAAATGTTCCTTCGTTCATAAATTTGAATGAATAGGGTTAATAATCTCACACAAATTTCGGAAATGACCAGCCAAAATGAATGTGCCCAATTGTTAGTTCTTGCTTCTAAAAATGTCTGTTGATTTTTTTCGCATTTCATTATGATTTTCATTTTATCAGGAAGGAGTGTCAATGATTTGTAAATTAACACTCAGGTCACATTTGATAAAGAAAAAATGTGATCTACTTGCTTTCTTTCAGGCCTGGTTTCTTACTTAATAACTAACGGTCCTTTTTTTTCGCTTCCATACATGTGACAATATTGGTACCCTTCAACTTCTCTTTTGGATGCTGACTCATCGTTCTCAGGTTCAGTGACAACAATCGCAATGTATATCACAACACAACATTCCTGCAGGAATATAAGAAAACAAACAGAATTCTGGTGCATAGAATATACGATACATACACTTCTAATCAAATATATGTATATACAAGGGTAAATCAAAAATTATCCGCAATGTAGCTATAACTTTTCTTACATTGTCCATACTTACCTCGGCCCTCGTTTATTTTATTATGCCGTTGTGGTCATGCTATGAAAGTTCGATTATAATTCCTCAATTTGTCTTCCTTTTGTTGCAGATAGATCATGGCCGCTCCATTAGAAGTGTGCACCAAAGAGGAACAACGAGCAATGATCCGGTTTTTATGGTCGGAAGGTGTATCAGGAGCCGCAATCCATTAAAGACTTTCGGCACAATACGGGAACAGTGTCTTGCCGCAACAGAGTGTCTACGAATGGATTGAAGCATTCGAAAATGGTAGCACAAGTGTGAAGCCGGACGACCATCCTTCTTCGTGCTTAACACTTATGCGACCATTTTCGAATGCTTCAATCCATACGTAGACACACTGTTGCGGCAAGACACTGTTCCCGTATTGTGCCGAAAGTCTTTAATGGATTTCGGCCCCTGATACACCTTTAGACCACTGCTCGTCGTTCTTCATTGGTGCAAACTTCTAATAGAGCGGCTATGATCTATCTGCAGTTAAAGGAAGACAAATGGAGGAATTGAAATCAAACTTTCATAGCATGACCACAACAGCATAACAATAACATAAACAAGGGCAGAGGTCAGTATGAACAATGTAAGAAAAGTTATAGCTACATTGCGGATAGTTTTTGACTTACCCTCGTACATATTAATAATTAGATTCTCTGAATATCTAATAATATCTGACTCAAAGTATTACCTACATATTCTGTACTTTAGGAGGGCACAAGTCGAACAGCCTTTACTAGTTAAATTTACCATCCAAAGTTCTATAAATGTGATATTTCTTAATGTACATATCTTTTTTTTTTTTTTTTTTTTTCAACTTTTTGAATGGATACTTCACAAATCACAATCAGACTGTATTCTTAGTCTGAAAGCTCAAGATCTTAAAAGGACCAGATTATTTCAGTGCAAACTTAAGATTAAACTTCTTACCCAAAGAAGCCTTTAAAATCTGCGTAACAAACAGCAACTCATCAACTGAGAAGGCACAAAATACTTGTTTTTTTTATTGTACAGTCTTTGCTTCCTTTGCCAAGTTTTTTCAATATTTACTGTTTTGATCTTACTGAGCTTCTTATTAGTAGAGATTTCTACTATACTTAGATCGACTAGCCAAGTCACATAAAGAGGATTGAATATTTTCCAACTACAAAAAATATCGTAAAAGAGTTTATACGATTTCAAAATTTACACACGTTCATTGTGTACTGGTCCTGATGAATGAAATTATCCACTTGCTTTGGTTCTCATTAAGGTACGTTGTGAGTGATTTTATCTTTCCACTAAGTTGGAAGTAGGCGAATAGCTAGAGGTCGTCATATTCTGTATGCCTGTACTAAAAAGGAAGGTTTTAAGAATAATATAAAGTACTAACCTTGATCGTGAATGACCTTATTTGTGTACCATAAAGCAAAAACTACTTATCAAAATTTATCCCAGATGAATTAGGGCTTCTTACTGGGTCTGACTACAAACCGACTAGCAGCATCTATCAACACAAGAGGGTACTTATAACCATTACTGCAAGGCCATGATTTCATCGTGTCCAAGTAATAGGAACGCGGGTAAATTACCCTCCAAGAATAGTATTTTCCATGTTTCGAAGTATTTCTATAATTCGAACGTTGATGTCACCTTCGTAACATATTACCTTATATCACTAAACGTATTATGCTAAGTGAGACGAACCTTTAGTTTCCTTCAATAGTATTCTATCACGAATACAATAGTTAGCACTTTCTTTCTTTTCAATCCTATCTATGATCTTTCGAAAATTATAAGTCATCCCTCTAACCTGTGAAGAGGTTGATTCAAGAAAAGATTATTTCACAAGTTAATATATAACACATGAACTTCTTTACCTTGATACTTGATGGGATGGTAATTGGTTTTACGTGATTTGTTTAAAAGTACTTTGTAACACGTTAATGAATCCTGTTGTAAATCGATATTATTCTGTTTATATGTTAACTAGTTTGGGTTATGTTCAAACAATTAAGTAGGCTACGTAAGATTTAGTGAGCCTCAATTGTAATTTAGCGTAAGGTAAGTTATATACCTTTATGAAGGCGTGAATTATATTGATATACATCGTGCGATGTGTAGAAATCAAAATACTGGTGTTAGTTCAGAGTATACACTGTGAAATGTTAAGACGTTCAACTGGCGCAAGAAGTAAAAGTGTCTAAAGCTCCAATGGCTCATTTAAGTCTATTCAAGGAGTTTGGTCTTGAAACAGGTAACATTAAGAGTTACCTGAAAATACAAGCTGATCTATGTCGCAGATGGCATCAAGGAAAATGCTTAAGTACCAACATTGCTCACAGTTACAGGTGATATCTACGTAACTTTACTTGGCCCGATGCACCTTCAACTAAAACTTATGAAAAGTTTAAAGTGACGTTAATTAATCGGTATGGTAAAAAAATAAATAAAATAATTGAACAGTACACATTCTACAGAATGGTCCAGAAAGAATACGTCTGTTGCGCAGTATATTGTGGAATTGAGAAAGCAAGCGGCATCTTGCGAGTGTAGCGATACTGTAAATGACATGCTACGTGACCAATTTGCATTTGGAATTCGCAACGATGCGGCACGTAGGCAGATGCTAATATTGAAAGACCTGACTTTGCAAATTGGTGTCGAGCTCGCTAGTGGTATAGAACAGACAGATCAACATATGCTAAGGTTTAAGAAGAAATATGAGAATCACTGAAACTTGTATCAGATCTGTTATAGCAAACAAATGGAAAGACATTCGTTCAATAGATGAAATGCGAATGAAACTACCTAACCAAGGATGTTAGATGTTCAAGCTGTACTAGCTTGAATAAGCTGGCATCTACAGACACTGGTACTTCCAAAACTATAATTAAATGTTCCAACTGTGCCAAATTCCAAAGAGTAAGGGAATGTCCAACGAAGGAGATGATTTGTTTCGCCTGCGGAAAAGTGAACCATTTTTCATCGGCGTATCGCCGAACAAAAAGATTCAACCTCTTGCATGACAACTCTACTTTGAACTAAGAGACATCGGCAGAGAATTCAGCAAAAAGATGATGCAAATATTGCAGATTTTCAATGAAAATATGGAAAGTGATAACGGTAGAGTTACGAAAGTACAACCGCAAGAGAAATTCAAATTACAAGAATTAATACTTATGGATTCATGGGCAAGACGATTCGTTTGTTGAACAACTCACAGACAAGAATGTTGTAATTTCATTGCCCTCTGTTGCCTTTCAAGAATATTCAGCAGAGATTACTTCAGAGCACACGTTTGGTTTCACTTTATGTATGCTACACATCGAGGGCGCGCAAGTAGGTGTAGCTGAGTCAGAAGATTCGGAATGTGATTATTTAACGGCAGAAGAAAATGAACTGTTATTAACTGAAAGTTGGGAAACAGACAAGAAATGGTTAGAAAGTATGCTCAGAAGATCTAAGGAGAAATATATGCACAAAGAAATGGAATATTGGATTAAAGAATTCAAATATGCAGCCGGGAAGTATCTAGAAGACTTGTGCAAAGTTAAGGTTAGTAGAGACAAAAAAACACAAGAGAATCAACTGAGTTTGTAAAGTTTATTATTTGTTGTAACATTTTCTTTTCTTGCTTTTTTTTCTTTCCAAAATGGAGTGAATGAGATGGTAATTGGTTTTACATGATTTTGTGAAAAGTACTTTCGAATATGTTATTTAATCCTAATGTAAATTGTTATTTATTCTGTTCACATATTAACTAGGTTAGGTTATGTTTAAACAGTTAAAAAGGCTACTTAAAATTTAGTAAGCCTCATTTATAATTCAGTATGTGGTGAGTTATATACCTTTATGAAATCGTAAATTAAACTGACATACATCGTGTGATGTGTACTAGTCAAAATACTGATGTTAGTTTAGAGTATACAGTAATACTTAAAATACTTATAATAAATAATAAATATAAGTGAAGTTTAAGACGACGTTAAGTTTATTTCATGATTATTCCCTATATGGTTCTATAGTAATAGAAACGTGTTACTGAAATAGTACAACTTAGAATACTTAAATACTCGTCAATCACTTCGATGTCTTTAGGAGGTGAAAATTCAGTGTATTAGTACACTCTACTTAAATAATCAACCAGGTGGTTACTGCGTACTCTCAGGTGGATTATGCCCAATTGATATTTCCTAAATGTTTCAATTAGATACCCATATTTTCTTTGTTGTGGTTTCGAAAAATCCAAGTAAGATTTGATTTATCCGAAAACAAGATTTTTTGTCAAAAAATACAAGTCCAACTTCAATAATAAAGCAAAACAAAGATCTCTAGCTTGTGATTTTAAAATACTTTTCTGCCATTCCCTTATTTCTTATCATCTCTACCCTTTGTACTTATTTGGAAGATTTACGATCATTTTTATAGTTATTTACGAAAATCTAGGAGACTGATACTCGTATGTTGAAAGTTTGGATTATCACGAAAACAGGTGTAAATTAAACATGTCTACAAACCAAGAAAACTAACAGTGAAATTTGATATTCAAGTTTTATGTTATTACATTATTATTAGCACATTTCACTGTTATTTTTCTTGGTTTGTAGATATGTTTAATGTACATGTGTTTTCGTGATAATCCAAACTTTCAACATACGAGTATCAATCTCCTAGATTTTCATAAATAACTATAAAGATGATCCTAAATCTTCCAAATAAGTACAGATAACGCTCACTAAAGTTCATAATTGACTTTTTGAGAACATGCTGGCCCTAATTGATATATTATATGACTACCTTTTCATTTCAAAAAATATCACAGATTTCAAGATGACGGCGGAGGTTCGTGATCTACTCTGCCCATTCTTCTTTTGCCAATATAAGAAACTACCATGGTTTGCATTGTCTATCTTTCACTATTTCACAAATCAACAGTTTATTTGATGTATTTCAATAACATAGCATAACCATTCTCTCACCAACTTTGACCCCTCCTCCTCCGTTTCTTATGGCGCTCAGCCGCTATAACTTTGCACATACACATATTTTCACAGCCTCTATCAGGCACACTATGTCTCATCCCGCAACTCGATTCATCCATTTGGACCCTTTACTTGTCAGACCACATGGCTTGTACCGCAGCGTAGCTGCTGTGCTTAGACAATCCAGTGTCCATATATTGAGAACACCTTGCGACGGAGCCCTCGTTTTCGAGACCCGGTTCAGTCATTCACTTTTTTACTCTTTGTGTGTTATTGAATTCGCACCTACAGAGAATCTGGTGTGTTCAAGTCAGAAAGTTTAAGTCTGTTGTTTCCTCCTTTCATTAGTATGTATGAAATTACAACCGTCAGTAGTTTCATTGTTTCCATTCATATTTATCTTAAATAACGTTTTCACAGTGTGGAAAGAAAACCAAAAATCGAATTTCAGTTTTCCGAAAAATCTATTTGGACAACATTAGTAGTAATCCATCTTCGGGTCAGGTTTGCTGTATATGTTACTGCAGCCTTATTTTTAATAGATACCTCTGCATTCGGGGTAGGATATCCCAAAACAACGACCTTTTTATTTATTTGAGAATATATAACAAGTAAAGGTTTGGTTTTATCGTTGTTGTCAACCAGAAAACATGGAAAGACATATGGGGAACTTTTCATCCCATATCCTAATCCCTTGGCTATAAGATCGTTGAGATAATCATCCAACTGCTTCACCTTACGTTTCGAGAGAGGATAAGTTTGTGAAACCGAAGAAGTTTTGTCGTCGTGAATTTCAAATTTACTGTCCTTAATAAGTCCCAAACTTATTGCAAATCACTTCAGGAGAATATGTGTTAGTAGAAATATGTAATATACCATATTGTTCTTTTCCTGAATCCATCCGGAAAGGTAAAGTTCATGGTCTCCGATTGTGATCTGAAGCTGAATGGTCTCTCGGACAGGCGCCGCCACTCGTTCCAATCTCTGATAGTTACGGACCACCATAATTCCCTGGTATGTGGAACCGCCACTGGAATAGTCTGCTGGCAGAAGGAACCACCTTTGGGCCTGAAAGTAGAAAATGCATCATTTGATTCCCACAAGGAACTGTCACTGGATTTTTGGAGTGAGAAGCTCCCACTAACCCTTGGAATCCGGAACCGCCAAACTCAGAAGAAACAGGATAACAATGTCTTCCACAAGGCGGCGAAGACTCACATAAAACATTCCTGCAAGTTGAAACTGGAACACAGTAGTTTAGCTTTAGACACCGATTTATGATCCCATTGTTATTTTGAGTTGATAGTTGGATATTTCATACATTTAGACATGTATTTAACATCATCTGAAGTAGAGCTTCAACACTACCTAGAAAAAGAAGTTTTCAGCATGTTCCATTAATAGAAGGGTGGCCTGTTCAGTATATTTTGCATTGAGGTTTTGAAACTGATCTCAGAATCACTGTGCCTATTTTAGTTACAAATATGTGATAAATATATTTATTTGAATTTAGCAGATTTTGCAGTTACATTTATAAAATCAAGACATTTTACTTTTGTTGTATTGAATTGAAATATTCGACATATTGTTTTCTCTGTTTAAAGTGGAAATCCAATATACTTAATAATGAAAAAAGGAATGAAGTGAAAAAAAAAATAAACGGTTTTTCCATACGTCACATTTTACTCAATTTTCCCACAATACAAAGGGAAGTAGGTTCGATGAGATCTCTTTTCACACACCATGCAAAGTTTAGCAGTATTTACTTGCAAAAAACGTGTTTTCTTTGCTTTCCTGACACTAGAATATGGTTATAAGACATTCTTAGTGCCTTTCGAAAATTTACCGTTGAACCTGGTATTGACTAAACTCATCGTGGCCCTGGGGAACTCAAAATGTGTCATCTTACTATTGTAGCTGTTGTACCAAGCACTTACCACTACTGCAATCTTTAGGACATTTGCAGATAGATTCCATCATGATCTTACTTCTTGATCGAGATCTAAATGCGGCGAGCATTGAACTAACAAGTTAACACTACTCATACATTCGGTGTACTTCTTAGTAACACTAAGTCTTGAATTGGCTTTAATATCAGATGCTTTTGAACATAAACAGCCCAACAGGTGATTTGTTATAAGTAGCACAAGACCATAGTTTCCTCTTCTTTGCTTCCTTCTTTTGATTATTTTTGTACTCTTCTAAATAATTTATGAAATACAATAAACCTACAGTATTGGCCAGAATGGATGGCTCATCTGGTTTCTTTTTTTCTATTATGCAGTGGGCATTCTCTTTGCACGTGATAGTGTCGTCTGCTAGTTCTGTAGTATGTTGCTTGTTCATAGTGATTGGTTCATAATGTAGTTCGTCTCCCCAGACTGCATTGTTCATACTGCACGTGTGGTGGTTCATTTCTTATTCCCGAGGAAGGGCGATAGTAGTGACTGTGCACAAATAAAGATTATGAGTGAAGGAGGTTAGTATTCGCCAATTTTTTGCCAGATTGTGATTAACACAGAAGACAGTTGCCAGATCAATAAATAATTTCAGAACCACTGGAAATTATAGCTATAAAAAGCCAAAAGGGCGACAAGCGTACGGATGATGCCATACTTTTGGGAACAGAGAAGTCGCCTAGAAAATTAGCCAAAACAATCCAAACTGTTTTACCCAAAAATGGGAACCTCTCTTGCCAAAGGACAATCCGCAGGAGGCTAATCTGTGCCAATTTAAAGTCCTATAATTCTGCCAAGAAACCAAAATTGTCAGCTAAGATCATTGCTGACCGATTGGCATTTTGTAAAAGTATCATAAATGGACTGCTGAGCAATGGAAAATGCTGTTTTCGGACGAGACCCAAGTATAGCAGTTTTATGACTTTTGTAGACACATACGGCAGCCTACCAACACAAGGGTCTATCTTGATGTGATTAAAGGGAAGTTATAAGTGTTATGGAGATCGATCAGTGTATCCATTTTCAACATTATGAAGCTCCATGCTACGAGACAAAAACTATTAACAAATGGTTTAAAAACAGTGGGGTTTCAAATTCTTGGACCTTGGCCGGATATCAGTGAACTCTAATCCAGTTGAGAACTGTTGCGACATTTTTAAGTGGAAAGTGACGGAGCTAAACCTCAGTTCATTTTCTTAATTAAGAAAAGCTATGAAATACGTCTAGGTTACAGAAATTACTCCACAATACTGGAAAAAATTGAGTCTCTCCATGCCTCCTCGTATCCAGGCTGTATAAAAAACAAAGGTTTCCACACCAAATATTGAATTCATTCTCAAATCAATACATTTAACTGTGTTTCCATTACTGAAATATATCCTTTGTGTGTGTTTTCCTAACTGAAACGTATGGAAATTTCCTTGTGTATTTCATAAACTTAACACTTATTTGTGGTGAGTAATTCATTCTGGCTAATACTATATGTATATTGCAATATTTTGTGTGTGTAGAGACAATGACAGTCCGGGATTCTAGCCCTTCACCTATTTGTTTTACAAAAATACAAAATAGTTATCTTTAAAAAGTTATATCTTAATCTTCCGTATGACCAGAGGTGAAGGAAGGAATGTTTTATATGGGAACCCCTTCGCTCATGGCAGCCACCGGGGTGTCTTGTTGCGACTTGAGGTTATGGTCCTTAGGTAACCTCCTCAGCTCATGGCAGCCTCGCGAGGTACGGTTTGTGTTGAGGAATCCCCTTTGCTTCAAGGCAGCCTGCAGGGATTTTAGGTAAGGTAGATCCAGGTAGATCCCCTTCGTCCAGTACGACCTCTAGAGCTGGGATGGATTTGCGATCAGTTGGTCTACTGATTCCTTCACTTTTATAGGCCCTCTTCAAGTGGCTCGTCCTCTTTCGGTTCCTACCGTGTTGATCTTCATGTCTTCCTGGTCTATGTATCGTCTGCTTGTTTATAAACAATAGCAGATGTCGTCTGGAAAAATGTGCTCATGCTGTAATGTAGGGATCCTTACACCCCTCACACTGTAAATAAAATAATCTAAAAGATTATTTTTGAAAAAAAAACACAGTTGTAATGAACTGAGGTAAAGTTTTACAAAAACACAGATACCCTTGGAAAACGCATGATACTGTAAACATTGTTAGAGTTTGAAGACACTTTAAAACACTATAAATCACTAAAAACACATGTTTTGATATATATAAAATAAGAAAATGGTAATACGTAGCACTATATTTCTGTTCCGACTGAGCAGGATCAAATTGTCATTATCACTTCCCTCAAAGCGACAGAAAGCACTATAACTGTATTTAATGTACACCAATTCACTAATTGTAGGTATTGGTCGAGTTTCACGTCAATGAAGTTCGGTGTAAGTTCTAATATCACATTCGGTATTATCTAACTGAATCGGAGGAATATCAGTTTGAACAGTAGGCGCCGGTAAATTAAGTCTTTGCAATGGTAATGAAATGTTTGGACGAGTTGTTAAGTTTTCGCCTTTTTAACGGGACTTATAAAAGATGAGGCGCATATAGGTGATTACTATTATTAGAATTAAGAAAAGAATAATAATTGGAATCAGATTCTGGAACATCTTTAAAAAGAAGGAAATAAAGAACGTAAATTTTGGTCACTCTGTATAAAGTAATGAGAGGCCTGATTTCTTGAACATTCTGTATAAGGAAAAGAAAAGTGACTTAATAGGCAATCATGTAATTCGTATTGAAGAAAAGATATTGGAAACAAGAAAGTCGTGTATTTCGTCTTTGTCTGGAGTAATGACTTGAAACGAAAAGAGAGAAGAAAAAAAAGTGTTGAGTCTGCATATTGCTGGATCAACGGAAATACTGATGCAGCGAAGTTAAATAACAGAATAAGATGAATTGTACAAGTGAAATAAAGAAATGCAATTTTAGCCGCGGTAGTGTTCGATTCTGGTTCTTTTTTTTTTCTTCCACATCTTCTGTTGCAGGCGAGTACTTCTAATTTTGTTGTTTTCCTCATCTGTTTGTTCCCATGTAGAAGTCTGTGTTGACAAAAAATGATGTTCACTCGGTGTAGAATGGTTTGAGGCGATCTATTGAAATATCCTGTATCCTGTTCCTAAATTTTGAAGGCAGTTCAACTCGATACAAATTTGGATTAAGTTGTAGTTTTACTTCCCCCTGTCCCTCGTATTGATTTGTGAAACATTCTAGTTAACCGTGTTTTCATGTAGGCAAGTAAACTAGAGCAAGGTCTCCTGGTTTGTAGGATGTTTGTTTATGTCGTTTATCATAAAATTTCTTTTGTTTAATGTACGCCTGTTCCAAATTGGTTTTAACCTTCTTTCTAATTGCCATCAGTTTATCTTTGTCAACTTATATGTTTTGTTTAGAACCAATGTTCATTCCGAAAATAACATGCGGTAGCCATTTTTCCCATTCGGTGTGATGTTCCTGGACGAAAAATTTAAGACAACCCTGTATAATTTTATTCATTTGTTCTACTAATCCGATCGAAGCATGGTTGTATGCTGGGGAGTATTTGTAGGTGAAGTGATACTTTTCTGCAAAATGCTGCAGACGGACGGCACCCTGCACTAGATGTTGATCCAAGTATAATGTAGTAAATGCTCCAAATTTTAAAATGAGTTCGTGTTCCAAAAATTTTCTGTTTTCAACAGTTATTGAGTCTGCTATCCTTGCAGCTACATAGCGCGTAACTAGTTCTGTTGCTATTAATATATACTTCGTTCTTCACTCGGTAAAGGTCCAAGCTCATCGAAAACCCATGCTGACCCAATGTCTCCTACAGGATGATGCAATAGCTCAGCCTGTTTCTTCTCCGAAATCTTTAATTTCTGACATTCAGGACACGTACGTATTTTGTGGGCAAGATAATTCTTAAGATGCAACATGTAGAGTTTTCTTATAGCGGTTTTATAAGATTCGGAAAATCTGAAATACGGAGTGGTAGGTCGCTTGTGAAAGGTTGTAACCACGAGTTACCCAAAGACTTTGGTATACATAAAAGATGTAAAAGTCCGTATTCGGGATGGTTTTGTTTTCTGTAAAAAATGAAATGAAATCTTTGAGTTTTACGTCCCACGGGTATGCCGGTTAGGCTAAAGGAGACGGTGATGATGAGTGATGAATGAAATGGTGGAATGAAGAAAGTGGGAGGAAACGGGACAGCCCCGAGAAAACCCACGCACACGGTGTTTGTCCACCACAAAGTTCACTTGGCGGGGGCTGGGATCGAACCCGGGACCCCAAGCACCAGAGGTGAACGCTCTACCACTGAGCCACCGCGGCCCCCTGTTTTCTGTAAAGTATACCGTCTTTAAGACAAAAAATCTTGCCGATCTAACTGTAGAAAGTTTGTTCGGTTCTTTTCCTTCCAACACGGAGGATAATATCCTTATAATTATCATCTTTACGCTGTTCCTTTGCTATATTGGGTAAAAGATCGATCGCTATCCTCGGTTTGTAAAACATTAACCTGAAGACTTTTAGATCTGAATGCATAATAATCTTCGCTTTTTTCCTCATTGTCGTCTTTATTCTGTTCTTTATTTAAAATGTCCTTTGTTTGCTCAAGCCAACTAATGATGTCGGTTGGGTGTTTAGAGCCTGGTAAATATTGTATGTTAAAGTCATAGTCGGCTAAAAATAATTTGTACTTAGTATTTTTTCCAACTTTATCTGGCTGTGTGTTCAGCGTAGCTAGGCATTTGGCGTCTATATAAAGATTAAATTTTCTGTTGAGTAGAAAGTATCGAAATTTACGTAATGTATATATGGGAGCATGTAGTTCCTTCTGCAAAATAATAGCCTTTTGTTCGGATTTGGTCAATCTCTACTACAATATGCAACTATCTTTTCTGTGTCTGTTTCTAGGTTGTAACAAGCAAATATGCCCCCTGCTGTATCTTGCTGCTATCGGTATAAACTCTGATTTCTATAGAATCATCAAAATGTGAAAGAGAGGAGGATTGGTTTATGTCCTTTAATTGTTCGAAAAGAATGTCATGTTCCTTTGTCCACTTGAATTTGGAATTAGGAGTTGCCAGTTGTTGAAATGGTTCTATTTTTGTTGTTAATATAAGCCCTGAGATATGAACATAAGCCAAAAAAAAAAAAAAAAAAAAAAAAAAAAAAAAAAACTTTTCAGAATTCGTTTTGTGGTTTTCCTTGTAAAAGTCTCTTATCTTCTTAGCTACGAGGCGTATCCGTAAAGTAAGTACCGTTTTCGAAAAAATATAGTAAACATTTTTTAAAACAATTTTATTGTCACAAGAAAGAGTATATTTTACACTACTTTTATACAGTTTCCACCATTGTTGAGGCACTTGTCGTAGCGGTGGATCAATTTACCTAGTCCTTTCCTCATAGAACGATGCCGCCAGTGAGTTTGACACTATATGCCGCCAGTGATGAGAAACATTGCTGCACAGCGAGTTT
The DNA here is from genome assembly GCF_964235325.1 of Thermobia domestica. Taxonomy (NCBI): domain Eukaryota; kingdom Metazoa; phylum Arthropoda; class Insecta; order Zygentoma; family Lepismatidae; genus Thermobia; species Thermobia domestica. The sequence continues at coordinate 238,118,712 of NC_137458.1, read as the reverse complement.
CACTTCGTCGGGAATTCGCCTGAAAGCGTTGTCATAGTGAAACGTCTGTTCTCACGGATTTTTTCATCGATTTTCCTCACCAAGTCGTTGACAACAGAAGGCCGACCACTCCGAGGCTCATCGTGGACATTAGTTCGACCCTCATTAAACATCCTTACCCACTTTCTTACCATTCCATCAGTCATTACGTTTTCACCATAAACATCTTTAATTTGACGATGAATTTCTGCCGGTTTCACATTCTTTGCGTTTAAAAATCAAATTACCGAACGAATCTCACAGTCGGCGGGATCGTCAATTGTCTTAGACATTTTAAACTTGCACTGTAAACAGACAACACTACGCAGAGCAACCAATACGGCGTCAGTTGAGAGCAAGGATGACTAGCGCGGAACGCCGATCGCAGCGCAGCAGCGGCTGGAATGCGAAACGGTACTTTCTGGATACGCCTCGTATTTTAGGTGATAATTTGATGGATTCTCCACTGACGAGATAACTTAAGACTTTCAGCAGGTGAAAGCACAAATGTTTTCTTAGGAGAAGCACGAAAGTCGTGTTTTCTGAGTTTCTTGAATAAAAGTTCTAAATCCTCTAATTGCTGCTAGAAATCGTAACTTCCACACACAATATCATCCGCAAATGAAGTTATTCTGTTAGGTAATCAGTCCAAAAACATTCTCGTCGCAGCTGACAAAGATTAGGAATTTGTTCTGTGGCACATAACGCACCTAAAAAATCGTACGACTTCCTCATATGATTGACCTCGAAGGTCATGTTTTTTTTCGGCTTTTGGGATGAAGCAAAATTTGGAAATAACTAGCCGATATTCCGAAATAACTGGAAATAACTTCCGATAAGTCCAAGATACTTATAAAAGTTTTTCCTTTTAGAGGGCTTAAAACATCTTCTGTGGACTGGAACAGCACAAATAAATACTTAGTGGAAGTATGACACTTCTGCAAATTGATTACAATTCGAAACTGTTGTGTGCCAGGTTTGCAAAGAACCAAAAGTGGCGAACTAAAGCTATTATTGCTGAGTCTAATGATCTTTGCATTGAGAAGTTCTTAGATTTGTTTATCTACTTTGTCTCGTATTTGGAGAGGAATAGGAGGTGAACGATCATGGAATGCGGCTGATTTTGAAATTCTGATCTTGTGAACGTAACCTCTAAAATATTCAATATTATCGGGAGCATATGTTAAAAAAAAAAAACTATATTTGAACAACACGTTGTAAACCGCCTGTTTTTGAATTTTATTTAAATTAGGGCTGTCAAAGAGCTCTTTCTTAAAAAATATCTCCGTGTATTTTAAACATTGCTCAACTTCTTCCTTAGTTGTATATTGTTGCGAATTTTCTAAAGAATTTGGTGTTTCTAAAGTATGGAAAGAAAATTCGTGACCTCCCTCAAGAACCGTCACTGAAGTATTCTTTTTAATAGTAATGCTATGGCTGTTGGAATTAGTGATTAAAATTGCCATTTTCTGATCGAGAGCACGTATTCTATATTTCTCAAGTATTCCAGGAAGTAATGGCATGAAAAGATTCTGTGTCGTCTATTTTTTTTTCTTTCTTACAACAGGAATGAATTTATGCGAGAGTGACGGAAGTGTAATGATGTTAGCTAGGAAGAAACAATCTTGTTGAGGTTACCTTATGACTCTAGTTGTGAGAGTTGCTAATGTATCTTCCATCTTCTCAACTGGAATTGTCGGCTTACGTGGATATTTTAAGAAAAAGAAATTATGTTTTTGTTTAAATCGATGGTAGCATAAGTACATTGGAGAAAATATATTCCAAAAATGATTGGCATTGTCCTATCTACGATCCGAAAATAGTGGCTAAAATTGTCTGTCCTATCTTGAACATGTTATATGTTTCAAATGAATGTTTTTTTCCGGGTACTCCTTTTACTATAGTGTGGAATGAAATTAGGTCCGTTCCAGGTGGTATACTATCCAAGGGTCAAATTGAAATAGAACTGAATGTATCAATTATCGCATTTTGTGGTCCTAATTTAGTATTAATTAATAGATTTGACCTGTTAGTCTCATCCTCCAAAGTAATATGCTCACGCCGATCTGACAAATTTTCCGCTTGGTGTTCGGAAGCAGGAATGACATAATTTATTTTGTGTGAATTATAATTACCGACTTTTATATTGTCTTCTCTGGAATTTGGATGATTTTGACGATCGTCCCCCTTGTCAAGGGGCGGTCTTACGCGTTTTTTGACGTCTAAAACATGTAGAAGCTCCATGTCCGCGCTTTCGACACACTTCATATACTATTATCTGGTCTCCTATAGGTGCAGCTTGTTGACTATTCTGCGAGGATTCCTGTCTTTTCTTCCCTTTATTATTTTGATACTGATTTTCTGCCCTTTATTATTTTGATACTGATTGTTCTTTTTCCTAAATCCTTGTCCTCTATTGGTGGCTGGCCTTTATAATTAGATTGTGCAATTACTAGCGATAGTTCCGCTATTTTATTGGCCAAGGTGGAAAAATCAGGTTGAGGAGTTTTCTCCTGGTGGGGAACGTCCCTGGGTTCATGAGTAACTTTATGTTGTTCTTGTGAATTTAGTACTAATTGTAGAGAGGATGTTAAAGATGGACTAGACTGACAATTATTAAATAGTTATGGAGGTACAGGAGTATAATTGTGCGCTTGGTGAAAGCAGGTTGCGTCTGTACAGGAAAAGTATGGTGGCAAGATTGTTGAATTGGATATGTTATTTTTTGATCATTTGCTAATAAATATGATGGTTTATGAGGAGTAGGTTCAGGGTTTTGGCCATATAATGTGTGTAGTATCTGCGATATTCAACATGATCTCGCTTGCGTAAAAGATTATTGGCTGATTCTATTGCATTTAACTTAGTTTGAAAAGCCTCAACTGTCTCAAATCTTTCCAATGCTATTTTATTAAGAAAATCTTGTTGAAGTTCTAGTGATAAATGGTGGATCTTCTGTTCTTCTGACGCGTCCGGAATTCGTTGCCTAATTGCACGCAGTTTACGCAGGAAATAAGTCTATATGTTCCTCGGGTCCCTGTTCTTGAAACAATTCTTGTTTTGCCTTATATGACGGAACCTTCGGGTACGTAATGCAATTAGTTTATCTTCCAAATTTTCGTAGGGGACGCGGTAGCTCAGTGGTAGGGAGCGTTCACCTCCGGTGCTTGGGGTCCCTGGTTCGATCCCAGCTCGCGCCGTGTGGACTTTGTGGTGGACAATCGTGCTCATGGGTTTTCTCGGGGTTCTCTTTCCTCCCACTTTCTTCATTCCACCATTTCACTCATCTCTCATCATCACCGTCTCCTTTAGCCTAACCGGCATAACCGTGTGACGTAAAACTCAAAGATTTCATTTCATTTTTTCAAATTTTCATAGGTTAACGTCCCGAATTGGTTCTGTGATTCTTGAGTTGCAATACTAAATCTAATGCAGTATCTTGTAAATATATAGGTAGTGTTTCCTTTTTCTTGACTGGTGACCACGACTTCATGGTAGCTATATGATCATACAGTATAATGTAATGATAAAATTTCTATTGTTATCTTCCCCTGATCTATATATTTGCGCACCAGACCTTGTTTCCGACATTAAAAAAATCGCACTAAAAGAAGATGAAGAATAAAAAGAAGAAGAGAAAAAAATGGAACTTAGAAAAATGTTTATACTTACATATTTGATTTTTGTGCCTGTTAAAAAGTTAATAAAAAGAGCGTCCCGTACAAAACTCCGCGCCTAGCACCATGCAATATTTTGTGTGTAGAGACAATGACAGTCCGGAATTCTAGCCCTTCACCTATTTATTTTACAAAAATACAAAATAGTTGTGTTTAAAAAGTTAATATATCTTAATCTTCCGTATGCTCAGAGGTGAAGGAAGGAATGTTTTATATGGGAACCCCTTCGCTCATAACAGCCACCGGGGTCTCTTGTTGCGACTTGAGGTTACGGTCCTTAGGTAACCTCAGCTCATGGCAGCCTCGCGAGGTATAGTTTGTGTTGAGGAATCCCCTTTGCTTCAAGGCAGCTAAGGTAGAGCCCCTTTGTCCAGTGCGACCTCTAGAGCTGGGATGGGTTAGCGATCAGTTGGTCTACTGATACCTTCACTTTTACAGGCCCTCTTCAAGTGGCTCGTCGTCTTTCGGTTCCTACCGTGTTGATCTTCGTGTCTTCCTGGTCTATGTATCGTCTGCTTGTTTATAAACAATAGCAGATGTCGTCTGTAAACATGTGCTCATGCTGTATTGTGGGGATCCTACACAGTTACATACAACACATATATATATTGAGAACTTCCCTGCGTCGTGCCTTAGTTGTGGGGATGGAAGTGTTATGACGCAAGAAAGCACCTTCCATCCACTATCTGAAATGGATGGGAATTTACATCTAATCGTAATATTGTTTTGCGAGAGGTTGAACTGTTAAATCAATAACTCCAATTTCACTAGGATAATCGTGTATTTCCATTCTATAAATCAGGTGTAGTGTAATGTTTGTATAGACTAACAAGTATGTCATACGCAGTCAGATCACAGGACCGGCATATCTGATGATTTAATCACAGGCAACAATACAGAGTGGGAACACATACCTGTTGATGTTCTCTGCTCCTGGATGACTATAACTGGGACGTTCCACCTTCTGGATCTATCCTGGAACTCACGTGCCCACAGATTCAATGATGAGTTCTCCGTAGATTGTAGTTGACCATCTAAACGTTATAATTCTCCTTGGTTTTAATTACTGCAGTGAGAAGAAGAGACAGACCATAACTGTGCTGTCTATGTGGTAAGTTACTGTAGCTTCTCGTTCGATCTACTCATTGACCTCAAGACTTAGGTACAATGAACTGCCTCTCAACTAAGACTAATTTCGAGTGATCGACTAATCTCCACTGATCCACCAATCTCAACTGCCCCTGGTTCCATCCTTCACAAGGTTTTTATTTCGTGTTCCAGACGGTGGAATCTGCAACCTCATGTCTGGAAATCTCTCTGTTGTCCCATCTGTTTGAAGAAACTTCAGTTTCTTCATTGTCACGCGATGACCGAAATCCCCGGACAGCCTGTGTCTGCAAATCTGACTGTTATGCCATACCCGAAATTGTGTCTGTGTTTACAAGATGTTACAATTTCTTGTTACAACGAATTTTCTTAATTAAAGTTTACATTTCTTTTCTCAATACATCAGTTTCTTAATTTTGCAAAATCTTGTCTCGTGTATGTTATCCAATTATTACATAAATGTAAACAAACCATCGCTTAATGAGGTTTTGAAGTGTTTTTCTGTCTACACAATTTCTTCATGTTGTTTCATCAAGTTAACAGATGTAAGGTTTGAATTTTAATAGAATACAATTTTGATATAATTTAAACAAGAAAAAACTTAATCACCTAAAATTCCCTATGGGTGACAATATTATATGTATAAATTTTCCTAGTTTTTCTAGTTATCGTGTATATAATCAATATGATTATGCATTTTTGTTAATGCACATGTAAGATTTTGTATATTGGGGCTCCTGCATGGATTTTTCTTGTACTTCTTTCCTATAGAGGTTTTTCCTATTTTTCACCAATTTGTACACGCTTCCTTCCCACCTTCCTTCCACCAATTTATAACACTTTTGACCTTTCGTCTCTTCTCAGTCCTTCACCATAACCGAACTTCTGGTTTTCATTTTTTTCTTCTTCTTTTATTTCTTCGCCTTCACATTAAGACAATCAGGTCACATTTTCTGACGTTTACCACTTCCATTACAGCAACTTCGCATATACACTCAATAATTATTTCTAAATGAAATTTCTACTTTACTTCACAGTTTTGTGCTTTAGGCTGAAGAGGACACATGATTAATGAAAGTGAATGGGTATGAAAAAAATGATGGAATGAGAATGTAGAAGAGACAAGAGAATTCAGTGACACGATAATATCCACCACAAGCGTACATAACCAGGCATTGAATCAGGGATCCCTCTTACCAGGAATACCTAGTCACCATGCCCCCCTTATACTTGTTATTAGTTTGGTACACTATTCACGTTAGCGAAGATTGAGAATTAATTCTGTTTAACTAAATTTCCTCGGCCTGCCTTCCTCACCAAAGTTTCAGTACTTTGTTGCAGATATCTTCACATTCTTTTAGAAGGTTTCCATCGTTAATCATGTCAAATAAATAGTGCAGACTTCTGTTGATTATCTTCTGCTCCCAGATTATCAATCATGCATTCGAATACTATGTGTTCTAATGTCTGTAGTTTCCGCACTGACATTATTCGACATTTATTTCAAATCCAAATAGGTCCATGACCACCAGTTTTTAGAATTATACTCTTTTATCTTCAATCTTTCTTCCACTGCTGGTAAAAGTTTAAAACTTGCCTTGTTTCTGTTGAATTTTCCTATTCTCTTTGTCATTTTGCCATTTTTCAATTGTAAATTTTTGCATTCCTTTTCTTACAGAAATCCCTTCAATTGTTTCAACTGCTCTTGTGTTATTTCCTTTCCTTTTCGCAATATATGTGTGCTCTCTTTTGGATTGCTATATATAAGGGTTTTTATTCCTTGAGGAGATTTTCGCCCAGCGAGATTTACGCAAAAAGAGATTTTGACACTCGAGGATTTGGGCGGCGATGTTTCAGCCACGAAATTTCCATAACCAAGTGTCGACGTTAGAATTGCTTTATTATACAATGACATTACATCTAATGATATTTTACATTCTCTGTTCGTTATGCTGTTTTTGGTCTTTCCTGCTATCGTTTCAATATTAGCTCTTTGTATGGATTTGTAGAGAGTTGCTTGTGAGTTTATTACCGAATAACATGTTTCTGGTCGTATTGAAAGATTTATTACACAATTTCCCCAATTTCTCTATGATTATTTCCTTTTAATTCGAAGTGTCTTTTCAAAGTTCCAGTGATTATAAAGACTGTCATCTGCGTACCCAATCACATCTGGTGTTTCCTCCATTTGATTCGAGAGATTTCCAAACATACTTGTATTACGATGCGCCAGAAACCAAAACTCACTGACCAATTCTTAGATACATCTCTCCGTAGGATTTTCTCTATTTTGTCTCGTGGCACGCATATTTTACCCTTCTTTTCTCTTATAAGCATCCAATATGTTCCCGACTTTATCATGGCGGAGGAATGGTATGCTGGCTTCCCCGACCTCAGCTCCTTGGACTATGGTCTATGGTCCAAATGGGAATCCAAAATCTGCTCGAAACAACACTCTGATATTGTATCCCTGATACGTGCTCTTCATACAGTATTTCCTTCAAAATTGATGCATGTTTCCATTGACAATTGATCAACACGTTTACGGAGTGAATCCCTGCGTCGGACACTTTAACACGTTTACTACCAGCAGTTACACGAAATATCTACATGTCCAGACCAGATAGCTTTTAATGCTTATAGCCAGTAACTCCAAATTAAAACCTTCCTCAATGAAAGTTGATTTTACTCTTACCTATACTCCTATCTAAAATTTACCAATTTCTTCATATGTTATTCTAGGGTTGCCAGATTTTTCAAAGCGAAAAAAAGAAAGATTTTACTATTTCGGAGGGAGGGGGGACAAGAAAGATATGAGATATTCAAAATTTACATATAACAAACACTTATGTAATCTCACGTAGTAACGTAGAATAATTATAACTGGAAGCTTCGGCAGTTTCATTAAAGATAACTTCAACAAATAAACACAAAAACGTATACTATAATTCCCAGTGGGAGCTCATATGCTTCGGATCTCACGTGAAGCTCTAGATCCTCTTCTCATGTAGCCTCGGGGCTGAAAGGCACGTTGAACTCAAATCCAACCAACCAAGTATGTTACACAAATCTTTGTTGTCTTGTTAAACAATTGTATTTTAGTGAAGACTTTGTTTCTCTCGACTGTCCCACATCCTTGATTATATATTCAGAAAATTCTTGCAGGACATACCAAAAGCCATAACAATTTGGAGTTTCGTTTTGCTGTAATTAATTTACAGTAGCTTGTATTCTTGACATTAGTATATCGATTGATTGAAAAAGCTATTTCATCGACGGTGTTGACAAACGAAGGCTAAGATGCTGGAACTAAGTAATTCTGAAACATAAGGATGGGATGCCAGTTAAAATAGGAGATGAGAAGGCAGTCTGTTGAATTATCTCTCTGAATACTAAGTAACATCCTTGGGTTGCGTTGTTAACAGTGTGTGAGAATTAACTTCTTTATTTAAAAAAAAAAAAAAAAAAAAAAAAGCCCTAAGTTTAAAAAAAAAATTAAATTGCACAATATTTTGTACCTTCAATTAGGTACAAAAAATGAGTTAGAGTGAGAAACAACTTCATTAGTATCACTAAATAAAGGACAAGTTCTAAAAAAAAATCCGTAAGTAACCATTAAAAGGAAAACAAATTCTTTCACTCAATAGCAAATGAACTGTAAAAATTACAATGACAATTAATTGGTGGTATTTAAAACTGGAATAAAGTTTACGGAATACTCTGTGTAAAACTGCATTATGTATGAAAACTCAAAGTTACATTTGAAGATGAGAAAGAGAGGGTCCAGTGAGAGAGAGAGACAAACACTAACACACACACACACAAAAAACTCTGAAGAAGATCTCCATGTTGGCCTACATCGAAATATTCAATCAATTCATATATTAATGAGTTGGTAACTCTGTCTCTAACAAAACTGGTGTTTCCGCTAATAAACATCTCACTTTCGCACATTGTTTATACCCCAAACTTTGAGTGATGGATATATATTCTAGGTGATCATCTTACCAGGTGTGTGAGTTGAAATTTGCCGGTTTTTTCGAGACAGAAAACACTGAATATTCAGGGAATCTCACAATTTCTTTATTCAAAATAATGACCATTGGATTCTACACACTTTGCCCATCTTTTAGGCAAATCATGGATACCATCCAAAAAAAAAAAAACTTTTTCGAGCCAAAATATTCGACGAGCCATTTTTCGGCGTCTTCAAAATTAGCGAAGCGCTGCTCTGCAAGTGAGTGTCCCATCGAGGCGAAAAGGTGATAGTCCGACGGGGCGAGGTCTGGAGAGTACGGCGGGTGCGGTAATATTTCCCAATTAAGTGTTTTTAATGTGTCCTGCACCAGTTTAGCGGTATGAGATGGCGCGTTGTCATGTTGCATGATAACCTTGCCATGTCTTCGGGCCCATTCCGCCCGTTTTTCGATCAACACATGATTCAAATTAATAATTTGTTGTCTGTAGCGATCCGTATTCACTGTTTCACCAGGTCTTAATAACTTGTAGTACACACACCACACTGGTCCCACCAAACACAGAACATTGTCTTACGGCCAAAGCGATTTGGCCTTGCCGTCGATGGGCCGGCTTCACCAGGTGCAAGCCATGATTTTTTTCCCTTCGGATTCTTAAAATAAATCCATTTTTCGTCCCCCGTGACAATTCGATGCAAAAATGATTTCCTTTCGAACCGTTGAAGCAGGATTTCACACACGATTTGTCGCTTTTCCATTTGTATATCCGTCAGTTGGTGTGACACCCATTTTTCATACTTCTGGATCTTTCCCATGGCTTTTAAACGTTGGGAAATTGCTCCTCGAGTCACATTTAGTGTTTGTGCTAATGTTGCTTGCGATTGGGTTGGGTCTTCATCTAATAACGCCTGCAATTTCTCGCCTTTGAACTTCACTGGGATGTTCCTTGTCTGTCAAATCGAAATCTCCACTTTTAAATTGACGAAACCATGTCTCGCATGTTCTAATCTCTGGAGCATGTTCACCGTTGGTTTCTACCAGCAACCGATGAACTTCAGCTGCTTTTTTCTTTTGATGAAATAAGAACATCAATCCATGCCGCAAATGCGATTTACTTGGAACGAAACTCGCCATAGTCACTGAGGTAAACAACTCTGACGCTATTCTGTTGGCCGAATGTGACTTGTATATTTTTGAAGGTTAATATTTACAGAAACAAATGACGTACATGCCGCATCATAGAAATGTATACATATTGCTAGAGACATCTAACGGTAAAACCGTCAAACTTCAACTAACATAATTGTGCACATTTAAAATGACAGAAATATACATTCACAGCACTGATTATTCTGCCAAAACTCACTTTTAGTTTTCCAAAATATACTATGCATAAGTATTGGAAGTCTTATAATATATTAATAATACATTAATGTATTATTAATAAGTAATTATGTAAGTCTTATAATACATATAATACATAGTCGGATACATACATTTTCATTGTATGTTTAATACGCTGTTATGTAAATTAGTGAAGAATAAGTAAAATCACATTCCTTAGCGCATTTGTGTTTTATTTAATGATAATTTCGATGTCACGATTAACAAAGCACAAATACGCTAGTTTACGTGATTTTAATAATTCTTATAGAATGGTTACGTCTGTCTGTCAGTAGTTATCTGAGCAACAACGGTAAGAGATATGGTGAAGCACTTTTGGAAGTCGGTTTAGCGTCCCAAGAATAGGTTCTATATCATCCGTAAACCCTCTATTTAAGCCAGAAGTGGTAGAAATAACTATTTCCATGTTCGCCACAATATACAAGGGTTGGATTTTTAGTAATGGCAACACTGCTATACATATACTCAGGAACAAAGCAATCCATTAAAATTCATACCAGCGGTAGGTTAGATGCCGACCCTTCCTCAGAGCACACGAACTCGCCTGCTCTCCCCTCCATGCGCGCGCAGCGCCAGCAGTTAAGAAGGCAGTTATGAGTCAGTTCTTGTTGACTACAGTTACGCTGAGTGCTAGCGGAATACACTCATGTTTACGAAGCAAGATCAGAGAACCTGGGTGAAAATGGAATGTGCTAGAGGTAGGAATGCAAAACAATGCTACGAAGTATTGCAAGATGTTTAATGCAAGTGCATTACCATACCGTACAGTAGCAAGGTGGGTCAAAGCGTTTAATAACGGACGACAAAATGTCACAGACATGCCTCGCTCCGGCCATCCTCCTGTAAGTGGAGAAGATGTGCAGAACGTAAACGCGTTAGTGCTAGCGGATCGGAACGCCACGATTTGTCAGTTGGCCAACGATACAGGACTAGCGCATTCGACTGTGCTGAAAATTCTGAAGAACAACCTGGAATTGCGTAAAATCGGCTGAAAGTGGGTTCCGCATGATGCCGCTCGAACACACTTGGAGCGATATCAACGTGAAGGTGAGTCCTTCTTACGGCGGATCATTGCTATTGATGAGACCTGGGCCAGAGCGTATGAACCACAGCTGAAACGGCAATCAAACGAGTGGCGTCATCCTGGGTCACCGAGGAAAACAACAGCTCGGAATACGCCAACCAATGTGAAAGCTATGCTCATCATTGTATACGGCTGGGATGGTATAATCATAAACCATACCGTGCCCCAAGGACACACCGTTAGTGCAGAGTACTACTGCATTTTTTTTTTTTTTTTTTTTGCAAAACAATCTGCGAGACGACGCCACTTCCTGACGAACCCACCCATCATTCTGCATGACAACGCAAGGGCACATTCAGCAGGTGTGGTCACTGATTTGCTGCATCGTTGGGGCTGGGAAGTGCTGTATCACCCCCCGTAATATCCTTATTTAAGTCCCAGCGACTACAACCTCTTCCCGAAGATGAAGGAACTATTTCGTGGGACACACTTCCGTACAGTTGATGATCTTCTCCGGGTGACTGATCACTCCATCCGCACTATCCAGAGATTACACACTGACAGCGGCTTCCACATCACTAGGAACGCGTGATTACATTGAAGGCCTGTAAAACTTCGAACTTTGTAAGTACTCTACTTCTCAAGATATATCGTTGTTGTCATTACTAAAAATCCAACCCTTGTAAAAATCTGTAAGAAATAGCGACAAGCGGTTTTCTTGAACTGATTCAGTGTCTCAAGAAAAGATGCCATCTTTAGCCACATCTCTCTATTAAAACGGAAAGTAATAGAAATTTATTACTACTTCTGGTTTCACTATTGATCCTTAGGAGATAGCGAAAAGATGTTTTCTGACGTGAATTCAGCACTTTACTAGCAAACGTTCTGCGCAAGCACAGGACATTATTGTTGTCTGAATGATTGAATATGATACAAAATTTAAAATATTTATGGCTAGTCTATTTTATATTTTTTTAGCTTTTATTATTTTTTTCCAAAGTATTCGATTTTATTTACAATGTATTTCCTATGGAAGAAATTTTTAAAAATTTTTGCAACATCACACTCCTGAAATTTTTGAAGTCGGTACCCCCTCATTTCAGCTCTGGGGTGATCTACAAATTTTATTTTGGTTTCAATATTCTTCTATTGAGGTATCTACTACCTCCTGAAAATTTGGTGCATGTATTCCCTGAAATCACAAAGAGAGTCACTTTTATTTTTTTTTATTTTTTTTTTTTTACATATATGTCCTCCCTTCCCCTCCCCTACATTGTGCCGTCAAAGTAAAATGATGAAAACATCCCAGGTCCGAACCTTATCTATGTTGAAAGTTTGATCAAGATCGGTCGGGTGGTTCAAGGCAGGGTTGGCAGAAACCATGGTTTTTACTGAAAAAAAAAAAAAAACGGTTTTTTGGTTTAAACCAGTTTTTTTTTTTTTTTTGTTTAAACCTGATTTTTTTGGTTTAAATAATTTACCTTATGTATTTGTATCACATATGGACAGAAATAAGGTTGTTTCTATGTTTTGTTGCTTGGTGTTATTATGCAACAATCGGGTTATACATGAAGAGGTCACATAAGCTTAAAGCGGAATCCAAACCGCTTCTCGGCTTACATCCGAGAGAAATTGTCCTCCATTTGAACTCGAAACCGGGACTAATTGGCCACAAATGCGATACGTCTGCCGACTCACTCATGAAGGAAAAATGAAAATGAAATGAAATTTTTGAGTTTTATGTCCCACGGTTATGCCGGTTAGGCTAAAGGAGACGGTGATGATGAGAGATAAATGAAATGGTGGAATGAACAAAGTGGGAGGAAACGGGAGAACCCCGAGAAAACCCACGCACACGGTGTTTGTCCACCACAAAGTTCACTTGGCGAGAGCAGGGTTTGAACCCGGAACCCCAAACACCAGAAGTGAACGCTCTACCACTGAGCCACCGCGTCCCCTCACTCACGAAGGACTCCTGGTAAAAAAAATACGTTTTACCGATCCTCACATACTTGTTAATATAGCTGTCAAGAGTCATTTTAGAAGGACAAAAAGATAAGTGAAACCATTATACAGAATTATATGGACAATTTCAAAGTAGTGCAGAGTACAGAAGAACTATTTCAATCCAAGTTAGTTCACTGCGACTATTATTAGTCCAAGTTAAAGAAATACGACGACTTAATTTGCATATCTGTAAGAAAAGTGAATAAAGATAAGAATTGTTTGAGTCCACTTCGGCTCTGACCCATTTATACATAAATAGATACCAAAGATACTTCTGATTTTAATAAATGCCTCTCGTGGGGTTTGTATGACCCCCCCCCCCAAAAAAAAAACAAGTACGACATTTCGATGTATTTTATCAATAGTAAACATTATTAAAATGAAATAATATTTAGAATTTTTCTTTCATTGCAATCGCATAGCAATAATAATAAACCAGGGTTGGCAAAAACCATGGTTTTTATTGAAAACACCGGTTTTTTGGTTTAAAACTTTTTTTTTTTTTTTTGTTTAAACCAGATTTTTCTGGTTTAAATAATTTGCTCTATGTATTTATATTACATATGGACAGAAATAAGTTTGTTTCGCCTTGCTGTTATTACGCAATAACAGGGTTATGCTGGAAGGGATCTTATAAGCTTAAAGCGGGATCCAAACAGCTTTCCGGCTTACTTCCGAGAGAAATTGTCCTCCATTTGGACTCGAAACCGGGACTAATTGGCCACAAATGCAATGAGTCTGCCGACTCACTCACGAAGGACTCCTGATAAAAATACGCTGTACTGATCTTTACATACTTGTTTAATATAATTGTCAAAAGTCATTTCAGGACAAAAAGATAAATAGTTACACAAGTGAAACCATTATACAGAATTACATATAAATCGGGAAACTCCTGCGTTAGCTATTGGGAAAATCCTGTTATTACTTTAAATGCAAAACAAATCCTGTTATTGCTTTGCATGTAAAATCTAAGGTCAGCGTATCAATCAATACGCCAAAACTGAGGTATTAAATTCCAAATTTAGTATGTAGATATCATTCAATAAAATTAAAACGAAGTCCAATCCAAGCTAATGTTGGAAGCTACGTAGGCAGTCGATAAATTTTGCAATGTCTATCAGTACATTTAGGCAACCTTTGCTTCTTTATAAAACTACAAGCATTCAAGCAAGCAAAAACATACAATTTGGCTTCGTTTCGTATGTTTAGGCTTAACATCTTTATGTAATACCGAGGTTTATAAAGACTTTCGCTTTAAAGTGACATCCAAATCGCCACTTGGTTTACACATGAAAGAAGGGTTGTGGTTCGAACGAGAATTGAACATGGGACACCTTGATTAAAAGGTGAAAAGGAGATAAAACTAATGCAGATGGTTTGATATGTGGAAACGTCACCATGAAGTTCACATGATTTAAAGCATTTTTCGTTCTTTTTTTCTTTTTGGTTTAAACCAGCCAACCCTGGTTCAAGGGTTACGAAGTTTTATTTATTTTTTTTATAATTCCCCTCCTCCCCCTCCCCTAAGTTCTACCGTCAAAGTGAATAGCTAAAAACACTCCCAGGCACGCATCTACGAGTAGGTCAAAAATTTGATCGAGATTGGTCGGGTGATTCAAGAGTCAGAAACATAGTCACTTTCAGTTTGGATCTGAAGTTTTTTGTTCACAAACATCGCTATTAATATATAGATTCCTCTTTTGCAACCGGAAGAAATATCTTAACCCTCTATTGCAACCAAAAGTCACAGATGAACTATTCTAGTTTCAGTGTTCAATTTGCATAGTTTGGAAGTCTACCGTAGTTTCATATTGATAAAAGAAACTAGCTTGTTTTCGTGAAGAGCTTCAAATGACCACCAGCAGTGCAACGTAGCGGTCACCAATCAAATACTGGAATTCCAGTGGATCCAATTCATTCCGTACATCAGTATGAGATCCCATCAACCTGCATGTAGTCTTGTTTAAAACCTACGGTCCATGATACAGGATCTAATTGGCACCATGTTTTATCGGAGCACGCTACATTTTGTTGGTTCCAGCTAATCCAATTAAGACGTTGTCAGGAGTCGTAATGTTAACAAAGGCATTGTAAGGAGCAATCTGTTCCTCAGCTCATGAAAGCTAAAGAACACTGCATATATGTTCTATATCTCCTACATTAAACGTGAGTGCAATTTAGTCCAGTGTCAGTTACCATGAGAAAATCTATGAGAATTTGGTAATTAAGTGATCTACTGCTTGATTTATATATAAAGAATCTAACTACTGCTTCGTAGTTCGCATTCTGACCAAACACACACTTTCACTTGAGTTCGGTGTTTAGTCATTTGGACCACATGAACTCTGCCACAATTCCTGTTTTGTTTGGATAGGTCAGGGTCTGTACTTTTAAATGCATATCTTCCACTGTTGCAGCAGTTCAAGTTTTATTTTCGGGATTGCAAGCAAGATCATATACCATCCAAGTGAATTTCACACATGCTCAATGAGGAATTGATCTGACGATTAGTCCGTGTAAGTAAACGATGTATTTGGTGTACCAGAAAGCTCTTATATAGCAATGCGTGCAATTTACGTTCAGTGGCCAAAAACCAATATCTAATAATACTAGGTTGTACGTTTCTTATATGACTTTTTTTTTTTTTTTTTTAACATCTTGTTACACCTTGTATGTCATTGGTCAGTTTCATGCGGTTACGCCGTGATAATAGGTCCGTGAACTTGGCCCCCCCACTTTGAGCACTAACGATAAAATTAGTGTCAATCGTTAGTGCATCGTTAGTGCTTCTTAGTGCACCAACCCCTAACGTTAGTGCTTAATTAGTGTAAAAGCTACAAGCAAAAAACCTTTGGGGGGGCCAAGTTCACGCTGCCCCCCACTTCAAGCACTAACGAAATAACTAGTGTCATTCGTTAGTGCATCGTTAGTGCTTCCTAGTGCACCAACCCGTGACGTTAGTGCTTCATTAGTGTAGGCTCTAGAGCCAAAACAATGGTACACGCTGCCCCCCCCCACTTCAAGCAATAAGGAAAGGAACAGTGCCGTTCGTTAGTGCATCGTTAGTGCTTCAAGAAAATACTAAAAGTTTCGGTAGTGCTTCACTATTAGTATAGATATAGCCAATTATAAGTCACGAAACTCCCATAAGAAATGCATGGGGAATTTTTCATTGCGTCAAATTACCGCCAAATTCCAAAGCACTATTGACCTCTTCTAGTGCAATCGTTAGTGCATCGTTAGCGCTTCTTACTGCAAAAACCGCTAACGCTAGTGCTTCATTAGTGTAGGAGTTATAAAGAAAAAAACATTTGGGGGGGCCAAGTTCACGTTGCCCCCCCACTTCAAGCATTAACGATAAAATTAGTACCATTCGTTAGTGCATCGTTAGTGCTTCTAGAAAACACTTATAGTTTCGTTAGTGCTTAAATATTAGTGTGGTTATGACTTATTACATGTCACGAACTCCCATATGAAATGCATGGGGAATTTTTCATTGCGTCGAATTACCACCGAATACAAAAGCACTAATGAATTCTTGTAGTGCAATCGTTAGTGCATCGTTAGTGCTTCTTAGTGCACCAACCCTAACATTAGTGCTTCATTAGTACAGGAACTACAAGTAAAAAACACTTTGGCGTGAACTTGGCCCCCCCACTTTGAGCACTAACGAAAAGATTAGTGCCATTCGTTAGTATATCGTTAGTGCTTCAAGAAAATACTAATAGTTTCGTTAGTGCTTCATTATTAGTGTAGATATAGCCAATTGTAAGTCACGAAACTCCCATAAGAAATGCATGGGGAATTTTTCATTGCGTTAAATTACCGCCAAATTCAAAAGCACTAATGAATTCTTGTAGTGCAATCGTTAGTGCATCGTTAGTACTTCTTAGTGCACCAACCCTAACGTTAGTGCTTCATTAGTGTAGGAACTACAAGTGAAAATCCCTTTGGGCCTAGCGTGAACTTGGCCCCCCACTTTGAGCACTAACGAAAAGATTAGTGCCATTAGTTAGTATATCGTTAGTGCTTCAAGAAAATACTAATAGTTTCGTTAGTGCTTCATTATTAGTGTAGATATAGCCAATTGTAAGTCACGAAACTCCCATAAGAAATGCATGGGGAATTTTTCATTGCGTTAAATTACCGCCAAATTCAAAAGCACTAATGATCTCTTTTAGTGCAATCGTTAGTGCATCGTTAGTACTTTGTAGTGCACCAACCCTAACGTTAGTGCTTCATTAGTGTAGGAACTACAAGTGAAAACCCTTTGGGCCTAGCGTGAACTTGCCCCCCCCCCCACTTTGAGCATTAACGAAAAGGTTATTACCATTCGATAGTGCATCGTTAGTGCTTGTAGAAAATACTAATAGTTTCGTTAGTGCTTCACTATTAGTGTAGATATAGCCAATTATAAGTCACGAAGCTCCCATAAGAAATACATGGGGTATTTTTCATTGTGTTAAATTCCCGAACGTAATAGTAATCATTACACTAATATATTGTTATTAGTGCTTTTAAATTTGGTGGAAGAATTTTAGAGAGTGGAAAATGCTACGTGTCTAAATTTAGCCCCGCACGCATCTCAAATACTAAAGAAACGTTCGACATGTTAGTGCATCGTTAGTACCCATTAGTACACTAAACTCTAACGTTAGTGCTTTGATTCAACTCTATATTAGTGAACATTATTTGCAAGACTAAATTGAAATTTTTCTAATTCTACAATTATTGTCCTACAAAGGTGAGATAGACGTCAAAAGTTAGTGCATCCTTATTGCTTCCTGAAACACGAAGCATTAGTGTTAGCGCGATTATAGTTTAAGAGTTATAAGTGAATAACTCACTCTGTGCTAAATTTAATTTTAGCAAATTTTACAATAATTGTCTCACAAAGGTGGAATAATCGTCAAAGGTTAGTACAGCGTTAATACTCCAAAAATCTCTAACGTTAGTGAAATTGTAGTTTGGGAATTATTAATGAAATTGTAGTTTGGGAAATTGCACGCATTGCTATATAAGAGCTTTCTGGTACACCAAATACATCGTTTACTTACACGGACTAATCGTCAGATCAATTCCTCATTGAGCATGTGTGAAATTCACTTGGATGGTATATGATCTTGCTTGCAATCCCGAAAATAAAACTTGAACTGCTGCAACAGTGGAAGATATGCATTTAAAAGTACAGACCCTGACCTATCCAAACAAAACAGGAATTGTGGCAGAGTTCATGTGGTCCAAATGACTAAACACCGAACTCAAGTGAAAGTGTGTGTTTGGTCAGAATGCGAACTACGAAGCAGTAGTTAGATTCTTTATATATAAATCAAGCAGTAGATCACTTAATTACCAAATTCTCATAGATTTTCTCATGGTAACTGACACTGGACTAAATTGCACTCACGTTTAATGTAGGAGATATAGAACATATATGCAGTGTTCTTTAGCTTTCATGAGCTGAGGAACAGATTGCTCCTTACAATGCCTTTGTTAACATTACGACTCCTGACAACGTCTTAATTGGATTAGCTGGAACCAACAAAATGTAGCGTGCTCCGATAAAACATGGTGCCAATTAGATCCTGTATCATGGACCGTAGGTTTTAAACAAGACTACATGCAGGTTGATGGGATCTCATACTGATGTACGGAATGAATTGGATCCACTGGAATTCCAGTATTTGATTGGTGACCGCTACGTTGCACTGCTGGTGGTCATTTGAAGCTCTTCACGAAAACAAGCTAGTTTCTTTTATCAATATGAAACTACGGTAGACTTCCAAACTATGCAAATTGAACACTGAAACTAGAATAGTTCATCTGTGACTTTTGGTTGCAATAGAGGGTTAAGATATTTCTTCCGGTTGCAAAAGAGGAATCTATATATTAATAGCGATGTTTGTGAACAAAAAACTTCAGATCCAAACTGAAAGTGACTATGTTTCTGACTCTTGAATCACCCGACCAATCTCGATCAAATTTTTGACCTACTCGTAGATGCGTGCCTGGGAGTGTTTTTAGCTATTCACTTTGACGGTAGAACTTAGGGGAGGGGGAGGAGGGGAATTATAAAAAAAATAAATAAAACTTCGTAACCCTTGAACCAGGGTTGGCTGGTTTAAACCAAAAAGAAAAAAAGAACGAAAAATGCTTTAAATCATGTGAACTTCATGGTGACGTTTCCACATATCAAACCATCTGCATTAGTTTTATCTCCTTTTCACCTTTTAATCAAGGTGTCCCATGTTCAATTCTCGTTCGAACCACAACCCTTCTTTCATGTGTAAACCAAGTGGCGATTTGGATGTCACTTTAAAGCGAAAGTCTTTATAAACCTCGGTATTACATAAAGATGTTAAGCCTAAACATACGAAACGAAGCCAAATTGTATGTTTTTGCTTCGCACTAACGAAACTATTAGTATTTTCTTGAAGCACTAACGATATACTAACGAATGGCACTAATCTTTTCGTTAGTGCTCAAAGTGGGGGGGGAAGTTCACGCTAAACCCAAAGTGTTTTTTACTTGTAGTTCCTGTACTAATGAAGCACTAATGTTATGGTTGGTGCACTAAGAAGCACTAACGATGCACTAAGGATTACACTAAAAGAGATCATTAGTGATTTTGTATTCGGCGGTAATTTAACGCAATGAAAAATTCCCCATGCATTTCTTATGGGAGTTTCGTGACTTACAATTGGCTATATCTACACTAATAATGAAGCACTAACGAAACTATTAGTATTTTCTTGAAGCACTAACGATATACTAACGAATGGCACTAATCTTTTCGTTAGTGCTCAAAGTGGGGGGCCAAGTTCTCGCTAGGCCCAAAGGGTTTTTCACTTGTAGTTCCTACACTAATGAAGCACTAACGTTAGGGTTGGTGCACTACAAAGTACTAACGATGCACTAACGATTGCACTAAAAGAGATCATTAGTGCTTTTGAATTTGGCGGTAATTTAACGCAATGAAAAATTCCCCATGCACTTCTTATGGGAGTTTCGTGACTTACAATTGGCTATATCTACACTAATAATGAAGCACTAACGAAACTATTAGTATTTTCTTGAAGCACTAACGATATACTAACGAATGGCACTAATCTTTTCGTTAGTGCTCAAAGTGGGGGGGCCAAGTTCACGCTAGGCCCAAAGTGTTTTTTACTTGTAGTTCCTGTACTAATGAAGCACTAATGTTATGGTCGGTGCACTAAGAAGCACTAACGATGCACTAAGGATTACATTAAAAGAGATCATTAGTGCTTTTGTATTCGGCGGTAATTTAACGCAATGAAAAATTCCCCATGCATTTCTTACGGGAGTTTCGTGACTTACAATTGGCTATATCTACATTAATAATGAAGCACTAACGAAACTATTAGTATTTTCTTGAAGCACTAACGATATACTAACTAATGGCACTAATCTTTTCGTTAGTGCTCAAAGTGGGGGGGCCAAGTTCACGCTAGGCCCAAAGGGATTTTCACTTGTAGTTCCTACACTAATGAAGCACTAACGTTAGGGTTGGTGCACTACGAAGTACTAACGATGCACTAACGATTGCACTAAAAGAGATCATTAGTGCTTTTGAATTTGGCGGTAATTTAACGCAATGAAAAATTCCCCATGCATTTCTTATGGGAGTTTCGTGACTTACAATTGGCTATATCTACACTAATAATGAAGCACTAACGAAACTATTAGTATTTTCTTGAAGCACTAACGATATACTAACGAATGGCACTAATATTTTCGTTAGTGCTCAAAGTGGGGGGGCCAAGTTCACGCTAGGCCCAAAGTGTTTTTTACTTGTAGTTCCTGTACTAATGAAGCACTAATGTTAGGGTTGGTGCACTAAGAAGCACTAACGATGCACTAACGATTGCACTACAAAAATTCATTAGTGCTTTTGTATTCGGCGGTAATTCGACGCAATGAAAAATTCCCCATGCATTTCTTATGGGAGTTTCGTGACATGTAATAAGTCATAACCACACTAATATTTAAGCACTAACGAAACTATAAGTGTTTTCTAGAAGCACTAACGATGCACTAACGAATGGTACTAATTTTATCGTTAATGCTTGAAGTGGGGGGGCAACGTGAACTTGGCCCCCCCAAATGTTTTTTCTTTATAACTCCTACACTAATGAAGCACTAACGTTAGCGGTTTTTGCAGTAAGAAGCGCTAACGATGCACTAACGATTGCACTAGAAGAGGTCAATAGTGCTTTGGAATTTGGCGGTAATTTGACGCAATGAAAAATTCCCCATGCATTTCTTATGGGAGTTTCGTGACTTATAATTGGCTATATCTATACTAATAGTGAAGCACTAACGAAACTTTTAGTATTTTCTTGAAGCACTAACGATGCACTAACGAACGGCACTATTCCTTTCCTTATTGCTTGAAGTAGGGGGGGCAGCGTGTACCATTGTTTTGGCTCTAGAGCCTACACTAATGAAGCACTAACGTCACGGGTTGGTGCACTAGGAAGCACTAACGATGCACTAACGAATGGCACTAGTTATTTCGTTAGTGCTTGAAGTGGGGGGGCAGCGTGAACTTGGCCCCCCCAAAGGTTTTTTTGCTTGTAGCTCCTACACTAATTAAGCACTAACGTTAAGGGTTGGTGCTCTAAGAAGCACTAACGATGCAGTAACGATTGACACTAATTTTATCGTTAGTGCTCAAAGTGGGGGGGCCAAGTTCACGGACCTCGTGATAATTGGTAGTCTGTAGCTCCGGAGGATTGTAGTTCCTATTGGTAGAAGTTATACCCAAATTGATGTAATAGTTTCGGAGATAGCTTGAACAAATATAAAAACTCACATTCTCTTTTACAATATAGTAAGAAATGTGTTAGTCACTATCAGAAGTTATGACGCTATCGGTGCAACAATTAAAATCTTCCAGGTAGCTTCTGGTACATATTTTATTTTATTAAATTAAATTTAGATTATGTCGGACAGTGTTTTTACGAAAATTAAATTTCTTTTCAACATGACCACATAATTTTCTCATACATGAATACATACCTTTGATCTTTAATTCTAGGATGGATGCAAACAGTTGAAGAAAGCTGGTACAAAAGAGGGGGCTATTCGATGCAAAGAAGACTGTAAGTGTCCAGGAGCTCTTCGATGCAAAGACGACTGTTCATGTCCAGGAGCTAAAGATAGAACTGACAGGATGGGATCAAGAGGCGCACCACAACCCCATGTAAAACAAGGGTTTGAAATATGTGGGAGAAGAGAATCAGTGGGACGAGATACAGCTGGTAAACGAAGAGCCGACTCTTCAGGAATGGGAGAATCAGTATATGTAAGTCGAGCAAGTGACGGAAGATCTAGAGGCGGGAAGAAGTCAAGGTCGTCCAGAACTGGTGGGAGTGGCATGTATGATACTGGTATTAGTTTTGTGAAAGAACCATCGCCTATGTTTGCCACCACTGATGAGTACGATACTGAATTCGCAGGAGGTTTGGTGCTTAAAACTGATCTAACAGATGCAGGAGAACCGTTACGTCCAGATGTAGATACAGAGACATCAATTCCAGAATTGTTAAAGCTTGTAATGGAATCTGGTTATGGAACCCCACTGGAAGATATTTTAGCGACCCTTAATAAAGGTGAGAGAAAGAGACGAAAAGACAAAATAAAATCCACAAATAAACATAATAGATATGCAGTAAGTAGAGACAGATCAAGAGATGAATTATATCTTAATAACCCTTCGGATTTGAAGCACATTTTAAATGAGTTGTTACGTAAAACATCTAGTCAGAATGTACGAGCGGCCAGTGGGGATGGTCAACGCACTGATAGAGAAAAAGATAAATCAAAAAATAGAAAGGTAAAGAACCATACACATAGACGAGACAGAATGGATGGGGAACACCCACATGTATTAAATCCAAGAAAGAGTGATAAGCATAAGCCTTTAACATCATCTTGTTCAGATAGTAAATTACATCAAAAACATTATCATGGGGAAAATGAGGATTCCCAAAGAAATAAGCCGATGACATCCAGAGAATTTAGTCACAAATCTTGTAATGCTCAGAGCGGCTCTGCTGATACCATAAGGGACAAAAGAAATATTAAAGATATCGATAAGAAACCAAAGCCGCTAGGACCTTATACTAATACTGATAGCGAAATTAAAGGGAAAAGAAAAACAAGTGAGGATCAGATATCACTTGCTAGTACTAGACTTAAGAAAAAACGAAATGTATCTAGGAGTTCTAATTCACAGAATGTTATATCTCGAGCAGATAAATATGAACGACAACATGGTATTAAGAACTCTGATAATGATGTTCCCCGTAAAGAGCTTGTTCCTTACTCTAATGTTTCCTGCGCTTCCTGGCGAGGTGATAAGCTTGTAGAATTATATCATAATACATCTCTTAAAACTGATACGGAAACTAGAGTATCGGACCAAAGTTTCGATGTGAGAGAAACAAGACAATTACGTTCTCGATTGATTCAACCGGTGAGATCTATCACCACACATTGTAGTGATCGAAAATTTAGTCGATTGTTCCCAAATGAGACAACAGACAGTTATTTTACACTTTCAGGTGAGGAAATTGAGGAAGAACCAGAAGAAGAAGGAGAGCCTATAAGACCGAAAAAGAGATCCAAGAAACCTGTTATTCGTTTCGACTTCCGAAATATTCCATTCGTGGTGGGAAAGGTAAGAACATTTTTCTTATTTATTTATTTATTTATTTATTTATTTATTTATTTATTTATTTATTTATTTATTTATTCTTAATGTGTACTCTAATGTAATGTGCGCAAGAGGAGAATAAAACGCTTTCGTGGTGCTCTCTTGTAGAATTTTGAGTTTAGACACGAGCTTGGAAAGGAAGTAGTGGAAACTTGGTTTGAAAAGAAAGTATCTTCGATGTGGTTATCTGCCTTATTTATAACTGTATGTTATAGCTGTATCGCATATCTAGAATCGGAAGTCACCAATAACAGAGTCGTACCGTATCTGTCACCTATACCTTGGGTAATTTTTTTGTATGTGAATGCTTTTTCCCTTTAGAGAGCGTTTCTTTTTCGATTTCATGATACCAAAGTCTCAGTCGTTCACTGACTACTGTAGCTCAGTGGTAGTGTGCTCACCGTGGTTCATCAGGTCTCTGGTTCGATCACAGCGCACGCCAAGTAGACTTTGTGGGGAACAAACACTGTGTACATGGGTTTGCTCGGGGTTCTGTTCTTTCCTTTATTTAATTCCACCGTTTCGTTCATTGTTTTCATTATAGTGGCCTTTGCGTTTTATTCATTTTCTCCATCTCCATCTTCATCTTCCTTGTCTCGGAGCATAATCATGAGACATTAAAGTTAAAAAAAAAAAAAAAAAGCACGGTGAATATGGCGAATTTTCAAGCACTTGTCTCTACCATGGTACTAATAGAATGATATTTTGCATTGTAATGCAAGATAATGGATATGCTTGTGTTTGGGAAATGCTTCAATTTCTTCGCATAGTACGAAATAGTATTTTCATTAAAATTGTGGTAGTACGTGACATTAATAGTTTGGAAATAAGAAAGTGCATAATGAAGTATTACATCCTGGAAACTCCGATATCAGCATCACTTCGCGATTCCCATACTGCCAGTTATCGAGCTCTGATAGGTTCGTACAACTTCGACCACATTTCGTCCAGCAGGTAATCAATCCTCTCAATAAATGCACTATCTTCTCTGTAGCAACATTTCAAGTGATCACTGCAAGGGTGTTGCAGAGCCGCTTCAGTAAGGCAGTAGCACGCATTGTGATGCAAATGGGCCATAACTAAACACGTATTTCTATGGCTAACTCACTCCCTGCTCATCATCGATTTATATCTGTTAATTATTAAATAAACTTGATGTAAAGAGTTTCGATACTAAGCTGCCTGGTACATGCCGAATTCTTAGGATAATTCATTCGTTTCTACATCCCCGTTTTAGTTTAGCGTCTCTTTAGTGCATATGAGACGAAACCTACTACTTCCGAACCACTATCGGATTTGTATCGAAGGTCAAATGTTCCTATCAGAATCGAATCCCGACCACACGCACAAAAAGCGCTGAGTGACATGGTGTCTGTTCAGTATGGAAACGCATCATTCCATGTGCTTCGATAAGGCTTCTCTTGCGTTCCTTCCACGCTATATCTTGATTTGAACCATATGTTTTGTTATTATTGTTGTTAATTGCTTTGAAGCACTACAATTACGAGTAGTATATGCGTCACTGTGAGGATTATATGCGTCAGTGTTACGAATTCTGTGTCACTGTTAGGAGGTCAAACTACTATAAATACATTAACGCAGATACCATCTAACACATTTTATTAAGATTAACATCTATATTGTGCCGTGGGAATCCTAAACGGATTTTTGTCTCTAGTATAATTTCAGTAATCAGTTCTGTTATCTTCGACGGCTGGTCAATATTGAATTCCTTCGGCTTTTACATTTTATCCAACTTAGTCCTTTTGCCACATAAAACACTAAAATTAGCAATAAGTTATTAAAATTTTAGTGATAACTACCTCACAACTAGGAGTATCAACAGAAACACAATCCCCAATCTACTCTTAACACGTGTTTCATACGATAAGAAATATTTCAATTCACTTGCATTTCCTTTAACCTTGCATCAACTTACACAAATCTGGCTATGCAGAAATCTAAAAAAAAATGTTTTTTTCTTTTACAATTTGAAGTCACAAAGGATTATGTTTATAATGAATCTGTTTGTAAGTAAGTCCCAATTCTTATTGAGGCTTCCTTTGCTCAAATTTAATATTCACTGTTTTGTTCTAATGCGGTATGACTCGAGAACATTTCTTTCTACTGGTGATGATTTCTTTTTTAATAACTTTTACCTCCTTTGGTTGCGTTTGTTTATACCTAGACGTTTTGATAAGCCAGAAACAACAGAATCCTGAATTTTTACGTCTCCTATATGTTCTTTTATGCTAATTCATGTATTTGTTTGTCATTTCAATGTAAGAACTATCACATTACCAAATGACTTGGTAAACGCCATGTATAGTGTAGTTCACAAAATAATTTTTGTAATCCGAAAATGTTTCTCAGTATTCAGGAGTGATTTGGAGCTAACCTGTATTTTTTTTCAACCTTGATTAGATTAAATGACAAAGCCAATATAAAAAGGAAATCCAATTACTTCTAGACTTCGCTGCAACTTTACCATGCCATTTTTCAATGTGACAGTTCTTAAATGGGAATGACTGAAACAAATATAGGAACTAGAATATGAACGCTTTACCACTGAGCCACCGTGATCCCAGAAATATTTTCGAGCCATACCAATTACACTAAAACACGAAACATTAAATTTAAACAAAGGAAATCGTGACAAAAATTGTGATTTAGTTATAAACAGCTTCATAGACATATTTGTGTAAGTTAATGCAGGGTTAAACAAGAAAATTAAAAAATAGAAGAACGCAGGTCAATTGAAGAGAAGTGGAACGTTTTATATTGTATGAAACACCTGTTCAAAGTACATTGTGGATTGCGTGTATGTTGATTCTTCTAGTTGTGCTTCGGTGGTCATTAAAATTTGAATAACGTACTGCTGATTTTAGTGTTTTATGTGGAGAACGGACTAAGTTGAATAAAAGTGTTAAAAAAGAAAAAAAATTAAAGCCGAAGCTCTTTGTTACTGACAAGCCGTCGAAGGTAATAGGATTGGTTGCCGAAATTATACTAGGAGTATAGATATCCGTTTAGGATTCCCGGGGCACATTATATAGTGAGGCTTTAGTTAATCTTTACAACAAATACAATCTGCTGTTATCAGAGTTTATTTTTCGTATACAACTCATGAGTAGTAAATATAAAAATATCATCTACATCAGATTGGCAGCAAGTGACATACTTTTGATGCCATGAAAGTTCGTTTTTGTAGATTTTGTGAAAAAAAAAACGCACGAAAATTTACCGTTAACTGTGTTTTTTGTTCGGCTTGATATGATCTATCGATTGGTTAAAACATGAAAGCGACGGGCCAGAGATCGAACCCAGCTCAATTTACCCATCATTAACTATCATGCTATCCAGTATCCAATTCGTCCGTAGTCCAACCATATTTTTTATTCTTGAGGTTGATGCTCAGCCGTTCAAGCCACGTACACGAAAGTTCCTGTTCTCACGAACACCTACGAAGGTGATTCAGAAAGTAATGCCTCCAAGTTGATACCTTTATTTGCGTTTGGCAGATAGCACCGATACAGGTATCAGTGGGAAGCTTGCAGTGCCAGCTGCAAATTGTAGTATCATTTTTTAACAGATTCCCCATTACGGGTAACAGACTTGCGTCAACGCGAAACAAGGTTTTTCATACTCTCGGCGAAGAATTGTAGTGGCTGCTGGCGACACCATTGCCTAACTGCTGCTTCCACCTTCGCGTCAGAAATGTAGCGTTGGCCCGTAAGGTGATCCTTAAGTTTGGAGAAGAGCCAAAAGTCGCAGGGTGCAAGATCCAGATTATAGGCAGGATGGGACAGAATGTCAACAACACCATGCCAGCAGATGGGACGACTTAGTTTTTTTTTTTTTCTGGCGGGGAAGGGGCGTGTGTTGGTACTCCATCGACAGACGTTTCGTTTCCGGGTGAAACAAGTGACATCCTATAGCTTAAATATCAGTGCATTGATGATAAACAGTTCAGAATGTTTGCAGTATTATTGACCCAGTAGTGGGTTTGGAGGCATTACTTTTTGAATAACCCTCGTGTTACAGTTGCAGATACCTAGAGAAAACAACTGCTTCCTCCATTTTTGAATACACGTATCTAATTCAACCTTAATGCGTGTTCTTTGATATATAATCATACAAGCACAATAAAAGTTGTATTCAATGATTGAGAACTAAACTCAAGAGTGAAAATGTGTAGCAGGTCTGATGGCGGACCAAATGGCGTAAAGCTTAGTTCAGTGGTTAAGCTGGGTTCGATCTCCAGTCCATCGCTTTTTCACTTGTTGAATATCATTAAGATTATATATGTTTTACTTCCATGTTGCAACATTTATTAGTATTTTGTTAAAATTTTTGTATCATTCTTTAATAACAACTTTCGTCTTTATTCACACAAAAAAATTACTTACCCAAAATTATCTAATTGTGTACGTTTCGACAAAAAAATGTATTGCCTTCGTTAGCACAAGTACTTCAGCAGGGTTCCTACCGAACTGGAATATTTGGAAATCCTAAAAAAGTTAGGGAATTCAGTTTACTCGTAAAAAGTCCTGGAAAAGTCTGGGAATTTCATAGAGCTGAAAAAACTTGCAAAAGTGAGAATTTTAAGTACTGATCTTTACTTCTCAGAACCCATTTCTCTTTTTGCCTTACCCGGCTATTTGATAGGGGATATTTTGTAAAAATAAATTAGTTTGTTTTGCAAAATCTCTACCCACACTCATACTATATACATGTACACCTTGTCTCAAAAAGGTTGAGCGCATTCTTTATTGGTGTTTTGAGGCAAAAATTTTCTAAGTCCAGCTTCGGGTATCTTCGGGAAAAAGTAAGCCAGGTTCGAACCTCCAAGCCAGCCTTTGCAATCGGGAAAAAGTTTGCAGATGTGTTTTTCTTCTTTTAAATATAATAAGACTTGTTACCAAGTGTTTAAAAAAGCAACATTGATTGAAATACTTAATGATACAATATTTCGAAACCTTTTTTTTTAATCTCAGCACATGCTTGTTTGTCATTTAGCTCTCCATACGTAATGGAACATTTAAATACGTTAACGAATCTTTCCATATGTAAAAGAATGCTCAAAGTTAAGAAATAGAACATAATTATCGCCTGAGTACTAAAATAAAAGTCAAAGTAGAACAGAAACAGCGTTTGTAATGGATATGAATGTCATAATTATCTTGAGATCCGTTATACATCGCTAGAAGGTTGTGTTAGCTCATTGGTAAGCTGTCGGGTTTCAAATCATAAGGTTGAGGGTTCGAATCCCGTCTAGGCTAATCCTTTTTTTAAAATTATATTTTCCGCAATGCATGAAAAATTATATAAAATAATTACATTAGAATACATAAGTTGTGTATATATAACATAATCATTGCACAACATAGTAATTATTATGTTTAAAATATAACATCTGAGATAATTTTCACAGTAGGTCGGTATTATATATGAGGATGTAAATACAAGTTAGGAAAATCATTTAATAGCAATAAATAAGTTATGTAGTGTATTTATTTGCATCTATTTGTCATACAGATGTATGACAAATATTCTCATGAATGATATCAATATTCTCATTACAGCATGTCATTTACATTCGTGAAATACAATATATTCCTACGGATATAGAAAGTGTATAAACAGAGTATCCAAAGTCGTATCCTGCTTCAAGACACATAACTTTTCCCGATCCCCTTAACGTCACGGGAAGAAACACAAATTCTCTTTAGAACGGAATGTCGTTACTTAGAGTCTCATTCGAATACGTTGAATATGCTTTTGTATATTCATCTCTCTCTCTCTCTCTCTCTCTCTCTTTCGCTTTGTTTATGTGTGTGTGTGTGTGTGTGTTGCGGGGTGATGGACTACATAATGATGAAAAGATGCGGGTTTTCTTCAAGGGCGCCGATCCTGAGGGGGCCCGGGCTCCCCAAAACTCATGTGGGCTCCCTATTGTATTTATGAATATACAATATTTGACATAATTAGAGTGCAATTTGTCTTAAAATCCTGATATATATACCTTCTGCATCTGAATGCCCTCCCCCCCCAAATTTACAGAGAAATCGGTGCCCTGGGTTTTCTTGCGTTACGTGAGTGATCCGGGATTCCAGGTCGGAATGTCAGGGGATTCTGGTATGGCTCAAAGTACTGTCTATGACTACCTGAAAATGGATTGTTTCCGGAAGTGTGCGTAATATACAAACAGGAAAGGCAGAGTGGCAAGAACAATATACATTTCCGGGTGCTATCGGAGCACTTGACTATACACAAGTGGCATTAAAGAAACCTAGTATTTTGAAGAGTAATACGTTAATAGGAAGAGCTATTTCGTGGCTAAGCGGTTAGCGTACATGCCTTTGGCATAGGAGACCCGCGTTCGATTCCCGGCAGGAGCTCATGTGGTTTGGATTCCACGTTAATCAGTGGGTTCTGTCTCATATAGGCACGCTACTGAAAAGGACGTTAAACTAATAATCAACTCAACTCAACGTTGATAGAAAGGGTGTATAAGGGTGTATACATGAGAATGTATTTAGTTTATGTCAAGGCGAAAGGGGACACGTATGGTGTGGAAAACGCAATCAGATGGACGTGATTTATGACGTGGGTGGCTGGACTTTTTAAAAAAGAAAACAAAGGAGCCAAGTGTCTGATTTTGTTCTTAAAGCCAAACAATCTACAAAGACCTTGGATAACACGTGATATGCGCTTGTCGTGTTAATCTTGATATTGCTGGATTCCAATCAACATCCATCAGCTCAAATAGGTTCATTCCCATGGTTTTAGTATTACTTTCTTCTTTCCCGTTTTTTTTAATTGTTTTCTTCTTTTTTATTTTTCTTTTATTCTCGCTCGAATATTAAAGATTCTCTTTTGAATTTGTGTCTCAGTCGTAGATGTATTTGATATTTCGGTGCATTTCACTGTAATTACATTCAAAGCTTCGGCTTTCCTTCGTTTACTTTCTGGTAGCTGTGACTTTGAAAGTACCACTGGAAACTCTTTTACAATATCCACAAATGCACTTTGATTGAAGCTATCGTTGCTACTTGCCCCTTCCATGGCTTTTAAGATACTACGCCATAGATTAAAAACAACGAAATGACTGCGCGATGAATGGGAGAAATGAGTAATCACTTCTTTTATTGATACGACTCAGTGCTACGTGCAGAGGAAGCGCGAGTAAACGTTCATAAATCTGGAGCAGACTAGACCTGAGTAGTGGCTTGTTTTATTGATACGAAATTGAGGGAGGAGATTACTCCAGCTGTAGTTACTCCGATTCTCGAGCAGGACTTCTCAGGAGTAGTTACTTATTTTTATTGATATCACCCATTGTCATCGAATACCAGAAATTGAAAATCGTGTTTCTTCAGATTGGGTTTGCGTGTTCATGTTAGCTCACTGGTAGAGTACGGACTTGCCAATAAAGAGGTCTTGAGTTCAAAGCCTACAGCTAATTATCATTCTTTTGTTGGTAGGATTGCACAGAAATCGGATACAAGGAGTGGTTTACTTCTAGAAATATTTTCAGAAGCGTTTAAGTAGCCCTGAAAAGGGCTGTTTTCGGGAGTTAAGGCGGGGACATTAATATTGTGTCCAAGACCCTTCTGAATTTATTACACGCTCCATTCTTCTGGGCATGGAATCTATTACATGGGTGACAAATCTATCTCCTTCCCCTACCTCCAGCCATGCTTCGGAAACAAGATGCCACAGGTCATCCTGAGTTCTTGGTGGATCTGCCTCAGGCCAACTTTCCCTTAGAGTACGCTTCACTTCTGCCCACATATTTTGCATGAGATTGAGGTCTGCTCCACGAGCGGCCAGTCGATTAAATCAATCTCAGGGTGCCCTGCGAACCATTCCTGAATCACACGGAAAGTATGTATTGGCGACTGGTATTGCTGGAACTGAATTACACCATCAGGCTGAAATACTCGTACAGATAGCACCATGATATTACTGATAATGTCTAAGTACTGAGCATTGTCCAGATGTCCTTCAATTCTATGAAGCTGTCCTGCTCCGCGACTAGAAATCCAACCCCAACATAAAATAGATACATGGCCACTGCGATTGCAAGCAGCCACATATCCATGGTCATATCGGGTGCCTCTCGGACGATACACAAAACGGCGTCCCTCCTTTGATGTTGTGAATATGGACTCATCTGAGAAAACTACGTTTTCCCAATTGAGACCCACATTCGCCTGTGCAAACGCGAGACGGTAAATTTTGTGGTCGCCTGAGAGTTTTTCCTACACGGCAGCAACACGGCCACGTAACCCAGCATGAAGAAGCCTTCGCAGAGCTGTATGCTTACTACCAGGAAAGAGAGAAACTTCCCTTAGCTGTCTAGACGTCCTTAGTGGGTCTAACCGGGCTTCGTTTACTAATCTCGCATCTTGGGCTTCGGTTGACACATGCGGACGACCAGGAGATCGTAAATTATCAGTCTGACCTGTAGCACCATATTTCCGAATCCATCGCCTTCCTGTAGAGGCCGGGACACCTACTCGCTTGCTAGCTGCAGTTGCAGAATAACCTTCCAACTCCATAAAGTAATTACTGCTGTACGTCTATCCATAGTTACCAATGTTCTGAGCTGTGAGAAGGAAGCAATAGGTAAAAGCTAGTACCTGACGTGTGATTGGTTACTTGCACGACACGCCTATTGTGGGGAATAGCGTTGCCAGATCTAGCATAATGATGCTAGATCTAGCATAATTTGCATGTCTCTAGCATCTAGCATTTTGCTTTTAGCATCCTGCCCAAATCTAGCACAATTTCAGCAAGTTTATCGAAAAGCCGTAAAACCTGGAGATGAGAAAGAAGTTGGTCGTGGGAAGAAAAAGAACGGCAGAAATGTATCCTCTTCCATTGATTCATACAGTCGGTAAACCATACAGGCAGTCTTATTTTTCGAAGTAAGTTCGAAACGTCTTTGGGCTTTTTTGTGGCTCCACCCAGGGTTTTCTAATCCTTTAACTCCGACGCGTGGGCGGAGCTATGGGGGCCATTCTTCCCCCAACTTTTTGACAACTTCATCTTTATTTCTGACTTCATGATCATATTTATTCCTGAAATGACAGCTCCGAGACCGACCAAAAATCTGCCCCCCCCCCCCCCAGCAGACGATTCCCAACTCCGCTTATGCTGCGAAGTAATTTTCTTTCAAAATATGTAAACAAAAACTTTGCATTCATTTATACGACATATACGCCATTGAATCTGGCAACGACTGCATTAATTATTATTATTATTATTATATAATAATGTAATCAATTGTGTACACCTCCTATAATTGGAGAGATCTCTCTGTTGGAGGAAATAAATAAATAAATAAATAAATAAATAAATTTAGTTGAGTTAAAATTTTGGTGCGTGAAGTATTGAGTTCTATCCATGCATTCTTGCTCTCTGTGTATTTTAAGTTACGTTATCGTATCTCAACTTCGTTTTTTCAAACTCCTGAATTAGTAATTATGAGGATCTGGCATAATTTGACCGAATCTAGCATAAGTTCGATCAGGTTTTGGAATAATTCCGAGCTGTGAGTCTGGCAACGCTGGTGGGGAACGACTTGGTCAACGACTCGCGAAAGAAATCTGAAAATGGTGCGCCGTAATAATAATATTAAAAACAGTTTTTATAAAGAAATATTAATACATACGAAAAGCTGTTTAAAGAATGAATTGTTATACTGACTTTACACGTATAAAAACATATACCATATACCAAACAGATTGAGCAATATGATGATAGCTGTTTTGAGACAAACACTTTCGAAGTCCAACTTCGGGTATCTTCGGAAAACAGTAAACTAAAGCTGCTGGTTCGAACCTCCAAAGCCAACCTTAGTAATCGGGAAACGATGTACAGATATGTTTTTCCTTCTGTTAAATATAATAAAACATGTTGAAATGGTATTAAGTGTAGAAAAAAGTAACATTGAAATACTTAATGATACAATATTTCGAGACTATGTATTCACACTCTCGTTTCGTCATTGTGATTTCCATACGGAAAAGAGCATTTACGTATGAGCTCAGTTATATTTCAGAAGCAGCTTCCGAAAAGCGGTCCTGTTAGCTCAGTGGTACACCACCGAGCGCTAAAATCGTGAGTTCGATACCCGTTCAGGTGAAATTCTTTTATGATATTCTACTTTCCTCAATGCATGAAAATTATGTAAAATAGTTACATTACAATTCATCAGTTGTATATATCAGTTGAATATATATATTCATATCATCAGTTGTATATATCAGTTGAATATATATATTCATATCATTTCACGACATAAGTAATTCTTATCTTTAAAATATAACATCTGAGGTATTGACAGAACGTCGGTGTGTTATGTGTGAATATTGAATACAAATTTAAAAAATCGTGTAATAGCAATAAATAAGTTATGTAATGTATTTATTTGCAGCTACTTTCATCGCAGATAACTTCTCAATATTCGCATTACAGCATTTAGGTAGAGCATATCGAAAATCGGATCGTGGTCCAAGACAAAAAACTAGCTAGCCCCAAACTGTCACGCAAGAAATTCGCGAATCGCAAAAGTAAAGCGGCAATTCCTTAATCGCTCTCTCTCATATCTCTCTTATCTGCATTTATACACATAAAAGTGTATGTATGTATGTTCCAACATAACTCATGTATGCCTAGAGCAGGGTATCTCAACCTGGGAGTCGCGGCCCCTAGGGAATCGCGAAGATAGGCGGAAGAGATAAATGTAGTTAGAATCTAATACCAGAAATTATTTTTAAATATTATTTTTAAATATTATTTTTAATTTTGTTCTGATAAGCATACTTTTATTTTTTATACACACTGTAAAGAACAATAAAAAATAAGTCTACTGAACATTTTCAAAGGGTGTAGAATTCGTGTTACTATTCGGTTCAAAGTCTCTTGTCGTCGCGAATTCTGTCGAGAAATTTGAAGCTTAAAATATACAAAACGATAATCATGCCTGTTGTTCTGTATGGTTGCGAAACATGGTCGCTTACTCTGAGGGAAGAACATAGACTGAAAGTATTTGAGAACAAGATCCTTAGACGAATATTCGGACCCAAGAGGAACGGGAATGGGGAATGGCGGAAACTTCATAACGAGGAACTACATAATTTATACGGTTTACCCAACATTGTCAAGTCTAGAAGGCTTAGGTGGGCAGGTCATGTAGCTAGAATGGAAGAAAGTAGAAACGCTTTCAAAATCTTGACTGGAAGACCAATCGGAAAACGACCATTAGGAAGACCTAGGCGCAGATGGGAGGACAATATTAAGATGGATCTCGCTGAGATAAGAATACAAAGTAGAAACTGGATCCAATTGGCTAAGGATAGAAGTCAGTGCAGAGCTTTTGTGAACGCGGCATTGAACCTCCGGGTTCCATAGGCCATAGAGTTAGTTAGTTAGTAGAGTTGTTTAAAAATGAATTTAAATCAAAGAGGTATGATATAAAACTAATGAGAACTGTATATAGAAATACTAGAAAAATACACATGCAACAAAACCTGCACATTGAAATACAATTAAAATTAAAACCTAATGAGATACCTAAGCATGGTGTAATTTCACTAGTGCAGCAATGTCCGGTTCAATCTTCATGACGAACATTATCAAACCATTTTCAACTGATAAGCGATTTCTTATCTTTGTTTTAATGTTTACCATAAAAAAACACACTTTCACACAAGTGCGATATAGCAAATGGAATTATTACTTTTAAAGCAGCAATCCCCAGACCAGGATATTCTTCTCTCCTCATCAGGCAGAACTTGTCCAAGTCTTCGTTACAAAAAAGTCCAAGTCCTCGTTACAGTTGCAAAGACTTGTCGCATGATCATTCTATTATTTGGTCAAGAAGTTGTGGGCTTAGATCGGATACGTTAATGGCCTCTTCAATGAAGGAGTTTAACATCCATCTTGAACCAGCACCTTCGACATTGGGAATATAGATATTACAGTTACTGTATCCACTGTCAGTGCCGGGCGCCGAAAAAAGGGGCCACACATTTCGGAGGAAGTGTGTTACTCATGTTAGGAAAGTACATGTGCACATGTGTAAAATAGAAGGAAAAACGTAATAAAATGTGCTCAAAATTAAGGAAAGGTAGGGTTTATTTTGAAAATGTTATTGAGCTTCGTGCCAACCATGGTGGCGCTTCGTAGCTAGTCTGTCGACGTCACTCATATATACGGTGACATCGTACTATACTCTCGCCCCGGGCACTGATTTTCCATGGCACTGTTCACTATAAACAAAAAAATGGATTCTACCATTATAGAAATAGGTAAAACAAATTATAAAAGGGTCGCTGGCAAGAGCGTGTGATAAAAGGGGATCGTGATAGGAATTAGATTGAGAACCACTGGTCTAGAGTAATTTTAACCACATTTCTTATAGTTTCAAAAAGATTGCTGTCGGGTTACCTATGGTGAATGGGAGGGGGATACATATAAAAGATTGCTAGAAAATGATCGATATTAGATTCATAGTTTTCGGGGTCGCTTAGATAAATAGTGAGACTTTCAATTTCGCTTAACTCCGATTAAGCTCTCATTAGTAGGGATGGGCACGAACGACTTTCCTTTGAAACTCGACTCGACTCGAAACAGACATCTTTGAGGTCTACTCTTGGACTCGGCGCGAAAAATATCTTCCAACTCGACTCGGATTAGAGTCAAGTCGAACCAAAACGAGCCAAATCCTGTGTGTAGTCCTACCTAGACAATACATAGACAATAATTATTCTATCATCAATTATACTACTATTACTACAAATAATAATAATAATAATAATAATAATAATAATAATAATAATAATAATAATAATAATAATAATTATTATTATTATTATTATTATTATTATTATTATTATTATTATTATTATTATTATTATTATTATGACAACACCGTGTACAAACATGAACAATAGATGGTTAGTAAAGGAATACTAAAAGCTAGTTGACTGCCGACGTCGGTAGTCATGAACTCTACAAGGCAAAGACATCGTTCATTACTCTAAGCTGTAAGCGTCGGTGGACTACAGATGGTCAACTATTGACCTCTCGCCAGAAATTGGTGGCCCCGCAGCGACGATCCGTGGTGGCCCAAGTTCCATTTTGAAAACTTTAGCACCAGCAGCAGAGACGCGATGAAACGCCAACGAACCACAAAATTACTCTCCCGAAATATGTCAAAATGCCTATATGTGTGTTTTGTTTATATTTAGCTGAATCAAAAAAACACAAAACAAATACCCGGGGTGGACGCAAACTATCAATATTACGATTACTAGGCACGTGTTCTCCTGACTTCCCCACGGAAACGATCATAAAAAGCTTGGTTGTTGAAGGATAAATCATTGACGTCTTAATTTAGCCAATCAGACAAACCACTTCATCTCGAGTTCTAGAAGGTGATACCGTGAACCGTTTCAGATTTATTGCTTCCTGGTGGAGTACTATCCATGAGCAAAATTTGAGCATAATAGCCGACATACATCTTCGGTCCCTCTTATCTTTAGTACAATTTTAACCAGAGATGGTGTGGGTCAATGAAAATTTGATCCACGACCCACCATGACCCACTATCACCCACCACCCAAATGCCCCATTGGCCCACTCTGACCCATCAACCATCGTGATCCACTCTGACCCACCACCAACTATGAACCACTCTGAACCATTGCGACCAACTCCGAACCACCAAAACCCATCGACATCAACTCTGACCGATGGCCCACGTCCTCTTCTCCATTGACTAAAGAGGTTACACTTGTAATAAAACAAGACTGTGAAATTATCACTTATCGGAGTTTGAATTTCTACCGTCAATGGCTCAAGCACCTCTCTGTTACAATACTGGTGGGTCTGACCTTTACGATATATAATGGCAAAGTGTTTCTCATCTTCCAAATTAAAATGAATTTAAATTTATCATATATATATATTTCTTTGTTGCCTTACAGACACATTTCAGTAGAAAATAGGGTGAAATTTGAAAGTTTCAAATCAAGGAAAAGTAGACCAACGTAAAAAAAAAAAAAAAAAAAAAAAAGAGAGAGAGAGAGAGAGAAACTAATTTTCTATATAATTAAGCATGCCGTACTAATTGAAAATGCCAATGTAATTAAGTTTAGAATACAAATTTTATGGCCATTTTTCTCTAACTTTATGGCACCAGCTTCAGCAATTATAAATAGAAAGCAGTGGGTATAAAATTCAAAAAGAACTTTAGTTTGCATTACTCAATTTGTTTCTCAACTAATATCAATCGTTTTCGATTATTTTTACAAATCAACCCACTACCAATTTCCAATATATAGAAAATGCACCCCCGTCCCCCGGCTCATAAAAGATAATTTTAAAAAATGCCAGGACATATTTTCTTTATTTTTAATAAAGAGTTATATGTTGAATTTCAGCTCTCAGTTGAACGGCTTGTAAGATACTAAATTTTTCGCAAAAATTCGGACTTCTACTCCCCCTAAGGATATGTATTATAATGAAAGTGACACGCGTATGGTAACTTCCCAGTTGGGAATGGAGCCTGATTATATACCAAACGTCAATTCATTTGACTTTGCAATTTGACCGTGATGATTACGCAGACATAGTTACTTTCAATTTTTTATGATACATATCCTTATTTCATATGTTACAGATGATTCAAAAATATTTTTTCAAGCAGTTAGCTCCTCTAGAATCTCACAGGCTGCATCCCAAAATCCAACTCCTACTATCCTATGACAATCCAAAAGTGACTGAACTTTTTTTTATTAGAAACAAATGACAAAAGAAAAATGGAGATCTTGAAAGTAAAATGTAGAAAAGCTCGGTGCCCCCAATAACTACATATTTCTCCACCCCTTCATCCCGAACTTAAAAATAAAACTTAATTCGAATATGGTTAATTAGTGAATTTATTACAGTTAAATTCCACTCACTACATGCTACAGCTACAACTATGTAACAAAAAATAACAACTGTGAAACATGTTCTGAATTACTATTAGATTTCTTATGCTATTATTAAACATATTAAAATAGTAAAAGAGGATTGTTCGTGAAATAGTATATTTGCTCTTGATTTATAACTTTTTCATACGGAAAAATTAAAATATTATTCAAGTTTTAAACTTTGCACTCTGCAAATATGTTGCCCTCTAGGCAATGGGACTAATGTGAAATGTGGACTAATGTGGACTAATAGGAAATGCTGCACTGTTAGCGGCGCTGAAAACTTACGATTCGATTCTAATATCGAATGATTTCGATATCTTTATGTCGCTACGTAACCACCCTGGGTGCTAATGGAAGCTTAATTGGACTTGAATTGAAAGTAGAACTATTCACCTAAGCGACCACGAAACTATAGATTCGATACTAATATCGACCCGTTTCTAGCATTTTTGATATGTATCCCGACAGTACTCTTTTTCCAGACTGTAAGAAATATAGTTAAAATTGCTCTAGATATATCAGAATTATGTTGAAATACACACATAAATCCACTTTTATATTCTGTATAAATAGAGAGTGAGCGAGCGAGCGAGCGAGAGAGGGCGACTCAAGGCATAACCACCTCCACATTGCAAAAGCATATATCAGGAATTGAATTGAAAATCTATGTAAAGACTTTCTGCTGTGGCATGCTTCATAAGGACAATTCCAGTCTGCTCACGTGACCTTTGGGGTTCATGAATTTTTTTGCGAGCGTTCCGACTTTGGATTCTCTGTTTATACCTTCTGTTTATGCATCCAATAACTTTTCAAAAACATAAATGACATTCTGTATTATGAATGTTGAGAATTACCCTCTATATGACAAATAGCTGCAAATAAATACACTACATGATTTATTTATTGCTATTGAACGAGTTTCTTAACTTGTATTTACATCCTCATATATAATACCGACCTACTGTGAAAATTATCTCAGATGTTATATTTTAAACATAATAATTACTATGTTCTGCAATGATTATGTTATATATACACAACTTATGTATTCTAATGTAATTATTTTATATAATTTTTCATGCATTGCGGAAAATATAATTTTAAAAAAAGGATTAGCCTAGACGGGATTCGAACCCTCAACCTTATGATTTGAAACCCGACAGCTTACCAATGAGCTAACACAACCTTCTAGCGATGTATAACGGATCTCAAGATAATTATGACATTCATATCCATTACAAACGCTGTTTCTGTTCTACTTTGACTTTTATTTTAGTACTCAGGCGATAATTATGTTCTATTTCTTAACTTTGAGCATTCTTTTACATATGGAAAGATTCGTTAACGTATTTAAATGTTCCATTACGTATGGAGAGCTAAATGACAAACAAGCATGTGCTGAGATTAAAAAAAAAGGTTTCGAAATATTGTATCATTAAGTATTTCAATCAATGTTGCTTTTTTAAACACTTGGTAACAAGTCTTATTATATTTAAAAGAAGAAAAACACATCTGCAAACTTTTTCCCGATTGCAAAGGCTGGCTTGGAGGTTCGAACCTGGCTTACTTTTTCCCGAAGATACCCGAAGCTGGACTTAGAAAATTATTGCCTCAAAACACCAGTAAAGAATGCGCTCAACCTTTTTGAGACAAGGTGTACATGCATAGTAGATGAGGAACCCATTGTCAGAAATTTTTTAAGTATTACATATAGACCTGGAAATTTGTAAATTGTGAAATGGCAAACCTGGAAAATTCAGGAAATTCGTACTCGCCAAATAAGAGGATTCTGGTAAGGCATTTTAATGCACAGTTACGAATTTTGTCAATATAAATATGGTAACCATTGAAGTAGAAATACATAATATAGGTACAAGAATAATTTTTAAAAAGTCTACTGGAACTATGAAAAGTAATAAAGAAGATAGTCAAGGGGATGTAGTTACACAGACAACGTTAGGTTCTGAAAGAATTTTTGCTGAGGAAGGCAATAATTTTTTTGCCTAAAGATACACAATCGGATAATTCTAGATGCGTTTGGAGTATTTTTATTTATTTATTTATTTTATGAATATTGAATGTGTGTCCAATTAAATCGAGTAGCAAACATGTATCTTTGTTATCTGCCACAGAATGACCAAAATTACACATATGTGTATCCATGTATGAAGCAAGTTTTTAATGCAAACAAGTATATTTATGCTAACTACCTGTTTAAAGTTTGAGATATACGCAACCATTGTAAATAGTTATAATTTAGTATATTTTATTAATGCTAGTCGTTAGTATTCTAATAATACTAACTATTCTAGTGATATGAAGTATTTTGAAATGCAACTGTCATTTTTCACAGGATTAACTTAGTGCTAGATAGAAAGCTTGTAGTGACTAGATTGGTCAATGATCAGATAGTTAGTTGGTGATATGGTAGAAAAATATTAAGAAGCAGAACTCAGTCCGCCTTATGCAGAGTCGTTTTGACGTATGATTAGTGTCATACTAAAGGACTGACTACTGCAGGAAATATATGTTAGTCGAACTCTTTAGTATGACACTAATCACGCGTCACAACGACTCTGCATAAGCCCCAATAACTTTATATAGTGATAATTATTTTATCAAGGTAAAAAAAAATCGATATTCAAGGGATCAGTGGAAATATTTCGTTGAGAATAGGGTAAAATAATATACGAAGAGTGTTATAAAATCATTTCTTTTCCAGATTTACTATGTATAAGCCTAAAATGATGTTCATTGGGTTGGTTTATTATTTGGAATTTGACGTCCTTTTTCAGCACCGAGGCTATATGAGACGGGACCAGCTGCTAACCATTTCTTTCCACCGAGCATTCCGAGGATAGTTTGCCTACCGGAAATCGAACCCAGGAGCACGCAATTAGTCATTTTGCCATGAAGGGACACTTCCTGTGATTGATGCAGTTAAAGTATCTAGTACTTTCGGGTCTGGCAAAACCTGGATACCATGTTGAAAGCATCCACATTGTTACGTTTTTTTTTTTTTTCTTTCTTTCTTTCTTCCTTTTTTTCGACATTCGAGGCTTTATTGTGAAAGATGGTTATACATTTA
Organism: Thermobia domestica; assembly: GCF_964235325.1. NCBI lineage: Eukaryota > Metazoa > Arthropoda > Insecta > Zygentoma > Lepismatidae > Thermobia > Thermobia domestica. The sequence goes on along the minus strand of NC_137458.1, from coordinate 238,076,667 downwards.
CGATTAAAAATATTGTCCATCGCTGGCCATTACTTCCTCCCATCTTTCGGGCAGCGTACGAATCTCGCGTAGAAGAAACTGCTCATCCTTTGAGGGGAGCCACGTATCGATCCAATTTTTAACTTCCTCATTAGAACGTAAGTGCTGGTCAGCTGACACCGTGTGTCATTGATCGAAACAAATTATAAAGGCAGCAATGCCTGGAGAATACGGCGGGTGAGGCAGAACTTCTCATTTCAGCGTTTCCAAGTGTTTTGACCGACTTTGCGACATGGTGTCGAGCATTGTCATGTTGCACAATCACTTTATCGTGTGTCTCGTTGTATTGCGGCTGTTCGTCTTTCTATGCTCTGCTTAAACGTATTAATAGCCTTCGATACAGATCGTCTGTGATTGTTTCAGTCGGTTTTAGCAACTTGTAATACACTACGCCGAGCTAGTCCCACCAAATACAGAGCATAAATTTGGAACTGTAAATATTCGGTTTGGCCGTCGACGTGGAAGCATGGCCGTGGAGTCCCCATGATTTTCTGTGCTTTGGGTTATCGTAATGAACCCATGTTTCGCCCTCAGGCACAATGCAATGCAGAAATCCCTTCCGTCTTTGCCTTTCAAGCTGCTGTTCACAAGCAAACAAACGCCGTTCAACATCTCTCGGCTTCAGCTCGTACGGCACTCAATTTCCTTGTTTCTGAATCATTCCCATGGCTTTGAGGCGTTTTGAAACGACTTATTGAGTCGCTCCTAATGATCCTGTCAATTATTCTTGGATTTAACACGAGTCTTCAAGAAATAATGCCTCCAATCCTGCATCTTTGAAAACCTTCTGTCTTCCACCGCCATGCTAGTCTTCGATGTCAAAGTCACCGTTGTGAAGCGTTGAAACCACTCATGATACGTTCTTTCACTAATAGCGGTCTGCACCACAGAATTCTTTATATTGAAGCAGGAAATTAAAACCTCTCGCAAATGGCGAGATTTTGGCTCGTAAACCTACATTTTCAATCCAGAATAACTTTACGATGCGGACACAAATCGACTAATGTTTTGATGAGATTATCTTGACATATGTCCAAGCTTATTCCATGACGTCTGTTTATTTCCTACATCTGCATCTGTTTATTTCGATCGCCTTTTACCGCTAGAGTCATCTATTGGAAAAAAATTGGATAACAATTTGGACTTTTTAAGCATTACCTATGGATTGTAATATTTCTTGATTGTCTTACCGTCCTTACTGTTCATCACACGCGACATTCCGATAATCAACCCTTTTTATTCATTCGTGAGAGTGAGAAAGTCTCAAACTTTCAGTTTTATTAGCTAATGTCAATATGTGCATCATCATATAGTGTACAATCCGCGGCAAAAAACCTGCAACATGAGCATATAAGTTTATTGTGAAATGACGAAGTCTTCTGCTCCAAAATAAGTGTGCACGGGAGGAGGCCGAGGTTTATCCTGGCGTGATTCGTTCCACTTAGACGTTATGTTCATTCCCTGTACTGTTAGGCGTAGTTTCACAATAAACTTACATCCTCATGTTGCAGGTTTTTTGCCGCGGATTGTACAATAAATCGGCGGGACTTTTTCGTTGAAACTCAGATTCGCATTGACTAAGAAAGAGTGTATGTATATGTATGTATAGATTAACTAACTATTCTAGTCCACTGTTGGTTGATAGTAGTACATCAACCTAAAATTGTGATTGGCTGATACCTTTGCCTTTGTGAAAGATTGGCGTCCATGTTGAAAGCGTAGTTACACGTATAGAAATACCTCGTCAGAAAACTTTTTAAAAACAATTTAGTACTTTTTTTTTTATTGATTATAAATGTGATATCGTCTATTTCAATATGAGTTTAGAAATGTGAGTAACTAATCGTTTAGTATGAAAGTGTGATTATTCAGATAAAGCGGAATGTAATTCTACAGATCATGAAAACAAATTACATTGCCCTTCCTTAATGTACAGTGTCATTTACCACAAAAAATATATTGTGTTCATAATAAAAGTAAGCATAGTAAAAACAATAATTTTCGTGCATGATCGACCCTTTTGTCTAAATGTAATGTTTTGTTTTATAAAGTCAAGTCAAACAATTAATGCTACCTTCTAGTGTGAACAATTTCACAAGCCGATTTTGCCAGTTCTCTGACATCGGTCAACTTGGAAAGGTAGGTTTTTTTTTTTTTTTTTTTTTTTTTTTTTTTTTTTTTTTTTTTAAATGCAATAGGCATACCAATACTGCAAAATGCATGCAGATAGTATTAGAAAATTGATTGCTACCCATTTTTGAAACAGGATAACTTGCGCGGGACACTGCACGTGAATGTTGGGGCACCATGTATATCAAAGGTAATTCCCTGCTGGAAGAGTCAACATGGGGTTCAAGTTCTGCTGTGGCCCGAATCAGAATCCTGTAGAAAGTGTTTGGCATGTCATACAACTAGAATTGCACAAACGGCTATACAGACTCAAACAGATAATAATTACTGAAGGTATTCTGTGGCGAATGATAATACTTCTCAACAAGATATCATCGATAGCTTATATAAAAGTAACCAAAAAAGTTCTGTCGCTTTTTGTGGATGTCTGTGTTCGATTGGCCCTCACATCGTGAGTTGAATACATATGGAGATACGTCGAAGGTCAGTTGTTGGTGTGGGTATATCCAACATACTACCTGATTCTGGCAGTTCAGTTACACCGTGAACTTGCGTAAGGACAGAGTGAACATGGGACCTCCACAGAGCGTTATAAGGGCATGCATGTTGTACAACCTCAAACTGGGTCTCAAACGCCGCTGCGGCGGGGCGGAAGATATGCCAGTCCTTGGTGAGGATGCCGTGACTATACGGTCTGTGCAGCGGTGGTTTAACAAGTTTAAAGGTGGTGACGAAACACTCGAATTGCACCACGTACCGGAAGACCAACAAGATGAAGATGTACAAAATGAAGATCTTTAGGTAGCAATTGAGGCAAACAGTAGCCAGACATGTGAGGAACTGAGACTACAATTCAGTGTGAGTGGAGAAACCATTCGGCAGCACCTCCATCAACTTGGGTCGATGGGTCCCAGATGATTTGACTCCGGGCTAGAAGGCAAAGTGAGCAGACATCTTTTTTTCTTTGCTGTCTCGTCTGAGGAAGGAGCCATTTCTAGACAGAGTGTTGACATGTGATAGGAAGTGGGTCCTGTACGAAGCTCTACGGCGCCGTCACCAATGGTTAGCATCCTATGAACCGGTTCCAACACAGCCGAAACCAGCACTGTACCAGAAGAAGGTCCTCCTGTGTGTTTGGTGGACTGCTTACGGCATCGTGCATCGGGAACTGCTACCAGCCAGTCAGAGCATGAATGCAACTGTGTACTGTCAGCAGTTGAGCCGTGTTCAAGAAAAACTCAAAATTCTAGAGCCAGCTCTTCTGAATCGCTAAGGGGTCATCCTGTTATAGGACAACGATAAACTCCACGTAGCTAGGATGGCCCGGGACACCTTCTACGCCTTGGATGGGAAACACTATTGCATCCGCCATATTCCCGGTCATTGCACCGTCCGATTGTCACCTGTTCCATTTTTTAGACAATTACCTTCGAGGACGCCAGTTCAAATCCCTAGTAAGAGGTACAACTTGCACTTGATATCTTCTTCGCTTCATGGCGTACCAAGTTCTACCGCGATGGAATCGATGGCCTTCCAGAATGTTGGCAGAAGGTCGTCGATGCTGATGAGAACTATATTTGATCTTCCGAGTACGTTTTAGGTGACATATCGATGTTCGAAGATGGTAGGTGAAAAAGCGATAGAACTCTCTTGGTTAACTTTATAGATACTATGTCGCTTTTCCATAGATGGTTCAAGCTTTGGATTATGTCAAAGGGAACTTACTTAGTACTAAATCCAACATCAGGAATGGTTCCTTCTGGGTACTGTGCGTAGCAATGATCCCATGCTTATTTTGCGGATGTCTTTACTTGTCAGGGTAGTGTTGTGTAATAACTCTATCAGCAGCAGATTCTATTTTCATTTTTTTCTGTTCCAGTTAATTGCCCAGAAAAATTCACATAATGTTACTCTTTCATTACATGATCAATACATCCTACACCCTTTGCTTCGTAATTTGTATTACTTTCCGGCCTAATTTCAGGAATTCCTACAGGATGTAGATATAGTGATTTTTGTTTCTTATAAATGAAAACTTTTGGATTACTCATGGTAAGGCCTAATAATGGCCTCTTTAATTTCACATTCTCTGTCAAAATGGCTTACAAATTAGTATACCCTTTCTATTATTTATTTATTTACTTACAACTTCATTGCTTCCATTTCTTAAATGTATATATATCCTACCCTTAGTCTTCGGGCTATTGTTTAGTTCTTGCTGACCCAACTTGTAGTTATAAACCAATATCAATTGTCTATTGGGAAAGTTAGATAAGTTTTCATATTGTTATAAACACATATATAAATAACATATCCTTGGGTTTTTATATTTCATTCTATATTCAGTATCAGTAAAGTTTTACATTCAGTTCAGTTCCTAAAGTGAGTTTAGTAGTAAAGTACTTATGTTCGGTGTGAAGGCCCAACTACCTACACTTTGTGATCAAAAGTATCCGGTCACCTGGCTGAAAATGACACACGTTCGTGGCGCTCTCCATCGGTACTGCTGGAATTCAATATGGTATTGGCCCACCCTTAGCCTTGATGACAGCTTCCATTCTCGTAGGCATACTTTCAATCAGGTGCTGGAAGGTTTCTTGGGGAATGGCAGCCCATTCTTCACAGAGTGCTGAACTGAGGAGAGGTATCGATGTAGGTCGGTGAAGCCTGGCACAAAGTCGGCGTTCCAAAACATCTCAAAAGTGTTCTATAGGATTCATGTCAGGACTCTGTGCAGGCCAGTCCATTACAGGGAAGTTATGGTCGTGTAACCACTCCGCCACAGGCCGTGCAGTATGAACAGGTGCTCGATCGTGTTGAAAGATGCAATCGCCATCCCCGAATTGCTCTTCAACTTTGGGAAGCAAGAAGGTGCTTAAAACATCAATGTAGGCCTGCGCTGTGAGAGTGCCACGCAAAACAACAAGGGGTGCAAGCCCCCTCCAAGAAAAACACGACCACACCATAACACCACCACCTCCGAATTTTACTGTTAGCACTACACACGCTGACAGATGATGTTCACCGGGCATTCGCCATACCCACACCCTGCCATCCGATCGCTACATTGTGTACCGTGATTTGTCACTCCACACAACGTTTTTCCACTATTCAATCGTCCAATGTTTACGCTCCTTACACCAAGCGAAGCGTCGTTTGGCATTTACCTGCGTAATATGTGGCTTATGCGCAACCGCTCGACCATGAAATCCAAGTTTTCTCACCTTACGCCTAACTGTCATAGTACTTGAAGTGGATCCTGACGCAGTTTGGAATTCCTGTGTGATGGTCTGGATAGATGTCTGCTTATTACACTTTACGACCCTCTTCAACTGTCGGCGGTCTCTGTCAGTCAACAGACGAGGTCGGCCTGTACGCTATGTGCTGTACGAGTACGTGTCCCTTCACGTTTCCACTTCACTATCACATCAGACACAGTGGACCTAGGAATGTTTAGGAGTGTGGAAATCTCGCGTACAGACTTCTGACACAAGTGACATCTAATCACCTGACCACGTTCGAAGTCCGTGAGTTCCGTGGAGCGCCCCATTCTGCTTTCTCACGATGTCTAATGACTACTGAGGTCGCTGATAATGAGTACCTGGTAGCAGGTGGCAGCACAATGCACCTAATATGAAAAACGTATGTTTCTGGGGGTGTCCGGATACTTTTGATCACGTAGTGTATGTTCAATGGTTTGATTCCGGTTGTATGAGTTCGTGGTTATCCGAATCATGTCCGTGAATTTTCTTGAGTCCTTGAAAACTTGTTTTATCCTTTATTTCTTTGAAAAGAATTCCCATATAAAGCTTTAGTATTTCCCTTTGGCCTACCCTTCCTTCAATACTATTTTAATTAAGCCCTCCCCGCTGGCCTAGTAGCTAGCGCTTCTGCCTTTGCTGCTTGATATCGCTGGCTTGATTTCCGGTGGAAGAGCACAACCATTTATTTATATTAATCATCCTCTTCTTTAACCCAGGAGTTAAGCTAATAATATTCATTTCATTTTTGTTTTAATTCTGTCCAATATACTATTAACTTACTGAATCATCTGAATGTCTGCATCGTTCTGCCTGCTGCTATCGTGCACAGTACTGCACGATACTACAACCACGTACAGACAGCGTCACAGATGAGTTTACAATCTGCTCTGGCGTATCACTGAAGTAGTTTTGCCTATGTATCAGTAGGCACATCTGGTGTACTGTTAGGAAAATACTCTTTCACCGTGAAGTGTCGTGGACGTTGCTTTTCCAGTCATACGTTTGTGTGTATATTTCCCATCGAATTATAAGGTGATTTTTATTTCTTATGTATGTAAAGAAAAGTTCTCGGGCCATAAGTATTCTATTTAATTACTATTTTGTTTTTCAGTTACATTTTTCTTGTATTTTATATAGTGCATTGGTTTGGTAACACCGAAGTTATTCGTATTTTTAAATATTTGTATTGTCTTTCTTTTCAGTCTACAACTCCAAGCCACAATCTGGGGCTAAATATTCAACAGGCCTTATCCATAATCAAACTTCGCCAGGTCCCTAACATCCCACTGTCATGTCTTTGCCCGCGACCTGGAGCCAAGAATCCTTATCTAGCGGCAGAAGGTAGACCAACTACTGTTGGGTTCATTATGTCTCGTAGTATGAAAAGAAGGCCGTGTAGTGCTGAATCAGGCAAAGGTGGTGATCGAGGTGATTACAGCAGCAAACATGTTTGCGAGCATAAGGGTTTACGCTCAGGATCATCACGTTCTCGACCATGTAGTGGTAAACCTTGCAAAACAAAGTGTATATGCCATCCAAGAAATGTTGTAGACTACCAGCAAATCCTGCATAATTACTTGGAAACGGAGGCAGACCAACTGTCGTTTTTAAAGAAACATGAAGAGACAGCAGGAACTTCAACATCAGGAAAATCTGAAGCAGATGGTGGAGGAGGACAATTCTACAGCAATCTTAAAGGAAGAGTCAGAGAATTAAGAAATATTTTGCGTATACTCCACGAGGATTTTTCACGTTTACACAAGTAAGTTTTAATAAGTAGTTAAGTCAAGGCGTATTATCAAAATGCTTATCTAATAATTAGAGATATAAGGCCTCGGCAAAAACTTTGTGTGTGTGTGTAAAAAAAGAAAAACATACTAAGTTTTCCCATGGCTTTTTTGTCTGAGAAATTTTGGGCACTTTTTGACTATCTTTCATGAAGACATGACAATATGTTTCACATTTCTTTTTCCCGTTGTAACACGAAAAACCATTTACTTACTGCATTCTGAAGGGAAAAATATGAGAAGTTCAATAATCAAGGGTAATCAATCACTCGATAAGAAAGAAAAAAAACAGCAAATCGTTGGGCGCAATGGGTTTTCTAGTTTGAACGAATTGTGTGTAGAGCTATTAGAGTAATGTTTTAGTGAAAATTTAATAATATTAGCATTAGCAATAACTGTTCTGATAACGTAGGAATTAGACATAGTGGAACAAAATTTCATCTAGAATTTATACATAAATTAATACTTCAGCTTTTTCGGCGCCAAAGACATCTTTTATGTAGGAGGTTAAGCGGAACAAGTGTATCTCCCAATATACATAACATTTATTGAAAGCCTTTAAAATTCGAGTAGGAGAAGATTAAACGTTATATGTATTTTTCCTATTTCAAATACATTGACATAATATAAAGAAAAATATATTCTATAAATAATGAACTTTGACTACCATGAAAGTAACAACATACCCGAAATGGCCGTTTTTGGCTTTATTTTTGTAAACTGGAGTTATATCTATCAGGTTCTATTAAGCTCACAATGAAGTGTTTTCCAAACGGAGAACGATATGGAAGCAAAAAATTCTATACCGAAACAAATATGGATTTGTATCTATTTCTTGGTTTGTGATATATATATATTTCCTGTCTGCCAGTTTGAATTTAAGCAACCCGTACAACACACAGGATAATATATAACTTTCAGAAACTTGGAAAGTTGGTAAAGCAACCATTGTGACCATCGTGGTATATAGGGTTGCATAACTTGCACTTGCTGGTCACCAGTAAAATACCAGTCAGAAACCAATAAACATAGCCAAAACCGGACTGAACACAAGACTCATAAGTAGTGAATGTTGTAAAGGCACTTCCAATAAAACACTTCTTTTATTATAGAATCCAATACAGGAAAACAAAGGTGATACTTGAATAAGAAAATCACAAAGTTAAAAAAGCGAAAATTGCAGGGTCTTTTTTTAAAAAAATGGCTTTTTATGAAAAAACTTCCCTCCATTCCCCCTAAAAGAAAGCTCTTTTTTTAAACTCTACTAATAAGACATGAAGAATATATGAAAAAGATTCTCTTAGTTGCTTATTATCTTCCCCTATATTTTTACGTGAATTTTTCGCTATTGGTACGTTCAGCAGTTTTTAAAATAACTATATATACAGGGTGGCCTATTTTAATCTTTTCAGGGAAATATATTGAAAACGGTTGAACATAAATAGAAAATCCCATCGGGCAAATCGAATGGTGTTGTCGCGGTGCGCCCTCGCCCCCCTTCCTTCCCCAAGGTCGCCCTTCATGTAGGCTCATGGCCCAACTTCAAAATTTTAAATGGAAACATGAGGCGAGTGATACCTCGTTCGATGGATCTTTATGAACTAAAAAGCGTTGTGGTAAAAAATTTTCATATTGGTCACCTTATTCAAAATGACCGTCAAGACATGATGCCTGTGGTTTGGGTACAAAACCTCGCGGACCAAAATCTCGCGATCCAAAATCTCGCCGGGCCGAAACTTCGCCTGGCCAAAACCTCGCCGCCCAAAACGTCGCCGGGCCAAAACCTCGCCTTGGCAACACCTCGTCTTCCAAAACCTCGCGCTCCAAAATATCACCATACCCAAAATCTCGCCTGACCAAAATGTAAATGTTCCAACAGATGATAAGGATGACAGTATAAAAGACGCTGTTTCAGAAGAAGTATCACGGGTATTTGACCAAGTTCCGTGATACCATATGAAAATTCTATTTCTGTATTAGAGGATTTTAATGTGAAGGTAGGGCGACAGGATGTTTTTAAACTGGTTATAGGGAGAGAAAGTCTGCATAAGGAAAGTAATGACAACTAACGGGGTTAGTTTCGTGAACTTTGGAACATTCAAAAACTTAAAATTTTAACAAAAATCTAATAATATTTATGAAAGTATGAAATAATATATGATTATGTCCTGTAGGTTAAAGGAGACGTAGATGACCAGGATGAAGGAAATGATTGAATAAAGAAAGTGGGAGGAAACGGGAATAACCCGAGAAAGCCCATGCACATGATGTTTTGTATCTTCTTCTTCTTCTTCTTCTTCTTATTATTATTATTATTATTATTATTATTATTATTATTATTATTATTATTATTATTATTATTATTATTATTATTATTATTATTATTTGTAGTGTGGAATTGCATATTAAGAAACTCATTGAGTAAATTTTAAAGAAAAGTTTCATTCGCGGCGAGGTTTTGGCCACGCGATGTTTTGGGTGGCGAGGTTTTGGCCCGGCGAGGTTTTGGGCGGCGATGTTTCGGCCGCGAGATTTTGTCCGTATCCCGATGCCTGTACCAGATAAAACGTCCAGTACCACTAATATGAGAACAGTTGAACAGAAATGAACCAAACAAAAACTCAAATAGAAAATGCCATGGGGCACAACGAATGCTATTGTCGCGGTGCCCCCCAGAGCCGCCCTTCATCGGGACTCAGGACTCAACTTCAAAATTTTAAATGGAAACATGAAGCGAGTGATACCTCGTTCGATATATCTTTAAATATTAAAGAGCGCTGCGGCAAATGATTGTTCATATGGGTCACCGTTATCAAAATGACCACCAAGACATAGTACCTATATCAGATAAAACGTTCAGTGCCTATAGAATGAAAACGGTTAAAGATAAATAAACAGAACAAAAATTCAAATAGGAAATCACAGAGGGTATTTATCATTCCACGGCTTGAGAATGTTGCAAAAAAGGAAAAGATTACAGTGAAAGTACCATAATGCAAAGGAGGAAATTTAATTCCTAAAAAATTATCGCTCCAACCTCCCTCCGTAAGTGGGTAAAGCGGGAAGGAACAGTGAAATTGCAGATGAGAACCTTAGTTTGAAAATTGAATCTACGCAACAAAATTATCTGAAATGTGCTTTTATAAGATCTAGATGTCTCTAATAGGAAAAAATAGATAAAATTCGTGTTAAATGGTACCCTCCTTTGTGATTGCAAGCAATTTGATGCAAAAATGAATCAACTGAAATGCGAAACAAAATTGTCGAACAATATGTACAAATGTTGGTTTTGTTGAACAGTCGTCTGCACAATATTGGTTCGATTCTTTTCCTTCTATGTCTTCTTGCATGCGACAGAACATGAGGTTCACTGAGATGATGTCTACAATTACATTCCGAATAACTTTCAGCGGTAATTTCAGTTATGATCCTTAGTGACAAAATGGTACATACTGATGCGGATGCCTCCCAAACATTTTGCACGCATTGCGTTAAATTATCGGGGGCGAAGTTGGCGGGCAAAATGTTTGCAAGTTCCAAAACTGCATTATTAAAACTCGCATTTCAGTTGCTTCTTTTTCCTATCCAATCACACTTTTCAATACAAATGGGTGTTACCCTTCAAACCAAATTTCACTTTATTTTTATTTATTACAATACCAGTCACTTGTACACAGATATTTCAGACAAACCACATTTATTGCAAGTAAAAGTGGGGTTCTCATTTGAGATTTTACCATTCATTCCCGTTTCACCCACGTACGGAAGGAGATCGGGAAGATAATTTTCTAAGAATCAGATTTCCTCTTTTGCATTATGTCACTTATATTTTAATCATCTTTTTCTCCGTTGCATTATTCTCGAGCCGTGGAGTGATAAATATCTTCTGTGATTTCCTATACGAGTTTTATTGTGTTCATTTATCTCCAACCGTTTTCATATTAGTGGTCCTGGACGTTTTATCTGATACAGACACAATGTCTAGCCATTTTGAAACCGGTGACCCATATGAAAAATCTTATGTCACAACGCTATTTAGTGTTTGAAGATCTATCGAACGAAGTATCACTTGACCCATATTTCCGTTTAAAATTTCTAAATTGGGCCCTGGGCCCCCATGAAGGGCGATCCTGGGCGCACCGCGAAACATCATTGGACGTGCCCCATGCAATTTTCCTGTTTCACTTTTTGACTGTTCATTTATCTCCAACCGCTTTCATATTAGTGATACTGGACGTTTTATCTGACACAGACACCATGTCTTGGCAGCCATCTTGAATACGGTGACCGATATGAAAAATCTTTTGCCACAATGCTTTTTAGTTTCTAAAGATCTATCGAACAAGGTATCAGTCGCTCCATGTTTCCATTTAAAATTTTAAAGTTAGGCCTTGGGCCTCCATTAAGGGCGGCCCTGGGGAGCACCGCGACAACACCATTCGATGTGCCCCATGGCATTTCCTATTTGAGTTTTTATTTGGTTCATTTATATTCAACTATTTTCGAGATATTTCCGTGGAAAGATTAAAATGGGCCACCCTGTATTACGTATCTAATTATGTAGATATTCTTGTTGACTTTCTTTCCAACCTTCCGGTCCTTTTCCACAGTAATATAGAAGAACTAAAGAAATAATTAAATAGGAAGTGGGCACGTGAAACAACAAAACATCCAGAAAATAGAAGGAAAGACAGTGCGTTGAGTCTTGCTGTACGAATGCTATTCATGTTGACTGGCATTGGAAATTCCAGAGAATAATTGGTTGATTGGGTGGACTGTCGTTTTCAGTATCGAGGCTATATGAGACGTGGACTTACAGCTTAACGTCGAATCGAAACTACATAAGCTTGCACCGGAAATCGAATGGGTCTTTTGCGCCCAAGGGCGTACGCTAACCGTATAGCAATGAGGGAACTCGACGGAATAATTCAATGATTGGTACCCAAATTGCGTATATCACTATTTAATTCAGACTGTTTTTAATGTAGAAAATCTTTCTGTTCCAGAGGTTTTTTTTTTTCTTTTAAAAAAATACCGTAGAGTGTATGTTATGTGTGTGATATATGTATTTTGACATCCCTAAGGTTTGGGGGCGCCGTACCTTATGTTCGTAACATCCTGTGCATTTATAACATTTACGTTCCTTTTCGTCACGTGTACTTATATTTTCGAAAAGTTATACTTAGCTCTACACACAAACAAGATCAGGCGGATTGGGAAAGAAAAACTACATTCTGTAACATTTACAATATTTTTCTTTTTTCTTGAATTATAAACACTGAATTAAAATTTACTGAAACCATCTTCGCAACGATTTCAAGATTGTATAAATTTTCCGTGACAAGTTTGAATAAAAACCTAATTTTCTCTTATCAAGATTTACCTTACAATCTTAATAACTCTTCTGTAAACGGTTTTCCATATGTGTGCTTGGATGAGCTGAATATATACGTTTTTATATCTGAGGATTCCCTCCTATAGACACGAGTGGGAAAATTTTCGTCTATTCTGTATAAAGGATAGTAATGTTCGTTTCTTCTTTCGTAATTTTTAGATTTTGTGAATAGAATTACGTTCCTAAAATGAAACTTCAATTATAGTTCTTCTTTACAAACGACCAGACCATCCATATTAGTTTATTTAGTTTGTCAATATCACTGTGAAAGACCAAAGGAAGACTGCCGAAAATTGATAGTGGTAAAAGGTTAACGAGAATCATCACACAAACAATGTGTAGTAGCTTATAATCTTATGCATTTATTTAGGATTCTAGATAATGATAGTGTATATGAAATTTTAGATGTCGAAATGAAAATTGTAGTGAATTGGATATTTTGTTCTTTGTGTGTGTGTTTTATTTTCTTTTTCTTTTAGTTTCATATACTGTTGTCTCATAGTTGCATTATGTGCACTGTTCTGGATGTTGATTTTGAAAATATTTTATATTCTGCAGTCGATTATTCTTTTATAGATTGGCAGACTAATGGGTGTTCTGATAAGCTCGTCGTCGTTTTTGATACCGTACATGAGATAGTGAGATAATATGCTGAGATAGTAAATGCGATCTTAAGCTTAATTACATTTTTCTTATTTTATTTACTTATTAATTATTATTATCATTTAAATTTCTAAATCTTGTGGCAAGGTGAGAACTGTCAGTCGTTTGCATTTGCTATTGATACACTCATATGGAAGCCGAGAATTGTTAGTAGTTATTATTCTTTGTTAAAACAATCCTCGTTAGATATCTAAATTTTAAATTCATTCCTTTGTCTATTTATTCGTAATTGAAGTTCAGATATTTTTCCCTCTCAACGAAATTTTAGTAACATATTACAAACTAACTATCTTCATAAACAAACTATCATTTTAATTGAGAGGGAGGGTTACTGTTGTCGTTAAGGTTTTTATCCACCTACGATATCCCGTTGTGCCAGTTATGATTTATATGTAATATGGAGTACAAAACTTCCTTATCGCAGAAAAAATTAGGGAAGTTGTTATTGATTAGATAAAATGTAATAAAATATATTCTAAATCAACTTGAAATTGAAAAGTATCTTTAATTACTCAGACGAAGTTAGAATCAATATCAAAACACTTTTTTAACATTAACACTGCAATGCATGGATGGTCCGTCTGATTCCTATGTTGTTATTTCCTAACAATTACATATTCTGGTTTTTTTTTTCTTTTTCCTTTTTTTCTCTTGCGTAGGCAAGAAAGATTTGGAAGGTAGGAGACTCAGATCATGAAAAGTTATTTCTAAATCGAGCAATATTTTTCATTATCCGTAGTATAAGCTAAAGTTCTGATTCAGCTTTGTCCCGTGGTAGTCAGTGCTGTATTATTCAAATGAAGAGAACAATTTTGCACACACCATCACAAAGAAATCACTCATTATAGAAAAATTCACTATGTCACAATGGATAGGAAACTTCTCAAAGTTCATGTATAGTAGCTGTTGGTTCGTGAAGTATTTGTTGTGCTCTATCAGAGACGCTGTTCTTGAAAAATTGGAGCAACGAGGATAAGGCGTGTGCTATGTTGGAATTAGCTAGAACAGATTCAGTTACAACAGTGCAAAAACATTATCGCAAAAGATTTAATAAAGATCCGCCAAATCAGAACAACAGAGTCCACCAGAGTATGCTGTTGATACCGTTAGTTTAAACAGACTGGTTTTGTGAATACAAGAACAAGCCCCAGGTGGCCACATGTATCGGACAAGAACGTCAACAGAATTAGAGAGGCCTTCACACAAAGCACATATGTCCAAGTGTCGAGCAACCCGTGAGCTAAAGGTCCCCCAGCCAACGACATGGAAAGTTCTTCGAAAAAGATTAGCAATAAAATCATACAGGTTAGAAGCAAGTTACTAGCTGCATACAAGGAAGAGTCAAAAGTTTTGTAAGATTTCGGAAACTTGGGTCAAATTACAACAAAATGTACCTAGCATTCGAAATAAAAGCCATCGTTTCTCGTATTAGTAGAAATGTTCTTGTGGTTATTTGTCTGTATCTCGTTCTATCAGACTGACTGCTATACCCTGTAATAGGTTTTAGTGTAAAAAGTGACATCAGTGAGTCACTACAGGCCATACGCTAAGAAGAGATTGTGTGAGACCAATGGCCGTAAGGAAATGTTTTATGTAAGACTAACGTGGTCTCACGCGGCACTTAACCTGTTAAACACACTTTCTCTCCTTGGGACATACATGTCAGTTGGTGTAATAACAAAAATAATAATAAAAATAAAAAAACATAAGATATTCTACTTCTGTTGTACATTTTGAAAGGAATATGATAAAAATCCAGTTTGAGGTAGATACTAACTGTTCCATTTTATATATATATATGGATGAGCCGTCTTTTCGTAATATAAACAGGGGACCGTGGTGGCTCAATGGTAGAGCGTTCATCTCTGGTGCGTGTGATGTCTCCTTTAGTCTACTTGGCATAACTATGGGGTATAGAACTGAAAAAGAAAAAATATTTTCATTTCCTTGATGCGACCACAAACAACAGGCAACGTCGTTTGAAGAACAGAACTATTCTTGAACAGCTTTCTATTGTAAGCACAAGCCATTAACAAAATGGGTAAAAATCTTTGAGCGTCTCTATCTGAAAATCGAGATTTTGGACTTGTTCCCCTGCTCCTAAATAATACAATATTTCAGATATATAGAAAGTAGTATACGTAAGTACAAATCTTCCTAAGAGAGATTAAATGAAGTTGAGTTGGATGAGTTAACGTTTTACTATTTGTTAATCCTATTACCCCCTCCCCCTCACACACACAGTTAGCCTGCTTTAAGCTTCCAGTGAAACTGCTTTTACATTTTTGCTACTAACCTTGTTTTTAGCATTACGTCTCCCATTTTGTATGGATTTTCGGCTGCTGGGAGTGATCCTTGTCTTCTCTTTTCAACGGTGGCTGCTGAAGGTACCTCGAGCGAAGCCATCTCTCCAGTGTCCTTTGGCATGTTCATTCTTATTCTTCACAGTATTGTCAATTTTCTCACTTCTGGTGTTTTCACTACTTTCGAGTCAACACACTTTATAAACATTATTAGCTTATGTATTGACTTCGCATGTTTTTCCGTCTCGTTTCAGCTTATCAAAAACTAACACCACGAACTTTCTAGCTTGTCTTGCCTCATACAGTTTCTCCGCTAGTTTTCACCTACACTCGGTATGAATTGATGTTTGTTCCCTTCATGTATCTTTTCGTTCTGTTTTTCTTCTTACTTGGATGAGAGTGTGCTCTTTCCGTGCTGGGCCAGGAGGAGGAGGAGCAAAGTAGCTCAGTGGCCCTCAGCTCCGGTGCGAGAAGTCCCTGACTCGATCACAGCTACAGGAGTTTGTGGTGCACAACATTGTGTACGCAGGTTTTCTCAGGACTTCCCTGTTTCATCCTATTTTTACATTCCGCTAATTATTTCATAATCAGTCATCATCCCTCTCCTTTAGTCTAAAGGGTGGGCGTCCGTGGAAATTAAAACTAGAAATTTCAATTCATTTCAGTTTTCATATATCCTGGCCCTACATTTCTACTCCATAATGTTTCGAATCATCTCAATCAGCTTTTTCACAATCTTCCCAACTGCTCTCACCTACATTGTTACATCGTTTTTACGTTGCGAAACACTAGGTTTGACCTTTACTTTGTGATATATATATATGATCCTGTTTGCCTTTGAGTTCCTGTAGACTTTTTTATAACGTTCCATTTTCCTCTGTTGTTCATATTTGTGATTCGTGAATATTAGTGGTTCCATTTCATTGAGCTTCTTTAACTATCTTCCAACTTCTTTTCCCAGCTGTCTCTTAGTTGAGGGCTGAGATTTTTCTTCACATTTCTCATTCACAATAGCAATAACACAACGAAATCATTTCAATGTTGATCTCTTTCGATACACTGATCTCCGCTTTAGTTAAAGTTTTCAATTTCAGACAAACAAAGCAACCAATACTTGCTCTCTATTGTGTTAAGAGTATCGCCCATCATGGGAACAGTGGACGTTAGAGCGTTCAGAAAGACGTCTGTTTCCTTTGCTCCTTGTGCAAAACGCCCTGATGGTGTATATTCTACCGCCTTATGTAAGCTCAGTCTTTTAACTGGGTTTCGTATATTTATTTATTTTTCACTGAAATTAACATTGTTGGTAATTGGCGAGGCTTGTCATATAGCAGGCAAAGTAGGCAAGATAAATAAATTTGAACATTTGTACAGATTTCAAAATGCTTTTTCATTCTCCATTCCATAAAACTATATACTTTAGAATAGCAAAACCTTTTACTTCATATACAGTACGGAATCACTTAATACCCTCCTTTTTGTTTATTGATCCGTATGCTTGAAATATATCTTTTCTGTAGAATTTACGTAGTATGAAAAATACTGTGTATTTCTTAAAATAAAGATAACTATGAATTGAACGAGTGAGTTGAAAAAGGCACACATTCCAAAAAATAGGCAAGCTAAACTGGGATGGTTATATTCATTTTATATGTACCTACACCGCTTGAGAGGAACAAGGAACGCGTTCATTAATTTTAGGTCCTTTTTACTGAAGTCTACGGGAACGTATGTGTAAAAAATCGAAGATATGTCTGAAATGTGTTCATGTTTCCACCCAGTGTTTGAAAGTTAAGGTTTTTGGAATATGTCCCTTTTTCAACTCACCCATTCAATTAAGTTGTGGTGATGTGATTGTTTGTATAAATGTAAACCGTCACATTATTATTCTAGCCGGTACCAGAGTCTTCAAACCGGAGTCCAAAAAGATGCGATAGCTCAGTGTGATGCTGTGGACCAGCTGTTAGAAATTGAAAATGAGCTTAGAGCTAAAGAAGACGAGATCTCTGTTGTTATGTCTTTATACAAGGAGGTAAACACAATAGTAAATTTATATGTACTGTATAGTATCTTACTTTGTTGTAGACTCTTTATTATAAATAGAACTACAAAACTATATACATATAATAAAAACTTACTAAAGCCATACACACACACACTACCATATATTTACTATTTTCTCATGATTTAATCATACTAGCTTCAGATAAATATGATCATTTTGTATGACAGGTGAGTTCAATAAGTTCGATATTTAAAAATGCAAGGTAACCAAATAAGTTCTTGCCGTTATAGAGCAGTTATAAGCAGAGAGCAATACAGTGAACGGTATTCTCCATCAGCATCCAACACCTTTTGCCAATGTTCTGCAGCTGCACAATACCGTAGTGATAAAACTCGGCGGTCGTGGATGCAAAGAAGTCCGTGAGTGCGTTCCGCATGTCTCCCTCATTTGCAAAGGATCTCCCTTGGAGGTAGTTGTAGAGGGAATGAAACAGGTGGTAATCTGTTGGCGCAAAGCTCGGTAAATATGGTACATGGTAAGTGTCTTCCAGCCAAATTGCTGAAGGGTCTCCCGATGGTCTGACAAAGTGGAAAGAGCTCGTAATGCACCGCTTGCCGACAATTCCATCATACAGGGAGCATAACCTTTCGTGGGTGCAGAGGTGGTCTAGAGGTGTGGGGAACAGTCACACATCTGATACGCTTGGGGTGTTAAAGAGGACCCACTCTTCGTCACCAGTGAGCAAGGATCAAAGGATGTGTTCAGGTGCCGAGTGAGAAAGAACAAACAGGCTGTCACTCGTTCTTTGTTGGGTGCCGACAATATGTGAGGTACACACTTGCTTAACTTGTATGACTTCCCTATCCCATACAGATGCAGTCTGACTGTTTCAGCGGAAACATAGAACCTTTCTGCGAGTTACCACACGTCAGACCACTGTCGTCCTCGATGGCTGCTTTCAGGGCCTCGTCATCCAACACATGTGGGAGGTTCATCCGAAAGGCCTATCTCTTGAACGGAATTTCTGGAACCAATGCCTAGCGGTGTGTTCTTTCACGGCATTCTTCCCAAATGCCTTGCATATGCGGCGATTTGATGAGGCAGCTGACAGGCCTATTTTAAAGTCATACAACAAACACAGGCGAATAAGCCGCTTTGATACCTCCATTTCTCTTCGGCACTGGACGAGTTATGACTGCCGTATGTGCACGTGCCTGTATTACTGAAAATCGATTATCAGACTAACTCCAGCTCGCTTGACAGGCACGTGCGCCATTTCGTTTCTTTGTGAGCGCATGATTAATGGGGCATTAAAAACGGCAAGAATTCTGTGGTTACCTTGTAAATATTTAGCTTTTATTGAAAATGTAAATAAAAAATATTTAGGGTATTATTTTGTACTAAATAGTTTTATGTAAATGCAAAATGGCCCGTTTCATGTATCTGTTGGAACCTGATTTGCACGGGTTTAAAAATAATTGCATTTAATTTAAAATCGACCTGATCGTTAAGGGGGTTTTCGGAGTGAAAAGGGTTGCCAGCAAAATGCTTTAGTAAAGATGCAAGGAAATAGATATAATACACTTGGCTCTCTCATTTTTGTCTTCCCTTCCTTCTAACCCTTGCTATAGAATGACTCAGCTGGGAAAGCTATAGAGGATAAATAATTGCATGTGTCACATTATACAACGTACAGAGTTGGTAAACACAGGAATACCTTGTATAATGTGGTTAATTGGTTACACAGTATGCAAAATTATGTGGTCCAAAGTCTGTTTACAATTGATTTAAAGTGAATTTGTTTATCATGAAACTTTAAGATAATACCAAGTAATCAAATTTTGGTTATTTGTTTTAAATATGTTGATAAACCAATCGTAAGTATGTGTAATAATAAAAACCTCGTCAGAGAAAAACCGGCGTTATGCAAAGTATTCCTGTATAAGAAGGTTGGTTTTCTCTTGTATACTTGTTGTGTGTTCCTACTATGAAAATTAGAAAAACTTCAGAAGAAGGTAGAACAAGGCAGCTGCAGAGATTGTACTGTTAAAAATTTGAACCCTCAAATCGCGATCTAGCGTAATTATATCACTATGGTTAATTTCGTAACATATGAGTAGTCAGCAACGCAGATACCTGGTTGTCGCCTGGGGCAAGAACTCGACTTAGCGCCCCCCTGACCAACCAAACCAAAACACTCCTCAAATATTTGATCAATTTTGCCCCCTTCCAATCCGGCGCCCGAGGCACAAACACTGTGAGTAGTTAATGTGTCTTGGCGTGTTAGCTACAATGTCAGTCTAAATACAATTATCTAGTGCATGATCGTTTAAAATATATTGTTTTTGTACGTATTGCTATATGTATCTTAGAACAAAGACAATGTATGGAAAAAATCTTAATTGTTTCTGTTCTCTGCCATTTTTTTCAAATGGTTAAGATATCTAGATGTAATTTACATGGAGACTCGTTCTTTTGCTCGATTGATTTGCACGAAGTTAATTAATTGCTAATTCATGTAGTGGAATATTCAATTTAAGATGCTGAAAAGAAATTAATGAGAAGAGTAAATTAGTTAGACTAGTGATTCGACATTAATATTGATATATTCTTTAAGATTCACGTTTTGTATCACTATTTTCATCTTGTTTACATCATGATCTATTGCAGAGTCAAAGGTAGTTTTATTTTTCCAATTTCTCTTTTAATTCTTTGACCTCTCTCTGACTAATACAGAGGTTGATTTGTCTACATTTGGCCAATTTCGACTTACCTAAAAATTTAGAAGAATTCATGGCGCCAGGTCCGTAAGTGCTCGATGTGTCTCCCTTGGTTTCTAACAATAGCCCGACAGCGTAATTTCCACTGTAATAGGCTTCTCTGAAGAACTGGGAGAGGAATCTTGTCCCATTTCCTTTGCACAGCTTTCCAAAGTCCTTCCACAGTTGTCACACGCCGTTTTCCCAAAGCCCGCTTCAGCAATTCAAATCCACAATAGGACTTGCATCTGGAGATTTAACAGGTACCTCATTGAAAGGTATCACCTGTATACCACTTGCCTCCTCCATCTCCCTGTAGAATGCGAGGGACGATCATGAGGTATATGATGAGGCTTGTTCATGTGAATGCGCACCAGAATGCCGTCATTTCCGTACATTGTTGGAATCTCATGCTCGTAGATCGCCCGCATGATCTGCTCCTGAAAATACTGCGAATTTATTTTGCAGTTCTTCGCCATCCTACGAATCTTCAGTTTACCTCGGTAACAGTAGCCAGTAACGACCATGAACCCTTTTGGGAAGGATTCTTTACAGACAGGACCCACCTTCTGAAGTTCTTGGCGCCTTTCTCTCGGTACATGATGGCTCTCGGTTTGCAGCTGTCGGAAAGATAAATCCATGCTTCATCGAGCGTTACGACGTATATCCACCTTTGTTTTGCCAGATGCCGTTCGTACAGCTTCCGGGCGTTACACTTTCGTTCTTTTTGGTGGGCATCCGTGAGAAGATGGCCGCGAGTATTCATGACTTTTCCAGCTTGAGTTGATGGTGTAACGTCCGGCTCACAGTCCCCAAAGACACGTCAAGACGATTAGTCATACACCTTTGTGTTGGCGGATTTTCTTGCATTGCCATTTTACGAACTTTCCTCTACATGGTGGAGGTGGCCTTGGTGCATTCCCGCTTCCTAGGCAACTTCGTTGGTGATCCAAATGGTGGAGCTTCGTTGCCCTTATACTTTTTAATAACATTTTTTATTCCACTTAAACTGATGTTGCAACCATTCTTCCTGCACTGTTTTCTAATGACAGAGACACTAAAGTGGGCGTCATAAAGTGCCACAACATAGCCTTCCGAAAACCGGCTAGTTTGGGTGGCATTTTTGTCTCAGAGCGGAAACCCACACACTTGGAAACAAATTTAACACAACACTCGCAATAATGGTCCTGTTTTGTGCGTTATTGTCGTCCGCGCGGAAAAACAACTCCGTTTCCGAGAAGCCACTGCACAACACTGCAAGATGCCACGAGCCAGGTCGAGTGAGTCCATTCTGCCCGGGAGGGGAAAGGAACGAAATCGGCCAAACGTAGGCTGAACAACCTCTGTAGTATTAATCTGACTAATCTGTCATAAGTGACATTAGTATATCGCTTATGAAGTCTCACTTGTATAAATAGTTTGATAGTTTCTTAATTAAATCTTTTTTTTGGAATTAGTTACAAAGTGAACACTACAGTTTACTGCATCGTCAGAGATCCAGACTTCCTTATTTGCAGCCGAATGTGAATTTATTAGGACGTGTAAATGAATAAGAGTGTCTCCTCTGCTTCTCATCTGCGAATTGTAAAAACGGACTGAAAGGTGCAAATGTGAAGGATTCCAACATTCTGGGTTGCGAATGGAGTGTTGCCTTTAGTGGAATCTGTGCAGTTTCCAGTATGGGAAATGCCTATATACAATGTTTAGAGAAGAATCAGCTGACTGGAAATATAAATTTTAGGAACCATTAGAGCAATCATTTCATGCTTTTAATATTCAGAGTGAGTTTTTTAAACTTGAAACTGCAAAATATTTGGAGAAATAACCATCGGATGAAGAAAAAAAAAGTGTCCGAAATAAAAAGTTAATATTTTGGAAGGGAAAATTCATCCGTTATAAAATGTCTGTGAGTGGAGTGGGGGACAACTTAGAAAACTCAAATGAGGGACTCCATTCTTTTATTGCAGATTTTTGGATTCTGCACAGAAAAATTAGTAAATTTTATTCGAAACAATTTCTTTGATCCGCGGTAGATGGCGCTG
Organism: Thermobia domestica; assembly: GCF_964235325.1. Taxonomy (NCBI): domain Eukaryota; kingdom Metazoa; phylum Arthropoda; class Insecta; order Zygentoma; family Lepismatidae; genus Thermobia; species Thermobia domestica. Next base: position 238,054,281 of record NC_137458.1, on the reverse strand, counting down.
TAATCAGTGAAAACTAGGTTAATTAAGGTTTCTTCAATTCCTCCACATTTCATTCCAGGATAAATCAGTGATAAACAGGACTACCCTCCTCTTAAATATTTTCTTTTTCGTAGTAAGTGGCGTGAAAGATTGCTTTGCGTTCGACGTGAATTCAGATAACTGATATATGTGTGTTCCCGGCAGTTCAATGCAATTAGATGCAGAGTGCTGGGGTAATTAGTGTACCAAGCATTTTATCGGTTGCATCTCTCAGTGGTTTATGCTCGCAGTATCGTAGAAGTTATCCAGTATTTTTTTATTATTATTTATTTATTTATTTATTTATTTGAAACTCGCTTATTGAATTGAGAAATGTGTTAATATAGTTGTTCCAGAAATTTCTTTATTAGTAGCTTCATTCGTTCGGAATGGTTGAAGGTAGAATCTTTTATTTTTGAAATGTTCAGTAATAACAGGCTTTCCAATGCTCCTATATTTCCTATTTTTCCTATATATTTGCGTCTCGTCCTATAAACTACTATATTTCCTACATTTTAACGAAACCTATATCTTTGTGGTATTGCTACTTTCATTTGTGAAAATAACATAAGGAAATAAGGTGTTGGTGGTTGGAGGGCATTTTGTCTCCACAGTGGGGTGGCTGCTTAAGAAATTAACAATATCGAAACCATTGTTGAAGTACCTGCAGTGTCTACATCCACTATTAAGAAAAGAAATCACTTGTTTATCTCTTGCACGGAATTTGGCAAAGAAATGAAGCATGTATTTGCAGATTATAAGAACATCAATGTTTTCATGGACGAGTGAAAACTCTATTCTTTGGAGTCACTTATCGAAAATTCTTGGTTTATGGAAAACATTGAATGTGGTGATGTCAGATACTTGCCCGTGGATCAATACTGGGCAAGAGTATGTGATATAAGAAATTCATCCGTATGTGGAACAATTAAATATCCAATTATATCTAAAATGGTCAAAGCTTGCCTGTCAATATTTCATGGAAGTGCTGGTGTGGAACGTGGTTTCTCGGAGAACACACATATTTTAGAAAGTGATCGATCCCATTTTGCACACGAGAGTACAAAGACTCTGAGGACTGTAAAGGACAGCATTAGAATCTAGGGAGAAAAAGTTGAAAACCTACCTGTTACAAAGCAATTAATGGATGCTATGTAGAACGCCTGGAGAAAGTATAAATATTACTTAGAAGAGTGCAGATCCAAAGAGGCCGCAGTGGTAAAGATTTTCAGAGAAGAAAGTGCGTTAAGAAATGCGAAGCAAGAAGCTATATCAAAGGAAGTTTCAAAGACCCATACGAAAAACACAGGCACCTGTACAATTAATGTCAAACATGTGCCTGAAAATGTAACATGACTTTTCACCTGTACAGTGCCTGGACTTATCCAGTTAATGTGCCTGTAAAGACGCAGAGAACATGCATTTACAGGCGTCAAGCACATACAAGAAACCTGTACATGCAATGTACAGTATATGTTCAGAGAAAGAAACAAGTTTATTTACGATGAGGAACATGCTGTTTTCAGGATCACAAACACAAATTCGTATACATGCACCTGTCCAGAGAAAGAAACAGTACATGTACATTGTATGTGTAAGGCGAAATACATGTGCTTTTCAGGTATGCAGCACCCATTTAGAAGACCCAATACCCATTGAAATGTTCCTGTTTCACAGCTTCACAAAACCACCTATATTTTTTCGTTGTGATTTCTTTTCTTTCTTTCTTTTCTTTTTTTTTTTTTTTTTTTTTTTCATTTGCATATCCTGTAATAATAAGAAGAAAAAATATGCGGAGAAAGATATTTTACAGATGTAATAATCTGTTGTAGTGTCATTTCAAAGATACAACTTTTTGTTGAGTTGACACCACTATCAATCAAGTCGTATTGCACAATATGTCAGACGATTTCTCCTTATCGATAGGGTAAAGTAATATCTAGAATATTCAACATCAATATTAGTAATTTCAGTAGGTTCCGAAATTTATTTAGAAAAATTAAAACTTTATTACCTCTCAGCTTCTCTTTAAAATTCCTTCCAACACAAGAACTTCATACATAAAATCCATATATCAACCAACTTTAAAACACGGATTTTTCGGTAGAACCTGTACTAGTTTCTGTACATTTTTCTATACTTTCGAGCTTTTATTTTTCGTAACTTTGGTAGCTTACAGCTATTATTATTAAAAAAAAAAAAAAAACTTATTTAGATACATGAGTCCTCCTTTCATTTAACAGAAGGAACATCTCCCATATTTCTGGCGGTATTTTCCTCTGTAGTATGTGGCATTAATTTAGTATTAGTTTTCTAATTGGTCCTTGAAAATTAAAACTTAAGTCATTGAAAAGTCCTTAAAATTATTAATTCTGTCAATCAAATAGATCTGAACCATGTAATATTTATTTATTATAGTATTATCGTGTGTAACTTATTTCTCTTATATGCAGATAACAGGCCTTAAAGATCAGATCAAATCACTTCGCCAGAAAACAAGTTTAGCAGCAACGAACATTGGATCTGGACAAGCAGTCTCAATTAAAAGAGGAGGTAAGGAAGGTACTCCGTCGGTTCGTTTAATTAAATTGCTTCGACAAATTCAACAATTCCAAGACCGTCTTAAAAATGAGTGAGTTTGTTTCCGTCCATAACAGCGTCTTTCATCTTTACAATTACAACTTGTGTCAAAACATGTCAGTATTAGCAAAGTACGGAGAAAGTTATAATTTTGGAGAAGTTTTACTTTTTAAATTTAAGACTATTTTTGTATACATCCGTGTGCATGTATGAAATTTAAATTTCATGGAGAAAAATGTATGTGTAAAGTGAATCGTTGGTGCTATATTTTACAGACTGTAATTTAAAATAAAAAAAACTGTATATTGTTGATGTATTTAAATAATGCTAAAAAAAACTTTTTATATATTGTTATTTATTGTAACTATGTACACTTTTCTGTTTTTCTAGTACTGTTATCTTTTGAAATAAAATTAAGTATTAAACATTTTAAATATTTTCAGAGATATTTAGCAATACACAATTTTGTTTACAAGAGGATAAAATTCCTTTTGTTATTCTGAGTGTATTGACCAGTATTCACATATCTTAAATTAGGAAACACCTCTAATTTACTCTATTGAAAATATGTCCATCCATTCGAAAGTTAATACAAAAGAAAGAAAAAAAAGTCTCACGAATGTGGTTTTACAAGAGAACCATCTTGTTTTAACACATTGTAATAGTTAAACATTGATTCATAAAAATCTACTAACATGACTAAATTCAGCTCTTTTGAGCTAATTTTTTAATGCTAGATTCAGGTCTTTAAGAAATGTTTATCACGCCACTTTTTAATTAGCGATTTTATTATCTACCCTTCAGTTATATTATTGGACAATTGTTTTTTGCAACGAAAAAAATCACGAAATAGTTTTAGTTTCCAATTTTCCACATATTGAGTGGTAGTTGTAATTAATTATGCAAAATATAAGAAAAAACGAAATTTTAATTACAAAATTTTCTGTTTAAAATACCAATTGTTTTTGTATGTTATTAATATTTTATTGATGACACCTACTTTTTTTTTCACTGCTCGAGGTAAGTACAACATCCATTATTTTTTTTTTTTTTTAAGCGGAAATAGCTGCTACATTTTTAAAGGTTCTGTCCCAAAAACAAGTAGAATAAATGCTGCAAAAGAAATTTTCAACAGATCAAAGTACGAATGACTAAAATTCTTTAAAATAGCTCCCTTGTGCATCGACATACCGTTGCCAGTCGCCGTACGCTTCCTGGAAAATGTCAACAGGAATCTCGTTCAGGCATCTCGCCACAGCCCTCTTTGACATTATCCGGCATTCCAAAATAGTTGCCTCTCAAGCTCCTTTTTATTTTTAGAAACAAAAACAAGCCCCAGTGGTGCCAAATGGGGGCTGTAGGGTGGCTGGGGCTGCATTGCCACCTTGTGCTTGGCCAGGTGCTCGGTCATGAGTAAGGCGTGTGGGATGGCGCATTGTCGTGAAGCAGCCTCCAGTTGGCAAAGTTTTCCTTCTTGATGTGTTGTACTCTTTTCCTCAACCTTTCAAGGACTTCCGTGTAAAACTTACTGTACATCATCTGTCTCTGCGCACACTCATTGCAGATAACGCTTTTTGAGTCGAAAACGACGATGAGCATCACCTTCATCCGGGACTTCACCAATTGAAGCTCTTTAAAACCAAAAGTTAACACTTTTTAAGACGTGCACCGAATAGAGGTGAGAAAGCAACGAAGACAAATGTTATCATCATACATTTTCTCCAGTTTCATCTCAGTCTACTTGCAGTGGTTGCAAACTGGCACTGCCCATTTGTATATGCAAAGTTCACCCCCAAAAAATAGCTACGTTGCCCCAAAATGTGCCTGGAACAAGCGATGTTTGAGTTATTCAGCAGAAAACTATTTTACTTAAGCATACAACAAAATCATAAGAGCATCAAAGATATAGAAGTGACGGAGTTTAACGAGATATGGAAGATGTAATGAACGTCATGGAATCCAAGAAGTCCAGCATAAATTTAACCTATTAAGATTAGATTTGATTGAATTCGTATGAGAGAAAGATGAGTATGAAATACCTCACACTGATCAAGTACATCATTTGGATCTCTGAGTAGGTTTGAACACTTGAAGAGGTCGCCACCTGGTATTAGTCTTGAAGAGAATTGTACGGTAGGAAGAGTTAACCCCTTGCACTGAAATGACGAGTCTAGCTCGTCATGGCCTCCCGGTGCCAAATCGCACAATGACGAGCTACACTCGTCATAAAATTTAAACTATTGTAGCATCACGTAGGGTTACTATATTGATGTTTTGAAAGTTATATAATGATAAACCATCTATAATACACTTGTATAACTTATACTTCAGTTATCAGAATTTAGAAAATAAATCGTAGTGGAAGGGGTTAAGGAGTATAAATAACTGTACTTTATAGGCACTGAACACTGACACCTTGAAAAAAGAAAAATTGGAAGAGGTATTCGAATTTGAGGTCCATCTTAAGGATGTTGATGGTTTCTACTAGCAGTGAAGAATAGGATGTAGTTAAGGAGTAAAAGACAAAATCAACCGAAAGTAGAAGACAGAATGAATCGAAAACAGTAATTCAGGAGACGGAAACGGACCTAGAAATAATAAAGGGATAAAGCAATTTACCAGTTGCTTCATGAAATATGGTTCATTACTATAATGTTGATTTAGAAATTGTTGAAGAATTTGGTTTAGAAGAAGAGAAAGAAATTCCTTTTTTTTTTTTTTTTTTTTTTTTTACTTTGTCATAGACTAGGGAGAGAATGAAATAATCAGCCGAAGTATTTCCGTAATTGCGCGAATCAGTTGTAAACAAGAGTGTTATCTGTTTTCTCTTGTTGATTTACAAGATTTAAGTTATGTATGAAAATTTGGAACAAAGGAGCTCGTGTAGTAAAGAGTAATAAATAAATGTTTGAGGTGAATTGCGATGATAAGCTTATCCAACATGTAAATAAGTGATTAAATTAAGATTACCGCTGATTAGAGTTAAAGTATCTTGTACATGTCTTGTAAATAGCAGAGAGCAACGCTAGGAAGCTCAGTTTGTCTATATCGAAATTGGGGAATTGTTACATGACAGGTTAGTTGATTGAAACACAATTGATCTTAACCCTTTGGGGATCCTATGGTACAATTTTGTACCATACGCGTTTTTCATGGTACATTGCGTTATTTCTCTTCTATTTGAGCTTTTTCGTCCGGGTTTTTTTTGTTTTCCAAGTCCAGAGGCCTTGTAGAAGACATTACGTATGGTTTCAGACCTTCCTGCGTCCAGACATAGGAGGTGATGACGTCATAAGTCAAAAATTTATTTTCTCATTTTCTAAGCCTATGTTCAATATTTTTTGGCGGGCTTATTTTTCCACGTAGAAGATTGAAATTTTGCACAAACATTCAGTCCACCGAGTAGTATTTACCAGATTTTTTGTTCCGATGTCACTGCTAAAACAGGGGGAACCAGAGGGCCAAAGGGGGGAAAAAAGGGATATTTTTACCCCCAAAATCCCGTTTCTCGTCATTTTCCCGCCTCACATACATGATGGGGACACGTGAGTCATACCGTCTGAAAGGCAGTTCCATTCTGAAGAGAATGACGGTCGAATCATTGTCCTAGGGTAATTAGGGACGTCTCAGGGATTTTTTGAAAAATATACTTCTATATAGGGAAAAATGGGACATGGTGGGTATATTTTTTTTTTTTTTTTTGGCGGGCTTACTTTTGCATCTAGAAGATTGAAATTGTGCACAAACATTCAGCCTACCTAGTAGTATTTATCAGATTTTTTCAGATCTCTGCGTTAAAACAGGGGGGGGGTCCAGAGGGGGAAAAACTGAAAAAAAGGATTTTTAGACCAAAAAATCCCGTTTTTCAGGATTTTCCCGCCTCACATACATGATGGAGACACGTGAGTCATACCGTCTGAAAGGCAGTTCCATTCTGAAGAGAATGACGGTCGAATTATTATTCTAGGGTAATTAGGGACGTCTCAGTGAATTTTTTTCAAAATACTTTTGTATAGGGTGACATGGGGAAATTTCTGAATTTTTTTTCTGGCGGGCTTATTTTTGTACCTAGAAGATTGAAATTGTGCACAAACATTCAGTCCACCGAGTAGTATTTAACAGATTTTCTGTCAGATTTCTGCCTTAAAACAGGGGGGGTCCAGAGGGGCTAAAAGTTGAAAAAAGGGAAATTTAGACCAAAAAAATTCCTTTTTTCTGCAATTTCCCGCCTTAGATACATGATGGAGACATGTGAATGGTACCGCCTGAAAGGCAGTTCTATTCAGAAGAGAATATGGGCGACACATGACCCTAGGGTAATTAGGGATGTCTCAGGAATTTTTTTCCCTGAGATCATAGTGTTTTGTGGTAATTTGGGGCATGGCGGGAATTTTGATAAAATTTCTCCCTCCCTTACTATTCAAGATAGAAACTTGAAATTTGGCACACACATTCAGTATACCAAGTACTATTTCTCAGATTTTTTTTAGATGGCTACGTTGACACAGGGGGGGCCAAAGTTCGAGAAAAAAAATTCCCTCCGAAACTTTCACTTTGACATTTTTTCCCGCTTCTGGTATATGGTATGAGCATGCAAGTGATACCATTTGAAAGCCAGCTCTATTCTGAAGAGGATGAGGTATGAACCATGATCCTAGGACAAATAGTGTCGATACAGTAGTTGCTTGACTGAAAGTCTAAAAAATAGCCCAAAAAGCCAGGATCCGGAAAGGGTTAATCAGCTGCGGATTTAGTCATCTTGCGGTCTTAAGCAGAGTCGCCCTCTTTTGAACATAATAATACCCTGCTTATTTCTCCATTCCTTATCTGCTCTTCCACTCGTTCTCTCCGCTTCGTATATATTTACGTTTCCCGTTCCTGTGCATTGAACAATAAACAGATAACTTCACAATCTATGTCACAGTACAATTTGAACAGTGACATAGATTCGCTCAGTACTATTTTTCGTTCTCACTACAATGATCCATTTTTCAAATTTACGCAGTTAACGCTGCTCACACTTAAATGACTATAAAAATACTTAACACGTTGACCGCCATGTGCATCATATGTGATTCGCTGGCTTTGCATCCTTGTTTTTGAAGTCGTGTGAATCACTGGTGATGCACAAGCACATGTTTTAAATGTGAAATAAATTCTCCGGCCTCGGAAAGATGTTCGGCATCCTTGGTTTCCGGCTTCGGATAGTTTTTCCCCAAAAATTATTTGATCATTTTGATAAATATTTTCCTCTAATAAAAATGGCCCCACGATGCACCTTACCCATTTTGCTCTGGTAGTCAACGTGTTAATTAAAATTCAGAAAATTTAAACAATAACAGATTATCACAATAACATTCTTCTTTTCAAGGCTATTAATCATCAAAAACCTGAAACAAGAAATTTTGAACATCTTTCGGAGCGACGAACAAGCAAGCTGTTATAACTTGCACACTAATAAATTTGAAATCCAGAAAAATGTTCACCAGTAAACAGCTGAAACTGGGAGTAGGGGAAAGAACGCAAGAACAGTTTCTTTCTATTAATAAACATTCCCTACAAGAAAGGAAATGGTAGTTTGGGAACACTAATATTATTTTAAAAAGTAAATAGTAAGTTCCACAAATGAAAATGCAGTTGAGAAGTAAGTTACTCAAGAAAATTGTTTTGTAGAAATAATAAGCAAATGGATCCGAACCATCGGCTGGAGTCTCAACCCTTAACGACTTGGGGAAGGGTGGACTCGAGGGATCTGAGCCCCAAGTTCCGGCGCCTCTATTTTTGAAATATTTGTTTATGAAAGACGAATGGTTTAGCCGAACAGTTTCAAAAAAAATATCTCTGATTAGGTTCATGGTTCATATGTTGTCTTCAGCATGAACGGAGATTTTGAATGATCCATGGTTCTTGGCAGTGACAAGACCCTCTAGAACAATGAGGCGGCTCAAAATTTGCCACGATATTGCACCTCAAACCATCACGGATCCACCTCCATGTTTGACCGTGGATACCAAGTAGTCTGTATTATATGCATAACGGGGGCTTCTCCAGAAGAACACTATCCCTCTTGTTTGGAAAATAGTGTAGCTGAACTCATCCGCGCATATGACACGTTTTAGGTCATCCAGCGTCCACGTTTTATACTTCTGGCACCACTGAACCTGCTGTGCAACATTTGTGCTACAGGTTACACGCTTCGGTATCGCAACCTTGCCATGAGTGTTGGTTTTATGCAGATATCGACGGACTCTTTTCATGCACACAGGTTCAGCAGGGTGTGTATTTACTTGTACGGTGATTCTCCATTTTGGTGCAACAATCTTAGTCAGTGTTCTGACGTTCCTTTAAAACCACTTCCATTTTCCCCTTTAGCTGCTAATCCTAGATATAGTTCGTCCTTCCTGTTCATATGCACACATCACCCTGAATATTGTAGCTCGTGAGACGTCACAAAGTGTTGCAGTTTTGGACACAGATGAACCTGCTAGACGCGCCCCCTACGATCTGCCCTCTTTTGAAGTTGGATATGTCCCCCATTATACCGCTCTACACATACGATTTGACGTTCACTGACGAACCTCTTCTTCTGGAGTGACTACAAGAACCCGCAAGCATGACTCATTGCCTTAAAGTACAATATAAACTACCAGATGGCTGCGGTGAGTCCTGCGAATATCCTATGCTATTTGCGTACGTGTTTCAGTTTCAATGTCCACTACCTGTAAGTGTTTCTGAAAATAATTCAAATTTTAAAGCATTGGAACTTCATACGTTATATTGATGCAATCTCTCCAAAATACAGAATTCGACACTCACCTTTTTGTCTATTACGGAGTCAACATAATTGATTACATCATAAGAAGCCAAGGACGGGTACTTTGAAAAGTGGAATTGTAAGAAGTCAACTGATAAGGATATTCGTCACAACATATAGCGTAAATGAGAGCAATATGTCTTTAAGTAGGACCCTGGTTAAATTTCGCAGTAAGAACGTGCAAGTAGGCAGAAATCATTTAAACAAGTTTAGCGCGCTTCTTGTCACTCACAAAGATTTTAAAGTTTCTTCTTGTGCAAATACAGTGAAAGTCATAAGTATTCGTACACCGACTGCAAGCTATGATTAAATACTTGTAGCTCCGACTTTGTTGGAGATAGAGCATTGAAACAAAAGGCATTGCATTTTCCATTAATTTCTTTATTATGTACGAAACAAACGTTCCATGAATGCGAAAACATAGACACATAATGGCAAAAGAAACCAAAATGAACATGGTTTTGATGTGTCAAAAGTATTCGTACACTGAAATTAAAGACAAAAGCGCCCAGCTGTTTGAGCTGTTGTTCACGCCCTCTGGCGGTTTGCTAAGCTAAACACAACCGTAGGCCAGCAAAACATCATTTAAGTGCAAAGAGTGAATCAAGACGGAAAATATAATGGGTCGAAAAGGGACGGAGACAACAGACGCAGAAAGAAAAATAGTTACAAGGCTTCATAACAACTACAAATCCTTACGGAAGATATCAGATATTATCTGAAGACCACGTTCGACCGTGCAGTCAATTATAGACCGATACTGCGAAACAAATACAGTCAAAAACATGTCGCGGAGTGGACGTCCAGGAGAGTTCTTTGGACGATGTGAGCGTATACTGCTGAATGAAATTAAGAAGAACTCAAGAATCAGTGCTCCGCAGGTGGTGGCAGAAGCAGGCAAACCAGGTATGTTAGTTTCGGAAAGCACTGTGCGTCGTGCTTTCAATAAACAAGGTTGTAATGGGCGTGTTGGTCGAAAGAAATTTTTTGCTTCTGAAGTGAATAGGAAGAAGCGGCTCCAGTTTGCAAAAGCTTACGTGAACAAAGATGTAGCTTTCTGGGACAAAGTGATATTCTCAGACGATAGTAAATTTAATGTGTTTGCTTCCGACGGTAGACAAATGGTGTGGCGGAAGCCAAATAAAGAGATGGACTCGAAATATCTCCGGCGAACCATCAAGCATAGAGGTGGGGAAGTGCTATTTTGGGGATGCATGAGTGCTTCGAGAGTAGGGAAGTTGACAATTATCGACGGTATTAATGACCAGCATATGTACATTGACATCTTGAAGAAAAATCTACATCCTAGTGCTGATCAAATGGGCCTCCAAGATCACTTTATATTTAAACAGGACAATGATCCCAAACATACGGCACACAATACAAAGCTCTGGTTGATGTACAATGTGCCAAAGCAACTGGCCACTCCTCCACAATCCCCTGACCTCAATCTGATTGAGCATTTATGGTACTTACTCAAAAAGCAACTCCGCAAACGCAGAATTACAAGTAAACGTTCTTTGCAAATTGCACTCGAAGAGGAATGGGCTTCTATAACAGTTGAAAATACGCGACATTTGGTGCACTCGATGCCGAAGTGCCTTCTACCTGTAATCAGAGCCAAAGAGAACCCGACCAAGTATTGAATCATGCACAATCATTTTTTTCTGGACGTTTCGTAAGTGTACGAATACTTTTGACAAATCAAAACCATGTTCATTTTGGTTTCTTTTGCCATTATTTGCCTAGGTTTTCGCATTTACGGAACGTTAGTTTTGTAAATAATAAAGAACTTAATGGAGGATACAGTACCGTTTGTTTCAATGCTCTATCTCCAACAAAGTCGGAGCTACATGCATTTAATCATAGTTTGCCGTCGGTGTACGAATACTTATGACTTTCACTGTATATTGTTTTCAAGTTAAGGAACGCCATACAAGTTCTTCAAAATAATACTTATTTACTTTCCTTTGAAGGTCCTCAAGTGGTAACTTTCAGTTCATTTAATCAAACACATTATTCATTCCCGAATAAACATTTCAGTTCTCTCCTTTTCGTATCCACTGAACAGAAAGGTCGCGATATAACTTCAAACCAGTGTAGGGGTCCCAGATTTTCCGAGTAAAATACCAGGATATTCTGAAATATATATATGGTATAGTGATAATTCTGGACTTGCTGTGGCCCTACGTGGCGTAGTCGCTAATGCTCTTGCCTGCTGTGGCCCTGCGTGGCGTAGTCGCTAATGCTCTTGGCTTTGGTGCGAGCAGTCCCGAGTTCGATTCCCGGTGGGACACTCGGTCGAAAAAGACAGCTTTCTCAGGCCAGCCATCTTGAGTGAGGTTTTTCCTGGGTTTCCCTCATTCACACCAGGCAAATGCCGGGATGGTACCTAACATACAGGTCCCAGGCCGCTTCCTTCCCTTCCTGTTATGGGATAGTGTGCTCGCCGAGGGACGTCATCCCACATATGCGTGAAGGGCTAAATGGCCTTAGATGCTGACCGCCCGGAAATCGAATTCCTATTCTCTATTCTGGATTTGCTTTCACTGATATACTAGAATGAATTATTCGTAAATAATGGGTTAACATTTACCGGAAGTAAGAGAGTAGATTATTCCTATTAGATGAATATCGATTACTGATAAATTAGTTAAAAACAATGCAGGAATGATTTTAATTTACATTCTGGAGAAAAAGAGACATATCTGGAGTCTTGGAAACAGGGGCTACGTGCTGGTCGAATGGCTAGCTCGTATTTCTTTGATGCACATGGTCTCGGGTTTCGATTCCCGGTGGAGGAATACAAAAATTAATTTCTCTATAATTTAATTTCATTAACCATCTGTCTCCTTTAATCTAAGGGGCATAACCGTATAACGGTAAACTAAAAAATTTCAATTCTTTTGGGGAAAGGTAATGTAAATCTGGAACTGTCCCGGCTAAACCAGGGGTCCATGACATTTCGGCGCGGCCGTTTGGGCGCAAAACCTTTTATCCAAATAGGTTTACCTACCTACATATTTCATAGTGAATTTCATAACTAGAGTACGGGTATGTAGGCACTGGAAATTTCGAAACACTTCCACAAATAATCTCGCAAAAACTAAAAAGTAACATCTTTAACACAGCAAAGTTTCTGCACGTCATGCACAACTTGTCTCTACTAGTTGAAAAGAAATAGGAAGGAACTGCAGTCAACTCTCGATTATCCGGGTCTCTATATCCGTACTCCGTACTATGTGGCTTAATTTTAAAAGAATACTTGTTTTTAATAAAATAAGACATATGTAATAAAGAAACGTAATTTGTGTAAAAAAAAAAAAAAAAAAACTTTTTCGTTATTATTTAGTTATTTTAAAGATGTGACTATATATTCATACTGCACTGTGTACTTGATTTTTTGAGTCAGACATTATAGAATTTATCTTAAAATGTGTACAATACCGCACATATTTTCATTTTCTATAATAAATTATTAAAACGCATAGTACAAGAACAACATTATTTCCAATAAGGGTGTGGAATCTGTATGACAGTTCTCAATGACCATAGTCAAGAACGAACATCACGCCGAAGCAGCTCATCGTAGACTGTAATCGGAGCTTCAAATGTGTCATCCGTCGAATTCTCGTTTTTTGATGCACTTAGAACGACACAAAAAAGCGGGCCAGTGTACGAGGCAATGCTTCGAGAAGAAAAGAAGAAAATATATTCAGGCAGATGAAGAAATTCACCTTATTGTACAGAATGTTGAAACCGTTGACACTGTAGAATACTTGTGGGGTTTGGCCCATAATTCCATCATGGAATGATAATGTCATGACAACTGTAACACTATATTTTATATATATATATATATATATATATATATATATATATATATATATTATATTTCACTGTTGTTTCCTTTCCAATTATCTCTGTTGCAAATATAGTAATACACAGTAATACAATATCGTTGTGTGCCTATGCTACTGAGGCTTACCTGGGCTCAGAGGCACAGCGCACACTAAACGCTCTTTTCCAGATGAGGTTTCCATACCTACAAATCTAGAACGTATCCCATGTTTATTTTACGAGGGAGATTATTAGAGTAAATGAAAGGTACACAAATTTCGTGGAAGAAATTGTGAGCAAAAGGAAACATTCATTAATAGCAAAGGTAGTGTGTGAGGCTCAATGCGAGTACCTTTGTTCTCTAAAATGAATCTAATTTGGAATTGTTTCTAGAAAATTTTGATTAGTGTTGGACTGAAAACAACATTTAGCCTAAAAACAGACATTCAGACGGGAGAGCAGAGTTATAGGCATTTGTAAAGAAAGTGCAATAGATTCAGCTTTATGTCAATGAATGCTTACTACTTACGGACTTAAAGTTTTCCATTCCAGTTCGTCGTAATTGGCACCTACATTCACACAAACACTTCAGTACTGCACCGTTTGTAGAAGTTGTTCGGTGGCACTTGTTTAGTCCACAAAGGTGAATGGAAAGTCCTCTAATTCATTGGACACCAAAATTGCTAGAAGTTCAGTCCCGTGCGGTGACCAATGAGGAGTCGGGGTCCCAGCATCATAGGCGGCTATCAATCGTCTTTTCCCTTCTCTTCTGTGAGGGCGATGTTTTCCGGTGACTTCCCTCTTTTTAGGCGGATGTCGAGGGTATCTTCTAAATACTCTGAAGTATCCAAAGAATTGTAAAACAGTCTTTTTACGTATTGGATGTCTTCTTCCTCATATTAAATTTGTCTTTCGATGATTAAATTAAACAAATAGGGTGAGCTCGCACACGGAGATCTTGCGCGACTGAGTTTTGGAGGCAGAAGTCATCATGTTACAAATCGTTGGTCTTATTTGTAGCTTCGTAAGGCGTTGTTCAAGCGATGAAGCGTCCATATCTCAGCAAATTGATTTCCTGGCGATGAGAACGGTCTCTTCAATGCGTTTCTATCTTAGGTTTGCAGTTTCGTTGAATTTTTTCAATCTTCTGCTGTGTCTGCATGTCTGTTTCCCGGCTAATGTTGAAGGCCGATTTAATGAAGAAAAGTAATCGTTTCTATGCAATGAAAATTACTTTGGAATAGTTGCGTTTTTTTTTTTTTTTCGATTATTTCCTTTTACTCGTTCTTATTTATTTTTACTTTCTTTCTATAAATTACAAATTAGACGAGTTTTACGATATTATGAATAGCTATGAAGTTATGAATATCCATAATGCTTATTCCTTCACGTTAGAGATGATATAAAGGTAACTTCACAGAATTTTATTTTGGGGTGTCATAGGATGACTACAGTAAATTTTATTTCAGTCCAATACAGATTCATGCTGAAAAAAAAAAAATTGCGGATCATGATCTCTGATTTTCCTGAAATTAGGATATATTATTCTAGAAACAGAATAATTACATCCGTATATTTTTCTTTCTGCGTTATACAAACATTTACTACTCTCTGTCCCACCCTAGGAAGATTATAAAACGGAAATGACGTTCAACTAGCGCGATGTTGCCACTTATTATGAGTAGGAGGAAGCCGATTTGAGAAAATAAAAAAGAACACAAACCAAACTGCGCAGCGGTAAGCGACAATAATAATAATAATAATAATAATAATAATATAAGAGGAATTGTAATTACTTACCTCACGTAATCTATTCCTGGAGGCAAGAAGCACCCAAATCTTTACTCCACACAAGTTCAGTGGGAGGGAGTTCGCAATGATAAGGGGGAGACGAAGAACTTAATGCCTTCTATTCTGTAGGAGACTTCTGTGTTAGAAGCAACTTTATTTAACATTTGTATTACTTCAAATTTGTTGCAGCTTGAATCACATTCAACACTTTTCTTTTTAACCACTCTACAATTTCTTTTTTGGAACATGATTTCGTAAGGACTTTTTCGTCTTTTACCGAGTATGTGCGGTCATTATCTATAACAATCACGGAATTTGGTGGTACATTCGGAAAGAGTATTTCTTGGAAATATTCATATTCTGCTGCTCAAATTCTTTGTGATAATCAGCTGTTTTTGTGCCGCGAAAAACGAGGTCAGCTCCAGGAATTTACCCACTCTCAGTCATGGTATGAATCACACTATTACTCCCCCCCTTTTTTTTTTCAGAGATGCCTTGACGCCTAAGGACAAACCCTCTCTCCAGCTTCACTGCCTGGTTTCGAAAATATGAATAAACGTTTAATAACATGATTTTTTCACCAGTAGAAAGAGGTTTCCCTTCTTTCTTTGCTTCTTATAACAATGTGGGAATTTTTAGCCACTGTCTCCAAAAATACCACTATAGCAATTAAACACAAAATTAACTACTAACAGCACTAATAATAACACAGATAACACGGAATAACTATAACAAGAAAATAACAAAATAAAACAAAACAGAAGAAATTTGCACAACAAAATTCACTGAACTATCACAGAACACAATGAATCAAAACTGTCATCCCGCTTCCGCCGACGTGGCAACAACTGAGCTCATGTTGCCAAACTTACCTTATCGTAAGAAGTTTAACTGATAAAGAATGAGTTTGCATACCTCTATTATTATTCTAACAGTCAGTCTTACTTTCTTCGTGTAGCTACTGCAAAAGTAGCTCCATTTTAAAAAAGTTTTTCAATACACTAATATTTGAGTGAGAGTAAATCTGACAATCTTACTTGTGTCATGCTTCTGCTGTTGTTGTCGGCTACCGTTAGGGTTGCAAGCACTTATATTAATATGCTAGATGAACTTACCAGCTACGCTGGACACACGAACAATTATAAACTGCCGCGCAAGTCAACTCTGAATTTTAATTTGTTTTTACCACAATCTTCAAAAACATTTTAAATTCTGTCACTAATCGAATTCACCAAAACTGTTTTTGGTCTTAAACCGGCTCGTTTTTCTACTAAAAAACGGTTCGGTTTTCTATTAAAATCGGCATCAGTTACAAACGCAACAGTTTTTAAATTCGAAAGAATTTTCTCTGAAAATCGGAATTTTCATAATCTTCCCAGTTTTTGAAAAAATCTGTCGGTTCTTTTAAAAACCGTTATTTCTTTACGCACCAGTAGTATAGAATACCACACAGGATAGTGGGTGGTCCGGAACCCTCCCCCGCAAAAGTTGTTTTAGGCTTCATTTTTTACAAATTTATATTCCCCCACCGCTTCAATGACTTGTTCAAGCGAATTTAGTTTTGCTTAAATACTTTCAATAGAGAAAGGGCAAGCGCATTTAAACAGGTTCTACATCGTAAATAACAATAAAATACATAAAAAATACAGTGCACTGAAAATAAGAATAGCATAGGCTATTAACTTTGACAGTTTTAAAATTGGCTACCTATAACTTTGACAAAAATAATAATGCAGGAATAAAAAATAAAAAAAAAAACTTTTAGGGGTGTATAGCCCCGGATCGTCCTCCCTGGCCACACTACTGCTACAAAAGTTAACATAGTTTAAATTTTTGTTACCTTTCGTAAACCTTTCGTGATGAGGAGGGAATCTCATAATTTGTGGATGAAATTAAGAATACTCAGGGCATAAATAAATTTACAAAACAATCCGAATAAATTTTGAGATAAGACGAGAACTAATCCTTCGATAATTGACACGGGAAGTAAGTCTTCCATGATCGAGACGAGACGAGAAAACCTAATTTCTCGTCTCGTGAGCAACACTATTTACACAAATTGGAGATTGTCACTATTCATCTAGCGACCACGAAAACTATGAGTTCTACACTAATCTTAATGAGTTTGGACATTTTAATTTTCATCCCCACCATATGGATGGGGCTAAGCTTAGACTTGAACAGCTTCGGGAGAGTTACTATTTATCTCAGTGACCCCTAAACTATGAATTCGACACTAATATCAATCGTTTCCGATTATTTTTACATATCAACCCACTACCAACTCGTAATATACTAAAAGCGCGACCTCCCACTAAAAAGGGAGTCAATACGTACGCCAGGAACTTTTTCTTACAGGGATGTTCAAAACAAAAGGGGGTGTATTCACAAAGCAATATATTCTGTAACTCAACTATTAGTGATAACTGATTTAATGGTCTCTTCCCTTTCAACCTTCATTTTTCCTTTAAAAAAAAAAAAAAAAAAAAAAAGCTTAATTATTTCTCGGAAGGAACTGCGGCGCCCAAAAGAGAAGGATTAAGCATGTCTATTTTGTTGATTGTCTTGATCGAAACTCCGAAACAATGAAATCATGTGCTTTACAAAACCAGACATGAGCATGTGTTTACTTCATATTTTGAAAGGAAAGAAATTAGCAAATCTTTTTTTTTAATTGATGCAATAAACATACAACACTGATTGATGGAATTGGATTTGAAGAAAGAATTGGATTCCTTTTCTATCCAGGGGGGTGTGTAAAAAAAATTGAATGTTAGAAGGGTTTAGAATCTGAAGGGAATTCTCAAAAACGCTAAAATTCCTGGGCTGTCTACTTATTTTTAAAAAATGTCAAATTTCAGCTTTCTAAGTTGAGCGGCTAGTGAGATACTTAATTTTTTTTGCAAAAATTCGGACTCCTCCCCACTCCTCTTTGGTATGCTATCATAATTAATGTGATATGATAACATCTTAATTGGGATTGGGGTCTAATATAAACCGAAAATCTTTTCATTCTGCTTTGCCGTTTGGCCATACATAAAATTGGATTACTCACGCTATTAAGTTATTTTAAGTAAAGATATAAATAACTACATAAAGTGACTTGTGTTGTTCACTTCCCACTTGTTCTACGAATAGAGGCAACCGTAAGGTCTGTAACCTTGTTGTATGAGACTATATGCACATGTATAAAGGGACAATAGTCTTTCATCCTTTCTGACAGAAAAGTGCACTTTTTGCTACTAGCTACACTGGTTTGACGCGTTTGACGTATTTCCGTTTTATATTCTTCCTAGGGTGAAACAAAGATTAGAACTAAACCAAGCATTTAATGCAACTGAAACTAGTTTTTTTTTTTTTTTTTTTTTTTTTTTTTTTTTTTTTTTTTTTTTTTTTTTTTTTAAAGAAAAGTAGGATGAAATTTCACTTTTCTAAATATTTTAAGTTGTGCAGTTATTTGTTTACCTTTGTGATATTAGTGCTTATTTTCAATGCCTTTAGTGCGTAGACATCCGGGTTCCAGGTATAAAATACATTATAACCCATTTAAGTATATTAACCTGTTCAGATATACGGCTTTGCGCCCAAACGTCCTGCTCCGTAAGAAATGACACGTTCTTTCCTAACTTCCTTGCTAAGCCTACCACCACTATAAGTTAAAGCAACAATTCTAGTATAACAGTCTGCAATAGCATCTTTGCTAAACTAAACCCTCGAGTAGCATTTTTGCATAATTAATGGCGATACATTGGACCAACAATTTCA
Organism: Thermobia domestica; assembly: GCF_964235325.1. Classification (NCBI taxonomy): domain Eukaryota; kingdom Metazoa; phylum Arthropoda; class Insecta; order Zygentoma; family Lepismatidae; genus Thermobia; species Thermobia domestica. The sequence continues at coordinate 238,035,473 of NC_137458.1, read as the reverse complement.
TTAGAAGTACAAGAAGCAATACCGAAGCATGGCCAGCAATGTTGGCTTTGTTTTCCCTTTCAGTGAGTTCTCCCAAATACCTACAAATCCATTCAAACGACATTTACTTAATATGTTTGGTGCGGGGAAAATGGGTTCAATTCAGAGTAGGAGCTCAAGTGGTTTGGATTCCATGTTAAGCTGTACGTCTACGTCTCATATAGCCTCGTTGCCGAAAGAGACGGTAAACCAACTTTTCATTCCGAAATTTCGTAAGTGGCCTAAATAAATACCGACCATCGTTTTTACAATATACCAATTTACAAGGATGCAATAAATTGAACTGATACTAGAATCAGTCAGTCAGTGGTATTTCACTTTTATTAGTGTGTCACTCGTAAGTCAATATTTTGCTGTATCCATCCTCTACTACTTCCAGTATGTCGTTCTTATCTGTGGCAATGAATAACAGATTTGTGTTCGTTACACAAAAGCTCTCATATACGATCTTCAAGCAACATCCTAATTATATACAAATTCTACCATTCCCCAAATTTACGGACGAAATTTGCAAACTTCGTGACAGAAAGAAAGAAAGGGAACAAACTAATAAGAAAAATAAGGATAATTACAGGCAGAATGTATCCAGCGAAAAAAAAGTAAACTTTTAATTGGACACGTGTGCAGCTAAAAAGTGAAAGTGAAAACGACACAAGTGTTACTTTTTAATGAAGGGGCGGAGCCTAATTAAAAGTTGGTCTCCGGAGAGTATATAAGAGGTGACCAACTCCCAGACAGACAAAAGGAGTGGAAGTTTGTGTCGAAACAACGTGATTGTGTGTTTTGTTACATATTACCACATAGCCTTGCTCAGTGTATTATTGTGTTTTAGTACATTATTTTAATCTGCGTCCAAATCACTTTCTTAGATCTAGTGATGAGTGAATCAGTGGGCGTATCAAAAATCTGGGGTCACAGCCCAAGTCCGTTATGAGTACATATGAAAAATCTGAAAGTTGTTGGAAAGAGATGGTTTTTAATCTAAGATGATGCATTTTTTTTTTTTTTTTTTTTTTTCTAATCGCACAAGCCGTTTGCGCTCCATATTGGTAAGGCACCCTATGTTAAATGAAAAAGTAAACATTTTCACCGGGCTGTTCGAACGTAACGTAGTGCACGTTGTTATGTAAGGGAGCTTAAAATACCTCTAATCAGTTTCCCAACAATGACATATTGTTGGTATGGTGAGGGTCCAAGGCAACATCCTGCTGAACTGGCAACTTCTATTTCTCATTTAACATAGGGGACGTTACTAGTGTGGAGGCCAAACAGCTGGTGCAATTGGAAAAATTCCACCATTTTAGACTGAAAATCATCTATTTCCAACAACTTTTCTCTCTCTATTTTTTTCGAATCTTTATTCATAACGGAGCTGGCCTACGGTCCCGGACTTTTGATACACCCTCTATCTAGATTACAAATCGTTCACGAGATTTTGACGGAAATAACATTTACTTCAGCCTTCCTCTGAGAATGAGATTTTCTAAAGAGAAAAGTGCAATCTACAGAAATAAAACCTATGTACAAAATAACCGCAGATATTTTGAAAAAAAAAAAAAAAAAAAGTTTGAAAGTATACAATAGGAGTGCTGGAAGATTAATTGCTAATTGTATATTCATGTCCAGAGATTAAGGAATTTACTTTACTTTCGAAACAAGGAGACTTCATGGGACTAAACATACTTTTGTAGATGCCAGAAAATGTCACGTCAGGACTGAGACAAATGACAAAATGTGATCACGTAAGTGACATCTAGGAGAATAATTAATTCTTCGCGGGTGGTACACGCAAGGGCAGCTTGGTAGTAAAATGTGAAGTATAGCGTATTCCGTGGAAAGCATTCATGGAAAGCATAGAGGATGGCAAAAAGGCATCTTGACAACATTACACGTCGCTGTATCATCAGATTAGAAATGGGGCAAAGCCAACATGTTGTGGGAGCGGAGTTATGATGTGGTATGTAATATAATTTCGCGGCTGTTAACATGTTTCCAGGGTGGCAGAAAGATTTGAAGACAAGTAGTAGCAGCAGAACCCTGTACCACATCCCTGGAGCAAAGTCCGCTATCTGGCATTAAATGCCCGACGACGTTCAATCAACAGCATCTGACTAGCTCCTCGACGGCTACACAAGGTGTCCCTTTATGCAAAGTGACCGCAAGAGGCGTTTTACTCATATGACACCATCATGACCCCCTTAAAACGGTGTAGATCACCGAGTGAACTCAAGAACAGTAGGGTGGAATATTCTTCACTGATGATTTGGATTGGATTTAAGTTTCAATGTCCCGTGTGTCACTTCTCCGTGATATATCCCTTAACTTCTGGTCACAACTGTATTAGTCTTGAATATGGACATTCCCAAGAATGTCATTCCTCAAATACGCATGATCTTGTAAGATAATTTGTTTTTTACGGCACTCACCAAATCTATGTATGATTACAAGCACAAAATTCGCTGTAATCACCACACATAGTTTGTTTCATCTTTTGGTTTAAAAGGAGGACAATTGTTTTGACCGTAGTGGGAAAGTATATAGATTGAGATTGTCTTATCGTCAATATTTAAAGCTCATGAAAAGGTGATTATTTTTTAAAACATATTTTTAGTGAGTATCGTTCGATTTACAGATATAGCGCCGTGGCACAGATACAATGTAGTTACACAGAGACTGGCTTGTGTCATTGACGTAGAAAAGTTAAGAGGTCATTTTTAAATTGGACATACCAATAAACTGAGGTGAGAAAGAATTCATTGAAGAATGTGGGATTGTTTCATTTTATATTTAAAGGTTACCTTTTAAAAAAAAATGAAAAATATATATAATCAACATGTAAAAATCATTTAATCGGGGCATTTTTTAAAGTTTTACAAACAATTTTCCCTAATTTTGTTGTAAGTGGATTACCCTGCCACTGAGCCTCTCCTTCAGACGAAGTTTTCAGATCAACCTGGAAAACAAAAATGTTAATATTAATCACAGAAAAGTCCTACATGTACCTGTTAATGGTGCAGACTTGCTGTTATTCTAGGCTATATCTCATTCCACACTGCTATCAAATGATTACACAACCATATATTGAAGGTAATCATTCTTTCATTACAATGTTGGTACATATAATATCTGGTTAAAGCCCATAGCTAAGGATCCATTTTCTATGACATTTATATACAACAGCAAAGGAATGGAACAGTGTGAGTATTCCAAGTGCTTCTGAAACCGAGGATGTTATGTTTTGAATGTACTATATTCCAGATGATTCGAACGTACTATTTGATACTCGATGTATGCAATCAAAAATGAGAGCTTTCCAATGGCTATATGCATAGTATATGCGCCTATAACTCAGGAAATCCCAGGATAAGCTCATATGTTCCAGATTTCACGTTAATCTGTACGTCTCATATAGCCTCCATACCTTAAGAGGGCTGATAGAACTACAAATTAACCAACGAATCGAATAAATATGACTTGGTTCCCCTACCGTTTTATCGAAACTGATCAGCTGGAGCGAATTTTTCTTTCACACAGGTTGTAATTCTCTGTACGTACCGAAAACTGCATTATTGCATACACTCTTGGAGTCTGTTTTTCCTAGTACAATCAACATGGTTCTATCTTAAGAATGCATCAATGTTCTTCTGTATGTACTCTTTGTTGTCTTAAATGCTAATCACTATGGTAGCACAATTCACCCTTGAACACAAATTTTCGTTCCTCTCCTGGGATCATGTTTACTTCACACATATTAAAAAAAGAAACGCACGAATCATAGATTAAGAGGATATGGAGGAATGCTTCACCTAGCGCGACTCGCCGAATTTAAAACATCACTTCAAATGAAGAAAGTGCTTAGCATGTTTCTTGTTACTCTCAAAGTGCATTCTTAGGATATTATAATGCAAATCGCCTGTTATCGTTTGTTTGTTGAAGTTTAGCACCCTCTTCAGCAATGAGGTTTTGTAAGACGTGAACCTACAATTTAAGGTAAAATCCAAACCTCTGTAATGGTTAAATGCTCTTCCATGGGGAGCTCCAATTATGTGCAGAAAAGGAACTCGCACTAGCCACCAGATCACAAGGGGGAGGGGTTTAACGGTTGTCGAGTTACAGAATTGAGGTTTCCATTAACTTATTTGGTAAGATCTAGTGGAATAAAAATGTGGGAAGAAACAAGGGAACATAGAGAAAATCCACAAACACGGTGCTGTTTTCGTGAACTAACCAAATCCAGTGAACTACAATCACTTACATCCTTGACTGGAGTAAGAGTTTGAAACCCGAGTCACTTAGGATCAGCACCCCTCCAGGTAGTTTTAAATTACGATTCGTTTTGACTTTTTATTATTATTATTATTTATTGCATTAATCCAGTTGTTTCATCTTTTACTTTTAGGTTTATGTGATGTAAACTTGATCCTAAAAGGATCGAAAATTTATGCCTACGATTGAGTAGTGAAAAGTGAACATGATGAAATGCTTCTGATGCTAATGTACAACCACCGGCAAAAATGGGTATACATATCCATTTTTCAAGACAATAAAATCGAATAAATTGATTTCAATACATTGCTATTATATTACGTGTAAGAGATGGTCTTACACTTACCACTACTTGCATATTTCTGGGGAAAAAAGAGAAGATAGATAGAAAGAAAGAAATGTTTCGAACCTATACGGAATTCTGAATGGAGAAGGGAGAAAAAGAATTTAAAACTAAAACATGAGCTTGTATGAATCATTCCACGTGTAGGTAATTTCACAGAGGTACTTCTTTTTCTATGGTAGTAATGAGCAATATATAATGCACTGAAGACCAGAACAAAAATGAGAACCATACTTGGGGGACAGGCAAATTAACAGCCTTGATTAAATACTATACCACAAGATGAGGCGAGTGAAATCACAGTGTCAGTCACAGGATTGAAAGTTATGAGCTACAAACGATATAACAGTTGTAGAGTTTGCTCTAAGTTGAAAGGTAAAAACGAGTGGATATTTGGCACACCAATGATCTGGCTTGGGCCTAAAATCCACCTGACGATTGCTAGGGAAGGCCATTTTAGGCTTATAGTAACGTTCGATTCCTGGGTAGCAGCACGCATTAACACAGCTGAAAAGTTATTGCGGATAGTTCAGAAGTGTTGTGTTTTGACTTGAGGGAAGACGGTTCCGAAAATTATGACGTTTCGGTAGTGTGGCTATTCTTTCTGACACTGGTGAGATACAGACAAGTAAATGAACAGTTATGAACAAGGGTTTCCATGTATCAAAGAAACGGATCAATGCCAACTTAATACAAACAAAACAGGTACACCAACTGTGGCTGACTACTTCATTAATAGCGTCAACAGTTAGATAATTGATTCAGCAATCTTTCGATTAATTTGACAGCTTTTTTCATTCTTCTCTAACCCGAGCGCCAAAGTTTTCCGTTCCTCATAGTTTTAATATCCTACATCTTGTATTATTTCTACTGCGACCTTTGTCTGGATATTTTTCCTTCTGCTACTCTCTCCACAACCAATAGCGTGATTCCTGTGTGTGAATGTGTTCACATTCCTATCTTTTTTTTTTTAACCTTTTCTCTCCTACCATTTCCAACACTTTCATTGGTGACAAAATTTATTTCACGTATATAAATTTATCTTCATTCCAATCATTTACCAACCAACTCCTTGCATTATTGGGAGGCACGGCGGGTCAGTACCTTTGGCGCGAGTGGCTCCTGGTTTGATCCCATACGAAGTAAGTTTGTGATGGACAATATCGTGTCCGCCAGTTTTCCCCACACGGTTATTCAGTTTCTTCCCACATTCTCATTTCACCAATTATTTCATAATGATTCACTTCCATTATTCATCTCCCTCTACTTTTAACTCAATAATACTGATTGTATTCAACTATGGTGCCTACCTGGACAACTACTTTTTCTGTTTATTTTCTTTCTTACTTCTCTTCATATTTTATAAAGCTTTTTTCCAAATGTACTTACACTGTACTTCTTTTTAAAGGATAGCAATATATATATATATATAGGCTGGACAATTTATCTTGATCATTCGCTATAACGGAGAAACGAAAAGAGAAAATCAAAACTTTGCACGAAGCAACTATGAAGAGGAGGACATCTTTGCATGTATTAAACAGAAACACTTAACGAACAGAGTTGCCAACCCAATATAAAGTTATGTTTATTCAAATGGCACTACGCCAGATTATTTCATATTTCAAATTGTGTCAAACGAAAACTAAAAATACCATATTTATTATTTAGTGTTGCAAACTATGGATGTTATACAGTGAAACCTGTCTATGTTGGCCACACATCGGTTCCATCGGTGTTAAAAAGTGGCCAACTTACAGAAAATAAGTGTGATTTTTTTTTTTTTTTTTTTTTTTTTTTTTTTTGTATTTTTAGAACAGGATTTCTAGTATTACTTGACTGTAAAATTTTAATAATAATGACACGTCAGCTACTTTTAAATAATGTATATAGAGTAATCATAACAATATACACTACTAGAAAAATACTATAGTATGTTTAATACACACAATTCATTCAACTTTCTAATTTTTGAATCCATTATGAATTCATGAATTCAATACATCAGCTTCCACTGAACGCGCACACACCGAAATCGGATTCGCTCTTTTGCTGTCTATAGGGCAGCGATTCCCAGCTGGTGTGCCGCGAATGGGCCGCTGGTGTGCCGCGAGGAAATGAAAACAAAATTATTAATTATATAGCAACCAAATTACAAGCAGGAAAAATGTGTATTTGTATTTCACATTATTATGAACCTCTACAATGGAGTTGAGTTGAGTTAATTTGACTGAGTTTAACGTTCTGTTCAGCAGCGAGGCTATATGAGACATGGACCTACTGATTAACGTGGAATCCGAACCACATGAGCTCCCGCCGGGAATCGAACCCGAGCCTCCACCTTTACAATGGAAAAAATACTGTAATTATATTATTGTATATACATACATTACTACTACACATATTGTATTTCGAAAACAGAATTTTATTAATATTTAAAAATTTTGAAGTACGTATATTAACCATGTAATTAAATTATAAGTTTCACACTGTGTTACTTGTCTGTACATTTTTAATGTTCAAAAAAGTATTTATTATCAATGTTATGACCATTATTGCTTCTTTATTGTTACAGGTTATTTCATAACTTAAAATTATAAAATCTCATTCTACCCTCTCGACAAAGCAAACATTCAAATTACCTTCATCTGTTTTAAAAGTACAAGAGATTTGTTTGTTCGTTCGTTATTTAATGATCTTCCTTAGTGAAAGTTTGGATACAGTCTTCAAAAAGAAAGTGTATTTTTAAAAGCCTGAGTCCTATATTTCGTTGGAATTGTTTTCTATTTTTGAATTAGAATGAAAAATAAGTATAATGATCTTCGATGGGGGAAAACCAGTGATCGAGCTTTCTTCTCTGTGAGAAGGAGGTCAGTAATTACAGAAAAAAAATTACGACGGAATTTTCTATTTACTACTACTAATAATAATAATAATATCTACGAGTGTGCCGCGAGAATTCAAGTTACACCCGTAGTGTGCCGCAAGTTGAAAAAGGTTGGGAAACGCTGCTATAGGGTAAGAAACTCATCTGAACTGATTAAACAGTGACAAATATTTTCTGTAGATACCTTTCGAAAAATAGGAAATCAGTTATTAAAAACAAATTTATTTATAATGGTTCATTCTAGAGGTGTACACAAATGACCACAACGACCAATACCTGAAAATAATACTCTTCAAACGCAATAGGCAAGAGCAAAAAATGTGTAGCCAAATGGTAACGAAAACTCGTTAAGGGTTAATACGTGCAAAGATGTCCCCCCCCTATAGTTATTTCGTGCAAAGTTTCTCTCTTTTGGTTTCTCCGTTATAGCGAATGGTCAAGATAAATTGTCCACTCTGTCTGTATATATATATATATATATATATATATATATATATATATATATATATATATATATATATATATATATATATATATATATATATATATATATATATATATGTGTGTGTCAAGGGATCTTGATAATTCATGTTATTAATTTACAACATTATTCATTTTAATTTTAAATTGTAATAATTCCCCAAGATTTTTATTTTTATTTTATTTTATTTTATTATTTTATTTGAATGTCGAATAATTTTGAATTGTAATAAAAAATATATAAAATACACGAAGAAATATTAAAATGGTAAACATAATTATATAAGTCAAAATAGAATTCTCAAAGATTGTTTGTTTTGGTTATGGTATGTGTGATGTCTGAAAACAGTCTGCGAATGTAAATGATATAAATTGTCTATGTGATTGTAAGCATTTTTGTAATTTCATGTTTAACATTAACACATTGCATCCGACAGCGTTATGTAAATTATGTAAATGCAGAGTGCTGACATGACGCTCCATTTTAAGAGGAATTGGTTAAAGCAAATTTCTTCAGGAAAAATCTCATATGCACGTCTATCATTTTTGACCCGAATTCTGAAAGCCATCTATCTATCTTTGGTTGTATAAATAATCCAGTCTTCTTAGTCAAAAGTCAGTGAAGGAGTGAGTCGTGAGGAGTTCGTAGACAGTCAACAGTCAGGAGACCGAACAGCGATAACAGTTATTGTCGAACAAGTAGCGAGATACTGGAACTCCACGAAATGCTTAACAATTGTATCGTCGACAATTAGTAAACTGGAGTTAGTGCTGAAATACTCCAAAAGACTGCAACATTAAGCAGAGTAGATCTCTCGTGAATTGGAGGTCAAATTCATCAAGATGCAGGTATGAACCAATTAACCTTTTCCTACTTATACATTGAGAATTGATCACCCACTTAAATTTACATAACTTTGATTTCGCTACACAAACACACACTTTACACACTAAATTTTTAACAGAATAAATGTCATCTTTTGTGATAATAAGTCTCTTTTATTTAGCTCTACGGTTCTGTTTTGCCGTCTCAAAACAGTGGTGGAGAAACCTCAAGCTCTATGTCAAAGCACATTATAGGTGCGTTCTTAAAAGCATTAGCAAGATAAGGTAATTTAGGAGGTACGTTAGGCTAATGTCACCAATCTGGGTTCGCTCAAATTCGCTCTACCAAAATTAAGGCTACATTCCACTCAGGTTTTAAAGGAATAACAACCCAGGTTGACAATATATATAGTCGCTCCATGCCCGCTTTGGGATTTGTGTGTGTCAAATTTTGATTAGTTGGTTGATTTGGAGTTTAGCGTCTCTTTCAGTAACGAGAGTATATGAGACATGGACCTACAACTTAATGTGGAATCCGAACTACATGAAATCCCACTGGGAATAGAACCCGGTTCTCCTGCGTACGCCAACTTTATAGCCACGAGGGAGCTCTTGTCCCAAACATAGTATTTATATAACTTCTTCCTTCACTTCTTTTTTCATCTAAATGGTGTTCCTATGAAACAAGAAACATAATGAGGTGCTCATCACAATAATTTATAATAATATGAGTTTACGAAACACCTTTAATATTACATTATCTCTTCAACACTTCCATGTATCAAACTTTAAATAAAATGAAGGTGAAAATATCATTAATCATTAATATCTCCTTACATTACTGGAGTTCCAAAACGTGTTTACAAAATATTTACGAAACGCTTTCTCTCCTGTCTCTATTAACCTTGTATTGCGCGTTTATGCCGTTGGCGACAAAGGGAAGTTCGAAGCTAGGCTCTCGGATCACTTCAATTTCCGCGCAATTTGATTTGAGAACCAGGACCATTTTGTAAACAGTTCAGATTATTAATATAATTTGATCTGGAAGTAAGCAGTAATCATCTACTATATCCACAAAACATTTTAAATTACTTATTATTTACTTGAAAACAGAAATCAACGCATTTTTAATTAAATAGTTAAAAAATGATAAAAGAAAACATTTACTCCATTGATTGCGTCTTTAGTCATCAAGGAAGTGAATGCTTTACTTATCTTTTTAATAATGACTTGTTATCTACACTTATAAAGCTATTACATTACAAATACTGGCATAGAGCTAATATAATACTAAAAAAATCTTCCCTCTTGTAACATCGATTCTTTCTTCATTTCTCCAATGTAGACGCAATGATATTACATCATTAAAAAGAAAGAAAGAGAAAAAAAAAGCTTACACACTACGTATTCAATTCCGTGAAAAGACTATTATCAAAATATTTCCTTGAAGACGTAGAAGTTCGTAGTGTGTTCCTTACCTGCAACTTTTCCCAGATTTTCTTTTTCGGGTTCAGAACATCATCTGGTGTTCCTGATTCGTAGCCCTCAACGACAATTCTATCTCCCGGAGCACTTCCTTCTGGGGGTATCAGTGGCTCCACTTGTCGCGGTGATTCCCTACAACAGGAATGCCTCTGTGCAAAATGTGTTTACATAACTTATCACTAAAGAAACCACTAAACAACTGAAAGTAACTTTTTATAAGGTACCAAGAAGAAAATGAGGCATGAGGTACTAAGCTTTATTTCGAACTCGAAAGAAAAAATTACTAACATTTTTTGCTTCCGTAGAAGTTAATATAGATAGCTGACGACAGCATTACCAAAACGACTGCGAGAAATTAACATTACAAAATAACTGTAAAAGCATCAGGCAAAGTAAATTCACTAAGTGAATGAATTTCATTTCATATTCTTAAAAAGCTACGAATTTTTTAACTAGTATTTTACTTAACATAAACTGAGGTTATAGATGAAGAGGAAAAGGATTGAAAAGAGATAACATTTCTAAAATTGATAACACATTTCCTTGCAAGTCATTCTAGATTGTTACATATACACTGAGTGCTTACTGAATTGCGACCACATATCTAAATTTTGTTGGTCCACCTTTTGCTCAGACGGCGACGGCCCGGACATGATTTGGCATAGATTCTAGTTGCAGCTGATATGCTTCCACGGAGATCTGATACCATATATTCCTGATGACATCCCACAACGAGCCCACAATGTCGGTGCAAGAGTCATGGTGCGAAAAGCTCGTTCCACAACATCCCATAAATGTTCTATAGGATTATGATCCGGTGAATTAGGGAGCCAATTCATATGGTGCAGCTCCGTTGAATGTTCCTTAAGCCAAGCAAGTACAGCCCTGGCTTGGTGGCACCGTGCATTGTCGTCCTGAAAAATGCCGTCTTCGTGTGGGTAGAAGTGTTGCATTGTAGGGTTTACGTGATCCTTTAACACATGCAGGTACACAATGGATGTCTCACTGTGGTCCATGCACACTAACAGTCCCATTCCATGCCAACAGAAAGAAGCATCCCCAAACCACAAAGTCGCCCCCCCCCCCCTGCCTGTACAGTACGCACAATGCACAAGAGGTCTATAGCTTTGTGCTGTTGGCGCCACACACACACGCGCATTCGAGAGGAGCAGGACAAACCATGATTTATATGAGCAACGCCCTTTTCCAATTTCCACAAATCAATTAGCGTGTTTCTGTACCAAGCGCGACAAAGTCAGCAGTGACGAGTCGTAAGGAGTGGGAGACGAGTGGGTAGACTGCTGTGGAATTTCAAGCGTGCCAGTGTACGCCGTACAGTTGCGTAGGATATGTGTTGTGCATCCACCATTGTAGTGGTCACGTAATTCCCGGACACTGATGGTTCATTTGGCTGTCCAACTTATCGGCTGGTGCGCTGACTACTACAACCATCAACTCTTTCCCCCAGACTATTTATATAATTTCATTCTTGTCACTGCTTTTCAAGTTAAATTACACCAAGCAAAGTAAATTCAGTAAGCAGATGACTATGTACGAATTTTAAGACTTCTTTACAACGTTTTATTAGCATTTTTCAGAAAAAGAACTTCTTCCATTTATATGAGTTCTATCTGCAGAAATATATTTAAAACCTCATATTCTGTCATATCTCATATCTTATCATATTTGCTTCGTGTCATCTCACCCTTAATACGGCGTGACATGTTATTACAAAAAATTGCTGCACACACATATCTATCTATATATATCTATATATATATATTAGCTCTAAGCACCCGTCGTTGTCGGGTCTTAATTCAGAATCTGGGTAAAACGAGTAAGGACCCTTCGTTGCCTACTCAAATTCAGATCAATAAAAAGAGACGAAACAATTCTTTACTCCATTCTCAGGTATTTATCCTCTGTTGTTATATAAGCCCACACAACCATGAGGTAATGAAGATTACACACAAGCAAGGCGTGTATGCTTTATGAAGATTACACATGTATACAACCTCCCCCCTTTCCAAATCTGACTCCCGAGCTAAAATTGAAAAAAAGGTTCGTACAAGAGTTGATCTGGTGAATATCTACCTATATAAAACATTTGGTTCACTCTTTTCTATTCGAAAAGCTGATGACAGACAGAGATATACATACATACACGTTGTTTATTTATATATTCATGCAGTAAACTCGGATGATTAACATTTTCTTTAAATTCTATTATTTCTTGCGCATAATTAACAAATATGAACTGAATTTCACAACGTGAAGTTATGTGTATTTGAAAAACAAATGCTAATTAAAAACAAATACTTACACAGAGCCGCAGAGTACCATGCCTGCAGATTCTATTCCTCGCATCTTTGCTGGTTTTAAATTGCATAATACAACAACCATTCTATTCTGCATTTCTTCAATCGGTACAAAATTCACCAATCCGCTAACTATAGTACGTGGAACGGGTTCGCCTAAAATAATTCCACGAAAAGAAACATAATTATAAGCTAAAGAAAATACAATCCCATATTTTTTTTTTTTAATTTCCAAATCTAATTCTACTGTACACATAATGTAATAATACAATTATCTAAACTTTAATTACATAATTTACTACACACGAAAGTTAATATCGGATTTATTAGTGTAACGATTACAAACCCTCGGGTATATCATGTATTTCAATCTTAGGTAGAATCAAATATCAGCCAGCTTTCTCAACAACATATTATCTAGAATAACGGAACTGGTTCAGATAAGGAACTTACTAGCACTGTGTTATAATGAATTAATGAAAATTATTTTGAAGACTCTTTTTAAATACTAACTGGCAAGTCTTATTTTGCCTATCATTATGTAGACTTAAAAAAGAAATATTTGTAATAATATGTTAACAAATAAAATACTTCTAAAAATCCTGATATATATATATTTTATGTTGTCTGATCAACTTATTACGCAGAGTCGTCTACATTTTACTGGAACCACTCATCTTTCAGCTAGAGTAATTTCCACAAAAATAATAAAATTCACTTAATTTACTGTTATATTATGATTAAAACTCACGGAAAGCTTTGGCGAAACATGTCCTAACTTTTCATGCATTGGTCCGCTCCGGAAATTAAAAATGTCCCGCCTTTCTGGCTATTAAATTACATCTCATATATGTATGATTTTGACATGAATTGCGTGACATGTAATAATCTGGTTGCACGTTAACAATAATATGCAAAGTGAATACTTCACACTCGTGTCGACTTTAAAATAAAATTAAAAAAAAAAAACTAATTGGCAATCCTGTAGGCAGCAGGGTGTTTACACAGTAGTTCCACTCTGACAACGACCCGCTCAAGTATGGAGGTCAGCAGTGAAGTTATTTTGTCATGATTTTGGTCATTAATCACCACTTAACACAATTTAAAACACACACAAAATAACTTAAAAGTATGATACGCTAAAACTGTGAGCAAAATTAAGTGTAAAAGGAAAAAGCTAAAATAAAAACAGCACGTAAAAATCTAAAAGCATAAAAATAAAAGGTTTCAAATAACGTTTATGAAATTGAGTCTGCAAATAAAAGCAAGAAATCTAGAAGTACATATACCGTCAACTCTCTCCCTCCAATAATAATAATAATTTGCAAAGACATCTGTTATCTGTATGTATCCAGTAAATTCGACTAGTACATGCTGCATATTTCTGGAACGACAGACACTCGCAATAGACATTACTTAGTAGAAATGAGACAGATGACAATGTCCAATAAGCGAATGCGCCAAAAGCAACTTATCTCTGTTACTATTACATGACGATGTCTGTCAATTTCCCAATAGCTTCACAGAACGGAACATTTTCGTTCACCAGGATTAAACTCATTTGCCTGTAACACGGTATCCGGCAGGGAAAATAGACACAGAAATTGAAGCAAAAGGCAGAATGCTTCAAAGAAGCCCTATCAAAGCTGCATTAGGTATTTTTCCTGAATGCTGACATGATCTGGCATTCGGCAAGGCAACGACGACAAACCTGCTGTTCTAGCTGACGGTATCTCGTAAGAATGTTTTGCATATTAGTGAAAGCATTTTACTGGCTTGGAAGAATGCGCTACAAATTAGAGCAAACGGTCGAGGACGAGATAAATTTATGTTAATTCAGCAGTGAAACTTGAACGCAAATGCCAAAATTCTGAGTTGTCCTAATTAGTATTGAATATACAGCCAACAGTATTTTCATCTTTGAAAATGTCCGTGAAACCGAGATCCGCGAAACGGGTCGGGCAACAATAGGAACTGTAGTTGTTAGCATTTCTGTTCGCATTGCAAAACGATGACTGAAATTTAAATGAGCTACAGCGGATGCTCTACGTGCTGCACCTATGAGCCCGTACTAGTAGCTGAATGCGACACTCACCCCGATGATCACCTTGCGCGTCCCTTAAGTACGGCAGCTTGAGCGAACGAGGGATCAGCCCTTCAGAAACTAACACTCTCTCACCTTTGTTCAATACTGACAAATCTTTATATTTACCCATCACACTTTCACTCTCAGTTACGTAGAGAACTGGCAGGGTCTTAAAAACCTTAGTGGGTGGTAATCGGAACTATCCGAACAGTCATATCCTCTTACTAGTGACATTGTAACTTAACTTATGTTCAACGACGTTGCCATAGATTTGGTCCCCATTACACTGTGATTAATGGCTTACACATTGGGTTCTTTCTTTCTATATAGAGAAGGGGGAAATAAACACTGACCAATTTACCTGCATATATAGATCATTCCTTCTCAATGGAAAAAGAAATATTCTGTTGAAAGCAGGTTGAAAGTGTCAAATAACAGCAACATCAAGCACTCGGAGTTTCCAGACTACTTTTTTCTTCGCCAAAACATTTGAGACATTCCATTCCATATTCATATGACGGAGAAGATCAGCTTTTGCCCACCCCCTATTTTTGCCGAGAGCTGCCGTCCAGTTCGAATTTTGTTCCTCTCCAAAGGAAGAAGGAAGATTTTTCTACTCAAAGTGTCAAATAACAAAACAACACAAACCATTCGGAGTTTCCACGCTGCTTTTTTTTTTTTTTTTCTTTTTCGCCAAAACCTTTCTCAAGTGACAGAGAGCAATATGCACTCACCCCTCTGGTCGAAAATTGTCAGCTAGCTTGAATTTCTTGGCAACACCGGATTTCGGAGAAAATATCGGTTTCACTACCATGTTGTAGGAGAAGAGGTTAATAGGTCAATTTTCCATACCTCCCCCCAAGGTTTTTAAGATGTTTCAAAAAGTTTAGCAATTACTTTCGTCACTTTTGTCAGTAAGATACCTACGCCCGTAGCAATACACTCACTACTGATATATGCACAGTGTCATTAACGTAACTCACGTGGCAACAAAGTAGAATTCTTTCCCAGGAGTGATCCTAATTCAGTGATTTTGATCGATCAGCAGTCTATATAAATATAAAAACCAGTTTTACAGTATTTTGTATCTTCTTTATTTCCTATCAGTGGTCGGAAACGCACATACGGAGAAGTTTTCCATGTATAGAAAATGGAAGAACAATAAAGGTGAGACAGTATTTGTCTTCTTATTTATTGCAGAAACTAAAGACTATCGATTTGCGACTTTACACCTGTTTGAAAAAATGCTGATTCTACAACATTCATTTTTTTTCACTAATCTTATAGTGTTCTAATTTGCTTGTGTAATGAATAAACCTGACTATTATATTTTGTTAACTTAATAACAATGTAATTTTCTTTACGGTTGAACATTATCGTATCATGAGAAGATAAACACTACTGTAATGGAAAACACTTCTGTACGTGACTGTTCAGAATGCATACTTACTTACCTATATCAATTTTCTCAACATACAAGGCATCAGCATCTGGGTGTTTTGATACTTCGACTATCTTGCCCACTCGAATATCCAATCGATAAGGAGCAATTTCATCTACTGCAGCTTCTGAAAATGAAATCGAATTTCATTGTAATTTATGAAGCCGCAAATTAACTACACGTAATAAAAACAGCCTCATACATCTAATACGAACGTATTATTTATTTCTACTATTCTTCGTATTTCTCGAAACAGGCATTTCTGCATATTCTCTGCATTTCTGACAGCATTTGTTTTGACCAATGCAGTGAATGTAGCACATACTACTTTCAGATACTAATTTATGGAATCTACTTGAAACAGAGCGAATTTCAGTAGATCGTTTCCAGTTTATACAACTTCACCGTTAAGATGATTAGCAGTCTTATTAAGAAACATAAATTGGATATCAACAAATGTTTGCTGAAGATATTTACATAATTTCAAAAGCTGGATCTTGAAACACAGATTTCACTTGGAATTGAATTGTCAGTTGAAAATTATTTCACACCTTCATATCCAATGCCAACACGAAATCTCATTGACCAAGCCTAAGTAAATATTCAACCACCTTTGTCATAAAATTCACAAAGTTTGCAAAGCATTAAATTTGCCAGAGAAATGACTATTTTTAACAGCCAAAACTGAATTGAAAGACAATCACACTGAGCAAAAAATTAGAGCCATATTATGGAATTTCGCATAATTATTAATATGAATAGAGTTTTCGTAAAAACAGTGAATTGACTAAGTACAGGGACAATTCCTTAATAAACCGAAACTGAATCACGGAATATTCTACATTAATTGTTCTTTAAAAGAAAACAATACTTAAAATAGTTCATGTAAACCCAAGAATCTGCTGACACGGCAATAAAAATGATGCTGACGACGTTCCAGAGAGGAAAGAAATATTCAATTAAAGTAATGAGCACGGAAGCACAAGGTAAGCCACCTTTTTTATTTTGCATTATTTTACTTAAATTGAAACAATATAAAATTGTAATAATCGGCTCTATACACTGTACTCTCTTTCTAATTTTGGAAGTAAAAATAAATTGAATAAAAAACAGAATATAGAATATACTTAAATACCTACTTTGTTTACCAGCTGGTGGATAAGCTTGTTGGATCAATTTCTTCAATGCCGGTGTATCAAACGCCTTCCTTACAGGTTCCAACAGTTTATTTAAGTAATTTTCCACTGCAGCCTTCAAATCACCAGGATGAACTTCTTGCTTAGCGAAAGCCTCCTCCAAAGCATTATAATTATCAAATGTCGTATCACCGCCGTGTTCTGGAGCCCTTTGTATTGTAAATCCTGGAGAAAAAATTATCAAATTAAATTGCTTTAAGAGCCTCCAATTTGCATTAACTATAAATCATCTTTTTATAAACGGGAATTAATGTGAAATTTTGAGAAAACGTTTTAATTTTTGAACAGATTTAAGTTTTCAGTTTTTTCATATACGAGGTTGTAGAAAACGTAAGATTACACAATTATTCGAGTCAGTTGTATTAATTTGTACTAACTAACTAACTAACTCTATGGCCTATGGAACCCGGAGGTTCAGTGCCGCGTTCACAAAAGCTCTCCACTGACTTCTATCCTTAGCTAATTGGATCCAGTTTCTACTTTGTATTCCTATCTCTGCGAGATCCATCTTAATATTATCCTCCCATCTGCGCCTAGGTCTTCCTAATGGTCGTTTTCCTATGAGTCTACCAGTCAAGACTTTGAAAGCGTTTCTACTTTCTTCCATTCTAGCTACATGACCTGCCCACCTAAGCCTCCTAGACTTGACGACCCTAACAATGTTGGGTAAACCGTATAGACTATGTAGTTCCTCGTTATGAAGCTTCCGCCATTCCCCATTCTCGTTCCTCTTGGGTCCGAATATTCTTCTCAGGATCCTGTTCTCAAATACTTTCAGTCTATGTTCTTCCCTCAGAGTAAGCGACCATGTTTCGCAACCATACAGAACAACAGGCATGATTATCGTTTTATATATTTTAAGCTTCAAATTCCTCGACAGAATTCGCGACGACAAGAGATTTTGAACCGAATAGTAACACGAATTCCCTGCTTTTAGTCGACATTTAATTTCTTCGTGAATATGATTTTCGTCTGTTAATATTGATCCTAAATATTTGAAAGTATCCACTTTATCAAAAGTATTATTTAATATTTTAACGCCTCCACAATTTGCCGTATTACGGTCCCGACGCACTTCCATGTATTTAGTTTTCTCAGCATTTACTTCTAAACCCATGTCCCTGCAAGCGTTTAATAAGATCTCTGCATTTATTTCTACTGTTCTCCTATCATCCCCTATTAAATTTACATCATCAGCATATGCCATAACCTGGTGAATGCCGTTCAACTCTAGGCCCTGGTTGCTATCTTTGATTTTCCTTATGGCGTATTCCAGCACAAAGTTAAATAATAATGGCGACAACGCATCTCCTTGTTTCAGGCCATTTTCGACGTGGAAGCTCGTGGACAAAAATTTTCCTACCCGGACTTTACTTTGGGATTCACTTAAACATATCTTAATTAATCTAATTAGCTTTCTCGGTATTCCAAGCTCTGTAAGAACGTTGTATAATGTTTCTCTCCTAACCGAGTCGTAAGCCTTTCTGAAATCAATAAATAGTTGATGTACCGGGGTATTGTATTCCCACTTCTTTTCGAGTATTTGGCGAATGGTAAATATTTGGTCGATAGTTGATCGATTTCGTCTAAATCCGCACTGATAATCTCCAATAATTTCATCTGCGTATGGGGTCAATCTTGCTACCAGAATATTTGAAAGGATTTTATAGGATGTTGACAGAAGAAAAATGCCTCGATAATTATTACAGTCAGTTTTGTCGCCTTTCTTGTGAATTGGAACAATGATTGACTCTTTCCACTCTTGTGGCAATTCTTCCTTGTTCCAGATAAGGAGAATGAGTTTGTGTATCTTGTTCCACAATTTTTCGCCTCCAGCTAAAATTAACTCAGCCGGAATTTCATCAACACCCGGAGATTTGTGTTTCTTTAATTTCTTTATAGCGGCTTCCACTTCTATTCGATTCGGTTCTGGAATATACGGTTCTGCGGTGTGTATCTCCTTTTCTCCACGCACATTAGTTTTTGGCTGCGTGTTCAGCAAATCGTTAAAGAAATCTTTCCATCTATTTAAGAGGCTATCCGTATCAGTGAGAACTGTTCCGTCAGATTTCTTTAATATATAAGCACGAGGTTGATAGCCTTTCTTAAATTCGCTGATCCCCTTATACATGTCCCGAATATTTTTATTTTTACTATTATCTTCAAGTTCCTTAATTTTAGCTTTCAAAAAATCCCGTTTCTTTGTTCTAAAAGTTTTGGAAGTTTCCCGCCTGATATCTGCGAAATTTTGTGTAGTTATTTCATTCGGATTTTGTAGCCACCGTAATTTTGCCTGTTTTCTCTTCTCTGCTAGTTTAATGCATTCTTGGTCGAACCATGGTTTGTTCCTACGTATTTCCGCGTGTCCCAATTTTTCTATTGCTGAACTTTTAATGCTATCTCTAATTTCAATCCAAGTATCCTCAACACTAGTGCACTCCGAGTCTTCTAAAACCGAGAATCTATTCGAAACTTCAATCTGGTATTCCTCTCTTACCTGGCTCTCTTCTAATTTCTTTAAATTAAATCTCTCCGTTTTCGGACATTGAGTATTACCTTTATTCAACGATAATCTCTCTCGTATTATCGCTGCTACCAGGTAGTGATCAGTGTCACAATCAGCCCCTCTAAACGACCGGACGTCAATTATGCTAGATTGTCTTCTTCTATCTACTAAAACGTGATCAATTTGATTATGTGTTTTTCCGTCTGGTGATGTCCAAGTGTATTTATGAACGTCGCGATGTGGGAGTTTTGTACTCTTCACGATTAGGTTTTTGGATGTTGCAAAGTTCACGAGTCTAACACC
Organism: Thermobia domestica; assembly: GCF_964235325.1. Lineage (NCBI taxonomy): Eukaryota > Metazoa > Arthropoda > Insecta > Zygentoma > Lepismatidae > Thermobia > Thermobia domestica. Next base: position 238,015,298 of record NC_137458.1, on the reverse strand, counting down.
GTTGTCATTACTTTCCTTATGCAAACTTTCGTTCCCTATAATCGGTTTGAAAATATCCTCTCGTCCTACCTTCGCATTGAAATCCCCTAATAGAATCTTCATATGGTATCGCGGGAGTTGGTCAAATATCCGTTCCACTTCTTCGTAAAAACTGTCTTTTATATCGTCATCTTTATCTTCAGTTGGAGCATGTACATTTAAAACAATAATATCACACCACCGTCCCTTAAGAGTAATAAAAGAAAGTCTGTCAGTAACAAATTCAACCCGTTTAATTGCTGGTAATATTCGTTTGTGAACGAAAAACCCTGTTCCTAACTGGTGATTTTTATTTCCTTCCCCGTAAAAGAACGTAAAATTTCCGGAATTCTCAGATCCATTTCCTTCCCACCTAACTTCCTGAACTCCTACTAAGTCCATCCTGTATTTCTCTAACTCACTCGTTACAGATTTTTACGCGCCTGCCCTATAAAGACTTCTAATATTCCATGTTCCAAATCTCATGTCCATTTTCTTTTGCTGATGTCGTGCCAAGTTATCAGTCCTTGTCCGAGGCTTTTGTGAATGTTTCTGAACAAGTACCTTTTTTTACAGGATGAGGGTGTTAGCCTTACCCAAACCCCCAAGCTGGAGGACCACTCCTAGTCGTCTGTCCGCGACTGCTTATTCAGTATATTCGCAGCTAACCTCTATATCTAGAGGCCTTCTCCTCGATCCGCAACCTGAGGACGCGCCATGCCGTGGTGTGTATTAATTTGTACACAAATATGAATTGGGTTTCAAATCAGTAAATCTGATACAGAAATCGTCCATTCTGTTTATTGTTATTTAATACAAGGGTACTCTTGCTGAAATATTTTCACTAAAACCAGTCACAAAATCTTATTCTGTCTTTTAGCAGAATAAGAAAAGTTTACAGATATCGTAGAAGAAATTACATTATATGTATCTGAGAAGCAAGTATAAGCACACATTGTAGAAGTTCCAATTAAGTCCAAAAAAAAAAATAAAAAAATAAAAAAAAATAAAATAAAATAAAAATAAATAGGAATCGTAATTGTCATGAGCTTACATTCTGAATTCAAAGCACCAGATCAATCATACCGAGAGTTTATTCTCAGTTACGAGATGTGAATTTCGATCTAATAACTACTTTTAACTTCATATAATACTTTGAATTTCTCTCTCACTTAGGCCAGATATTTTCGTTCACTTGCAGTTCTGCTTATAATTTGCATCACTTGAATGCTTACCGTACGCTTCTGTATGCAAACTCAATTTTTCTTATAGTTTAGACTTAGATTAAAAATACAAATGATTCACTTTTTCCTTCTCTCGGCAAACCTTATACACTCCATCGTTTTCTGCTTCCTTGTTAAATTAATAGAAAAAAAGGCAAAAATAATAATTCCGCAGTTGACAAGGTGAGAAACAACACTCAGGATCTCTAAAAAGCTTTCTCAAGGATACACATATTAGAACGAAGAAATCTAGAAATACGAATTACGAAATAAACAAGGAGAAATAGGACTCATTCGACCGTATCAATCTCTCACAAACATCAGCGGTCCATGTTTCGTGTTCTCGACACTGTAAATTATGTAACTTGTCTCTACGTCGACAACTACAGTGATCGACGTGGTTCTATTCTTTGTTTGGATGGAATTGGGTACCGTGAATCAGTACTTCCCATATTGTTCAATAGGATAACATCCCAGACTTAGGTCAATCTTAGCCATTCAACACTGAAATAATAAGCCAAACTAGAATAACTTCCGTTGTCACAGCTCTCTTTATAACCACTACTTGGTACATATACTACATATAGAGGAAAAATATGCCTTCAAATGCCACTATTAACATACATAAATATCCAACCCATTTTCTAAGTGCCTAGTACGCAATTGTAACTAATAACTCAAGTGGGCTCTTAACTACAGTAACTAAGGCTCCGATATCAACAATAAATCGCCATTCAATTTTTGTTTATATCATCTGAGCAAAATACTTAATTATTCTTTCTCCGTTTCCCCTCCGTTTCCCTGGCTTAATTTCCATTATCTTCTGAACAAAAGGTTCCTTCCTGTATTACAGAAATATGCGTTTCATGTCTGTTAATCCTTTCCAACGACTTGCTTTGACTTCTGCGTTTACCCTCTTCGTTTCTTTCTGTCTGTACTACTAGAATCGGTTGTCTCCTTTGTTTAGGACCCATCGTCCCCTTTTGCGGTAAGGAGTGAAAACTACCTCTAGTTGAAAAAGTAAGATCACTTGAGGTACTTCAGTTTTCCTGTGGATGGAATAAATGTACAACCATATCTTGCTGTGATCCAAAGCATCTACAGGTAGGTATATGATTATTTTAAAATAGAACTTTCATAGGTCAGTATGAATACAGCTTAACGACAGGTATACTCCAATAGATGGGTTAATAATAACAAGAAAAGCAGAGAACGCTATGAACAGTGGCATTCTATATTCAGTCTTTCCACCGTAACATCAGCCACACAACACTCAGTTACTTTGTAGGGTTTCATTATATTTACTTTTGTATATTAGAGTGGCCGTGGCAAATTATAACCATTCACCATAGTACATGTATCCAAATGTGACTGGTCCCAGCAAAACTTTTCGTTATAATACTATAATTCAAGGGCTTGGGGCAACAAGTGGACAAGCCACAATATACAAATTTTACAGTACAGTGATTTTTAAGTTTTAAAAAATTCCATAATTCTTGTTATTGATTCTATATGTGCCGCTACTTGTTCCTTCAGGCATCAATATATCATGAATACGTTACTGCAAGTTAAAGTCTGATTTACCAATAAATTTTTGTAAAAATCGCTATTTTGGGGCAGAAAATGTTAACTTTTGTGGCTTGTCACTTTCTTGCTTAGAGATAACACATGAAATGAAAGTTTTGGGACAAGACTATGACATGCTTCATGAAATAAATTTTCAAAACCATTTTTTTTCTGGACGAAAAATATTTATTTGGGCAGTTTTGTAACACTAAAACCAAACATGGATTGAGTATAGCCCGCTCCCCCCAGTGATTTTTAACTAATCATAGTGATTCTAACGATTTATATTAGTTCATAATGAATCGGAATCGCATGTTATAAATATTTAAGATATAAATCTTGTAGTAGGAAGCTTTAGTATAAGTAGTAGTAGTCGTAGTAGTAGCGGTAGTAGTAGTAGTAGCAGTAGTAGTAGTGGTAGTTAGTAGCAATAGTAGTAGTAGTAGGAGGAACGGGTTAGAAGCCCCGCAGGGGTTTTTTGGGTTTTGTTCTCGATATAAGTAGTAGTAGTAGTAGTAGTAACTCTTCCAGTTCCGGTGACAAACAACTGGGGGGAGCGGGCTTACACAAGCCCCAAGCATTGAAGTAACTATATACATTCAAAACAAACTATTACATAATATTTTTTTCTTGTTACATTTATAGTTAAATTTACATTTTTCATGTTTGTATAACATTAGAGACAAACTCAATTTTGCCTGCCGTATAGATACTAAATAAGTTCCACATTGCTCTCATCATCATCATCATTTGGCACAAGTGTTTGGAAGTAGGTGCTGTAGATGGGAGGAATGAATGGTAAGAGACTTGTTACATCTTCAAGTTTCTTCTTATTTATCCTTAGTGGCGCATTTTTTTTTTTTTTTTTTTTTTTTTTTTGGTTTCAGTTTATCCAGTGAAATTGAAAGTGGTCGACCAACTCTAAGGAATTGCACCTCTTTGTACTCTTCGTTAACTGCATGCTTGATGAAAAAGCTGCAAGTATAATCAACATTAAATTTGAATGCAACTGCTGCTGAGAAATCAACTGGGCGTCCACACTTCGTTCTCTTTGTCTTCGTTACATTTTTTAATAATGCTTCAACATTTAATATGTCCTGTTGAGTCATTCGAGTTACGTGAAAAGGATTCTTTTTATTAGCTTTGGAAATTATGTCCATCCACATACTAGGATTATAAATTTGCTAATGTTTCCGCTGAAAATTCTCAATAACAAAAAAATCTCTATCAGATGGTAGAATGGTGTGTCCTGATATTAGAAAGTAATGAGTTATTTGCTTGAAGCGTCTCTCCCTAATAAGATGGAACCAAAGAGCCATCATAGTCCAGTTCTTATTCTTGCCTGGACAATTATCACTGAAAACAACAAGCTCCTCCACTTCGGGCTTCGTGGCTATAAATTTTATGAGAGCACTGCACATTTCATTACAGCCTCTGCGACCCGTTTCTTCGCTCCACACGAAAATGTAACCTTTCCCGTTCGTACAATCATGAATATTGAAATTGAATAGCCAAAGTTTCCGACAGTAAAAGGCAATACTGGTAGTGAGTTTTGGGACTGGTAAGGCCTGCTGCAAGTTCATGCTAATCACGAGTTTCTTATTATCTTTGCTCAGAGTTTCCCTTTTTAGAATGCCCTGCATGGCTTCAGCTCGCCTCTGGTGCAACTTCAGATCATTTTCGATAGTTTTTACTTCATCTTCTTTGCCTTCTGATCTTAAAGCAGCAATTTTGACCTTCGACATATCACATACTTTGTAAGTATCTGACTTAGGCAATTTAAAACTAATATTATATTCGGTGCAAAAAATTCTACGATATGCATCTTGACTGACTGGATTGTGAATGCCCTTTTCAGCGCACCATGGTAAGTAAAAATCTTCGTACAACCGGGAAATTGATAAATCACAGTCAAAAAACAATTTTTCCTGATTATCCGATCTGCTGTAATGGCTCTGGTACTTTGGTATGCTGTTTATGTGATCCCTAACAGACTGAAGTCGATTTTCGTCTATTCTGTTTGGCCTGTTCTTATCCTTGCCTCTGCTATCCGCTTTGGGTGTTGTAACTCCACTTGCAACTTGAGAAACAATAGAATTTATTCTTCCTTTTGAATTATGCAATCCATGAACACTCAAAAACTCACTTTTGCAAATTTTGATTTCCTCACCACTTACTTTAACTGTGTATTCGGCTGTAAATTTCCGTGAAGAAATATGTTTTTTAGTTTTTTTAGGATATGATCTCTTCTTAGGGTTTACTTTAATGCAACCAAATAAGTAAGCATTTTGTATGTCATAGGAACCAAGATCCCAAAATCCATTAAAAATGTCTACCTCTTTACCTAACAGTTTAGATCTGCACATTTTTTTGCAAGAACATGGGGGACCAAGAACTCGGCTAGAGACCCTTTTCTTTGAATGTTCGCTGAAGTATTCACGCCCTTCATTCTTCCTCCTCTTCCTCTTGGTTTTCGCATGTGACGAAGGGCTTCGTTTTCTCCATCGCTTACGAGACACCTTTTGGAGAGTTATTTCTGCTTGTCGTGCAGTACGTTGCATATCATCAATAGGCGCAGGTTCATCCTGAAACGAAATACAGAACATAATATATTGCAACAATACTTTAAAATCTTTTCACAAAATATAGCTAATATAAAAGTTTATTCAAATATACGAGCACACGTTGAGCAAAATTTGCAGGTGAAAACACTGGCTTCATTTGAAGACTGCATAGAAGAAAGACGAAATGTTAAGTTTCTTTTGTTCTGAGAAAATCGAGTCAAAAATAAGTCCGCCTTCCTCCATTGTGAAGATATTTTTTTTTTCCACAAGCAGTTTTAGATATGATAAAACAGTTTCTTCCTTAGTGTATTGCATTGTACTCCTCAAGGCGTACACATTGGTTTCAATAAGTCAATTTCGACCAAACAGAGGTATTCCACCTACCTTCCATGTAGTCTTCACTTAGAAAATCTTATTTGAAACATTGTCACAACTTAATTCGCTCGCCGGTAACTAAGAATACAACGGAGAGTTTTAAGTAGCTGCAGGGATTTCAACGATTCAACAATGAATCGGAATTCAATTCTTTTGCAAAGCTCGATATTCATCTATTCTTTTCATAATAGCAAGAACTACGCAAATTATAATTTTAACATAATTATGTATATTTACTTTAACAATAGTATAGTTAGCTATAGTAGTAGGTATACGTATATATTATCAGTCTTCTAATTTGTACTACCTTCAGAGATTTTTTTACTCTATATTTCTCTTGTTACCAGAAGAAATGATTTGTTTGTAGGAATCTACAGTGAATACGACTATTATCTACGATACTTTGTATGTCAACATCGAAAATATTTGAAAATTACTAAGGACAAAAAGAAACAACTAATATAATTGCACTGCAATAAGAGTTAATTACTAACCCCATTACAAGCAAATTAAACGCATTCAGCATAGTAACGAGCGTTAGATACGATTAAACTTTACATTAAATTTTCATGTATACAGTTTTTAGTCGTGTTTATGGTCCCACCAGGTAAGTTAGAGGAATATGTAATGTTTCTAGAGGACTCTCCTAGCAAGTTATATTCGTTTGTACATAGCACTGTCATGCCTTCGATACTGTTACAGGCGTGTTAAACAGTAACGTAACATGGTGGCAATTTCGACTTAATTTTTAAACAAACCGCTTAAGAGCATACGGTATACGTTTTATCTACTGGTGAAGATGTCTGGTAATATTAGGAAAGTGGTTATATGCAAGAAAATTGGATGAAAAGTTTGATAGTGTTTAACTGTCTTAAAAACCTTTGTTTTACGCCCATGCGTATGAATTTGGTGTGCAGGCAACACTGAAAGACATGACATCATAATTACGATTTTCTTCACGAAGAAATAATTCAGTGTTTTTTTCTTTGCTCCCTCTGGAACACCATGAATTTCAATATTATTAATTTAGCTCCATGCCGAAACGTATACGAACTTTCTAGTCTTTTGATCCTAAATTTACCGGTAGAATAAGGGATACTAGTAACTATAGTTGGGGAGCTAGAGTCAATATATTGTTCTCGTTCATTTTGTCGAATATGGAATCTCTTATTTTTGGATCAAGCCTGCTAAGCACATAATCCTTATCTTTGTATAATATACTAATTAGGCATATACACATTTTATGTTCTGGCTTCTTTCCCCTACTTCTGATGCGAAAAAATTGGAATTTACTCTGTTGCATTTACAAGAATCACTTACCAAGAATCATAGTGACACGATAAACATGTTCCGACTTGTGACAATTCTGGTTCCAAATAAATGGCAAAGTGGGGGCTGTATTCAAGGCTTTAAATAAGGTTTCATTCATATCATGCAGCAGGCGAACGTCATCTTGAGTGATTAGGACCCAGAACACTAGTACCACTTCCTGATTAAAGAGGAGTGCCTAGAGTAAGGAAAAACTTTGCCATGTTATTTGCATTTTTTAATTGTTTAATGCGAGTATTTAGTAGTACAAGGAGTTATGAGTAGAATTTTTTTCCTTACTTCAGACATTCCACTTTTCTTAACCAAATGATTCACTAGCCCAGTAAACTTAAAAGAAAATGAACACGTCGTCGATCTCTGTAGCTATCATAGCAACTTTATAATATAAGCCACAAGCAAAATAAAACACAAAAAGTTTCGATATAATACTATGACATGCCACAATTTATAATATGATTTAATTACCTGGCTCGATGTTGATGCATTGTCTGCGGACGGTTCGTAATCTGAGTCTTGATCTGTTATATTATGAAACACGCTCAAATCTGCACTACTTTTGCTCTCCAAATCATCATAATTGAACAATTTTCTTCTGCTCGCAGCATCATCCCAGCTGCAGGACGCCATCTTTCTCTGTGGCATGTCATTGTTTTTATCAAAAAAGAGATAAAAACCTTTTGGGCAAGAACGTGACTGTCACGATAGTGCTGCCATCGTGTCGAAATCTGACAAAATATATTTTTAAAAATGTAGATATACTTACAATACACCATTTAAACAAATAAAACGATTTTCACAAAAGTGTGGCTTGTCCACTTGTTGCCCCGAGCCCTTGAATTCATTTCACTCGCTAAGCCTACATGATTTTCTATTTACTGGTTTTACTCATCAACGACTTCCGTTACGGCAAACAGCATACTTGGAAAGATTTCAAAGAAATTACAACACTCGGCAATAAACTTTTTTTTTTCTTTCTTTTTTCTAACCTGATCCTTTGTAACCTGTTTCGTAGTACACGCTTATTTGGAGGGAAGTTGGGAGACTGAACTTAGTAATACTTCAGCTAGACACTGTTTTATATCCAATGTGTATCAAAAATCCAGGGCCATAGGACAAAAAAGCTGAGAGGAAAGTTGTTGGAAATAGGTAGTTTTCAATCTAGATAGTGGAATTTTTTCAATCGCACCAGCAATTTTCGCTCCACACTGATAAGGCGCCTCATGTTAGAACAATGTTTCCACTTCAGCAGGCTGCTCTAATGGAATGTAAGGGCAAGAAAAAATGACAAACAAAATGTACAAATGTACAAAAAATGACAAACAAAATGTGACAAACAATTGTGTGAGGAAACTTAGAACACTTCAAATCTTTTTTTTTTTTTTTTTTTTTTTTTTTTTGTGTGTGTGTGTGTGTGTGTATAATCACAGCTTACGGGAACAGTCTGCTGAACTGGCAATGTTGCTCTTTCATTTAACATAGGGCACCTTAGCAGTGAGGAGTCCAAACGGCTGGTGCGACTGCAAGAATTCCACCATATAGACTGAAAACTACGTGTTCAAACATCTTTCTTCTCTTTTCATTTTTCGTATCTTTACTCGTAACAGAGTTGGCCTTTGACCCCGAACTTATGATACATCCTGTACATTTCTACAGAACACAATACTAAATTTAAAGAAATTGCGTGAAAACTAACTTTGCTCTTAACAAGAATAATTATTTACGTTGAAATGTAAAATACATAAAAATAAACAACTGTTAATCTTGTAAAAACTTGCGCCTTCTTTCTTTCAAAATGTAATTTTAACATTATTAAGACAACAGATAGAAATAAAAAGAGATGACATCATTCAGTGAAGTATCTACTTAAAATATATAGGAAGTTAAAACTAAAAAGATAATCGGTAACGATGGACCGTTACAACCTTGGTTATAAAGTTACATTGCATTGCCTTTAATGATCGGACACACCCCCCCCCCCCCCAAAAAAAAAAAAAAAACAGACAAGTAGATTCGTTCAGACGTCACTCGAGAGAACATCATACAAGCGCTTGCAATCGAAATGAGCGGACGGCAAAAGTTAAGTGCAGATGAAACAGACATGATCACTGGAGCCACCGAATCCATCATTCAATATGTGAAAGTTTCGGCAAATTCCAGATCTCGCATGCTACAAGGGTGTACCGTAGAGGTAGAACAAAAACGAAAGTGATAACAAAAAAAAAAAAAAAAAATCTCGACCAAGAAAGTTACGGAAGTTTCAAATGAGTAGTGAAAGTATACTGGGAAAAATCGGACACTGTAGCTATTAGCTTCCGGTCGGCATCTGGGAATAATGCCAGTTTATATACTATTCCTCGCGCCAAGGATCACGAGTGAACGAGTAAATCGATTACAGTGGTGCAAAACATGGCGCGATTGGACAGTAAGACAGTGAAAGAACATCAATATGGAGTGATGAATTACGCTATACGTAGCAATCCGACGGAGCGTGTGAAAAAGGCGCATGTCAGGTGAGTGCTGCTTACCGGAGTGCATTGTTCATACTATGAAATTTGGCAACGTAGGAATCGTGATATTGGACTGTTTTTCATGGTTTGACTGGAATCCCTCGTGTTGATCTTGGAACAATGAATGCCAATGCCTATCAAACAAACCTAGACAACTCTATGCTACCTACGCTTTCAAAACTGTTTCAGCATGCCAATACCAGCAACCATGTAATTCACGCCATTACACCGTGGTTTGAGAAGATACAGGTGCAAGTACTCGATTGGTCGGCTCAAAGTCCTGACCACAACGACAGAATATCACAACCGCTTTATTTTCAATTTTGCAGAAAAAAATGGAGCAAATACCTGCCGAAGTCTACCGCAACTTTGCGGAAAGCCCTCTTATAAGAGTCGAGGTTGTTACCACGGGGAATGGCGGATGCAAAGCATACTAACTCATTATCAGAGAAAGATGAGTAACTTCTTCATGGTGTACGGTCATTAATGGCAATGTAATGTACGTATCAATATGTTACTTACATGTGCTAGTAGAAAACATTTAAAGGAAGATACATGATTATGTTTCAACTTTTTTTTTTTTCATGACTATACAAATATATGAACCAACGATACTTTAAATAATTTACCTTTTGTAATATCTGCCGTCAAATATTCCTGTTTCGTCAAGAATTTACATTATTTCCGGCTTTCAATCTCACACTAATATTGTATATTTTACTTCGTTTTTTATCGCTCATCTTCAACTGACTAGTTTACTTTTTAAACACTGAAGAAGAAAAGACTTCAATGAACTATAAAATTTTCCCAAAGATAAAGGGTTTGAGATATTCTTTCTGTATCACCCAGCAGAGCACTAACCTTCTCCAGGTTTAAACAAAGGAAACAGAACATGTTTGACGAAAGCAAGTACTCCATTGTCTTCAATGTTGCCAGGTTCACAAAAAGCCTTTTTCAATTTCTTCTTTACTGCTGCGGGATTATCTAATAGATCAATTTTGCTATCTTCTTCTGACGATGACATCTTTCCACCTGCAAGCCCTGGAACTAAAAACATTAAAAAATACTCAAACTTAATATAAAAGTGTTAAAGATTAAGCTGCATAGAGCTCAAAAACAAACTAAAAATTGATATTTTCTTTAATTGCATTTAAAAAATGGTGAAACTCTTCTCTTACTTTTTGCATATTATACGATCAACCTAAAAGAAATAGACGGATTAAATGTTTTTATATCATAAGTATGCATTTAGCACTTCTATAGGAAAAGTCTTAAAGACATCCACTTCTCGTTTGTTTTCGTGACATCAGCATCACGTGAGCACCTTGACGCCAGTTAAATAATATTGGCCCTAACAAGGTAAAAAAGGCTTTATTTACAACGCTCTTTTAGAACACTGTATGGTAAACAACCACCCATATGGAATGCCATCTATGATTGGAGCAAAGAAATTTGAGGAAACTGGTTGACTGAACATGAGAAAATTTCTGGAAGACCACCTGTGGTCTCATGTATTGGACGAAACAGTAATTCGTGTACATGAGACATACACGCACAGCCCAAGAAAATCTACCAGACGAACAAGTTTAAAATTATAAGTTCTAGAACAGATTGTGTTGAGGATTATTCCCTTACTGGTTACAGTTACCGAAAACCTTGATGAAAATTACATTTGTCCGTCATACTTTCTGCACGAAATGAAGAAGGTTATGACTTCTCTGACCGGGTAATTTTCGGTGACAAATCAACTTTCTACATTAGCGGGAACTGTAGTGAAAAATGTGAGGCCTTCGCCTAAAGTGAATGCTTCTATGCAATATCTCGTAAAAAGGTGCAGAGACCATTCTTTTTCCATGAATAAAAAAAAAAAAAAAAAAAAAAAGCGCAAATTAATCTACCCAGAGATGTTACGTAGGTGGCTACTATTTCAACTACAAGAAGACCAACAGTAATTTGTTTGTCCCTGATTGCGGTCCACTACACTTGTCATAAACTCGTTTGTACATTTAAACTCGTTTGTATATTGGTTTGTTTCTCTCTTCATTATAGTATTCATGTAACAGTCATCATTAAGATTATATCTATAGGCTTATTATATTATCTATGCTTCTCCAGGCAATCACAGCTCTGTCTGCTCTTACGTCATCCAGCACGAGAAACTCACGCGAACAGCGAGAACTAAAGAGAATTGGCGGTAGGCAGCACTAATTGGCGCGGAGACAAGGAGAATATAACAGCTCAAGAACCCTGCTGCAGAACATAATCTCACAATAATGTAATTTAACAATTGTATCAACATATATTATTATATATAAAGCATCGATATAAAATTTTAGTGTAATACCCAATACCTAATAGCAGGAGATGTAAGTATGGTTAATTATTAAAATTTTAAGTCCATTTGTGCGTTATTGATTGTGATTGTGTTATTGATGTGATTTATCATATCCTCAAGCCTCATGATAATCAATTTATGTGCATAGTACTGGAAATAATTCTTACTTACTGTTTGTGATGTTTATTATCTTTCGAAAATTATTATGCTGAATCTTCGGTGTGAAAGCATATTTAAGATTGTATTTGGAATCTTTGCTTATGTGTAGTTGACGTTGAAAGGAGCTATTACTTGTAATAATTTATTTCATCGTCAACACTCGGGCAAAATATTCTATCTACGACTATCTAAGGTAATGTTTGCTCTCTTTGGATTATCATCCTATAGAAATGAAATCTTTGAGTTTTACGTCCCACGGTTATGCCGGTTAGGCTAAAGGAGACGGTGATAGTGAGTAATGAATGAAATGGTGGAATGAAGAAAGTGGGAGGAAACGGGAGAACCCCGAGGAAATCCACGCACACGGTGTTTGTCCACCACAAAGTTCACTTGGCGGGGGCTGGGATCGAACCCGGGACCCCAAGCACCAAAAGGTGAACGCTCTACCACTGAGCCACCGCGGCCCCTATTATCATCCTATGGAGTAAACGTTATACACTGGTACCTTGAAGTCAGATATTACCTGGATGAAAATCTACTTCGACGTTGGATTAGTCGCTCAACAAGCCTGAACATGGCTGATATATTGGCCATCACGAATTCCGGGTCAACACGTTCGATACCATAAACAAAATTCATGCGTTCACTCAAGGGAAACATTTTAATAACCTGCTTATTTAGAATTATTAAAGGATTGCATCTTTCGCTATTTTATTTTCAAAACATGTAATTTCCTCTGCTTAACATGAAAATCTCGCACTGGACCTACACTACAAGCAAATACATAGGCTCTGGCCGATTTCTTTCTAATTTTTCTATCATTTAAGCGTTCCTTTGAATCTACTGGTGCGTAAGCGCAAAATAATACTGTATGTTCTATCATTTTCTTTCACTGTCACATTTCACATAGAAGTATTCACTAGTATCTAAGTGGTACTTGCCGTTAAATAAGACCAGATATCAATTCTCTGCAAATTCAACAATCACATTTCAGTTTTACCCATATGTACCTTCTCGCAATTGCTTAGATTATAGTCAGAATTAAAAATTTATCTTCATTTGTATTTCTACACAGGAATGACTGTAAAACTCAAATATCACGTGTAGTTTTTACTCTTAAAACAAGAACAAGTTAATAAACGTGGCCATTAAAAACACAAGAATATTATGTTTTAAAGTAATAAATGTGAATTCAAATATTATCAAAAACTTTTGCATAAAGATAAAATGTCTCATGTAGTTGCAAAACGCCTGAAAATATTTGCTATTACATGAAAACAGTAACTCATATTACTCATCTGTGAACAGTAACAACGGAATAAAGTATGTTTTAAAGGTCATGTATTCGAAAAATATACACGAATAGTACTTACACATAATTAGTATTTACAAGTATCTCACTATACCTTAACTTCGTTTTTAAAGTTCGTTGTGCAGTGGTCAGATTCTGAAGCATGAATATTTAAATAGGTGGCATACTATAGTGCTTAAGTAGTTCTTTAACCCGACACGGTAAGACCTACTACCAATTTCAAGCTACGTATCTTTGCTTTAGGTAAGACCTACTACCAATTTCGAGCTACGTATCTTTGCTTTATTAAAGTTCATCTTCCGTCGTTTCCAACAACTTGTAACTTCGAAAGGATGCTTTTTCTGCCGTATTAGACATTTTTTTCTTCTTTTAATGATGGATATTTCCGTGTTCGCAACTTTTTCGCTCTCGGCATATTTTACATTCAATCTGTATCATTTCAGTTCGACAAGTGAAGCGGCCGAACATGCCTGTTATAAAGTTAACCCTTAAGTACTACGCATGTTTTTTGTCACATAACTACTACGCGGAGTCTGTCAGACTCCGAACAATATATTGAGGAAAAACTACCGACACGTTGTTAATTTTCGCATATACACTTAATATAACTAAGAAGGTAGAGGAAGCGACAATTTGGAGAGGCGGTAGAACAGGAAGTTATGGCAAACGTGGAGTCTGACAGACTCCGCATAGTACTTACGGGTTAATGATCTGCTTCAACATAATTTATTATAACCAGTTACAATGGATATATTCAAGCTGAACATATTACACAATTAGAAATAAGCCTTACCCATGGGATTCATAAGATGAATTCTTTTTTGATAACCTAATTGAGGTAAATACTTTTCGGAAAAAGTGAAGATTTTTCGTTGATCTACACCACCAAATTGAGCATCCACATGCAGATACTCTTCGTCTAAAGCCTGTAAACCTGTAGGGAAAAATGAAAGATATAAGTGAATATTGATTACTAATACTATGACGGTTAATATAATCATTTCTATTAACGTATTCATTAAAAATCTTATAAGAATCCCCACCCCGAGATCCAAAATTTCAAATTAAGCGAAAATGTGATTATAAAAGACAGAAACTACTGCAATCTAGTCATCCGATCAATTTTAGACCTAACGAAACAGTTCCTTCAGATATAATATCCTGATCTGCCCTCTCACCCTAAAGTTTCGTTTTTTTGTTTATATATATATACAGGGTGGTTCAGTAATGTTGGACAGCCCTGAATAAATCGGAAACCAGAAGAGATATTAGCAAGAGTGTGGTGGATGCATATACTTGTGGAAGGGGGACGTCTTGTGAGGTACCACACAATGTTACCAGGTCAACAGTGTTGCCAGCTCAGTACAAAGTTGTATTTTTTTAAATGGAACATATAGAAGTTTATGCCATCAAAAGAATTAGTACAGAATGTGAATACCAACAAGCGAAACCGCACCTGTCAGTGTTCCAAATAAGGAAGTTATAAAGCTTCAAAGATCAAGAAATTAAAGTGTCCGTAGAGCAAAACTAGCAAAAAGGCAAGAAAAATAATACTACGGAATGAAAACGAGTAACCGAAAGAGTAAACCAAAGAACGCACAGCATCCAATGAGTAACAGGGTTGCCACAGTAAAGGGGAAAAAATTGAAAATTTTGCCGTTGCTATAGGAGGAAAAGTGCCCATATGACATAATGCTGGAAACACCATAGAAAGTCTATGTAAGATTCAGAAATCCTAATAGCGTTTGTTCGAAAGCGATATCTCTAACCGTTTTCGAGATACACCAAAGGTGTGCGGGGTTGGCAACACTGCATAATTGATTTGACGATTAGACCCGTGTAGTTCTTACATTTTGTTGGGCGTATCATTTTCATTACTCGTTCCTGTAGTTTGGAGGGCGAGGGAATTATTATGCAGTGTTGCAAACTCCGCACACCTTTGGTGTATCTCGGAAACGGTTAGAGATATTGATTTCGAACAAACGCTATTAGGATTCCTGAATCTTACATGAACTTTCTATGGTGTTTCCAGCATTATGTCATATGGGGACTTTTCCTCCTATAGCAACGGCAAAATTTTCAATTTTTTTCCCCCTTTACTGTGGCAACCCTGTTACTCACTGGATGCTGTGCGTTCTTTGGTTTACTCTTTCGGTTACTCCTTTTCATTTCGTAGTATTATTTTTCTTGCCTTTTTGCTAGTTTTGCTCTACGGACACTTTAATTTCTTGATCTTTGAAGCTTTATAACTTCCTTATTTGGCAACACTGACAGGTGCGGTTTCGCTTGTTGGTATTCACATTCTGTACTAATTCTTTTGATGGCATAAACTTCTATATGTTCCATTTAAAAATATACAACTTTGTACTGAGCTGGCAACACTGTTGACCTGGTAACATTGTGTGGTACCTCAAAAGACGTCCCCCTTCCACAAGTATCTGGATCCACCACACTCTTGCTAATATCTCTTCTGGTTTTCGATTTATTCAGGGCTGTCCAACATTACTGAACCACCCTGTATATATATATATATATATATATATACTTGGAAGGACGAAAGCTTACAAAATGTAAATAAAATTCGAAACATAAGATTGTTTTAGTCTCCTTCGACCAGACATGATCATTCTTTTTCAATAACAACAATTACAGTATTTTTACGGACAATTTCAGTATTTTTAAGAGCATATTTAATTTTTGAAAATTAATTCGCGGGTAAATAGCTAATGCAACAAACATACACACGTATAATATATATATATATATAACATATTCACTTTCTGATCCTCTCATCAACGATCTCCAAAACCACTGGCATGGGAAGGAGGGACTTATTTTTATTTTTTTCTAAGCCAAGAAATTTCTATGAGAGGACCATCTGATTAACAGAATACGCCAAATGAAAGGAAAGACTATAATTATCATTAAGGATTTTCAAGCACTATTTTATATGAAAGAGAGTAAATATATTACCTGTGTGGTGCGTCTTGCGGTATTATTTTTCTGCGATATTTCGTAAAACTCACTGTTTACTTATTCATGTAGTCAAAATCTCCGTTTAATTCTTCTCTTTGTTCGGTAAAAGAGAGAGCTTGATCACTAAGTTGAAATTCTGTAGATTTGTACAGTTTTTATTTTTATTATTATTATTATTATTATTTCATCATCTTGAAATTGAAAACTGTAGTTTCAATTCTAATAGGAAATAGATACAAATCTACAGAATCCTACAGTATATCCTAACCATTTAGCCATAAGTAAGACTCTTTGTGGTTATTACTTCTAGGCTTCTATTTCCACTAACATTTCCTTCCTTCACAACCAAGTAAAGTAGTTCGCGAACTAAATGCATTGAACCCTTGAACGAATCTTTCAATTAGAACAGAATGATAAGAACGGGTCTTACAAATGAACGGAACTTCTCGTAATTGTGACATTGACGATTTTTTCATTAATTCACATTTCTCTCTAAACAAATAACTTGAACAATTCCATATTCTTCAATAACCACGTTTCTACGTGTATGTAAATCGCTCAACACTGCCTCCCTAAAAGAAAAAAAGAAAAGAGAGAAGGGAAAAAAGAAGAAACTAAGGTTATTCAAAATTCGTACCTGGATATAACAAACCAGACAGAAGCGGGTGCTCTACTTGCTTTACAACTTCTGCCCCAGCTTTCTTAGCATCATGTTCTGTTATTACTGAAGATAATCTGTACATATCCAAAGTATATTCCCTGTGAACGAAGATTCAGAAAATTATAAGACCTATACATCTGCATACAAAAACATGGAACATAAAAATAAGAAAAAATGTACAATAAGAAACCTTCCATAAGAAAAATATATAATGTAGCTCAACTATCATCTTTGCACATTTTCTTATATAAAGTTTACTTGACACTTTGTAATACACCTGTGATTTGTAACGCGATACTAGAATCTGAAAAAGTAAAAGTAATTAAATGTACTGTCGTTTCAAAGAAGTTGAACATTTCTTTCATACCCACATGTGGTATATTTGACACAGAAGCTTGCAACAAAAGTAAAAATGAAACGAACATATATATGTATGTTTGCCAGTCCCACCTACAGGTAGTGTATAGGGTATCTGAAGAAGAGGAAATGTACATTTTGAACTACAACTAAGGTATACAGAGTTGGAAAAACACTGGCATGATTACAGAAATGTAATCGTAAGAAGAAAATATGACAGTGTTTCTGCTAAAGAAAAGAAGTAAAAAAGGCACTCTTCAATGAGTTACTATGGACAAAACTTTTAGTTTATATTTTAGTTATATGTATTCCTTTAAGTTTCTTACCGTATTTCTACTGTTGCCACATTACTTACAACGCTGCAAGAATAACAAATGCTACATATGACAACTCTGTACGTAATGTAAAACAAAATATTCTTATTTCTATTGTGTGTTTTCTATGAAAGAACACACTGAAATTCCTTTTATATAATAGTTGCAGAGAGAAAACCAACGAAAGATAAACAATTTATTAGTGAGAACTTTAACCAATTAAATTTCTCCTACTTTGATAACCAATTAAAAAGGCAAGAAAGATCTTGTAAAAATGAAATTAATATAAAACACTACTCAGTTGTCCATGAAGTGTTCTAGATCAATGTTCTGATGCATATAATTTCGATGATGTTTTCCTAAACTGGCACCTTCAACAAAGCAATAGAAAGGATGGTTTAAGAAATAAGTCTTACAGACGGTAAATTGTTTTTAGCTTGTTAATTTAAGGTCGTCAATGTGTATTCAATGAATTTCTAGTATTATTAATCCTTCTTGTCATATTCCTGTATTCAATTTTTATTACGGTTATCAGAACATGAATTGTCGTAGTTGACAAATGATTATTGTAAGCACCCAATATCGTAATAAAATTGTCTTCGTGTAGTTTTATTAGTTGTTGCTGAAGCTGTCAAATTTCTTCCGTCTGTATTGAGATCTGGATTCTTGGTTCGAATACAAAACAATGAAGAAACATTCCTTCCAATAAATGATATGCAAAACAATTCAGAAACATTCCTTCCAATAAGTGATAATGATTTATGTAAGAGTGTATGTTGTGCTTTTACTAAATAAATGTAGACTCACTATAAAACCCGTTCTAAGTACCAAAATAAAAATGTTGAGTAAAAAGCCCAGATTTTACTTCAGAACTGATGGCACATAGGCCCACGCGCATTCTTCTCGCGATTATTTGAACTACTTCCAGAGTGAATACTAGATAGCCCGATTTTAACTGAGCACACAGCCCACATTTCGACTTTAAACCGACCCTTTCCATTTTTGACACTCTGCACGGATTTCATTTTCAGTCTACAAATGTTTAAGATATACTTGAAATTGCAGGTTCCTCCATTGAATTTCTAACGTGTTCTTTAATTCATGTTTCATTCCAATGTAAGTCTATCGCACTTACATATTACCTCAATAGTCTCCTGATTGTCTTGATTTACAAAAAAAATTTCCGTACCGAATTAGTGATTTTCTACTATTAATCACAGGCTTAAAACTTGGCTTAAAAATATACTTTTGGAAAACTTGTTTTTAATCCGAGCAAAACGGAATCGAAATCCATTTGTTTTGTATTTGTATTTGTTCTTATTCTGCATTAATAGACTTGAAATTTCAAGTCTGCTTTCTTTAATGTAAGCACCATACCCATTTTCTAAGTGTAGTGAAATCAACTAATTGAAAATATAACTAATTCATTTTTTATTTTTCTTCTAAATTTACTAGCCAAAATGCTCCAATGAAGAAATTAATCCAAACACGTCGAATGTGCAGATATGTGAATATAAGAACTGTTAGATCTTAGTTTTAAGATTTCTTCATTTTCCAATTCAACAGTAAAGAACTAACGATCATGCCACTAGTAAAATGTGCCCTCGCTTGGATAAATTTTTAATTGCTTTTCTTGAGAATGCTGAATTTAATAGAACTATTTTCAAATGTATCTGTCCATGGAGTCATGAGGAAAATTTTTAAGAAGTTATATTCAAGTTGGGATAGTTATATTCTTTTATATTCCATATTTGAGATTACTTTTCTAGGAAATCCATGAACGCATATGCTTGAAAATAGTTCCATTGAATTCAGCGCCCTCCAAATTAGTATAAAAAGAGTAATTAGAAATTTATCCAAGCGTCGCACTTCATTCAACGAACCTTCTGATCCTGACGTAAATATTGCAGAATGGTATTACTCCCCTGTCATCGGATGATTGGCTATCGGCCAGCACTTCTTTCGAGGAGCAAGTGCTTGTACACTGTCTGTATTTTACATATTCCCCACACGCGGCCGTATTGTAAGCTGTGATTTGCGTAAGGTGGGTCAAATCCACTTTCTACGCATGCGTATTCTCTTTTATTACATTAATTCAATTTACTTCTTAGATGCAGTGTTGTTTCTGTTATTTAATTGTAATTAATTGCATTTCTGGTAATGAGCCTTATAAGCAACAAAAATATTGAAAAACAGCTTACTTGACAATGGGCTTTTTACTTCTGCCGCATGAATGTTCCAAGGCTCTTTAACCAATAAAATGAAACAATCACCACGTGTATTTGTTTGCATGAGGTACTGAACGTTCCTTGAATAAACTATAGTACCAGTATCGTTATTTTTTTTAATGGATATATTTTATTTTTATCGATGAAACTGTTATCATCAATCTGGTTCATATATCACGATCGCATCGTTCCACATACTGATAATATTCTACTCTTTACGTTTGTAGCATCTCAGATTCAAAATAGTTGATTATAGACCGCCTACAAACAAAATCAATTTTTTGTCGCGAAGGTCAAGGTATCAGAATATAACAATATTCAAGGGAAGAGTAGTGTGTCTCGTAGTGGTAATGGCAGGAGACCAGTTCTTTTTAATGATAGCAGCATTCTACTCCTTGACAGTCCACGAGTGGCCGCAAAAGCCCTTTGATAATTTTATTGCTGACAAGAAAAGTTAGTTAGTTTTAGTTTGTAACCCCACTATATGATTTTCGACAACAGGAGAGAGACTGTCCACTGCTAATCCTTCCCGCTGTTTAAAAATTGGGTTCTCAAAAATAAGAATTTAAGTTCACAATGCACGAGTATTTTTTCTTTCATTTAAATTTACCTTCCATAATATATCTACAATTTTCTGAACCATTATTTCTATTTGTAAGCGTTCTGATGAAGGTGACAGATTAGAGAGAAGTCACTAAAACTATAAACAACAATATAGTGTTTTAGAACATATGTCCTACGCGTACAATAAAATTATTAATACATGATGATCCACTGATCAGCTGTAAAAACTAACAGGGTGAGAGCGTTAAACTTGCGAAAAAAAAAAACTCGTTCCTCCTGTATCATTACCATTGATAAAATACACTAATTATAATTTAAGATATACAGAGGATCAACAATTGATGGAATGACAATGTGAAGTATCTCGAGAGAACTCACGAACATGATGTTCACTACACTCTCACATCGCCTGGAATTGAACCAGGGACCATAATATTCTAATCTACCGCGGTACAAATACTATATGTAGCATATTATTAAAAACTTGTCGGAGAAAATAATTAATACTTTATCAAATGTACTTAACAAGCAATACATGGAAAACTTAAAAATTTGGAACAAAAAAATGAGGGAAAATTTTCTTTTTTATAAAATTTTATCATCTACTTGTTCTAATTTTGTCTTCTCTCTTGATTGTTTTACATATACTTTTCCCTTGGTGTTCAGGGGAATCTCTTTCGAATTGTTACAGGGATTTTTTTTAACGTTTCAAAGGCTTATTCATTTTTAATCCATATTATCTAAATCTGTATTTAACTTTGATTTTGTGGATTAGGAAACATATTTCAGTACCTATTATTATTATTATTATTATTATTATTATTATTATTATTATTATTATTATTATTATTATTACAACTACTTGCGCAAACAATATGTGATGTCTGCAGTTTCAAATGTTGAGGTAATTCAGAGACAAGAAAACCATTATATTTGGTGTCTCTGTGTACTTCAAGAAACACAATATGAAACTCCAGTAACTGATACACAATGGATGCTGCAAATTACAGAATTTCTAGAAACATAGAAAAAGTGTACATCCATCGTGTTGCAATAATATAGCAGCAGAAATATCTGCCCAATAAATAAAAAACACTAATATCAACCTGTCAATGTGATGATCCTCTCCAAACGTTCAGAAGTCTTCGATTATACGCTTTTACATACATACCGTGAAAGCTGGTAGTCCGTTCCTCTGACAAACTTCAATTTTTCTAAAGGCACTCCAATAGATCTTAGCATAGCTTTAATTGCATTTTCGTAATACTGAACTCGAAGAGCTAACAGTTCCCATGGTGCTTTCATATTATCCAAGTAAGCATGGAGATCAGCAAACAAAATAGTAACCTGTTAAAAACGGAGTTAATATATTAAGAATGGTTACTTGGAGTGTCGCGAAATTTTAAAATTTAAAAATCATTAAGCACTTAGTAAGTAGTTAAAATAAATTTGGGACAGAATGTACCAGTCAACACCTCCAGCGGCAGCAACAATGTCAGTAGTACATAGTCACTTATAGGCTTACACTATTCTTTTATTATTAATAATAAAAAAATCAAAAAGGGTGTCGCGATGTCGTGAGCACTGAGTAAAGTGTATCGTCAGTCAAAGACTGTTAGGAGCTACTGCCTTAACTATAATGGGAAAGAATCGTAATTAAAGAATATATACGTTGCTGCACACAGTCCTCATTTGATTTTCGATTACAGCATTCTTTAATAATGTAGAAAGAAATTTGGAACGCAGGACAATATCCTGTGGAAACGCGTGGACGATTTGAACCAGAAAGGTGAATTGGATTGGACACATTTTAGGAAAAAAAAAAATCTTCTTCATAGCGCTATTAAGGGAAGACGAAAGGAAATCAAGGAGCAGAAAGGAAAAGAACGCAATTGATCGATGACTTGAAAAATAGAAGAAAGTATTGGGAGTTAAAAAAGGAAGCTGAAGATCGAAAAACGTGGAAGAAACATTCCCAGACTCGAACTTCATAGGAAAAGAATTATAAATACGAAAATTAGAATAAGTACAACAAAATGTTGCTAAATGGACAAGAAAGTTTTATTTTCGTTTTATTGATCTTATTTAATGCTTTTTTGACACGAAATTTGCCACACACACGTCTTTGCCGATTATACACATACTAACATTATAAGAAATATCGGGAGAATTCGTTATCAAATTATATTCCTACAACAACATATATATAGACATGCGACAATAATTTTCGACATGAGTGTACTTTGTAAAATACGTTCGGGTATTGGTAATGTTTGCCTCAAATACCATGCCCATATCCAGAATAGTAACGTAGGAAAAGTTTTCCCAATCATGTTTAAATGTATGTCCAAATATCGTATACAAATTGGGAAAAAATATGTAAAATATGTGTGACGTCATACCTTCTATTTTTTGGACACGCGCTTCGAAACAGTCACGTTTTAGCAATATCCTTCAAAGAATGGCTAGTATAAAAAAAATTAAAAAAGCTTTTAGTGAATCAAATATCTTCTAAATTCGATCAATACAATAAAATGAAGGGAGGGAGGGAGAAGGGAAATGTTGGCGGGGGAAGCCAAGTACATCATAAACTCTCACAAATATGTATTCTGCTTATAACATTTGACTGTCGTGGTAATAACGTCACAGTTCAAACAGTTGTTCAAAAAAGAAAGAAGAAAAAAAAAAGATTATAAACTTTCGTTCAAAAGGAAAAAAAAAAAAACAATATCGTAACAATGCGTTTAAGATTGCAATGTTTCGTCAAATATACAGAAGCTACAGTAACCATCACACGTAACTGTTTTATCCCGATGTCTACTGAAATGCTGTTAATACATATGCCAGCTAACGTTTCAGAGCTAAAGGGGGAGGGTAAAAATTGGGTTTTGTGAAGATAAGACAGGGTGGAAAAAAATCATGATTTTTTTTTAAATCATTTTTTTGATTGTTTCTATTTAACCTCCTCAGACCTGAAAACAAAGTTTGGTAGCTGGAGCTACCGTTGGCTATGAATTCTTTGGTCAACACTCATGCTAAGAAACCTCCCCAGGTCCGAATGGCATCTCACTTAGACGTCACTTACTTCTAGCAACCATCTAATAAACGTTAGTAATACTTTGTCTTTCAAAAGAAATTAACAAACACATCTATATGACAACTTACCTCGACTTAGAGAGCACGTTTTTGAAGCTGGTGTTCTGTCATCTATAAATATTTTGTTGAATTTTTCAAGTTGCCTACGATTCGTTCAAGGTTAGGTGATATGCCATTCAGACCTGGGGAGGTTTCTTAGCATCAGTGTTGACCAATGAATACATAGCCAACGGTAGCTGCAGCCACCAAAAGTCGCCTTCAGGTCTGAGGGGGTTAAACTTTGTTTGTTTATTTATTTAAATCACATCTTTCTCTTCGAATAACACAAGTTGCGAACAGAAGAAAAAACATAGGAATCAGTATTAAATGTTAATTATGTCATTTAAGTGAAAGTATTGGGATTTAATTTTGAATTAAATCCCAGTCGTTAACCTATTTAAATCCCAAACAATGTTTCTTAAGCATTAAGGAAAAAGTACAGCAATATTTATCAACATGGTACTTTTTTTTTTATTACAAAAGTTATTGATATTTGGCAGAGAAATATTTTTTAAAAACGGGCGGTCCAGAACTAGCTTGCGGTACAAATACATATAAAATACATAAATTTCGCTTTCGGAGAGAGGATCGGACTCCTCTAAATACGCCCCTATTATCTGGAAACAAACAGACGCTCACACACAAGAATTTTTGTCTTAGATGACGAATTCTGATTTCCCCGATTGAGCAATGGTTAAGTTCATCGCCTTGTATCAAAAGGGTTCCGAGTTCGAACCCCGGTGCGTAGTAAAATGGTTAGAAATTTGCATTAAACTATAGGTCCCTAGGCACTATAATTCAAACTTTATAGCGATGGGGGCACTAATAAGGTTCAAGGAGGGCTAAAACACCGTAACTTCATACACACATACACATCGTAACTTATGTAACTTTTTATGCAACTCAGGAGGGCGACACTTAAACGTAGGGAGCCGTCGCCCCCTTCCCCCTGAAATATGGCTGAATTCAACTATAATCCCTAGTCCCTACATTAAGATATCTTCACCCGATGGAAAGCACTGACAAAGACAAACCACCAAGCTTTATCTTAGACCACATTTCCATTTTACATGAATCTTGTAGCTATCATAAAAAAAGACCTTGGTACCCGATCTTTCTATCTACTGTTTAGATTTTACAACTTCTTGTAAACAAGGAAGGTATCACCACCCTTGCACCACCGCACTTTAGTGGACAAACAATTAACCTCCTCATTAAAAACGTGTATTTTGGCGCACTCCCCCTCCCTGTCCAGAAGAATCCGTTGTTTCGGAAGCGGCGAAACTGGTTTTTCCTTTATGTCAGCGGGAGGGCGATAGCAGGTAGCAAGCAAGACGTCCCAGAAAGTTGGACACTGTTCGACTCTTTGCAAGATGGAAAAAATGTTTTATGACCCTTACAACACTATGTGTACACGGTGAAATATGGTAGGGTTTCAGGATTTCTTTTTTTATGACAGCTATAAGATTAATTTAAAGTGGAAACGTGGTCTTACTCAGGGGCTTTGGGACAGTACATCAATCATAATTATGTCGAAACGAGAGAAAATTAATTCTTAAAGAACCTTAAAACTAACACAGCTGAACATAAAGAAAAGTGAGAACCAAGTTATGTAAAATGTGCAAAATTTTCAATTTTCAGGGAGGAGATCGGACCCCCCTAAAACGCTCATATCAGACACTGACAGACGAGCAGACAAAATAATTTAGTCTTAAATGTTGAATAGTGATTTCCCCGGTGCAATAATTAATGATTTACAAACCCTATGTTACGAAGAGAAGAAAACAGGATTGTCCCGTTAGCAGTTCAAAACTTAGAGACTTAAGTCAGTTAATATTTTAGAAGCCTAAAATATAAGTTGACCTAGATTTCAGTCCAGTATGACTCGACTGCTCTAAAATTTGCTACTTTATAGTTATACAATCTAGCTGTTATTTTCACTTCAAATTAATTTATTCCGAAATTTGATTTAAATCAATGATTTTTATTATAAAAATAAAGTTATTTAAATCTTGAATTAAATCGTGATTAAAATCAGACTGATTGAAATCAATCCACTCTGAGATAAGATGTATCCAAAAGATATTCCAAAACTTCCCTAAATTATTTCTACTATGTATGAGAGAATGGTATAGAACAACAACACATATCTTACATTAAAAAAACTTTTTGTTTGTTTGTTTGTTTTCCTATAACGAAGCTCCCAGCAAACAATATTTCATTCATATTCTTCCTTTTGAGATTCAAGAATGGATATTGGTACAGGTATCAGAATATTAACCGAGTTACAGCAAACATGGAGACAGAACAGGTATATTGGACATTAGTAACAGTTCTTTCGTGAATAATTTCACGTATTTTAAGACAAACGTAGTTCATAATGTATTCTTACAATAAATAATTATTGGGTAATTCACTTACCTCACATCCAGCCTTTAAAAAGTCCGCTATCTTTGACATAGGGACAAAATATGCAACATGAGGCTTCCCAGTCGTTGCAGTGCCCCAATATATCTTGACATCTCTCTGCTTCAGAACTTCATTTAGCTTATCTTCTCCTAATACTTCCTGTAAATTTCTTGTTATTAAAGCTTTCTTCTGTTCCCATGACATCACGGGACCATTAGCATCACCACTCATTTTTATCGACTGAAATATAAACAAAGGACAAGATGTCATCTCTACAATTTGTATTTTATGGCTTATTTTGTACTTTTTTTCTTTTAATGCAACAAATAAATTTATTTTCCACTTCTCATGATACCCGTAATAGAAAGCATGAAAACATACAATTCAAACCATGAGTTTTGTTCTATATTTTAAACCCATGTATGAATTTTAAGATGCAGTACTACAATTCATTTTTTTAAAAAATGTAAAAACTACTAAATGACGAAAAGCCATTATTGCTGTTATTACTACTACTCGAAGAAGGAAACAGGTTACAGACTATTTAGTCCAGGCTCACGCATGGCGAACAAAATTTGGATGGAGGATTTTTATTAAAAAAAAAAAAAAAAAAAAAAATCGACCGATGGGTGAATTGTAATCTCCGTATATTCGATTATACGTAAATATAGGGATCCAGTACTGCAAGAAAAACGAACTGTGGATGCCCATAGCTAGAAGTTTGGGTATCTCCTATCTAGAATGAGAACAGTAACATATTTTAGAAGGTAGTTAAGATTAAACAACTTGCAACTCCTTTTTTATTTTTATTTTTTTCCTGGAGAGCTCAAAGGTTGAACTGGAGTTGAAAATATGATTTTGAGTCTAGACTTGCTTTTGGCGTAGATTCGCAAAGGAAGAGAGGTTTCATGAATTCAGTTCTCGTAAGTTCAGTATGCTGATTGGGTAGATACACGATTTTAGAACTCTTCAGTTCCTAGCGATAAGATAAATATGAGAAAATCAATGTTCATTTTCTCATTTTCTTATAGTCGGCAACGATGAGATTGCTTCAAGAGCATAAACATGCCTGATTTAGTTCCTTCACTTTGTTATGTATTTGGTCTAGGAATTAATTCGTGCGGTTGGTACGCACACATTGAAGCTGTAGTACAAACACAAAATACATAAATACCTTAAGAAAAATATTGTCCATCGCTAGCCACCACTTTCGCCCATCTGTCAGGCAATGTACGGATTCCGTGGCGAAAGAAGTCCTCATCCTTGGAAGCGATCCAGTCAGAGACCCATGTTTCGATATCTTCTGAAGAAGTAAACCGCTGTCCAATCAAATCGTTGTTCATGCAATCGAACAAGTAGTAGTCCGAAGGAGCAACGTCTGGTGAATACGGCGGGTGGGGTAAAACTTCCCATCCGACATTTTCTAAATAGGTTTTGACCGGTTTTGCGACATGTGGGCGAGCGTTATCATGTTGAACAATAAGTTTATCATGTTTGTTCTCCCATTCTGGTCGTGTTCTGGCCAGAGCTTGCTTCAAACGCATTAATTGTCGTCGATAACGTTCTCCATTCATAGTTTCACCCGGTTGCAGCAGCTCATAGTACACCACACCTTTCATATCCCACCATATGCACAGCATAACCTTTGCACAGTGAATATCTCGTTTTGGTTGTGATGGACCTGGTTCACCTGGTTTCACCCAGGCCTTTTTTCGTTTAGGGTTCTCGTAATGGATCCACTTCTCATCACCCGTAATAATTCGATGCAGAAACCCCTTTCTGCTCTGTCGTTGAAGCAGCAATTCGCAAATGGTTTTTCGTCTTTCAACGTCTCTGTCTTTCAATTCATGTGGAACCCAATGTGACATCTTTTGAATCATTCCCATGACTTTCAAGCGTTTGGAGACTGTTGTTTGATCAACGCCTAATGCTGCTGCAAATTGTTCCTGTGTTTTGACACGAATCCTGCTCGAGCAATGCTGTCAATTCTTCGTCTTGAAATTTTTTTGGCTGTCCAGCTCGCTCTTGGTCTGCCAAGCCGAAATCACCACTTCTAAACCGTGCAAACCACTTCGGACACGTTCGCTCAGCTAGAGCATGGTCACCATACACTTCCACCAAAATACGATGACTTTCAGTCGCACTTTTCTGCATGTTAAAGTAATGCAGCAGGACACCCCGCAAAAACACTTTATCAGGCACAAATTGCGCCATGTTCACTTAACTACAAACTGGTGTTGTTGACGCTTTAATCCACTGCCCTATACTACGAACGATACGCGATGACAGGGGTTTGCAACACATGTGTGGATACACGGAACTGTGGGACGCTCCGTTCGTTGCGCCATCTCTTGTCCACCCGCACGAATTAATTCCTAGACCAAATACATTATCGGAAATGTTCAGTTTGGATGCAGAAATTGAAAAACTGTTTTGGATGCACTTTGAATCGGCGCTGTAAGTAGACACAAGCAAAAGATTTTACTCAATTTGGACATGGAAGAGGTTCAGCACGCTGTAACCCCCAGATAGATTTGTGAGGTTTTGACCTGTTTTCCTTGATAGCTCACGCAGCTTCGATGATCCTCTAGATGAGTTTCCCACGTGTGTCGGACTTCACTCAAGATACCAGAAAGGGCGAAAGAAATTTGGTCCATTGGACGTGCCCATAGATGTTCATTTTATATCCTCGCCCTTGCTCGCCCTCTTGTTGGGAATTTCTTCTTCCCCTCGCGTCATTGTGGGCGAGGAAATTTGAGGATGAGGATGCTCTCGAGAGTGCCATCCTCGCGAGGGTGAACATCTTTGGACGTGATAGCCACACCGACCTGGGAAATAAAAGTCCATCATGCATTGAGCTGAGTGAACCAGTGAATCGTCTAATACAAAGAATATCTAAATACAGATGACAAGGGACAAGTCCCCAGTTGCGGATAATGGGTATTCATTAAAATGTTTAAGGTTCCCATTTTTATCAGACGATGGACAATAACGATTTGACAAATGAGCACCTCCACCCTTAACAGAAATGCTTTATTGAAACTAACTTGATACATTAGCATGAGAACTGCCTTTTGCCAAAACACCAATCACTTTCTAGATAGTGACGCCGCATCAAATTTTCATTCACTTGCAGTTGCAAATCTGCTTTCTGTAAATCCTGAACACACATGTATCAACACATGACTGTTTTGAGTGTGATGTTTTGCGAAGCATTCTGAAGCATTGCTTAATAGACAAATTCATATCTAATGATTCGGAAGATGATCTAACACAAAACAGAGAAATAAGCAATCAGTTTAAGAATTATCACATTATTGCGAGCAGTGATATATTCAATATGAAAAAGCGGGAAGGTTATTACTCACAGCAAAAATTTGTAGCAGAATTTTCTTCTACATGCAACTGGTAGCGCTTTCGGAAGATGCTGCTTCCTTCATCAGCCTGTGGTAGACTTCAAAAAGGATAAAAAACATGAAAGATGGTTAAAAGGTTAGGTTATGTAAAAAAAAAAAAAAAAAAAATCTTCTGTCAAACATTAAAACTCACGGA
This sequence comes from Thermobia domestica, assembly GCF_964235325.1. Lineage (NCBI taxonomy): Eukaryota > Metazoa > Arthropoda > Insecta > Zygentoma > Lepismatidae > Thermobia > Thermobia domestica. Next base: position 237,985,714 of record NC_137458.1, on the reverse strand, counting down.
AATGGAAACTCACTGACATTGTACACTACTGTTCACTGTTTTATGTTCTTGCTTTCCAAACGGTGAAAGTATGTAGTGAAAAGATTACCCCAAATAATATTTATTTCTCCTCTATCCAGGTTAAGTGAGGGCCTTTCTTTGTGAATATAATATGATTCTTTAATTTTTCATTCCGTTGCTGTTTTTGCTTTATCAATCAAACATGATTCCACGATATAATGGTTATAATCTCTAAGATGCGTTGCTAGACCGGATAACTGTTGCGAATTCCGAGATTTCGAGGTACGAACGTGCTCAATTATTCAAGTACAAATGTTCCTTTTTGTTTGTCCTATATACACTTTATCACACTGACATTTCACCCGATAGACCACTACTTTGTAAAGGGTCAGTAAAAAATGCTTTAAAATTGGTTATGTATTTATCTATAGAATTTGGAGGAACTTCTGAAATTTTGATGTGTCTTTGCAAAATCATCTTGATTTTTGCTGAAAAATGTGGAATCAAAGGGACACCAAAGCCATAACTGACAGATGGAACATCAAAATTTCAGAAGTTCCTCCAAAATCAATAGGTAAGTACACAACCAAATTTAAAGCATTTTTTACTGGCCCTTTATAAAGTAGTGGCATCTATCGGGTGAAATGCCAATGTGATAAAGAGTATATAGGACAAACAAAAAGGAACATTTGTACTAGAATAACTGAGCACGTTCGTACCTCGAAATCTCGGAATCCGCAAGTTATCCGGCCTAGCAACACATCTTAGAGATTATAACCATAATATTGTGGAATCATGTTTGATCGAAAAAGCAAAAACAGCAACGGAACGAAAAATTAAAGAATCATATTATATTCACAAAGAAAGGCCCTCACTTAACCTGGATAGAGGAGAAATAAATATTATTTGGGGTAATCTTTTCACTACATACTTTCACCGTTTGGAAAGCAAGAACATAAAACAGTGAACAGCAGTGTACAATGTCAGTGAGTTTTAATGTTTGACAGATTTTTTTTTTTTTTAAACATATTCTTAATCTTTTAACCATTTTTAACCATCCTTCACGTTTTTTTTAAGTCTACCACAGGCTCATGAAGGAAGCTGTATCTTTCGAAAGCGCTACCTATTGCATGTAGAAGAAAATTCTGCTACAAATTTTTGCTGTGAGTAATAGCCTTTCCGCTCTTTCTCAGTTTAAGAATTGTAGGAAAGACAAAAGTTTACATGCTCTTTAAAGGAAACTTAGAGAAATTTAACATTAAAAAATAATATCAAATAAAACCAATCTCAGAAGCTGAAGTAAGGGACATTATTAAAAAAATCTCAGAAAAGGCAAAGCGGCAGGTCCAAAAGAGATACAAGTTTAAGTAATATAGAAGCTGTAACACATATCATTTATTTTCATTAAAATGTACACCATTTACATAAATGAAAAGGAATTCCTAAAACACGCAATATATCAAACTTGATCATTCTAAAGAAAGAAAATTAAAAAGGCCCTACTAATCTAAAAAGATACAGACGAATGTCTACTATAAACTGCAGCAAATATATTTGAGAAATCTATTTTGCAAGAGACTAGATGGAATTAGGTAAAGACATGTGAAAAATTCAAGATCAATTTGTAAGAACGTGAAGTTTTAGTTTTATACCTGAAATCGGTGCTACTTTCTGCCCAAAATCGGAGTTATTTTCCACGATTTAATACAAGCAAATAGGGGTCATTTGCTTTATTTTGTAATAGGTGTGAAAAGCAAGTATATTGTAAACATTGAGAAAGTGATCTGTGAAAACTAATTAAAATAAAATATAATTTTTAAATTAAACGAATAGTTTTAAATTTTGACATCTTAAATTTAAAAGAATAAATTACATTTTTGGACTTATCATCTGAGAAAAAAAATGCCTCGATATCCTTCCTAAGCTTGGATTTATTTAATGTGTGATTTGAATACACATATCGACTAAAAACTACACTGTAGTGTTTCTTAACAATTTCGTCACTTCAAAAAACAATCAATTCACAATACACTTATCTAAAACGCAATTCATAGCATAGTGTTTCTTAACATTTTCTTCATTTGAAAAGAAATCAAATCACAATATACTTATTTAAAACGCAATTCATATCATTATCAACATACATTTTCACTTAATGGCGAATTTATAGTTTCTTTAATGTTTCTTATTTTTCAAAGGACAGAATTGTCAATATTTCCACATTTTTTTTCTTTAAGGTTTTGCCTCCTTACCGTAACTACGGAGTTGTATTCTGAAAAATATCTTTCAGAATCAACGTTGGAAGCTGGCAAAGATATTGCTTCAAGAGCACAGACAGCAAAACTTTTGTGTTCACTTTGCAGTACAAGGAAGGTTTCCTGGAGATTCATTTCTTTCCCGTTATCTATCGATCTTCTCATGCTATCTATCAAGGATAAATAGGCTTTAGCGAGCTCTGGAGGTGACAGTTTATCCAACCCGTTTACACGTTCAGTTGCTTTAAAATTTCAGGTGTCACACTATTTTCAAGAATACCCTGAGGGTTGAACACGGTGTAGCAACTGGAACAAGTCTTTAGAAGGGTCAGTTTCCATGAAATCTTCTAGTTTCTTCTGTAACGCCAGATACACTCGTGAACATTCTTGTAAGATTCTCTCTCATTGTGACAAATTCGACATTGCTGAAGTCGTTAAATTGGAGAAGATTCCATCTTTAACGGAGCGGAAGCCATATTTAAGGTTTTGAAGCTGACTGACCAGAAGGTGGGCAGTGGCGTACGTCGATCCTTCCAGAAATTCAATGGTCTGAACTAGATCCGAGGCAAGATCGTACACAAAATTTGCTGAAGTTTTCACAGCACTCACTTCTTTCGGTCTGTTTGGAAAGAAAATCCATTCCAGCATTTGAAATACATCCCATGTCCTCTCTTTGGAAGAATAACCCAGCATCTTCTATGTAAGTTGTTAAATAAAAAACAGCACAAAAGCATGAACTCCATCTTGTGTGGACAGGACTAGGAAATAACAAAGGAGCTTTTTCTTCATTCGGGTATTTCTCCTGGAGGAACTGAAAGTACAAATGCTTCCTTTTCCGTGTATTCAAAAATGCGGACTTTATTTTCATCACAACTTCATTTAGTTTGGCCATTTCTTTTCCCCACAGATTAGCAACTAAATTTAGTTTATGAGCCCAGCACTGTGACCCCACTGTGCGATAGATTCTATTTTAGTTCAAGGGCAATGCTCTTTTGCCATACATTTGATCCTCGGGGAGCAGTGGACCGAACAAAGCGTGGAATTTACCTCAGCGGCAAACTTTCACTAACCAACCGGTCTAAAAATAACAGGACTGATGGTCTTCTGTGAATCACATTTTGTTGCAATTTTTTATTTTATTAGTATTACCGACCAACATGATGATTTCGCGAATATATCGCTTTATGCATTGCATTTCGGTGTTATTTTGAAAAAAGAACCAAATTCGCGTTATTTCGCGATTTAAAAACACCAAAAACGGCCTTCTATCATCTATTTAGGTATATCTATATACTTTACTTTGCCTTTTTCAAGTTTTTGATGTTATCGTTAAAACGAAAACTTCACGTCCCTATCAATTTGGTTAAAGCAAGGGCAAGTCAATTGAAAGAGGCAGTGAATATTGCAATGAAACTAATTTTAGGAACATGTTGAAGTCATATTTCAGATATAATGTGTAGAAAAGATTAAGAAATATTAACTGTCCGGAAATATAATACTGTCTTCAAGAACTTTTAAGAAAGCAAGAGATTATTCACGGAAGAAGAATGTGTTAAATACGAGAGAATACCGAAGTGGTTTTTTTTTTTTTTTTTTCTTCCACAAAGGTCAGTTTGTGGCACTATCTTCTAATACTTGTTAATTGAATCCCTAGTTGAAATGCAAAAAGCAGAAAAGAACTCGAAAAGAAGAGAAGCAAAATTGAGAAATGTAAACAACTAGTATGCTGTAAATAATAGTATACTGTAAACAAAAGCACACTGTAAATACCAGCGAACAAGAAAATCACAAGTTATTGCCACTTGAAAAGTGAGAATTTCAAATATCAGGAAACCACTGTAACAAATTTAATGGCCTATGGCGCTAATTTACGTATACCAACTTAAAAATGTGAAAGAAAAACAGAAAAAAAAAAGAGTCAACAAAGTACAGAGATATTCCTACTCAAACTCTCAGAAGCAATAATTACAGTCGAATGGAATGTCTGAAGCATTGTTTCCTCTCTAAACTAAATATGCTGGTAGGCTTGCGTTCACATACTGATAAAGGAGACATTTTATTTCTACTCTTTTTAATCAGGATGATTTAAATAACACTAAATAATTTACTCAAAATACTTTTAAATATAAATTATAGATCTTAAGAAGGTGCTGGAAGACCCTTACGTTGTATGTTGACAGAAGAAAGAAAGAAAAAAAAAAACTCACCATTCATAAGAATTTCTTCTACTGGGTATCCTCTACTACAATGTACACACTCCATACATCCAACTATATACTTTATTGACTTTTCATCATAGCCGCAACTTCTCACTCATACCTTTCTTAACTCTGTTGTTACTTAAGCACAAACACTATTTATATGCTCCATTAACAAACTTCTATACTTCCATAATCCGGTTAGTACGTAACCCCTCTGTAATAACTCCATAACCCTAAAAGTTATTCTGTCCATTTGTGGCTAAGTAGTTCCGTGTTCGATGGCGGCTGGGGATGTGTGCCTCGGATACAAACATACGATGTTCAGGGGGATTAGGAATTATCTTTCTAGGGTTTCGGTATCTATGGCCATTTTACTCCGTCAAATATGAGAGATGACGGCTGTCAGCGATCATACTACCCGGGGAAGCGGAGAAGGAAGGAACCGGCCTGGGATATCAATGTTAAGTACCATCCCAGCATTTGCCAGGTGTAAATAAGGAGAAGCCATGAAAAACTCACTCGGGATGGCTGGCCTAGAAAGTGTTTTATACCTTTTCGACCGAATGCCTCTATCGAGTACCCTGTAGATGTTCAGATCTCACTTTAAGAAATATGTCCCGTCTCATGTAAAGGCATTAAACTTCAATTAATAAATCAATTCACAAAGTACTGGAGGACGGTGGCTCACTGATCTATTTCTAGTGGGAGAGATTACTAGTTCGATTTCATTCAATATCAACTTGAATTGAGAGCACTATCAGTGAGTTTTTCTAAGTCCTCACGTTTCCTTCAATATTCTTATGCTACTAATTCTTCCATAATCATTCAATTACGTTATCGCCCGACTCTGTTAACCTACAAGACATAATTGTGGGATGTTACGATGTTTTAAAACAATCATTCAATGTCCCTTGATGTTACACATCTAATACCTTACAGAAATCAGCTAGCTGAACGGTTATAAGGACTTGATTTTTCTTAATGCTGGTATATATCGATGTAAGTACAGTTTGCCAATCCACTATCCTGCCAAAAATAAATACATACCCTCAGGAATAAGACAAGTGAATAGCCGATAAATATGTAGGTATACCTAATAAAAGCACTGTTTCCTTTGATAAGTATATGAATTCATATCCGAAATTTTAATACGTAAATTGGAAATTTGCAGCACTCAACCATAAAATGAAAAATAACTTTTATAATCACGGATTCAATTGCTACATTGTTTTCAGTTCTACACTTGAAATAAACGTTTAGAAATCATACCAAGTTAAGACAAAAGTGTCTTCATTATAGTCGGGCATTTAATCTATTCCTTTGTTACAAATACCATGGAACTACTACAAGCAAGCATAAACGCATGAACAACCTGGAAGTAGTATATAAGCAATGTATACAAACGAAAGCATACCTGTAACAACATAGCAGCAACTACGATTCTAACTAAACAGGCGGTGAGAAAATTCTACTTTTCAGTATAGCTATCTCTATTGCACATTAAAATCACATTTAAAAAATGCAGTTATTCTCGTTTCTATGATAGGTTATATCACGAAGAAAAAGTGTTAAGGAGCAAGTAGTACCTAATCTTTACCTGCAATTTGTTTATCCGGTCAGACTAGACCAAGTATCAATTTTTGCGAAATTGAGTTACTCATACCAAAGTACAGATAATGATGTGAATTTTCATCTGGCAAATTTAATATAGTTACTAAATAAATTTCACTGTAGTTGGCCTTTCCTGCAAATTACAGTTGTTAATCAAACTTTCTTTTTCGTTTTTCTCAAAACTTTAAAAATGCTGGCTGGTCTAATCTGCCTGAATACCCTCCAATTCTTCGATAGTTACTGTTAACTTGCACAGCCGACGACTTCACGTAAACATTCTAAAGGGTGTCCCAACAAGAGCGAAATATTTAATATGCTTAATAGCATGCCTTGTTGAAGAAGGGGGACAAATATTTTAACATCATTACAGCCAACATCCCGATGGCAGAACTTTCTTTGTCTTTCTGCGATGAGCTTTTGTAAAGGAGGAATTCTGCAAAAATTTTCTGCAGAAGAAACACTTGTGATTCTTAAAAATAAGCTTTATGTGAGTAAAAAACAGTGCAAACTATATCAATGCGAGTAGTCCGTCCATTTAATACATCTATACATAGCAGGCATGTTTTTATTCTTTTCTGTTGGCTACTTTTCTCTCCTCTGGCAATTTTTTTGCACAAGCGCGGCAAATTTTCTGCAATCACATCGCAGATCGCGACATGTTCTACTATAGGGGCTAACATGAAGAAGAATGCCACATTTGTTTTACGCAACATGTCTTGCACTTGGGTTCGTAAAGCTGTTATTACAAGTGACCGTGTGGTGTCTATTTTGGGCTGATAGAGTGATAAGATCGTACTTCTCTACAATGCGGCAATAGGAATATCATGACAATTACTGGAGAACGGTTGAGTTGATTTTAGTTTAGCGTCCCTTTCAGCAGCGAGGCTATATGAGACGTGGACCTACTGATTAACGTGGAATCCGAACCACATGAGCTCCCGCCGGGAATCGAACCCGGGTCTCCCACGCCAAAGGCGCGTGCTACTGGAGAACGGTACCGCAATATAATTACCAGTACTTTTGTGACTACATTTGAACGGAAGTGGTTTCAAGATGTTACCTCTCATGATACCATTGTCTTGTTGCGTAAGGAATTCCCAGACCAAACCCGGGATGATTAGATCTGGCCAGCTAGGTCATATGACACTCCTTGTTACTACTTCCTGTTAGAACTTCTGAAATCTCTAAGGTATAGGTAAACACTAAACAGTGCGACAACTCAAGGAAGGAATTGAACGTGTTATCAGCAACATCAATGAAAAAGTATGTGCAAAAGTAATTATAAATTTAATCGAAAGAATAAAGCCCTCGTAGAGTAAATCGTCCTGGCCTGAGATATATATGGCAGATGCTATCTTTCATTCTTAAATCGGAATAATTTTATGTCGCAATATTGTGATATATATTCTGTGATATTGAATCACATTTTCGTGCAAAAATCAGACTTTTATATGCGGATATGGAGCTCTCTGGGTTAATGTTTTGAAATGGATTTTGGGTTAGTATTTCAATGTGTACATTGCAAAGAATAATAATACTAATTAAAACACTATTGCAATGTTCTTTTATATGCAATATGTGTTGGGAATATGTTTTTGACATTGTGAATAATGAACTGAAATTACATTCCTAATGCACTTATGGGTTGCTATGTCCTTTCGTATGCAATGCGTTATGAAGATATTTTAACATTCTAAAAAATTGAAATTACGTTTGTAAAGCATTTATAATATATGCATAAGTTGCAGGAAAATGTTTATACTAACATTTATTTTTTTTTCTTGTATTTTACTTTATTGCATTTCATATATATATATATGATCTTTTCCCGTTATGTCTTTGAAGCTTATCTATTTTCCTTTCTTGTCTAATAGAATAATGGTATTGTATTACATATAATATGTTAATAAGGCAACTGTATAATTGCAATCCTGTATGTCTTTTACAAATAAATAAATATTTATCCGCTGTAATATAAAAATATTTATCATTTTGTAAATACATATTATTTTATTAAACATATTAAATCGCTCGCTTTCAATAGGACACCTTTTAAAAGGGATTATCCATTTCCGTTAGCTATACAAATTGCTGTCATGCAATATCTGTTTCTCTTACGGTTTATACTCAGTACTGGCACTCTCAAACTATATCGTACTTATTTCTCTCCACTTCATTACCAACAACATTGACAGCTACTACAGAAGTTGATTCATTTACATTGAGCCTAAGTAAATATGCAACTATACCGCACATGCGCAACTCATCGCCCTGAGATTCTCGTGAGGCAAGTAACAGTATCTCGTTAGTCACGCAGCACATCAGTGTGGTCGAGCGTAGTTTGATGCAGTCGAAATTAACAGATTCTGGAAGAGGTTCATTATGGTCCTTTCCGGTGCTGAATTCCGGCATCGCACATCGTAGAAAGGTGTAAATCGCGTAAGATACGTGTAGGTCGTGCCACTGTGATGAGTATTATACGAAAATATGCGACACCAAGTCCTGGACATACAACACCGACGCGAGCAGCTAGAAACCGGCCTCCAATGAAGAGGATCCCACCGCAATTGCATGTGGTTCGGCGTATGGTGACCTTCGGAAAATCTCTCAATACAGCGTTTGATGGTCAGCAAACACCGCATATAGCAGGTGACAATCAATCGTACCATTCACAGGGATTTATGCTTCACGGTCGTTCGCAAGTGTAGCGTGCACAATCTGAAACCGTGTTATTGGACTAAGCGAAAAAAGAACTGCAGGAGGCTGTATCAACATCGTCTCGCAGGTGATCGGAGGCAGTTTGTTGTTATCCTTGATGAGGCGTGAACTTACCTCACAGACTACAGTAAAAAGAAGTTCGTGCCATCACATACAGACCTGTTGACGCCAAGGGGCGAAGGCGTCCTTCCGCCAGTGTGCAGTTTCCCAAAAGGGTTCATAATTGTGGCCGGTTTCTCGCACAGGGGCAAACTGCGACTCCGAAAGATGGAGAGAAAGGTCAAAATCAACCTATGTACTACCAAACTAATGTCCTAACTGAAATGTAGGCCTACCAGCATGAAATTCCAGCATTGTACCATCGAAATGCCAGTCTAATTAACTATTGTGCTTTCGGATTCTTCAAGCGGCACCTGTTCCATCGTAGAGTCCACGACGTCTCCGGCCTGTGGAAAGCTTGTAAAAAGGAGTAGGGTACAATACGCACGGTACTGTTGCAACGCTGTCTCCTGTAATGGAAACTATGGCCTACAAATCGAACACTACCAGGTGGTCAGTGGCGTATTTACGATTTTGTTTCGGGGAGGGCTTTACTAACTTTCGGGGGGGGGGGCTTTTCCTGAAAATGTGAACATTCTGCAAGATATTTCATATACTTTACTATAGTAAGTAAGATTTCGGGGGGGCTTAAGCCCAGAAGCCCCCCCCTAAATACGCCACTGCAGGTGGTATATTAAAAAAGGGCATGTCCTAGGTAAGAGACACACTTAACCCTTAACGGTTCACTATCTTTTCTGACTGTTTCCGGCACTGCTTGCAAAACAATATATCCACAGACTACCTTACGCGTAAAATTTACCAGAGTTGTCACCAGGAGGTAATAGCTTCTCTGGATCGCGGAAAGTATGTACACAAATAACCAGAAGGAAAAATACCTAAAAATAATAGTCTTCAAACGCAATAGGCAAGATCAAAATATGTGTAGCCAAATGGTTACGAAAACTCGTTAAAGGTTAAAATTCAGCTCAATATATATATGAATCAACCTCCGTATCAGATTAATGGAAATAAGCATATAATAATAATACATATTTCCACTAAAAGGCATTAATACAAACAATTCTATCCCAAAACAAAATGTTAACTGAACTTCGCACAATGAACGAACAGTTAAAAAAAAGCTATTCAAACTACAGCAACTGTTAATAAGGAGATCGATCAGTTAAATTACATTACATATTTTTTTTAATTCATCACCTACATACCAAGACACTAACATTTTAGATAATCTACGTGCATATATATTGTTCGTGCACTCCATTGCATAACAAACAACAGAGAGTGAAGACACTAATAAACATATATCGAAACCTCCTACCTCACGGAAGTTAAATTGTAAATTAAGCTGCTTTATATTAGCTGGAAAACTGAACCTTTCGCTTCCGTAACTTTCAATATGTTTGTACCATCGATAAACATGTGATAAAGTCACTGGAGGGTAACTGGAAATACTTTCAAACACAAGAGTATCTGCTTGGGTAGGCAGAAATCCTTCTATATAACTTTTGTCCTCTAAATATTTATTTAGAGCTTCCAACTCAGTGTTCAAAGAGCACCTCTTTTCACCCATACTAGCGGATATAAATGTCCAACATATTCCCCATTCACCCTATTCCTGAAACAAATTAGAAAATCATTCACATTACACAACTTGAAAACATACTTGCACATGTTATTCTGCCTGTACAAGCATGGGTGATATATGTCAAAAGCTTGCCAGTGCTACAAAAGAAAATGTGTGTTTACATTCTAACATCCTTCCATATATATATATATATATATATATATATATATATATATATATATATATATATATATATAAAACGATCAGTTCACTCGTATTTTATTTGTTCATTAATTTGTTTTTATACAGTACAAGCGTGTATGGAACAGAGTTTCTAAAGGAAAAATACTTTATCACTGCTGGGGAGAATCAACACCAGTTTGACAGAACCAATTGTTTTGTCACTGACGAACAACCTACAAAAATCTGTATTCTGTACATCCAGATGGCAGAACTTTCTTTGTCTTTCTGTGATGAGCTTTTGTAAGTCAAAACTCTTCTGCAGGAATTCCAAAATAAAAAATCAAGATGATACTATCATGATTTTATTACAGCGTTACATGAAGCATGGTAAACAGTTTCCAGCGATATCCCTAGTTCGAGTTACAACCTGTGAAGTCACATTTTTTGAAAGAGTTTTGCCAAAAGCAGATTTAAAATATGTATGATACAACATATTTATGCGAGTCGTCTGTGCATTTAAGACACCTACCCATAGCAGGCATATTTTTATATTTTTCTGTTAGCTATTTGTTTTTCCTCTGGCAATTTTTCTGCACAGGCGCGGCAAATTTTCTGCGGTCATATCGCAGATTGCGGCATGTTCTGCTATGGGGCTCTACATTTTTATTACTTCAATTCTTGTGAGTTTTATTAAATTTTGTACGTACATTTAAAGTTTGTATTCCTAATTAAAATACCACTTAAGGATTCATACTCTATGGTACTTACTTGGAATGAAACTATGGAATTCCCTTGTCGCATAAAGGGAATTCGTGAACACCCACTTACGTTTCGTGCTCTTAGCACTAGTTTTTATTTCGATTTCTAGAAAGGAAGTAGACAATTTTGTAGAGTAATGAAGTGGTGTAATTCTATAAGGAATAAAATCTCCTCTTGAACTCACGATTCAAGGGGCAGCGTCCTGACTGAAGATTTCTTTACCTTCCCTTAGAACATGCAATGTAAATGCCACTACCTTAAGTCAGGAGCAAGAGATGGAAGAAAATTGCTTTATTAACTCCTTTAGCACAAATGCTGTCATGTACATGTATTATCAATTATGTTTCCTTTAAAGTATTCTCTTTTTCATGTCCAGAGAGTATCAAGTTATAACAAAATGCATTTTCCTTTCTTTGCATTCGACAATATAAGTGATGACACCCTTTCAAGTTTGGGCTTGAAATGAAGCCGCGTGTTTAGGGGTAGCGTAGAAATATTTTTGTCTTTCTTCAGCAGAAGTAGAAGAAAAAGAAAGTTTATCAGTATTGTTTGTTGATATCTTAGGTCCACAGTTCATGAAAATAAATTAAGAATTGAACATTATGGCATTTACCCCACTTCTCTCTCCATTCCTCTCCTTACACTCAGAAAACTTTATATGATTTAGTTCTTAGACAAAGAAGGGAAGCGAGTGTTGTTTTAGATGCTATTTACATTGATTTGTTGCATTTTTATTAGCGAATGGAAATTGGGTGGTGTTAATTCGAGTGTAATGTGTGGTATATTATCAGGATAAGAGTGCTGTTACTGGGCTCGATTCTCTGACAGTATCTTATTTGTATTGCAATAAGTATGGATTTTTCCATATTTATATAAGAAATTTTCTATTCATACATTATCAAACAAGATTACGAAATATTTTTCTCTCTCATACCTATTCTAGATATTGTAGTTAAACTTGGCACATGTATTACAAACAGATCATATTTTTCGAAGTGGATTGTATCTGGAAATGAAACAAACTCTTTCAGTTTAATGTTCTACGACTATGCCTTTTAGGCTAAGGGAGACTAAGCAAGTGAATGATGATGGAAGAATCGGTGGAGTGAGAATGTGGGAGAAAACGGGAGTACCCGAGAAAACCCAGACACGATGTTGTCCACCACAAACTTATTCGGCCGGAGATCGAACCAGGGAGTCCACACCAGAGGTAAGGGTTCTACCATTGAGCTACCGTGTCCTCCTGAATTATATTCGGATATCCTTCAGAGAGCGCAAAACTTAACAAATGGCATTTTTTCTCATTTTACCCCAAATTTCCCTTCTCCCGTACATCACGCACATATACGTATAGTATCATTTGAAATGAAATGAAATCTTTGAATTTTATGTCCCACGGCCATGTCGACTAGGCTAAAAGAAACGGTAAACATGAAAAATTAATGAAATGGTGGAATGAGGGGAGGAAACTAGAGAATTCCGAGAAAACTGACACACACGGTGTTTGTCCATCATAAAGCCCACTTGGCGCCAGCTGAGATCGAACCAAGGACCCCACACATCAGAGGTGAACGCTCTAGCACTGAGCCACTGCGGCCCGGTATCATTTGAAAGATTTGAAGATAACGTATGAGTCATGATACTCAGACGAATAATACTGAAGGAGTAGCTACGTAACTGAAAATCAAAAATTTCCTCTTAAAATGCAGGAATTTAAAAGGTCTAATTAAGAGGAAAAACTTAACGTACATAACTGCGGCTACCAGGTGAAAGGGATAGTTAACTGATTTTATTTACATGCGTTTCAATTAATAATACAGCCATCCACAGAGTGGGGTCAGCCCGTACTCCAATAAGGTTAATGAGCAAGATATCGATCTAGCGCAAATCTCATTGAGCATAGCGATCCCGCAGTCGCTAGTGTGAGCCTCATTGAGACTAGTAAGCGGGTGAAGCAAGTGAGTGTGACTCTGAACCCGAGTGAACCTTGATTACAAAATGGCCAAGGGGATAATGTATGAACCATGTAACATATATAAAAACAAATTAATTCATTACAGTGTATATCACAATAATGGAACAGGTAGTATTGGTAGTATAGTTATAGTGCATTGCCTGTCACCTGAAGACCATTACTTAAATGATCCATGACATTTTATTTAGATGTGACAGATAGTAGAATAAAAGAAATTGGATAAAAATAAAAATAACGTTTGCATAATAATACTAATTAATTATTTTGAATAAAAGAAACAATTTTGTATATATTAAATATTTAAATAACAAAAGATAAAAACATAAATACACAAATACTATAAGGTATGCAAATTGTCGATAGATAATTTTAAACTGTTATACTATACTATACCATACATTAGTGATATATATATATATATATATATATATATATATTAATTTATACTTGATGTCCGGACGACTGTTACTCCGAAATTTAATGACGAAGCTGTGAACGCTGGAAGAAAAATGATGCGAATGACTGCTGTAGATAGAATGATGATTCGGTTGACTTTTTTATATTCATAAATTTCCTTGCTTGTTTTAATTGTTTTTGCTTGTTGAAAATTTTAACATTGTGTTTCTGAATTTTGGAAGTCCAAATAATAGTTTCCTAATAAATATTGTTATTACATTTAAAAATATAAAATGTTAATTATCTTTTTTTTTTTTTTTTTTTTTTTTTTCCCAATTTTTGGGAAAAAAAATATTTTTTACATTAGAACGCTATCAAATGTTTTTATGTTTTTAACTATTCTCGCAAACAACAGATCACAAATGTGCATATTAAGATCAGTTAGATGTTATAATTTTCGTTCTTGTGAAAAAGTTTATTTTCCAGTTCACACAACTTTGGCCTTAGGTTAATATCACTTTTGGCTGTTTTAATTATTTACACACATTCCGTGTACGCAAATACTTGCACTGAAGAGTATGATTTTAAATTTCTATTTTGTTTCTTTGTATTGTCAATTATATAGAAAAAACTTCATGCATTATAATAATAAATTACTTATATGATACATCACACTCGGATGATTAGTTTGATTTTACTTTGAGTTTAGCGACCCTTTCAGCAGCGAGGCTTTATGAGACGTACACCTACAACTTAACGTGGGATTCGAAGCAAATGACCTTCTGTCGGGAATTGAACCCAGGTCTCCAACTTCGGATGATTAGAACTGAAGCAGTAGCTATTTAACTGAAGTCAACAACGCCCTCAAGAGACGCAAAAATCTAAAAAAGGTTAACTGAACTTATAAAAAGCTTTCTTTATTAAAAAAAAAAAAAATGATCTGTGGAGTTTTTAAAAAGTCCTATCTTAAGTCGTCAATTTCCTTTCTTATAATATTTTTGTTTGGTTTGATTTCGTTTAACATCCCACAATTATGCCTGCTAGACTAAAGGAGACGTGAAGCTACTGATTATACTGGAATTCAAACAACTTTGGTCGTTCAACTACACCCCCACTGGGAATCGAACCCGGGACCACGCGAACCGGTCATCAATATAATATATTTGATGGTTAAAGGACCTTTGTACATTTCATAATCATACTATACGCCACTTATTCCACCAGATATGCTAGAAAAATTCGATCGCCTCCCGATCTCCTTTTCAATGCAACTACTTTAGTTCTTGTGTGTGTGTAATTATCCAAGTGTAGTGTTGGTAAAATAGAGGCAGATCTTTAGGAAAAACGTTTGTAGTGTATTTAATTTAAATTATGGTATTACAAAAGAAAGGGAAAAAAAAAGAATATCCAAACAAACATCGCTATGTTGATTCATGTTCATATTCACTTATATGAATAGACAAACGTCATGGTACTAAAACCATCATAGAACCTCCTTCAGCTTGAATCATTATCCACAGCTGCAGATGAAATGATTCACTGCGCTATAAATGAATCTGGTGCCTTGGATCATTGGAATCGACAGAAGCGCGACTCTTCAGACCATATTACATGCTTCCAGTTCGCAACAGTCCAATGTCTGTGCTCCTGAGGCCATTAAAGACACGCAACTTTATGCGCCGCAGTGCGTGGTACTCGGCTCCAAAGATGTTAACTTCGCAATATTCTCTCGGAAATTGGTGAGGATGGACCTGCATTCACGGACTGCGTCAATTCCCGTTGGGATTGGAGGAATCGTTTTGGGTTAGCATCTTTTTTGTTACCACAGTCTTGGGGCCGTTTTGCGTTCACATGCCTGTTAAAATCATTCCGGCTGATATTTAGTATCTCCCCCAATCTTGCACGTATATGATTTACAGTGTGTTACTTTACAAAATATAGCTGAGCTAGGGACAGCTAGCGAAGGGAGTTAGAAGCCCCCAGTGCCCTTGTATTTCTACCTTTATCGCAATTTAGACAAAAACATGGTACTCGGTTCTGGAACTATAAAACGAATTGGGGGAGATACTAAATGCCATCCATCATTCCCTGTAGATATTCTGGAGAGTCTACTTCGATAAGCCAACTGACCAGGCTTCATTCGTTGTGTGCTTGCCTACGAGCAAGCCCGAACACCCATTCTCACATTTTCGCTTCGATAATCTTGGCAAGCTATTTCCATACAGCAACTAGCAATAATCACTCCAGTTAACAACAATGGTCACGCAACAGCAGTGATAGATCATTTAGTCACGTGTTACTAGTGGAACACAATCTATAATTATACACATGCTTAGTTCATAAGAGACTTGTCACCGGTTATTGCTTTAGTAAGATCCACTTCCTTTGTAACGGTAGCATGTTTCATTTTAACAATCTCAACTACTTTTCAAAATATTCATTTTCGATTGCTTTTAGTTAAAATGACTTAAGAGCTGTATCCACTTTTTTATTATTTTTCCACAGTGGCAAGGAACGCGTATTGAAAAACGAATTGTCCTCACTGGATATTACTCTTCTCGGAAGGTAGAGAATCAGTTCATGTATCTGAGCATCTCCATAGCAGAACATGCCGCGATCTGCGATGCGATCGCACAAAATCACAAAATTTGCCGTGCATGTGCAGATTTTTTTTTTTTTTTTCCTTTAAGCAAAACTCTTTCAAAAAATATGACTTCACAGGTTTAACTCGAACTAGGGATACCACTAAAAACTGTTTACCATGCTTCATGTAACGCTGCAATAAAAGCATTATAGCATCAATATGATCTTGAAGCTTTGCTGGCGTCTACTATTAATCCAATGTTCTCCGGACTGCTGCCAGAGTGAGTGTTGCTGTGCTGAGCTTTCGTTACCATACAGCGGCAACATCTTCAGAGCTATGTGTTGAAGTGTGGTGGTCGTACAGTTTATATTATGGTCTTTAAGAATCGCTGTGTTCCTATTGGTTGTTTTTGTTGGCCAATGGCGTGCTCTGATTTTGCTGGTGGAAACTGCTCTCTGATTGGCTGATGGTTCTTTTCGTACTGAGAAGCTGGATCCAGATGTCAGGTAGATGATAACCTTCGTCTGTGTTGATGGATGGCTTGTATGTACGGATGAATAGAGATTCATGTATTTTCCTGTCCCAGAACTGTTTGCTTTTCTTTAGTACTTCAATTTGGTCCCACATGGCCATATGATTGTATTGTATGCATTGTTCGGCTATTGCAGATTTTTCAGGTTGTTTAAGTCTGGTGTGTCGCTGGCGTTCTTTCATTCTGTCTTCAATGTTCCTTCCCGTTTCACCTATATAAGTGGCGTTACATTCACAGGTGATCCTATAGATGCCTGGTGTCTTTAATCCCAATGAGTCTTTTGCAGTTGGTAGTAAACTCCTGATCTTCGGTGGAGGGCAGTGTACAGTCTTGATGTTGAATTTCTTCAATAGTCTTGCTAGTTGGTTGGAGGTTTTTCCCATATATGGAATAACTGCAATATTTTCCTTGTCTGCCGTGGCGTCCTCTTTTGTGGTGCAATTTCTGCTACTGTATTTTCTCATGGCTGTGTTGATCTGTTTCGACGAATATCCGTTGAATTTGAATACCGTTTCCAGATGAGACAGTTCTGTGCTTATATTATCTGGATCTGCTATTTGGTATGCTCTGTGTATTACAGTATTTAACACCCCCATCTTCTGTGCAGGATGATGAAAACTGGTCGCATCGAGGTAGAGATCAGTGTGTGTGGGTTTCCTGTAGATTGAATGGCCTAGACTTTCATCTGGTTTCTTGTATACGAGTACGTCCAGGAACGGGAGTCTTCCTTCTGTTTCTGTTTCCATTGTGAGCTGGATGTTGCGGTGTATAGAATTCAGATGCTGCAGGAATTCGTCGAGTTTCCGTCTGCCATGGGGCCATATGAAGAATGTGTCGTCTACATATCTGTAGAATACTGTAGGTTTGTATGTTGCTGTTTCTAGCGCTTTGTGTTCAAAATCAGAAACTCCAGCCATTTGGCACAACTACTACACAACATCAAGACAAACACAGATGACATACTCGTCAGCTTTGATGTGGTTTGTCTCTTTACGAGGGTACCACTAGAAGATTCTATTCAACTCCTGGAATCGCACTTCAGCAAGGATGTAGTACATCTCTTCAGACACACCCTAACGTCTACCTACTTCAGTTACCAAGATAATTTCTTTGAACAAAGTGATGGTGTGGCAATGGGCTCTCCTCTCTCTCCAGTAATAGCGAACTTCTATATGGAGTATTTTGAACACAAAGCGCTAGAAACAGCAACATACAAAAAAACCTACAGTATTCTACAGATATGTAGACGACACATTCGTCATACGGTCCCATGGCAGACGGAAACTCGACGAATTCCTGCAGCATCTGAATTCTATACACTGCATCATCCAGTTCACAATGGAAACAGAAACAGAAGGAAGACTCCCGTTCCTGGACGTACTCGTATACAAGAAACCAGATGAAAGTCTAGGCCATTCAATCTACAGGAAACCCACACACACTGATCTCTACCTCGATGCGATCAGTTTTCATCATCCTGCACAGAAGATGGAGTGTTGAATATTCTAATACACAGAGCATACCAAATAGCAGATCCAGATAATATAAGCACAGAACTGTCTCACCTGGAAACGGTATTCAAATTCAACGGATATTCGTCGAAACAGATCAACACAGCCATGAGAAAATACAGCAGCAGAAATTGCACCACAAAAGAGGACGCCACGGCAGACAAGGAAAATAATGCAGTTATTCCATATATGGGAAAAACCTCCAACCAACTAGCAAAACTATTGAAGAAATTCAACATCAAGACTGTACACTGCCCTCCACCGAAGATCAGGAGTTTACTACCAACTGCAAAAGACTCATTGGGATTAAAGACACCAGGCATCTATAGGATCACCTGTGAATGTAACGCCACTTATATAGGTGAAACGGGAAGGTACATTGAAGACAGAATGAAAGAACGCCAGCGACACACCAGACTTAAACAACCTGAAAAATCTGCAATAGCCGAACAATGCATACAATACAATCATATGGCCATGTGGGACCAAATTGAAGCACATAAAAAAGCAAACAGTTCTGGGACAGGAAAATACATGAATCTCGATTCATCCGTACATACACGCCATCCATCAACAGAGACGAGGGTTATCATCTACCTGACATCTGAATCCAGCTTCTCAGTACGAAAAGAACCATCAGCCAATCAGAGAGCAGTTTCCACCAGCAAAATCAGAGCACGCCATTGGCCAACAAAAACAACCAATAGGAACACAGCGATTCTTAAAGACCATAATATAAACTGTACGACCAGCACACTTCAACACATAGCTCTGAAGATAATTCACATCTTCAAAGCCAGAGACTTCGGTGATAATGCAGTAATGCTCAACCAATTCAACGAACACGAAAGAGCAGAAGGTCTCGCATCAGAAGAAGAACTGACACCCCAGCTTTCCGGCCCTTTCAAGGACCAGACGCCACCGCAAACAGAAGAAAACAATGAAGTCAACAAACCGGCAGACGAAGAAGAGTTTACTCCACTCAAAGGCAGGCACACCAAGAAGATGAAGTAAGATCCACCATCCCAGCAAGAAGACTCGCAAACGAAGAGGAAAGAAGCTCTCAAGGGAACACAACAAAAGAAGCCAATATTCACGTGTGTTGTCAAGAACGTGCCAATCTCCACAGATGTAGAGAACTTCAAATCTGAGTTAAGGGAACTAAAGATCAACTTCACTAACGCAGTCAGGATACAAACCCAGAAGGGACCGGCACCTTTACTCAGATTATTCTCAGAAGATCCTGCTCAAATAAATAGACTGATAGCGCACGGAATCACCATAGGGACAGCACATCATCGAGTCGAAACATCCAGAGCACCGCCACGGCCAATGCCGTGCTACAAATGCTATCAATATGGCCACCAGAGAGCTCAATGCAAAAACAGAAGAGTGTGTCACCGTTGTGAGAAGGAACACGAAGACTTGTGCAATAACCCCATTAACAATAATTTCTGTGCGACCTGCAGAAAAACCGGCCACAGAACAGGAAATGCCAACTGCCCGAAAAGACCACACCACAATAGATCCATGGCCGTGAAAAAAATCACAGAAAAGCAGCTTACTCAACAATAAGCAGCAAAACCCCAAGGAAAAATGGACGATGGCCCTAATAAGGACCAGAGCAGCTCAAAAACAGAGAATCGCAACGTCAGCAAGGAAGAAGAAGCGAAACTGATGCAACCACCAGCAGAAACCCTCCACGATTGGATACAAGCAGCTATGTTCAGTCACCAACAACATGATCACATGGATAACTTCAGTTCTAACACTAACAACAGAACCAGCCAAGCAGCAGCGACTAAACAAAGCAATACACGAACCTACAACCAAAATCTTCCAGCAGTTTATAAACCCTATCCTAACAACAGATGAACAGCTATACGTTCCTTCCCTACAATGATTCCCAGGAGCCAAAGCAGAATAAATAATAATAATAATAATAATAATAATAATAATAATAAAATCTGCAGACAGGTGACGACTCAAGCAACCGACCAAGGATCAAGAAGATGACCAGATTTGCATGTGCATGTTTAAAAAATAACAGAATCCCCTACTAACAAAACACTCCCCAATTAAAGACATTCTTAACACATTAATTCAATACAGATAAATAATTATTTAAACACAGTAAGATACTTTACATGGATTTTTGCCACCCCTTCAGTGTGGTTTTGCCATGTAAATTACTTATGCATGCAGCATGACCGATTTAGGGTTTTTTTCCCCTGGTTTCCAGGTTTTTTGTCCCTCTCTCAAAACATAATCAACCTTCTCTCGCGCTTTCCTATCTTCTTCTTTACCCTTCTTTCTTTCTATCTACACAACTATAGATCCGTGGAAAATGTCTCCATCTAAGATAGAAGTCGCGACATACATCCCCACCCGACAGATGGTTGATGCCTTACTCTCTGTCAGGACGCGGGCTTAACTGAGGGGCGTCCTTATTTATAATTTTTCTGTTTCTGTTTCTGCCGCTGATGGTAACGAAAGCTCAGCACAGCAACACTCACTCTGGCAGCAATCCCGAGAACATTGTATTAATTATAGTATCTTCTTGATATTTTATTTTGGAATTCATGCAGAAAATGTTTGACTTACAAAAGCTCATCAGAAAGACAAAGTTCTGCCATCGGCTGAGCATTAAGAGAACCACACTAAATGCGGATTCTACGAACTCTATTAGAAAAAAAGAAATCATAACACTTGCTGGATACTTCGACTGTTTAACAGTATACGCAAGTCTAAATTCTTAACCGTACATGTAATATATACTGGGATCTTTATTATTTCAATAATTATTGGAACTTTACGCCTTCCATCCTTGTTAATGTAGCATTTTTCTTCACTAGTGTCTGACGTAAATGTTTAGTAAATAACGTAGATATTTAGTATCTCCCCCAATCTCGTACATATAAGATTTACAGTATGTTACTTACTTTACAAAATATAGCTGAGCTAGGGACAGCTAGCGAAGAGAGTTAGAAGCTCCCAGAGCCCTTGTACTTCTACCTTTATCACAATTTAGGCAAAAAAAAAAAAAAAAGTACTCGGTTCTGGAACCATGAAACGAGTTGGGGAGATACTAAATGCCATTCTACTTCAGGGGGGCTAGTATAAATAGTGTGGACTATAGCATAAAAACTGCAGTTCATAAAACGCGAACCAACTTGTGCTAGGAGGTCATTAAGAAAGCATGAATGCTATTGAGGGCAGGAGCGCAGCAGCGGCAGCCCGAGCGACAGCAAGGGGTTGCGTCTGTAGGGAGCAAGCGCGTCAACGACGGAGGCTGTACACATAAACGAGGACAGTGGAAAAGAACACTTACGATATTTTTCACTATCACTCAAAATACATTTCAGTATGCTGTGCACTGAAAGAAATAGTAATTGTTTAGAGATGGGAGGGGGGGCAACATTAGTGAAAAACTGAACGATTTACAGGAGAAATGAGTTGATAGTGATGAGAAAATATCGTACACACTTTTTTAAAGGCAGTAGTTAAAGGTAAGTGAAAGTGATTGCCCATTTTATGTCGAGAAAAGAATTCAACGAACCCCTGCGGGCCTGGTAACCCGTTCCTACTACTACTTATACTATGGATCTGTATAGCGAAACTGCACATCTAATTGGCATTTATTCCGAAGTTGGGCGTCCGCTTTCGCCACGTTCTTACGCTCGTATCTCCTTTCCACATTTTCTGCAATTTGTTATTAGGTTCATTAATCCGTGCTCTTCACAAACTTTTAAAAGATTTTGCTCGTTATCAACGTATTGCTTCACAAATGTTAAAACCGTCAGTTCATTGCCCTTGTACATTCGCCATGTTGATAACATAAATGCTCGTTTCTTTCCGTTCGGTTACCTTGCGCCAAGTAGTTCCCTCCGCTCGCCATATAGTCTTATGTTTATAACCGCTTATATATAACAAATAAACAGATTTTTCGAGACCCTTATATATTATCAAGCACACAAACGATCAAATTATCCATCTCTTTCCTGTAAATTTTAAAAATTTTGCTGGAAACGGACGCCCAACTTTGGAATTTAACCCATCTAATTTAACGTATGAACCCATAAAACGCCCGAATCGGAATAGAATATCGCAAAAAAAAAAAAAAAAAAACTTGATGAAGAAAGTAATTATTTATATTCACATCATTCCTTCACGAAAAATGTTTCAAATCGTATCTTACCATAAATTTTCAATTTGGTAGAACCGTCTGCTCGAGTGAACCCGTGCAATCTTTAGAATGACATTACGCTTGTAGCGAATAACCTCATGTTAGTGGAATTATCCATGAGCAAGCTGGTGTTGACAGGTGGTTGGTCTTGGTCTCAGAGTAGGTCATCATGTTAAGACTTAGATTTAGTTTCGGCTAGGTTCCATATTCCTGGAACTACTCTGCAGCACTTAACCCGGCAATTTAATATTCGTCTAGCCTGTACGAAAAATTCAACATACTGTAAGCTACTAGTCGTCTATTCGAATTTTGACCCAGATAGTTCTATTGTATTTCTCTATATACTGTATTACAGCTTAAAGTGTACAGCTAGCATATGTGTTTCACTTACTTTAAAGCACACAATACTCTCATCAAACCAAACATAATGCACATTTCAAGGAATACAAGACAAAAATATGCTAGTTCCTGTCAGTTTTGTTGTACACCAAGCAGACACGAAGAGATCATTTTCACTTTTCGCTTCCACTAACAGATTGCGAATAATTTACGTTTCGTTTCAATTTGATATTATGTTATGGCTTCTGAAATGCTTGAACTCTAAATATATATATTTGTTACCTGTAGAATATTTCTTCCTTGTACCAAAATAGTACCACGTGTCACATCTTCGCCCTGAGCTCCTTGCATCCAAAACCGCAAAGATTCTAGCAAACGGATGTTTTACACATCCAACCAAATCGTTCCAACAATCTCGCCACCAGATAGCGTTCATGGGCTCATTCTATCAGAATATAGCCAATGCATTCTGTAACTGTTTCCGCAAAATTTGCAGATAGCAACACCACCAAATAACCCAATAATTAAAAAACAAACTAAATCTATGGTCTATGGAACCCGGAGGTTCAATGCCGCGTTCACAGAAGTCTCAGTTCACAATCTTCATCGACTTCTATACCTAGCCAACTGGATCCAGTTTCTACTTTGTATTCCTATTTCTGCGAGATCCATCTTAATATTGTCCTCCCATTTGCGTCTAGGTCTTCCTAATGGTCGTTCTCCGATTGAACTTTCACTTAAAACTTTAAAAGCGTTCATATTTTCTTCCATTCTAGCTATATGGCCTGCCCACTAGAACCTCCTAGATTTGATAACGCTAACAATGTTCAGTAAAGATATAAATTATATAGTTCCTTGTTATGAAGCTTCCGCCATTCCCCATTCCCATTCCTCTTGGGTCCGAATATTCGTCATAATAAGTTGTTCTCAAATACTTTCAGTCTACGTTTTTCCCTCAGAGTAATCAACTATGTTTTGCAACCATACACCGCAACAGGCATGATTATAGTTTTATATTTTTTTAAGCTTCAAATTCCTCGACAGAATTCGTAACGACAAAAGATTTTGAACTGAATAATATGAAATCCTTGCTTTTATTCGACATTTTTCTTACACTAAATAATTGTAACTGAAATGTCAACTAGCGCCAAATATATATATATATATATATATATATATATATATATATATATATATATATATCGGGTGTTGCAAAATAAGTGTTACAACTCTTGGGAGGCGACTCCTGCCATTGAGACAAGAAAAAAAGTTCTCTTCAACTTTCTGCTATCGGACATAGTTTCAGATCTACAAGGTGCCGAAAGCGTGGGAAAATGACTTTCGGACGCCAATAGTTCGGAAACTATCCAACATAAAGAGAGCGGGTAAAAAATTCACTGAAGAAGTCATACCTGCTCTATTGAATTTTGCACGTTTCACAATCCTACCGTGCACGCGCAAGGGATTCCCCAAAGGAACGTAGGGAGTCCCGGATAATCTGCCAAATGAAACTTGGTCTAAATGGATATGAATTGATAGGCTTTCTACCAGGTAACAATAATTCGTTTGTCTTAAGTCGATATTTGGAACAAATACAAAATGGCGGATACATTTATGCCCGTTGTGTGTGGTTGCATAATCGCCAGGTACGGATGCTGGCCAACAGTGACGTTCTGAGTATTAATTGTAGCGAATTTGTACTCAAATGCTCTAGAAAGACATCTGGAGTGTCGGTAGAGCATAACAGATGAAGCAGGGTGATTAACATGTGTGGAAACACTTAACGAAAAATGCCCAAAAATGCACTCATACTCAGTAAACGTGAGTTCAAAGCGTCGGAAATGTAAGGATTAGCGTCAAGAACATGAAAGCCATTGCCAATTCAACAATAATATTCCTTCAAACCGATGCAATATGATGTGCACGGTTGCATACCAATACGTATGCAACAACTGAGGCCAAGTTCAAATTGTGCAATGGGCTCAGTAAGAAACTGTGTAAACTAAATGAATGTCACTAGTGGGATCGCATGGTCGATATTGAAATGTGGCCAATGTGTGTGTTGATATCAACATGTAGCTAATGAACAAATGCCAACATGTCGCACTACTGCTGGGATACCATCGCACGTGCGAAAACTAGGAAAATAACGTTGTACATTCTGCTATTACATCTGGTGCACCTTTTGGTAGAACGTAAGCTCTTTGTTTGGGACATTGTCCCACAGTCGACATATATGAAAAGAAATATCTTAATGCATGGTTCAAATTCTGATAGAGCGTGAAAATAAGAAACTTGTATCATGTCCCACGTCTTCTGAAACATATGACGTACTCGAAATATAGGAAAATACTTCCAGAAATTCGTATCTTACACACAGTGCACATGCCAAGACAAAGACAAAAATGAACCGATTTGGCACATTTAACACTACAGCTGGAACACCATACATATGGAAAATAAAACGACATGAGAAATAGGAAGAAACGTCTGAAAGTTCTGATTGTTTACAACTGTGCAGTAGGAATAACAAAATGAAACACACAAGTATGTCGGGAGGCTGTACAAGAGGGCTTGCCAAACAAAGTGGGTACTCCTCAAAGAAATGAATACAGAGAAAGTGCTGCTTCGAATCTCAGGGCTAGAGCGCTCGCGTTTGCTCGCGTGGTCGCAGTTTCCAATCCTACTGGGAGCCCATGGCCTCAGATTCAAGACCCGAGTAGTTATTTTCCTATTTTTCCCACGTGGGACGATGCCCCGGCAGTAGTGGGAAATGTTGACATTCGTTCATTAGCTACATGTTGATATCAACACACACATTGGCCACATTTCAATATCGATCATGCGATCCCACTAGTGACATTCATTTAGTTTTTCCCAGTTTCTTACTGAGTCCATTGCACAATTTGAACTTGGCCTCAGTTGTTGCATACTTATTGGTATGCAACCGTGCACATCATATTGCATCAGTTTGAAGAAATATTATTGGTGAATTGGCAATGGCTTTCATGTTCTTGACGCTAGTCCTTACATTTCCGACGCTTTGAACTCACGTTTACTGAGTATGAGTGCATTTCTGGGCATTTTTCGTTAAGTGTTTCCACACATGTGAATCACCCTGCTTCATCTGTTATGTTCTACCGACACTCCAGATGTCTTTCTAGAGCATTTGAGTACAAATTCGCTACAATTAATACTCAGAACGTCACTGTTGGCCAGGATCCGTACCTGGCGATTATGCAACCACACACAACGGGCATAAATGTATCCGCCATTTTGTATTGTTCCAGATATCGACTTAAGACAAACGAATTATTGTTACCTAGTAGAAAGCCTATCAATTCATATCCATTTAGACCAAGTTTCATTTGGCAGATTATCCGGGACTCCCTACGTTCCTTTGGGGAATCCCTTGCGCGTGCACGGTAGGATTGGGAAACATGCAAAATTCAATAGAGCAGGTATGACTTCTTCAGTGAATTTTTTACCCGCTCTCTTTATGTTGGATAGTTTCCGAACTATTGGCGTCCGAAAGTCATTTTCCCACGCTTTCGGCACCTTGTAGATCTGAAACTATGTCCGATAGCAGAAAGTTGAAGAGAACTTTTTTTCTTGTCTCAGTGGCAGGAGTCACCTCCCAAGAGTTGTAACACTTATTTTGCAACACCCGATATATATATATATATATATATATATATATATATATATATATATATATATATATATATATATATATAATTTTACGTTGCGTTGATGCAAACTGGTATAGAATGAGGCATCCATTGTAGTGGTAGCTGGAACCGGAATTTCTTTGAGACATCTTGATTTGCTACTCTTCCTGCTTTGATCATTTCTCTCCCCCTCCCTCGTCCAGTGATCCTCTCCGTCTTCACACTGCTTTCTGTTCTTGCCTTTCCCAGGCAGTATCACACTCCCGCCCTGATCCCTCTCCCTCAATTCGTTCCTCTATTGTCCATTCTCCTTATCCTAAATGGTGGACTAGGGAATGTCAGCAATGGATTTTCCGACGGCGTCAAGCCCTTAAAGCATACCTCGCCACTCGCTCCTATTCCAATTTCCTGGTATATCAACAAACTCAAGCCACTACGACCCGTATTCTTCAACAAACCTGTCGTAATGCTTGGCGACAATTTTGTTCCAACCTACGTTATAGTTCATCTTTGTCCTCCATTTGGAAATTTTAGCGGTCCCTTCGTGACAAGACGTGTCGTCCTCCCTCTGGTGAATCTATTTCCTCTCCCTGGCTCCATCAATTCCATTCCCAGTTAGCACCATCCACGTGTCTCTTCCCTCCTCTCTGGCTCTCTCCTTTTTATTCTCCGGAACCATCTACCCCTATCCATCTTCCTTTGACTATGTCTGAACTTTCTCCCATCTTATCCCGTCTACCCAATTCTTCATCTGGCAAAGACGGCATACATTACCGACACCTACAACATCTTCCTCCACTGTACTAGAACTTCCTACTCACCTTATTTAACTCTGTCTGGTCTTCTGAACGAATTGCCCCTCCGTGGAAAGATTATGTTATTATTCCCATCCTCAAACCCACAAAACAACCTGGTATCGCTGAACATTACCGCCGTATTGCCCTCTCCTCATGTCTTTTAAAGGTCTTCGAACATCTCCTGAAACAACGCCTCCAATGGTTCTTTGAACACCACCTTTTATTTTACAAACAACAATACGGTTCTCGACTTGGTTCCAGTGTTTCTGACTGTCTGTCTGTTCTTATCTCTGATATTTGTCTTGCTTTTTCCCGTACCCAGTTTGTTTTTGCCGTCTTCATTGACCTTTCTCAGGCTTATGACTCTGTTCCCCTTTATGATCTTATAGATATACTTTGGCAACAAGGCATCCTTTCGAAATATCTCCGTATTATTTACAACCTCCTGGTCCAACGCACATTGTATATTCGCCTCGGTTCCGAACTCTCTGAAGGTCGCACCACTTCCCAAGGTCTTCCTCAAGGATCTGTATTATCTCCTCTTTCGTTCAATCTCTTTCTGGTCCCTATTCTTCGCCAAACCAGTAACACTGTACGGGTTCTTTCCTATTGTGATGATTTAGCCTTCTATAATAATTCTCCCTCCCCTCAACTTGCTATACCCAACTCATTTCAGCTCTCACCACATTCTCCACCTGGTGTTCCCAACATGGCCTAAGAATAAACTGGAACAAAACCTCCTTTCTAGTCTTTACTCGCAAACGCACTCCCGCCCTACCCTCCCTTGCTTTTACCGGTATTACTCTTCCTCGCTGTCCTTCTGTTAAATACCTCGGAATCGTCTTAGACTCTTCTTTACGTTGGACCCCCACTATCACCTTCCACATCAAAAAAATCATCCGTTTTACGTTTAATTCGTTCTATTTCCACTTCTACTTGGTCTACAGATTTCCGTGTTCTCCTCCTGTTATATAAACAGGTTTACTTACCTATTTTAACGTATGGTGTTTTTTTTCTATCTCCTTCTCCTTCTAAAGTCTTTAAAAAAATCCAATCCCTTCAATATACTACTCTCTGCCGTACTCTTAGCCTTCCATCCACCACTGCTGCTACTGCGCTTTATTCTGAGACCCGAGTTCCACCTTTAGTAATTCAGTTGAAACACTTCTCTGACAAATTCTGTCTTCAACGTTTCCAATTTACAGGATCCTCTCTCCTCCCTAAACTCACTCTGCTCCGACACCTTCATACAGGCCGCAAACGTTCTCCATATTTCGCATCTTTCCCTTTTATATACACCAGCTACCTAGGTCTTGCACCACATCTGTTACACATCCAGCGCACGTATACACTCCCTTGCTACTTGCACGACTATCCAGTTTTTTCCCAATCTTTTCCTATCATTTTTCCCCAATACCCTCCCGCCCATCTTTTCCCTTCCGTATCTTACCAACATTGTTTTTCCTCATCCATTCCTCCTCTCCCTAAGCACACTGTTTATTTGTACTGCGATGGTTCTGGCCAGGGCTTGCATCTTGAATCAGCCTTCTACGATTCCTCTCTTCAGCAATGTTTCAGCTTTAAACTGCCCCATTATATCTCTACTTTTCTCACTGAAGCTTATACCTTGTTTGCGACTCTTCTTCATTCTCTACAGCATCAGTATACATCTATATGTATCGCTACTGATTCTAAATCTCTCCTCCAATCTCTACAATCTTCCCCTTGGACTTCCAAATCCTCCTGGCTTCTTTATGAAATCCGTTTTCTTCTATACCGTCGGACTTCCCTCAACTATACTAATTGCTTAATTTGGTCCAAAGGTCATGTCAACATCCTTGGGAATTCTCTAGCTGATGCCGCAGGCCGTTTCGGAGCCCTGCACGGCACTCCCATAGGTCTTTCAATCTCGCCTATTGACCTTTTTCCACGACTTAATACACTTCATTATCAACGTTGGACTGCTTATAATGACTCATGTACAAAGGCACGTTGGTACTGGCACCATCCTTGTTCTCTCCGCTCTCCATCTTGGTTCATTCAACATACTTTCTCTCCCTCCCACCTCCATTTTCTGCTCCGTAACAGACTTCATATTCTGTATACTCCCCAACGCTTATATCTTCTCCGAAAACGTACTACTCCACTTTGTAACTGTGGTCTCGATACAGGCTCCATCGATCATCTTATTTTCTCTTGCCCTCTCTATCAACAATATCGCCCGCCATTTCTCTCTATTCTTCATAAGTTTCACGGTTCTGGTCCTTTTAATGTAGATTCGTTCATTTTCACCTTATCCCCACCTGTTCCTACTGCCTATTATCTTTATTTACAGATCTACGTTATTTAGCATCTTATAAGCATCTTTAAAGATTCATCTCAAGTCATCATCTGTTTCTTTTGATAACACCGTCTATAATTGCCGGGAGAGCGATCTTCGCTAAGGCAAGTTGCAACCGCAGAAGTAGATGAAGAAGATTTGCTACCCTCTTTTTCAGCTTGAAATTTCAACATTCTTCTTGGTCATTCCATTCTCGATTAGAGTGTGGGTTGTCATTACCTGTATAACTTCCATTTACACTTGGTTTTATCATTTTGCCCTTTAAGCACGAAGAAAACAATCTCTGAGCTTCAAGAAACCAGTTAACTAAATGTAATTATTTTTAAGTAAGAGCCTACCGACAATTGCATATACAGAGTGGCCCAAAAGAAGGTATATATATTTCTGCATTGATCACGCATGACATTCTAAAGCGTTTTTCACAGTCCTTTGCAACTTTCAAAAACAAACCGCGTAACTTGATGTTGTATCACTGCGCGCACAACTATTTGCTGATTGGTGAAGAGGAAATTGTTTCGTCTGTTTTCCGCAATATTTCTGCTGCAGCACGTGCATGTATTTCTGCTACTGCGATGTGCATTACTCGTCTCACTCTCACACCATTGCTGTGATATTTTCCCCTCCTTTAAGAGCAACTGAACATTGTTATTTTTCTCCCAACTGTAATTATAGATGAAATTACAATGAGTTATGTCAAATTATGAACTGAACGATAAAGAGATGGCGCTGGTATGTAACAGCAAGCATATTTATCATTATGGCAGGTTATTTCCTTTTCATCTAGTACCTACATCATTACGCATATTCATGAAAAACAGATGGTACTTTTCCCCCTTAAGTTCAATTTATTGATGTGCTTTCTTACATTGTATAGCATGTGAATGTACACATAATAACTTCAGTACTACAAAGTAAGTAAATAAATATTCTATGAGAACATTACAATTAGCTATTATAAGTCTTAATTTTCTTCAAGTGAATTGAACAACGTTGATATCTTTTGATAAAGTATTTGCTTTTCTTCTGCACGTACGGGTATGCCTTGTTTATGTTTAGTGGAATAACAAGGAGCAGCAGGTAACCTGCTGGCTTCCTTGGGCGACATCTTTAAATTGTGTCGCGCACTTCGTGTGTTTTGTCATTTGTTGTAACAGTTTTCTCTTACAAATTCGATTTTGGTTCAAGATTTCGATCCCATATAGATACATACTTTGAGTCGGATCCTAAATGTTCTTACGGTGCCTTAACAATACATTAATTACCATAATACGTTGCATTTGTTGTGTACTATTTGCTCATGGAAGAACAAACTGTTAGTCTCATTTTCAATGTTGCTAACTCATGGTTATTTTTCAGTTTTTCACAAAGAATGGTTGTCAAACAGTTGTGTCATTTCATGAAAATGGGCTAAGAAAATGAACAAGAGAAATCAAGTGAACTCGCTGTTCTTATTGAAGATAATTAGTTCCTTATAGTATTTCAGATCTTTGTTTGACCTTTCATTAGAGATGAGGGAATAGTTATTAAAGAAAAAGAAAGAGAGAGAGGGGGATAGAGAGAAGTTAAAGAGGATAAAACCTGTTTTAGTGATTCATTACGAAGTAATATGAGGCTAATTTTTTCAGTTATAATTTGTATATCGCCTTTTAAAAATGCGATCAGAATAAATGACCATTTTAAAGATGCAAAAACCGAGTATTCGGTGCCAGAAATGAAATAATGTACAAAGGAATCTTCAACATTTAAGAATTTTTGTAATATTGGATAGGAATGTTCATAGCTTTTGAGTCTTATTTTTTTCTGGCTGCAGTGAAATTAAGAGGAGGTACTATGCCCATGTTAAATAATGTGTCTTTATTCCTATGTATAACCTTAAAAGTTTCTTGGAATTTGTTGAATAAGATGTCGATAGAGTCTTCATACTCTCATGACTGGTATTAGTTTATGGCGTAGCTTTTCTGTTAGATATCAAATGAAAGGATAAGTCACGAGGATTCAAAATATATTTTATAGGTAATTTATTACATATAGCAAAGGAAATAAAAAAATAAATTCTCTATTTAATAAATAAGTAAACTCAGTAGTTTTCAAGTTCTTGCAGAATGAACAATTGCTTGTTCCGAACACTCGCTTGCCTGTAATGGAAACGTACAAGGAGCTCAATTTTGAAATGGAATGAGATAAAATCTTTTGAGTTTTATGTCCCACGATTATGCAGGCTAGGCTAAAGGAAACGGTGATGATGAAAACATGAATGAAATGGTGGAATGAAGAAAGTGGGAAGAAACTGAAGGACCCAGAGGAAACCCACGCACACGATGTTTGTCCATCACAAGGTTCACTGGCGCGAGCTGGGATCGAACCAGGAACCCCATGTGCCAGAGGTAAACGCTCTACCACTGAGCCACCGCGGCCCCACAACAGCTCAATTTTGAATAGATGTCGTGAGTACAACTGCACATGTTTCTAGATCTGATAATTAACTCCTTTGTGGCTATATGATCCGCATACTCGTCGTCGGGCTGGAGACCCGCGTTTGATTTCCGGAAGAAATGCATGTAGTTCGGATCACTCGTTCGGCTGTAGGTCCTAATCTCATAGAACCTTGTTGTTGAAGGGGACGATAAACTTTAATCCATCCACCCAACCATAGATCTGCTAGTAGGAACACTAAGTCATCATGTAATAGTGGATCTGAATCCTAAGATTTTAGGTAGATTCTCAGGTAGAGGAAACGTTAGGAATGGGAATAGTAAGTTTTAGTTGTAATTTACACTGGTAGAAGAAATTCAACATTCTTCACTTCTTCCTCCTGGTGCGTGTCTGTGTTTACATAGTATTTCAAAGATTCAGGAGAGCAGTGCGTACGCCACTACAAACGAGTGAAAATGGTTCCTGATTGTTCTATCACAAGCCCATGCCATTTTATTTTTAATATAATTGTTTTTGCTCCTTCAGTTTGTTTATTCATTTCTTAGCACAAAATTGTATACAACATTTTTTGTTTAATTAGTTGGCAACATTTCTGCACTGCAGTCTGCATTGTTTACAAGGGGTGCAAAGCTTCGTGAAAATCAGATTAGTTTATGGGTTTGTTTGCCTCGGCTGTTCTGAGCTTAAGGTATAAGACAAAAACCATTAAGAACAAATAACAAAGAAACTAAGTCTACCTGATGGCTAACTAAAAGAAATTATATAAAATGCAGTGAACTGATCAGTACCGTGCTGTATAACTATTTTTGGGCCACCTTGTAGTTACTTTAGTCTCATTCATATCTCTCTATGAATGCCTACTTTAGATGGCTTCGAAATGTGATGTTGGAGGAAAATTGAGAAGAAAATGAACACAGAGAATGACAAATGAGGATGTTTTGAAACGGATAGAAGAGGAGAGGATGCTTTGAACCAGCATTCTTCGTAGGAAGGCCAATTAGATTAGACAAATCTTGCAAAGAAATTGTCTTCTTCAGACCGCCATAGAAGGAAAGATGGAAGGAAAGCAAAGGAATAGGACGAAGAAGAACACAACTGATCGACAATTTGAAAAATAGAAGAAAATATTGGTTGTTAAAAGAGGAACCTGAAGATCGAGAAACGTGGAAGAAACATTTCCAGATCCAAACCTAAAATTACAATTTTTGTTGTATTGTTGTAGCTTTGTGCGTGTTTAGAAGCGTTCTCCTGTGAGATTTTCTAATAAGTGAGGAACCGGATGTGGTTGGAGTTATTGAATCGGTGTAAGTAGGATTGTAGCACATTATCGCCTCGCCTTTTTTAATCCTTGGGACAGGTATACAGGTATATACGGGTTTACGATAGTTTTTATATGCTTAGAGGTACTTTTTTACCTGTTTGTGGACCGATAATGACGTAATTTTACCCATAATTCACCTGATTTTTCATTAAATAAACACAATTCATTTTTATCACTCTACAAAAAGCCCTATTTATTTTTTATTAAGCATTAGAAACCCCTATTTATTTTTTATTAACCCACAGAAAGCCCTGTTTATTTTTTTATCAGCCCTGTTTATTTTTTATTAGTCAACAGAAAGTCCTGTTTATTTTTTAACACTGGTCCATGTTTATGTTTTATTACGCATTAGAAAGCTCTATTTATTTTTTATTAAGCAATAGGAGTTTTATTTATTTTTTAACAGTGCTCAGAAGCACTGATTGTTTTTTATTTAATTTATCACGTATGTGTGACCTTTGCGCTGGCGCCATTATCGTCGCGAGTTTCCCGCCCGCCCGCTTTGTATATTTGCCGCCCGCCCGACACTCGCGCTGCATCGAACGCTAGCTTTGATAGCGCTATTATTGTTTGATTGTGGTGCAAGTTTCCGCTCATTTGATTTGTATATTCGCCGCACGGCACTTACGATGCACCGAACGTTAGCTTTTTTTGCTGGTGCCATTAATGTTTGACCGTGGTGCGAGTTTTTTTTTACTTTTCACCCGTTCACTTTGTATACTTGCCATTTATTATTTGCACAATAACGGACAATTATGGTATTTTCCTCCCGCTTTGTTTAGTTTTAAGGACTATACATGATGCATGTATGATATTGCAATTATGTATTGAATTGCCTTATTATTATTATTATTAGTAGTAGTAGTAGTAGTAACGATCCTAGCATTAAATTATATAAAAATAATTTTTGTTGCCAGGGACGCGTTTCGAACTCACAACCCTTGCATTACTGATCCATCATCTTACCATTTAGCTACCGTTTAGCTGACGAGTACAACTGTTTCTTTGGCAGTAATGAAAAAGACCTGTAACGCTATCTATTTGTTATGTTTGAAAATGCTTTACTATCATAGATCCGTCTAGCGGTAACAGCTTGAACTACGTGGTCATTTGTTAAGTTTGAATAAGCGAAATTTAATTTTAATGGCCATATATGATTTGATGTTATCAACTACAGAAATACACTTGTATTATTGATTGATGCCCCTTTGTTAAAAAATTGAAGAGACCATACATTTTTATTTAGAGACAGCTAAGTTGAAATTTATAAACTTCCATATGATTTTATGTATTACGCCTAGAAATGCACACGGATAGGTGTAACTTATAATCATGCACGTCTTGCAATGTTGAATATTGTTTCAATTTTTATTTTCAATTTTCCATTTTTGATTTTCAAAGTTTTAGTTTTAATTTTGTTTCTGCATTTTTTTTATTTTCAATTCTACATTTTTGTTTTTCAAGTTGCACTTGTAATTTCAGTTTGCGTTTTTTCATTTTCAGTTTTACATTTTTTTGTTTCACGTTGCAATTTTTAATATTCGTTTGCAGTTTTTCATTTTCATTTTGACGTTTTTTTGTTTTCAAGTTGCACTTTTAATTTTAGTTTGTGTTTTTTCATTTTCAGTTTACATTTTTTGTATTTCAAGTTGCACTTTTAATTTTAGTTTGTTTTTTTCATTTTCAATTTTACATTTTTCTTTGTTTCAAGTTGCACTTTTTAAATTCTACTTCTGCACTTTTTCATTTTCAGTTTTACATTTTTTGGTTTCAAGTTGCACTTTTTAAATTTTACTTCTGCACTTTTTCATTTTCACCTTACATTTTTTTGTTTTTTACTTGTACTTTAAATTTTGTTTCTGCATTTTTATTTTCAGTCCTACATTTTTTGTTTTCAAGTTGCACTTTTAATTTTGGTTTGCACTTTTTCATTTTCAGTTTTTACATTTTTTGTGTTAAGTTTGTATAATATTTTTTACTTCTGATTTAATATGTAATACAAATAACTTTTATGAAGCTAAACATTTCAATCTGCCAATCATACAATTAAAAATTCAAATATGATAATATTTGTCATTTGATGTGATGCTTCATATTTAATGTTGATACATAATTGTACTGTAGTAAGCAAATATTAATCTGTAAGAATTCATAAGCCATATCTTATTATAGAAGTTAAATTAGCAATTATAATGTGTACTTGTCATATTTCAAATAATATAGTTATTGATACTAGATATGATATACTATATCTAGTGCAAAATGAATAACACTAATATATCAATCATATATTGTTCTGTAGTATTATAAATCAAATAATTCTTATTATAACCCAAACACATTAGCATGTCAATTAACTCTCCATATTTCATAAAATATCAATGTTTATTGTTAATTATAATGTGCTGCATCTATCAATAATAAAATTCTCTACCATATCTTTCTTGATGTCAAGTCCTAAGTTTAACTGCCAAAATGTATCAAAGTACCAATCGCAAAGTTAGTAGCTAACAAGAATTAGGTGTAATGCCTCCCCCCACACAAATCTAAATAATATGTTTATAAATGTTATATTATCCAATCTTTAAATATATAAATAAACTACTTCAATCTGGTAATTGTATATATAATGTTATGTTTCCTACTATGTCAATCTTTGTCTTCATTTCAACTAAATGCATGAGCTATCTAACATAATTATAATCTCTTTAGTAATAACCCTTATGGTTTGTGTCAATGCAAGCAAACATATGGCATACCATTTCCAACAATCGCAGCAAATATCATAACTGTTTCAAACAAAATACAATTTTACCTGTTGTTATTCTAGTAAACGTTTTAAATGATTATAAAAGTACTCAAGCATATGTAATACAGTACTGGTAAGTACAATAAGAATAAACATTCAAGTAATGTGCACAGCTAATAATCGTAAAACTAATAAATCTTGTCGTACTTATGGAGATGTTTAAATATCCTTGATATATTAATTCGTAATTGTGGCAATGTTGTCATCCTCAATAAGCTATAACCACAAACCTTTCTATAAATTCAATGGCTATTATATATGTCTAAATTAATAATCATACTACCGTAATCATTCTAAGTTTTAAGTCCAATTATTATAATTAGTTCCACACCTCAGTCTATCATATAAAGTGGATAAGTTTTCGCTATACAATTACACTGTCTAATAAATTTAGTAACAGTAATTATAAATGGCTGATTCTGTTCGATATCACATTAATAGTTGAAAATACATAAGGTTTCCATCATATACAGTATCGATGAAATGATAAATTGTAAAACAGTTGTGATGTCATAAAATAATATAAATATGTCATATTTATAGACATGTGTATCTTCCATGAAAAGTTCCTGTTAAAGAATGACCCTTCATAAGACACTCTTCTAAAGAAATTTGCAATATCTTGTTTCCTGTAAAAGTAGTTCGGACTGTATGCGTCACATACCTAGTCTTCAAACGTATAATAAAGGTTTTCAGGGAACAGGCATGCTGGTAACTACAGTGTTCAAACATCATAATACAAACGCTGGGTTATTAAAATGTCTTGTTATTGAAATTATACTTCATTCAATGACAGTTCAATTACTTCTTTCACAAGTTAAAGTTAGTGGGTAGTAACCAAGGAAATTATGCCATCAACAAAGTTTATAAAATGACTTAACAATATCTAAATAAAAACTTTAGCATTGCCGGGGATCTATGTTCTTGGATTTTTCTAGGAAAAACAATGTATAAAAATGATGCTTGTTTGTCAAAGAATGTTCAAAGTACATGTTATTGTACAATCTTACTGTGTTCTCTCCAATGTGTGGTTCTATGTATACATATTCGCAATATGACATTCCGTAAATAGTAACACTGGTTGTACTAATACTACTGCATTTTGTGTTTAGTAGTATTTCATAAAGTTTCTTATTTTCATAATATTTAAACAATCTATATCGTCAAAAATGCAACATGGACAAAACATTTTGATTACAATGACAGAATCTTGAGGCAAATATCTAAAATTACCGTCAATGTAGTTTCTATCCGTCCAAATAAAAAATGATAAATACTATTATCACTAGTTTCTCACTGAATTCTTTTCAGCAATTGGAACTCCCTATTCTTACTTATAATTGGGTGTTAAGCACTCGTTTCGGCTGCATATGTGGTCCCTAATTCAATGTTAGTTCCGAAGTTAATTTGAAGCTGACAATATTATGGTTATTTAATTTTTCATTTCAACAGTTATTCCATCATCATTCACCTTCGTATCGCCTAAACATGTTCCTGTAACGCTAAACTCAATAATTTTATTAATTGATCATCTCTAGTACTGATAATTTAAATTCAATCTTTAATTCTTGACGAAGCTATCTGCAAGTAATTATTTTTGTAAAAGTGATTTATTCCTTCTGTGTTGGTATACCATTCAGCTATCAAACAATAACTGTCCTACAATAATCATTTATTCTGCTCCGTATAGTATCAAACTTTTCAAATAGTCATAAATATATAAAATTTCCCTATATAAATAAACGAAATTAGTTTTTCAAAGGTACATCTATATACGTTTGTCGATAAGAAATTTGTTAATGTTAATTTCATGCAACCAAAATAAATAAACGAAATTAGTTTTTCAAAGGTACTTCTATATACGTTTGTCGATAAGGAATTTGTTAATGTTAATTTCATGCAACCAAAATAAATAAATCTAACTATTGTTAATCAAAATAAATTAAAGTTGTGTTCATATATCTATCACACATTCTGTAATGCATTCTCTGTTGTGAATATAAAGTTTAATGATTGAAATATGTTCAAACTATGTATATATATTCAATAAAAAAGTTCTGTGTGCTTTAGCAATATATGCATCTGTACTACCAAATAGTATATTCAACATTAAATATAACAAATCTTTATTACTGAAATGAGTCATAACTCTATATCCCTATCCACCAACCATGACAGTTCCCAATTTCCTATATAAAGTAAATTCATGTACTGTCTAAATGCATCTCTTGTCTAAATAAGTATACTTTCCCTATATCATGTTGCACAAACTTGGTTGCTTTAGTTTGTAACATGGCTATATAATAGAAGTATCAACAGGTATATGCAATGTAATAAAACATCAGATCAATAATACGTTCTGTGCTGCAAACGCTATAAATTGCTTAAACAGTATATCCATAATATGTCCTGTACCACCCAAGGTATAAATTGTTTAAACAGTGTATCCATAATATGTTCTGTACCACCACGGTATATACTGTTAAAACAGTGTATCCATAGTATGTCTTGCGCTGGAAGACGCTATTTAAACATATGTGTTCCATTCTTCAATTAGGAGCTATTGTGTCTAATTTCTTACTTAATGCCCATGCCAAAAAGTACTAAAATACACTGTCATGTTAATAAAGGGTATTTGTTCGTAATCATAATCAACATTCATTAGTTCTGTTTATTGTATGCTAGTAAAATATATCTCAATACATTTTTTATGTAAAATGTGCGTAAAATAAGTTTAACTAGTCAATTCTATGTGGTATAAATCCTCAAAGGTTCATAACGGTATTCATGAAAACTCTCCACTACCTACCATAATCAAATTAATGTCATTCTAAAATTTACCCTAGTTAGTAAACTAAAATATAATGCAACCAGTAGTGGGTACTGGCTATCAATGTCTCATAACTAGATATAAAAGTGTCAAAGAAAACAGCCCATGGCAGTACTCAAAGTATTTATAAGTCAAAGTGCTTAGGTAATATTAACAAAACAGAAAATGTATAAATAGGGGTTAGTTCTGTTCATAAAATAATAACTATTGTAAAATCACCTGTTGTACTGTAATAGGCCTGCCAGAAAATAATATATATACACAATTTCACAGTAAAATCAATGTTTGCATCATGTTCATAGTTATTAATGTTAAGTGTGGTTTCAAATAATGAGCAATGTTTCCCAAGTAACACGTCGGTATTAAACCTTCACCATGGCTAATCAAATAAAACTTTGAGTAAATAAAATTTCTATATATAATAAGTTATATTAGTTTAATAGACATCTTTCAAATAATTTCAAGGTTTCTTCATTATATTACTAGTCAAATTAAAGGCATAATTAAAGTTTCGTGAAGAATATATGTGTCTGAAATATGTGATGCTTTGAAATCTAAACAATTATTTGCTAGTTGTTAATAAGAAATATCGCTTAAATCATATCATTGTAAATATCCAGAGTTCATTATCCATAGATATTACGGTTATTGTGTGCCAACTACATGTACACTATATATATAATTGTGTATTAAACAAAATACTGTCACCAATAGTTGTAATATTTCCAGCTATTATCGAAATCTTATAAATTTCGCGAATTCTTATATCATAATTGTGATCCGTAATTATATATATATCCGTTAATTTAGTTTAGTTTAATATATAATGGAAATAATGAATAACTCATAATTTTTATATAAAATAATATGGTTAAAACCAAATGTCAGTAGAAAACAATGTGAAATTCTTACATTCTGTACACCTATATAGACATTCGGTGTTCATTTAAATCCAAATAAAAATGATGGTTCAATTAGATGCTTATTTCTAGTGTAAAGTATTTCTATATAAACATAATACTATAAACAAATACATATGTATATTCTCTGTAAATAAGTAAAATAAGCACTGTATCTATATTGCAAAGCATGTATTTCATATTGCACAATAAATAGCTGCAGATATTTACATAGAAATCGATATTACTACCGTTTTCACCACAAATAATTAAAATATTATATCTACTAATTCATAAGCAAAATAAAAAATGGTATCAGAAATTCTCTCTTGTAACTATACAGCAATTTTAAATAAGTAAAAATAGTTCTGTCTACAACATTTTTCGCACTACGTTCTCATAGATCTCATATTTTAAGTATCTCCAAGGATGTCCAACATTAAAATCTATATTGTGTAAATCCGTTCAAAATACTAATGCAAGTTTTCCTATGATCGTACATTTCTGTTTTTTCCACAATTAAAGCATATGTAAGGTTCTTCTCTTTGACATATAAAAAATAAAAATAATTCAGTCTGTATTATTATTAAACTAAAATATGTACACATATATCCTAATAAAAAGATGTAAATCTTATGTACTTTCACGTTGCAATACATGCGCCAGCATTATTTAAATCAATTCGGTATGTGTTTCCAAATAAGTATAATACATGTAATATATACATAGATATATCTGACCATTTTCTATTCACCAGTGCAACAAGTTCTAATCCTGATATTATTTCGTTGTAGACCTCTTTAGCATTACACTTCATACACAATATCTATAATTAATATATAGTAACGTATTACATAAATTATAAATACTAAAGTCTGTATGTATTATCTTGTTTAAACCGTACAAATGGTGAAAAACCTTATACCTGCCAAAATGCGTCACAATTTTAATTCAGTAAAATATATCGAAGATTTGTAATAATCAAGTATAGTACATGTACAGCCATGAAAATATATCCTAATAAGACACACGACCTTACCTGTAAGATTTTAGCTCTATATTATTTCCGTAAGTTCAATAAAAATTACTGCAACTAATTCCATACCGCTTAAATGCACATAATATTCAAAGTGTACGCACATTGTCCTATTCTGTCATACAGTTACAGCACATCATTTGTTTTCCTTGTAGAATATATCCAATAGCATCTTCTTGTATACAATATTATTCCAAAAAATACGAAAAAATGCAAGCTTTTCATTATCTTAATCAGCACCATGGTAAGAAACCTTATACCTGCTAAAAATGCGGCACAATTTTAATGCAGTAAAATGTATCAAATTTTGTAATAAACAAGTATAGTACATGCACAGTTATAAAAAATATATCCTAATAAGACACACGACCTTACCTGTAAGATTTTAGCTCTATATTATTACCGTAAGTTCAATAAAAATTACTGCAACTAATTCCATACCTCTTAAATGCACATAATATTCCAAGTGGTACGCACATTGTCCTATTCTGTCATACAATTACAGCACATTATTTGTTTTCCTTGTAGAATATATCCAATAGCATCTTCTTGTATACAATATTATTCCAAAAATACGAAAAATGCAAGCTTTCCATTATCTTAATCAGCACGATGGTAAGAAACCTTATACCTGCTAAAAATGCGGCACAATTTTAATGCAGTAAAATGTATCAAATTTTGTAATAAACAAGTATAGTACATGCACAGTTATAAAAAATATATCCTAATAAGACACACGACCTTACCTGTAAGATTTTAGCTCTATATTATTACCGTAAGTTCAATAAAAATTACTGCAACTAATTCCATACCGCTTAAATGCACATAATATTCAACGTGGTACGCACATTGTCCTATTCTGTCATACAATTACAGCACATTATTTGTTTTCCTTGTACGATATATCCAATAGCATCTTCTTGTATACAATATTATTCTAAAATACGAAAAAATGCAAGCTTTCCATTATCTTAACCAACACAATGGTAAAAAACCTTATAGCTACCGAAAATGCGGCAGAATTTTAATTCAGTAAAATGTATCAAATTTTGTAATAAACAAGTATAGTACATGCACAGTTATGAAAAATATATCCTAATAAGTCACGCGACCATACCTGTAAGATTTTAACTCTATATAATCACCGTAAGTTCAATAAAAAGTACTGCAAGTAATTCCACACCCCTTAAATGCATGTAGCATTAAAAGTGGTAGGCAGTTTGTCCTATTCTGTCATATAATTACAACACATTGGTTGTTTCCCTTATAGGATATAACCAATAACATCTTCTTGTATAAAATATTATTTCCTAAATAGCAAAAGTTATCAAATAGTCATTGTCGTGTTTCCATATGTAACATAAAGCATCTATTCGTAACGTTTTTTTTTTTGAGTAATCGATAATTTTTTTCTGAAAATTGTAGGGTCTGTGTTAAGACGCTATGGGGCCTACATTCATATATAACAATGCTATTTTACAAAAATAAAATATTTTTACTTACATGAAAGCACTCTGTACACATTTAAATTGTTGTAAATACATCAAATATCTGGCAGTCTATTTAATGTTGTTTCAAAGTTAACCCAATTCCTGTAGCAAAATCAATCGTCATATAACACTTCTCAGCACTTAAACCAAACATTATAAGAACTATATTCTTATAATCCAGCACACAATAAATGGTAGCTAATATATTTATCTCTGGTACTTGTTAATTCCATAGTAGCAATTACATATATATATTCCGGTTCTCAATCATAAAAAAATACAATATACTTAAATATTATGCTTCATACCGTAATCCAATTTAAAATATTTTCAAGCTATTATTTATCTAATTCTTTCAAATGGAAATCGTGGCGGCAATTAGCATAAAAACAATCTTCACCATTTCGTCAATCTGTGCGACATATATATTCATCAATGCAAAACCGTAGTACCAAATCCTCCAACAGATACAAAGTTGTAATACTCCGCCCGCTCCAAATCCATTATGTGCCGTTCCGTACATTCAAATACGCTAACGCAAACCAATACTAAACTGCACCCTTGTATAAACATGGGTGCATCTATAAAATAAAATACAAATTGTTCTATTTTATAGCGATTCAATATACTTCTACACACCATATTATTAAATAAAAAATCTTAAATAAAATAATAAACTACCCTACAGAGTCCATACGTATCCAATTAAACCTAATTTAATAACCTCCTTGCAAACTAATATATTACGCTTAAATGTTGCTTCAATTCAATAAACAATAATATTTTCTCTATTTATTTTATTCTGTTCTCTTCCTTGTACATCAAAATCACATGTAATTCACCTTAAGTCTCCCTTTCATTCTGTATCAGTCTCCCATATAACATGCCTGTTAAATGGTGTTGCGGTTATTGCCAATAGATGGCAGCACAGTTGTACATATCGTAGTACTGTGGGGTTCCGCTTTCTTTATCAAAATGTATCGTTATCTATTATTATTATTTGAATTTTATAATAATTAAACACATGTTAAAACAAAATTTAATATAAATTAAACATATAATGCAATAATGTATTAAGCTATGCAACTTCGCGCAACCAAATTCTTCACAAGTTTAATTAGCATTATACGGAAATGCAAGAGAGATGGCGTAACCCTCTAATGGCTAGGGTTAGGAGACACTCTACCAGCATACCATTTTGAAATGAAAATATATGAATAAAGTTTAAAGTACCAATCCCTAACCCTATAACCTTTAAAAAAAAATGCAAGATTGCCATACAAGAAGCAGGTAACTTATACATCCCAACCTCTAAATCTACTTCATACACACCTCACCTTCCTCCACAATACCTCACACTGATCAAACGCTCACGTCAGTCATACAGAGAATTTGTACATACTCGCAATCCAGAGGCATTACGCCATCACCGACAACTACAGCGTATGGTCCATAACTATATTAAGGCCTATAAACTTCGTTGCTGGATTAAAGCTTGTAATAATCTCTCAGACACTACCAATCCCAGCAAATATTGGAAACGTTTCAATGCACTTTGTGGCAAGTTCTCCAAACCAAAATACCCTCTCTTACTCGGCGACATACCAGCAGATACTGACACGGACAAAGCAAACGCCTTTGCTGATCATTTACAGACGATATTCACACCTCCCATGATGGGCACTACCCCACATGTGGTCGATAGGCTTAACACTTCATCAGTACAACTCCAGCCCAGCAATAACCATATGCTCCACGCCAATACACCTTTAACGACACCAATTACACTCCAGGATATCACTGCAGTTGTTCGCAACAAACGTAATACAGCACCTGGCTTAGACAATATTACCTATCGTCATA
This sequence comes from Thermobia domestica, assembly GCF_964235325.1. Taxonomy (NCBI): domain Eukaryota; kingdom Metazoa; phylum Arthropoda; class Insecta; order Zygentoma; family Lepismatidae; genus Thermobia; species Thermobia domestica. The sequence goes on along the minus strand of NC_137458.1, from coordinate 237,941,350 downwards.
TTAAGGAATGTCCTGGCACTCTGTTAATCTTACTTGCTAATATCTACACGTTCATCTTCCGTACTGGATTCTTTCCAATCTCTTGGAAAACTTCTAAGACGCTCATGTTCCTTAAACCTCATAAACCACCACAGGATGTTGCTTCATATCGACTCATACAACTCACTACCACATTCAGCAAAATCCTGGAACGTATATTGGTTAAACGACTGCACGTTTATTTGGCCGATCGTCATCTTCTTCCTATCACACAAGCCGGTTTCCGACCATCATTCTCTATAAATGATCAGCTTCTTCGACTTACCTCACTTATCACTCAGCACTTTAATTCCGCACAACCATCCTGTCTGGTACTATTCGATCTGGAGAAAGCCTTCGACAAAGTATGGCATAATGGTCTCATCTACAAACTTCTTACCCTACAGCTTCCGATAGTATACATCCGTTTCCTTTACAGCTTCATTTCCAACCGCCTCGCATACATCTCTGTTAACTCCAGTCTGTCACATCCTATTTTTCTACTATCAGGCGTACCACAAGGTTCGGCCTTGTCTCCGTTACTTTATTTGCTCTATGTTGCTGACATGCCTCGGCTTCCAGAGGGAATCCACTTATTTCAATATGCCGACGATACAGCGTTCCTTGCCTTGTGTAACACCATACAACAAATAAACTCAGTTCTACAGATTGCAATCAATCGCTTCACCTCATGGTGTACTCGTTGGAAACTCACCATAAATGCGGCTAAAACTCAAGCTATTGTCTTTCTACCACCCCGCCGAAGAGCAAGAGTCCGTCGAAATCCTCGCAATATCGCACTCCATGTAGATGACGAACCTATACGACTCAGTAACACAGTCACCTATCTTGGGATTACTTATGACCGTCACCTAACATGGAACAAACACTTAGCAACTATCACTGCAAAAGCCTACAATAGACTCAATTTGTTGAAACGCTTAACTGGTACGACATGGGGACTTAAGGCACAAGTAATTCTAAATACATACAAAGTTTTCTTACGGCCAATCTTAACATACGGATTCACGGCGTGGATAGCCGCTTCACCTAAATTCTATCAAAAGCTTCTGATCCTAGAACGACATGCGTTCCGCATAGCCTTCCGTGTCCGATTACCTAGCCCCACCCAGGAACTATACCAACGCATCACTTTCCCTACATTACAGTATTACATCGAAAAACTACGTCTCACCTATATCAACAAACGTTTCCAAAACCAACACCCTTTACTTTATGACACTATGCGATACCTGGAGTTGCATCCCACACTACATCGTTATTATCATCCACCTTTATCTCTCCTGTTTACGCTGTATCAATACATTTTACCCCCGAGAGATCCTTCGTTTTTTATCATCTCTGACTACATTATTCACGACCACCTTCCACTCATTCATCCATCATATCCTGCACAGTAATTACCTTTGTCTACTCACTTGGGCTTCCCCTGTTCTTCATCATCGCCTAGAGATGCCCCTAGGCAGAAGATAATTTCATTTGTCTGATTATCAAAACCCATGTGTTGTCCTGTGCTTCGCACCTCGCCTCATTCTTCATCCTCATACGCTTATCAAATTTCCATTAATTTTCATTTTCTTTTCTTGTATATTGTTATTGAATCTCACCTTTTACATTAATTTGTTATAGTTAACACTTACTATATATGAATATATGTTTCATTCCTTTCATAATGGTAAGGATCAAAGTTCCTTACATCCCATTTAGTTCTTTTCATTTTGTTGTTTTGTTATTTATGGTAACATTTGATATTAATAAGTTCAATAAAGCACATAGACCACCCATTGTCCTCTGCACCTAAAGTCCTTTCTCTCACTCACCTCACAGAGGGCGTAACCCTCTTAAAGGTTGCTAGCCACTTTGGCTAGCCGGTAAAAAAATGCAAGCAATACTCATCAGCTTGACGTACCATACGTCAACAGCTGCCTTTTGTAAGAACCTAGCCTAGCTGGGAAGTGTTAACGTGCCTTCGAGGACGTTGTTTATTTATTTATTTATTTATTTATTTATTGTCTTCAACAGAGAATATATTCTCCAATTACAGAAGACCTGTACAATATATTTTACAAGTTTACTATTGTAATATATTTAAAAGAAAAATAATAAAAAAGTAATAAGAATATAGATAAATATATACAATTAATTTTGTAACAAACTATTTAAAAGTGAAATAGCTACAGTAGCAGAAATACATGAAATTAATACGCTTATACATAAACATGTGAATATGCTTTTAGGAATTCATAAAACATTTTGTCGCAACAATTCACAATAGGTTCGAAATGACATATTAAAATCTAAATACGGCAATTTTTGTGATATAATATTATATGTTTTGCACATTCGGATCAATGGTGAACTGCTGTAATGCTCCGTTCTAGGTGTATCATATAATAATAAGCACCTCTGTCGAGTATTAGCCATTTTTGTGTTAAATTTTAATAGTCCCAGAAACGAACTGTTATCGTATATACCTTTAATCAGTTTGTATAAAAATATTTGTTCATGTAGTTTTTGTCTATTAGATAATTTAGTATAATCAAATTCATTTAGCAAATGCTGGTATGATATTCTATGTCTTGTAGCTGAGATGTGGTATTTCCGGAAATATAAATAACGTAGAAAACGTTTCTGAACTGCTTCTATTTTATTGGAATGGGAGAATGTAGAAGTTTTCCATATTAAGGATCCGTATTCCAACTTACTTCTTACTAGACTATTAAATAAAACTTTACTAGAATTAATAGTTCTAAAGTTTGCAGCGTTTCTGATGATAAAACCTAATTGTTTGTATGCACATTTAACTATATAATCCCGGTGATTGTTAAACGTAAGTTTTGAATCTAATATTACACCCAAATCTTTAATATAATTTACCCTCTGAACTAACTGTTTATTAATTGTATATTGAACTTCCGGGCTGTGCTTAATATTACTAAACACAATATAATTACATTTCTTAACATTAAATTGAAGTCTATTTCTTACTGACCAGTTATACAATTCATCAATGTCCTGTTGTAGATATAGGCTATCTCTTTGATTATTTACTTCGATAAATAATTTAATATCATCTGCGTACATTAGGAAGTTGGCATATTTAACAGTATTAAATATATCATTAATATATAATATAAAAAGAAGAGGTCCAAGGTTGGATCCTTGAGGTACTCCAGTATTACATCTATATTCTACGGACTTAAATTGTTTGTACATCACATATTGCACTTGATCCGTAAGGTACGATCGGAAGAGTTTTATATATTGTGAACATAATCCAAATTTATCAAGTTTATCCAATAGTATTGTATGATCAATCTTGTCAAATGCTTTGGAAAAGTCAAAATAGACTGAGTGGACAGATGAACGCCTATGGAAAATAGTATATATGTATTGAACATAATTAATTAAATTTGTAATTGTAGATCTGCCAGGGTAAAACCCATGTTGAAATTCCGAAATATGTGGTTTGACATGCTTTAGAATTCGATCAAACAAAATTTGTTCAAATATTTTTGCTGGTGCACATAATATTGCTATAGGTCGATAATTTTCAATTACTTTGCTATCTCCTGATTTCAAAACAGGACATACTCGAGTTGTTTTCCATAATGTAGGGAAACAACTAGTTTTTATAATCATATTAAAGATGGAGCAAAGTGGATTCATAAGTAGTTCAGAGCATGCCTTAAGTATATAAGGAGGTAATCCATCAGGTCCACCAGCCTTTTTTGGTTTAAGTTTCTTTATAGCAATTCTATATTCATTGATGGATACACTATTTAAAGTTAAACTATGAGAAACAAACATATTATCACTAGTGGGCCAATCCATGTTATTGGGGGAGGTTTCATATACAGATTGAAAGAATTGGGCATACCCATCAGCTATACTTTTACCAGTTTCCAATACATTATTTTGATATTTTAGTATGCTATTATTATGTCTCTTCTTTCCCTTTTTATTTTGAACTAAATTCCAAAAAGAACGGATATCACATTTAATGTCTTTTTCAATTTGTTTTACAAAATCAGAGTATGCAATACTTATCATTTTCTTTAATTCTCTCCTGATCTGTACGAACATAAATTTATTATATTCAGAAAATTTTGACTTTTTTCTATAATATTCTTTTAATTTTAATTTATCTATAATATTCTTCGTGAACCAACATGGATATTTCTTTTGAGTATATATCCTTTTCCTGGGAACAGTTACATCAAATATTGAGTTCAAAATCTGATAAAAGTTATAAACTGCGTCCTCTACATTACAGGAGGTACTTACAACGTTAAAGTTAGCTTCACTTAAGAGTTTATATAATTGCATAAAATCCGCTCTTTTAAAATTTCGTTCAATAATATATTCTTTTTTTATATAGTTAATTACTCTTTCTTGTTTAATCATAATAATTAATGGAGGATGGTGTTTATCCGGTTTAACCATTGGGTCATTTTCTTTGAAGATTTCAATTCTTTCTTCAAAATTCGATAAAACTAGGTCAAGAGTTCTATAATTACAATTCCTAATATTATTCAGTGAACACAAACCAGAAATATTCAAAAAAAATCTGAAAGTGTTTTGTAACAAGTTCCTCCTGTTGTAAGATCATACTTAGAATCAGTGATTAAAGGAAGATTAAAATCTCCTATTATAATTACATTTTCATTAAACCACTCGTAATTTGTTTCAAATAAATTATAAAAAGATATATAACTTTCAATTTTAGATGCAGGGCAAAAATAAATTCCAAAAATGTAATATACTTGGTGGTTTAAAATTATTCTAACACAGATAACTTCATTTTCATTACCCAGATCAATTCTATAAGAGCTGATATCCTCTTTTACTGCAATCAGCACCCCACCACCTCTTTTGTTTAATCTATCAGTACGATAAACTTTGTAAGAATCAGTAAATAATTCATTATTTGTAATTCCATCATGCAACCATGTTTCTGTTAATACAATAATGTCATATTCACAAGACAAGCTATTCAGATAAAACTCATTAATTTTAGTATTCAAACCATTTACATTTTGATAATAAACAGTCATGCCATTATGACAATCCATCTATTATATATTTAAAACATCTTCAAGTGTTTTTAATACAAATACATTCCTATCATCTACCCTTTTTCTCAGTTTTATTGTACCTGCATCATCCACCCACAAATAAGCATAACCCTTTTCCCGTTTAACTTTCCTAGCCTGTCTCATGATATCCTTTCTATATCGAGTTAGACTTTGATTGATGTACACGGGTTGGTCTTTACTGAAGCCAACTTGAATTGCGTTCAAATTTCTTTTAACCTTCCTTTTTCGCAAGAATTCCTCTTTATCAACCCTCCTAACAAACTTAACAATAATACCACTTTCAGGCTGATTTGCAGTCTGTTTCAACCTATGACATACATCAATTGCTTCCGTTTTAACATCTAAGTCCGAAGCATGACCGACACTTTTTACAATTTCATAAGTATTTTCATTCGGTAAGTGTGGAATTCCATATATTTCAATAGTATTTCTCCTGTTATATTGATCTACATCATCAAGCAATAACCGCGTTTCGTTTAGTTCTTTCTTTAAAAGTGAATTTTCTTCCTTTAGTTGATCAATTTTAACAACACACTCATTTATTGTCTCAGTTTGAGTTTTTATTAGGGCTGTAGTTTCATCTAGTTTCTGGTGAGCAAATTCTAATGATTTTCCCAGTTCACGTTCAAGTTCTTTATTAGAGCTTTTTAATTTCGTCATTTCGTCTTTGAGATCCTTAAGCAATTTGTAGATATCTCTCAAAGATGGAATATCGGGATCTTGAGCAACTTCCGCGTGCATACTAGCGCGTCTGTTTTTTGAGCAATTTTTACACCTCCATGATTGATTCATAGATTTCATGCATTCAATATCAGTATTGGTTAATTTTGCACATTTCAAATGGCATAGATTATAACAGTCTGTACACTGAACTTTGGACGATTCTTGTCTTGGTATAGATTTTTCACATTCAATACACGCACTCATTTTATTATCGTGTTTTGTTTCTTCTACAACTGACAATCTAGTGATATTAGGACGCACTTCGAATATATTAACTCGGTGCTGGCAACTATGTCAGTAACTATCAATTGTTTGTTTACATTTACACCTCACAGCTAACCAGCAGCATGGTTTTCAATGTTTAAATGTAGATAAACTAGACAAATGACGTCTTAGGTAATTCAAACAAATCTACATTACTTACTGTTTATGCTAGTTCACTTCACTTGAGATCACAACACAGAAAAACCATCACATTTACATAAAAACTTCGGAGCACAAACGAATACGTGTTACCTTCCCATCGCCAGTGTAGCCACGTTGTGTTGCATACGCACAATCGAGACCAGCACGCATACGCTCTCACTAGGATTGACAGCGCTTTTCAGTGCTGGAGGGTGAAACCTTTCATCATCATCATTATTCATCTGTAGACGCAACACATCTCTTCATTCGGGCAATCGCCCAAGGACGGATTTTTCGATGGCGGACTCACGATTAGGCCCTGGCAAAACGAGAAAAGGCAAACATCACGGGTTACCTCAAATTCTTGTTGGACCATCCGAGAGTACTAAGAAGACTCAGCTTCGGAAGGATCCTAGGCAATGTCATTCTTCCACCAGTAAATCACAGCAACGCCGAGGTTCCCATGCTTCCGTTGCTTCTGCTTCTTCAATTGTATCATCCGATTCCGTTCGTAGTAGATCACCACAACCACTAGCATCGAACGATAGCTATTCTGAACGTCTTCAGCAATCTCCACCATCCAAGAAACAACATCTTGCATCCACATCGAATCTAGATCAGATTCCACTGGACACTGCTGCATCTACAACCGATAACACCGTGCCTCCTTTGTCTTCTATCTATTCCATGCTGCTCACAAATATCGATACGAAGTTCAGCAATGCAAAGTTCGTTGCAATTCAACTTCGTAAATATCTCCTCGAGCTGCGATCACACAAATCCTACATACTCGAAACGGCATCATTCTAAAAACATCCGATCCAACTCTTCTTACTACCATTAAAAACAAGGTGCCTATTGATACCTTTGGTCGGGATGCGAAGATTCAAGCACTCACATCATCCACTCGCAAACAGCCTCCACCTCCGAAACGTTCCCCATTACTATCTGTAGTCATCCGTGGGATTGACCCATCTTATACAGATGACGAAATACAGGAGGAGCTCAAGCTGGAGGGTCATACCATCACTAAAGTCTTGCGAATTCGTAATGATCAAGGACCCACATACATGGTTCGTGTCCTAACCACGCATCAAGACACTATTGATGAGTTATTGGCAACAGGTGCTTACATTTACAATCATAAACACCGTGTTGAACCATCTAGGACACCAGTTCCTATGCCAGTTCGGTGTGAACGGTGTCAGGTCTATAATGCTCATCATACAAACGATTGCAAAAACACAAGTAAATGCGGATATTGTGCAGGCCCGCATACCACCCGAACTTGTAGCAACTTACAGTTACCACCTAAATGTGCCACTTGCAATGATCAGCATCCGGCATATAGCTACAAGTGTAAAGCTAAACCAGAAGCTATTCAGGACCATCCAGAACTCGTAGTTCCACTCAGACCACCTGCACAAACCCACACTACTCCACATCCGATAGATGCGCCTGTCTCGTTAGATCAACTCTTGACTTTCCTGACTTTAGCTTTACAGAACATCCATCCCTTTATAAGACCCCACATACTCCAGCAAATCATTCTTGCGGCTAAAACCACTTTTCATGTTAATTTCACAGCCACTTATTCAGGAAATACAGTTCATTTTCATAAATCCCATACAACTAATCTTGACTAGTTTACTCTATACCATGGCTGTTACTTTTCTCTTTCTTAATATCCGGTCTTTACCCAAAAACAAAATCTTATTCGAACAGCTTCTTCTTGAGGAACGTGTCACAGTGTTCTTACTAAATGAAACTTTCCTCACAAAATCACGAACATGTCGTTTACCACGATACACTATGTTGCACGCAGAAAATCCTATACCTTCACTCCGAGCCAATGGGGGAGTGGCCATTGGATTTTCTCCTCATCTACCGTTTCGTCAACATCATTATACAACGACACCTCTTCCGGAATATCTCCTCGCCACTGTCTATTTCAAAAACGCCATCATCACATTGGCAACAATATACATCAGACCCAACCATCCTCTACCAGAGCAATTCGTGCAATACATTTCAAATACTTATAAGACGTACATTATCATGGCTGACTTTAATATGCATAGCCGCACCGATGGCGAGAGGACAAATTTTGTTAATTTCATTACGACCAATACCACTGGTATCATACTTGATCTTCCACAAGCAACCCGTCCTATTTCCAACACAACGCCAGATATAGCTATAACCTCAGCAAACCTTGTATCACATTGCACGCTCGATATTCTTGATCTTCTGGGTAGCGACCATGCTCCAATTAAACTCACCTATCAGCCAAATACCACCACCAGGCATATTTCATCTCCACCACTCCGCTTAAGCGTCCGTTACGATAAGGCTAACTGGGATAAATATCGCACACATATCTCTCAACTCACTGATCATCTTACTGAACCAAATACAGGTGAAGATTTAACTGCTGTCGTTGATAATATTACTTTAGCTATTCAAGAGGCCAGTCATTTGTATATTCCAACTACCAAATCTCGTCCATATCAGCCTAAACTTCCGCCGCAATATCTCACACTAATCCAACGCTCACGTCAATTCTATAGAGATTATCTTCGCACCCGCAACCCTGAAGCACTCCGCCATCACCACCAACTACAACGCACAGTTCACAATTACATTAAAGCGTATAAACTTCGTAAATGGGTAAACACATGCAATAATCTATCCGAGACTTCTCATCCAACCAAATTTTGGAACCGTTTCAATGCATTATGTGGCAAATTTACTAGCACACCCTATCCGATTCTGCAAGGCGACACGCCTGTTTCCACCGATAGTGATAAGGCAAATGCTTTTGCTGATCACTTACAGGAGATTTTCACGCCATCATCCGGCAATGCTCCAGTCGCTGCAGATAGGCTTAACACATCCACACCACACCTTCAACCAAACACTGCCCATCTCTTACAGCCAGACACAGCCATATCTCAACCCATTAGTGTTCACGAGATCTCACAGGTTCTCCACCATAAACGAAATACTGCACCTGGTCTAGATAATATAACATACCGCCATATCAAAGAGTGCCCTGCTTTGTTATTACTCCTCCTCGCTAATATCTATACGTTTATCTTGCGCACAGGCTTCTTTCCCTTAACATGGAAAATCTCTAAGACACTCATGTTTCTAAAACCAAATAAACCACCCCAGAACGTTTCATCATATCGTCCTATTCAGCTAACTTCGACTTTCAGTAAGATTCTGGAACGTATCCTGGTCAAGCGCCTACATATCTACCTAAACGATCGCAGCTTAATTCCTATCACACAAGCCGGCTTCAGACCCTCCTTTTCTATTAACGATCAGCTTTTAAGACTCACATCACTTATTACTCAACATTACAATTCTGCAAAACCATCCTGTCTAGTCCTATTTGACTTAGAGAAGGCGTTTGATAAAGTCTGGCACCACGAGCTAATATACAAGCTTCTTCAGTTTCGACTCCCCATGTGGTACATCCGCCTAATATACAATTTCATTACCAACCGTCTCGCCTACATATCCATTCATGACTGTTTATCGCATCCGATCTTTCTACTTACTGGAGTGCCACAAGGGTCTGCATTATCTCCTTTACTCTACCTCTTGTACGTTGCTGACATGCCCAGACTACCTGATAACGTTCATCTTTTTCAATATGCCGATGACACGGCTTTCCTTGGACTCGGAAACTCTATCCAACAGATCAATACCGTTCTCCAGCTTGCTATCGATCGTTTCAGTAACTGGTGTAATCACTGGAGACTTACTATTAACGCAACAAAAACACAGGCCATGGTCTTCTTACCTCCACGACGCTCTTCCAGAGTTCGCAGAAACCCACGTCGCTTATCTCTCCATGTTGATGAAGTACCGATTCAGGCCAAAAATACAGTACCGTATCTGGGAATTACCTTTGATCGCCATCTTACATGGTCGCAACATCTGAAAACAGTCACTACTAAAGCCTATAATCGCATCAATCTTTTGAAACGTCTTACTGGTACTACATGGGGTCTGAAGCCACACACAATCCTCAACACCTACAAAGTTTTTCTCCGACCAGTTTTGACTTATGGTTTCACTGCCTGGATAGCCGCCCGACCTCAATACTATCATAAACTTTTCATCTTAGAACGCCACGCTTTCCGTACAGCTTATCGAATTAAGCTCCCTAGCCCTACGCAGGAACTTTACCGCCATATTACTTTTCCAATTCTGAAATATCACCTCGAAAAACTGCGGCTAACATACATCTCTAAACGCTTTCAAACTCGCCACCCCTTACTTCAAGATGCAATGCATTATATAGCAGTTCATCCCACACCTTGCACCTACTTTTATCCACCACCCTCTCTACTGTTTACATTATATCACTACACGCTTCAACCACCAGACCCAACTTTGCGATTCATATCAGAATATGTTGTTCACGATCATCTCCCTCTCATCCATCCATCATTTCCCGCACAGTGATGACCTTTGTTTATTAACTTGGGCTCCCCATGTTCTCATCAGTGCCTAGAGCAGCCCCTAGGCTGAAGAATAAGCTCATTTGTCTCACTAACATCACCTAAAGTGTTGTATTGTGTATTGCACTTCGCATCATATTTCATGCTTATTGATATATTTTGAAATGCTTTGTATCATTATTTCTATTCTTATATTTCACGCACATTTTTCAATGCACGTTTTCACGTATTTCTAATCATCATGTTTTTGTATATTTAACTTTGTTTTATGCACCTCACCAAATGTTAAGGATCAAAGTTCCTTAAGTCACCATGTTAATTCATTTTGACAATTTGAAGTTAATAAATATTTAATGAAACACTTAGCCCAACAACAGTAAACTTAACCTATCCTATCACTGCACCTCATTCCTAACAGAGGGCATAACCCTCTTAAAGGTGGCTAGCCTTTCTGGCTAGCAAGGAAAAAAAGAAATGCAAGCGAGGTGTCCTAAGCTCAACGAACCCTCCAGATGCAACACTTGCGACGGGGAACATCCAACTTACTCCTACAAGTGTAAGGGCAAACCTAAACCACTTCCAGATAAGCCCGAGACTGTTGTACCTCTACGCATCCATGTGTCATCACGTGCGACTAGTACCACAGCGACCACACAAACATCTTACTTACCACCACCTACTGTGGAAAGTATTTTGAAGTTCATCACTATCGTTCTACAAAATGCCTTTCCCTTCCAGCGTGAGGCTATTCTAAATCATGCAACCAAAGCTGCCTTCGATATATTCCAGCTCCACATGGCAGCTACATATTCCGGCCTGTCTACCTACTTCCATTTTCACACAGACACCCATCATGAATAGTACAGGTCAGAGAAGGAAGATTATTACATTGCTATTCTGCAATATTCGTTCGCTACCTACCAACCGAGTTCTCCTAGAAACTTTAGCAACTCAGCAAAATGCAGATAGCATCCTTCTTAATGAAACCTTTCTAAAACAATCTGACCGCTTCTATCTTCCACGTTATCATCTCATACGCTCTGATCTGTCACAAAACATCGCACGTGGTGGTGCAGCAATAGCCGTTAAGCATTCTATTCCACGGCGCCATATCATACCACCTTCTCCCGGGCAATATCCCGAACACGTCATACAGACGCTCTATTTTCCAGCTACTACTATTACCATCGCCACCATCTATGTTCGATCTACACAGCCACTTCCGTATCGTTTTCTGACGTACTTAGACCTCAACTTTAAAACATACATCTTCTTAGCAGACATCAACTACCATTCTCGTACTGCAGCTCAGAAACAACGCTTTCATGATTTCCTCCAAACTACTCATAGTTCTTTACTGCAGCTTCCGCATCCTACTCGTCCGGAAAGCGACACTAGTCCCGACGTGGCAATCATCTCCAATAATCTGTTACCACTTACTACTATAGATGTCCTTGGTTCCATAGGTAGTGATCATCTCCCAATACTTCTCTCTATAACTCCACGTCTGAAATCCACTGCATCTGCATCACCACGCACACCCAGGTATAACTTTAGCAAAGCTCGGTGGGATCAGTACAGCACTTATATTACTGAAAATCTGCCGGCTCCTGCACCTACTCTCACAACAGTTGCATCTATTGAAACACTCTCACATACTCTGACTGACATAGTCTCTCACGCTACGGATTCCGCAGTTCCTAAATGTGCCAACAAATTCTCTAGACCTCGTTTACCAGCACGTGCCCTCGATCTTCTCCGGCGCTCACACGAGTATTTAACAGAGTTTCGTCGCACACATGACCGCCGATTTCTTCTTCTGCATCGTCAATTGCAACGAACGGTACAGAGCTACATAATAGCCCGCAAACGACTAGACTGGCGCGCCTCCTGTAATGCTTTGCGCCAAGAAACAAATCCTACTACATTCTGGAATACCTTTAAACGTCTAACATTTCAGAAACAGGGCCCACAATACCCCATCATTTGTGCTGGCCAAGTACCAACGACGGATGGAGAAAAGGCGACTGCTTTCGCAACATATCTTGAGGGAATCTTCACTCCACACACTACACCTTTGTTCACTTGTCCTACAGATACTCATATCTCACACGCTGGTTCTCTCGTGCAGCCATCATTTCAACCTGATTTCCATTACCATCTTGATCCCACAAATCAGCTCACTGCTCCAATAACATCAGATGATATTACAGCTGTTCTTAAATGCCGTCGCAACACAGCTCCGGGAGCAGGCTCAATTACATATCGTCAACTGCTTAAGGCACCTGTGGCGTTTCTAGTCTTACTTGCTTCTTTGTATACAACTATTTTATCTACAGGATATTTTCCAACTAAATGGAAACTTGCTAAAATTGTGGTCTTTCTAAAACCTCGCAAAGATCCAACTGCTGTATCATCCTACAGACCCATTAGCCTTACTAACGTGTTTAGCAAGACACTAGAACGCATTATGGTAAAACGGCTACATCACTATCTACAACTCACGAACAAACTACCAACTATTCAAGCTGGATTCCGTCCACTCTATAGCACTGCTGACCAATTACTCAAACTTTCTACACTACTAGTCAACCATTTCAATAAGCGTTTACCATCTGTTTTGATCTCCTTTGATATTGAACGGGCGTTCGATACTGTTTGGCATGAGGGGTTAATTTATAAACTCAAACGTCTGCTTCCTCACAGCTATGTCCGATTAATAGCCAATTTTCTGCATCACCGCCAGGCTTTCGTTCAGATCAACAGGGCAAAGTCACACACCTTTCAACTCCGCGCCGGTGTGCCCCAAGGATCTGTTTTATCTCCTCTCTTATATATTCTTTATGTAGCCGACATGCCTCAACCTCAGCCCCCACTATATGCCTTACAATTTGCTGATGATACCGCTTATGTAGCATTGGGATCTTCTGTGGATCGCATTAATCAACTCCTACAACCAGCTTTGGACAAACTAGTTACATGGTGCCTGAAATGGAAGCTCAAGCTGAATTCAACTAAGACTCAAATGACTCTCTTTGGGCTCAAACGCAATAAATACTGTAACAGTCGCAACCCGGAACGTCTACATTTAACCCTTTTTGACTCTCCAATCCCAATTCAAAACAGTCTCAAATATCTGGATGTAATATTCGACAAACATCTTACTTGGAAGCCTCATCTGAAACAATAGAAGCTAATATCCGGCGCCGTCTGAACCTTTTACGAAACCTTAAAGGCACCACGTGGGGTTTTAATACAAAATTACTACTGTTAACATATAAAGTATTTGTACGCCCAGCACTCACGTATGGACATCTTGCCTGGTTATCAGCAGCACCAACTTACTATGAACGTCTGAAAGTTCTCGAAAGACATGCCTTACGTCTGGCCTACTCTCTCGCTTTCGATACTTCCACTGCTGAAATATATCGTCGTGCGAAATTTCCAACCATTTTGCCACACCTCCACCATCTACGCCAACGCTACATAGCGACACGAATCCAATTGGCACATCCCATCGTCCATGAGCTCTTAGACCAAGTTCCTGCTGTACCACGCTATGCCTACCCACCACTGGATCATCTCTTAGCAATATACGAAAGTACCGAAGCCATAGATCAGTATAATCCTGACCGCCGTATCTACCACGAAAATCCACATATATATTGCCCATAACCTCCGTACATGTGCTCAAGACACATTTTAACACAATAGCCAAATCTGACACATTCTCGTCAACTTGATTTTGCTATTAGTTCCCTACTTCAATCCACATTATTATATAGCCTGAAATCATTCTCCATGTCCTATAAATCAAAAAGGTTGAAAATATCTCTGGCCACAGAGAAGGTGTTGCCTTCTACGGCCCGCCCATCCATTGGATGGGAATGAAACTCTTGTTAAAAAAATGCAAGCGACACACTTTCTTATCAGCTTGACGTACCATACGTCACAAGTTGTATTTTGAACGAAGCCTAGCCTAGCTGAGTATCGTTAACGTGCTTTCGAGGACATTGTGTTGCACACGCACAATAGAGACCAGCACGCATACGTTCTCACTGGGATTGACAGTACTTCTCAGTGCTGGAGGGTGACAGCTATCATCATCGTTATACACCGTTTCATCATATCATATATATCATCTCATATCTTCGACATCAAACCAGACTGATCATTGTTGTTCTCGTCTCATATTGTACTGGCTTCGGCCACTCTGCAGTCTTCCCGATCCGTGGGTGTGTCCCCTGTGAACTCGATGGAGTGCAAGGGGGCCAAACCCAGAACGGGTCCCAATTCTCAAAACCGAACAGGTGAAACACTACAATCACAAAATCAGAACAAGCAACCTCGATCAAGATCTCCTGTCAGTCAGGCCTCCGAAAGTGACCTCTATAATCTAGCTATGGACATCGCTTCAAACCAACCTCCAGCAACCTTCAATTATCTTCTCACAAATGCTGACAACAAATATTCTAATCCTAAACACATGCTAATTCAACTTATGAAATACTATCCGCGAGCTAATGTATCAGAAATCATCTTCACTAGGAACGGAATAATTATCAAATCTCCAGACGAAAACTTCCTTACTACAATCAGAAACAAAGCTGGCTTTCACATTTTTGGCGACAAAGCTAACATCCAAGCTCTTTCTCAAACCAGAAAAAAGCAACCACCACCACCTCGACGCCAACCCATGTTTTCAGTGGTGATAAAAGGCGTTCCACCAGCATATTCCGATGAAGAAATCCTGGACGAATTAAGACTCGAATGCTATGAAGTACACAAATGCATTCGCATCAAGTGTCAGTCAGGTCCCACCTATCTCGTTCGAGCTCTTACAGCATCCAAGGAAACAGTAGACGATCTACTGCAAAATGGTGCTTATACCTATCGCAGACGCCATAGAGTAGAACCATCCCGCACTTCACCACCACTTCCAATCCGCTGTGAAAGATGCCAAACATATGCCTCACATCTGACTAAAAACTGTCCAAACTCACCCCGCTGTGGACATTGCAATGAGGACCATTCCACTAACAACTGTCCTAACCTGCAAAAACCACCTCTCTGCAATACCTGCCATCAACAACACCCAACCTATAGTTATAAATGCCATCAAAAACCTGCTCCACCAACTGATAAACCGGAACTATCCGTTCCCATCCGCACCACCGATTCCGCTACACCACCTGCTAACTCCTTACGAGAACCCATCACAGCTGAAGACTTGCTCCGTTTCACCACTCTTGTTCTTCAAAATATCCACCTTTTCTTACGCCCACACATTCTTATGCAGGTCGATCATATAGCCCAACAATTATTTGGCCTAAACTTTCTGCTACTTACACCGGTCCACATGCCCACTTTTCCATCACTTCTACTAAAACAGATCCAGAATGGCCATCTCTATAATTTACAACCATCGCCCAACAACTTCTAAAACACTATCAATCTTCATGGCAGTCACTTTCCTCTTTCTTAATATCCGATCTCTTCTCACTCACAAAGCAGTTTTTGAACAACTCCTAAGGGAGAAACAGATACAAGCTTTTGCGTTGAACGAAACCTATCTCAAACCTACACATCATGTCCGTTTTCCACAGTTTCAACTACACCGTCATGATTGCTCTAGACCATACCAACGAGCAAATGGAGGCACTGCAATTGGAACATATCACAATATCCCTGTACGCACTCACTATTTTCCAAAGCCACATAACCTTCCCGAGTATTCCATAGTCACACTATATTTTCGCACCAAAATCATCACTCTATGCACTATCTACATTCGACCAGGCCACCCCATACCATATGAATTTTTTCAATACATTGACAATACTTTAAGGCATTACATCATCATGGCAGATATAAATATTCATTGCCGTCCGCAGGCTGAGAAACAACAGTTTCACAACTACATCTCTAATATCCTTGCCGCCGATTTTCATCATCTCCCATCGCCATCTCGCCCCATCAGCAACACCTCCCCAGACATAATTATCAGCTCTGCGTCTCTGAATATTCAAAATCTTAGGGTTCTCCCACCTTTCGGCAGCGATCATGCTCCGATACTACTCGATATTATTCTCACCCACTCGGCTCAATCACAACCACCGCCCATTCACTACTTTGATTATAATCATGCAAATTGGGCTAATTTCCAAGCGGATCTTACAAATTCGATACAACATCTTCACGAGCCTACCACAGAGCACGAACTCTATGACCTTGTCGACCAACTCACAGCATCTCTTGACACAGCCACCCACAATAACATACCCCTACGTATACGTCATCCACACAAACCTCCGATCCCTCCACAATATCATTCCATCCTTGCTGCTTCTCGCCGCTCTTTCCGTGACTTTCAACGTACTCATAATCGTATATCCTTAGCACAGCATCGTCGTTGGACTCGCATGCTTCATAATTACCTTACTGCCTATAAAAGAAAACGTTGGATCTCCACCTGCAACTCCCTCTCCACTACATCGCATCCTACCAAATTCTGGCAAAAATTCCATCAGTTAACCGGTCAAACTCGACATACATCATACCCTATCATTTCACATCATCCTCCTCTCCAAACCGATACTGATAAAGCAAATGCTTTTGCCTTCTTCTTTCAAGAAATATTTACCCCTACCGTACAACTATCACATCCAACTATCACCCGACGTGTCGAACGCCTTACAAATCCGCATTCCCCTCTCCTACAACCCAACATTCACCATCAACTCACTGAGTCACCTCTTAATGATCCCATTACTCCTGCAGATATCTCAACCTCCATCAAATCGAAACGTGCCACGGCGCCTGGCTTTGACCATATAACTTATAAACTCATAAAAGCCTCTCCTCCCGTCTTATATACACTTCTTGCAGCCATATACAATTTCATTCTCCGCACCGGCTTTCATCCACCACAATGGAAAATCTCAAAAACTCTGCTTTTCACCAAACCCAATAAATCTCCTACAGAACTCTCATCATACCATCCTATACAACTGACATCAGTACTCAGCAAAATCTTTGAACGCATTCTTGTCAGTCGCCTTCATACCCATCTTTCTGAACGAAACCTCATTCCTCTTCATCAAGCTGGTTTTCGCCCAAACATCAGCATTTCCGATCAACTCTTACGCCTCACGACTGCCATAACTAATCATTACAATACCTCCAAACCTTCCTGCCTGTTATTGTTCGATCTTGAAAAGGCTTTTGACAAAGTTTGGCATGCCGGCCTCATCGCAAAACTTCACTCTTTTCATCTTCCTTTCTCCTACATCAGATGTATCCATTCTTTCCTTTCAAATCGTATGACTTACATTACCATTAACCAATCACTTTCACATCCGATCTTTCTTCACTCTGGTGTTCCTCAAGGCTCTGTTCTTACACCCCTTCTTTATGTATTATACGTAGCAGACATGCCCCCACTACCACAAAACGTCTCATTATATCAATATGCCGACGATACAGCTTTTTTCACCACAGCCAACACTGTTCAACACATAAATCGAACACTCCAACCAGCAATTGATGCCTTCACTTCCTGGTGTGACAAGTGGCGCCTAACCATAAATCCCCTCAAAACACAGGCTATCATTTTTCTTCCACCTCGCTGTCGATCACGAATTTATCGCAATCCTGCTCTTCTACATATTCACGTCAATGGCACTTTCATACGCCCATCATCACAAGTAACATACCTCGGAATCATCTTTGACTCAAAACTCAGCTGGAAACCTCACTTACAGAAAATCCGATCACAGGCCACAAATCGATTAAACCTTCTCCGGCGGCTCGTGGGCACCACTTGGGGCTTGCATACTGACACTGTTATTAAGACTTATAAGGCTTTCCTTCGACCTGCTCTCACACATGGCCATATATGCTGGATCTCTGCCCCTGACGCACTATATACTAGACTTGCAATATCCGAACGTCATGCTCTCCGCCTTGCATATCGCATAAGACTGCCAGCACCAACTGCCGATCTCTATCGTCGTATCAACTTTCCCACCATCTTACAGCACCTGGAAACACTCCGCACAAAATACATAACAAAAGTCATTGCCGAAGGTAATCCGCTCTTCCTCGACACCTTTCACCAGGACATCATTCATGATACCCCTCCTCAACATCAAGCCACACCTCTTCAACATCTTCTTACTCTTTACCATAAGACTTTAGACGATAATGACCCGCACAAGGCCGATTTTGCTATATACCGTCCACCTCATCTTAGTCCATGCATTAATCCATCTCTGCGCTAGTGTTTTCATCAATGTTGTTAGCAGCGGGCTTCATCTGTCATCATCAGCCCTGTGACGCCCCAGGGCAGAAGATAACCATTCATTTGTCTACACTAACCATATCCCTGTGTTTGTTGTGGCGTCTATCAGCACTTCACCTCATCTCTCATTTTACAACCATAGCCCGGCCTCCTTAATGCAATAGTGAATAATAAATGGATACTGATGCCTTCCTTATACCAATGATGCCTCCAAAGCCATACTGAAAAAAATGATGACCACAAAAGAATAAAATAATTCAATGCTCCTCAAACTCTCAATGCCCAACTATGAATAAAGTAAAACCCTATACCTAGATTTTCCTCTTACCGAAGAAAGGGCGTAACCCTTTGATCGGGTTAACCTTTAAAAAAAAGAAATGCAAACAAAACGCGCATATTCGCATTTCAAACTCCTACTATGGAGGAACCGCTGTTCAACGATCACGCAACGCAGCCATATTGAAAAACAAATCCGTCCATCAAAGACCACAAGTGGCAAAGCTCAATTCTTCATACGTAAGTATATACATATGGTAAGTATTATAGGTTAATTAAATTTGACCATTTCCAATTATATAAATAAAAAAGTGCGAAGTAAATTCCTAATTAATCTAATAGAAAGTAAAAGTATAATTCATAATTAGGGTTTGGTCTCATTACGTGGAATATTATATTATAGGTAACTATACGTAGTCTAATCACTGTACATAAAAGGAAACACTCAATAGCTTACATACAAATTATCGAAAATCTAGTTACCTTTTTTCGCTGCAACAGTACAAAAAATCCCTAAAGAAAGGAAAATGTACCTATTTAGGGGAAAAAGAATCACTGTAATTATTCTCATTACAGACAACACTGCGATATGGCCATAAATTATATACAACTGCAACAACAAACAACCAGGAAATAAATAGCAGCAAATGTGTTATCAAAGATAAGTAAACTTTCTCTTCTTACTTAAGTTAAAATATTAAATAAACATACAAAGTGTGCCGGTATCTATAAAAGGAAAATACCATTAGCGTCAACGGCTACCAAGCGGCAAAATACAAAGTGGGCGGGCAAAAAACTCGCAACAGTAATGGTGCCAGCGCAAAGCTAACATTCAATACAGTGCGGCTGCCGGGCAGTCGGTACTATACAAAGCGGACGGGCGGGGGAAAGTATAAAGGGAACTCACACTACGGTCAGACAGTAAGGGCGCCAGCGGAACCATCTAACACGTGTTATCAATCCAGGATAATTGCAATCTCATTACTTCAATTGAAAAAACTAATTGAAGTGTACTTAAAATAAGTCATAAAAGGGAACAATAATTACATTACATACAAAAAATTATCAAAAATCTAGTTACTTTTCGGTGCAACACTGCAAAAAATCACTAAAAATCCCTAAAAAATAAGGAAAATTTACCTATTTAGGGGAAAAAAGAATCACTGTAATTATTCTCATTACAGGCAACACTGCGAGATGGCAACAATTGTAGGATAATACTACTGGTGTAGAATCTGCAGAGTGCCTTGTAGATTTCTTCTGTGAAATCCGTTTTTAATTTGGTTCAGTGGTTTTAGTGTAAAAAACAAAAATGTGATCTCTGTTTCATTAGTGAACGTTACGAGTTTTTCTTTATAATCTCTCAACAATGGGAGAAAAAGTAACGGATATTTTTTATACGTTAGTATTATAAATGGAGAACAATTTGAATGAAATAGACTTTTTCCAACACATCCCTTTAAGTAATACCGAGCATCAAATATGTTTGGAGTGCGGAAAAGCATTTCCAACCAAATAGGGCTAAATATACACAGGGCAAGGAAACATGCTACACAGGAGCACCAAACAAATACCGAAGATTTTGTACAAGAACTCACAAGGTTAAAATCAAGCACGTGGGTGATTTAAAAAAAAAAATCCCAAAAGGAGCACATAATGTTGTCGCAGGCAAACTGGCATCTAAAATAGATGATTGTGTCAACAAGAATGATTTTTCCTCATGGAAAAACTTATTCACTTTCGCATTTTGTAATTTGTCTACCCAAAAATAGAAGCTCAGTGTCAGTAACAAAAATTATTAAACAAAATTTAAACGAAATCACTTCTACAGACCCTCTGTCTCTTCCAGGGCAAAAAAATAAAAACACAGATGTAACGAATAGAATAATATCCAAAATATTTGAGTTCGATACAAGAGGGGCGCTAAGATTGTTAGCTTCAGACGATAGTTTAGCTCCTATAAACGAAGAAACGTACAGCATTCTCGAAACCAAACATCCCTCTCCATCCAGGATGCTTGAAATGCCAGACCTCCTGAAGAAATAGACTCATGCATAAAAGTTAATTCTGACATGGTTTTAAAGGCAATTCGTAGTTTCCCCAGTGGTTCTGCGTCAGGAATAGATGGACTGACACCACAACATCTAAAGGACTTAACTTCTAAATCCGCTGGTGATTCAGCATATATTTTACTTAATTCGATCACGAAACTGGTAAATCTAATTTTAAATGGAAAAGTGGATCAGGATCAGTGTTGAATTCAGACATTTTCATCCGGGGGAGAATGTGAACTCCTCGGGGGGAGGGTTGTTTTTCTATATTTTTAAAAGAAAGCAGCATATTTAACAGTTCCATTCACATGCACATCTTACCTAATATTGAGACTAATTGCTGATAAATATTCAATGTGAGATTATAATTTTAAAAAATAATCGTTTAATTTTATCTAAAACATTAAATTAAGACTGGCAAAAATATTTTAGACTAAACTTTAACTGCTATTTACAGTAGCTATTTTAGTTATTTTTTCCTATATTCAGTAGTTACTGTTTGTTACTAATGTACAAATTTTTAAAAAAAGATTTAAATTAACTCAAATATTTTTTGTCCTAAAACAAACATACATAGGAATATGTTAACAGAAAGTAATCATTCTTTCTCACATTTCTGATTCTAAATCAAGCTTATTGACCTTGGTTTCTTGACTGCATACACATCAATGGTTTAGTTTACGAAATCTTCAGTATGATTAGTGCCGTGTCGTGGAAAATCAGCGCTTGGCGTGAGAGTATACGACGGCACCCCCGTACATATGAGTGAGATCGACAGACCAGCCGCGAAAGATGAGAACATTTTAAAAAGTAAACCCTGCTTTTCCTTGATTTTGAGCACTTTTTATTACTTTTTTCCTTTCATTTTATATATGTGCACATGCGTTTCATTCCTCTCTTTTTTCTTTCCTTCTTTTCTTTTTTTTTCCTTCCCGAATTTTGCGCCCCTTTCTTCGGCGCCCGGGGCCGTCGCCCCGCTTGCCCCTCCCCCATGCCACGGCACTGAGCAGAATCTTCGTCACCTTCAATAGCAATCTTTCCCTTATATACTACTATTATATTGATAAATTCTATATAAATCTCTAACCCAGGAGGGATAACTGTTCCTCCCTGATCCCTCTAAAGGACGCCCTCTGAATTTCACCCTTTAACTGACTTATTTTTAGTTAAAGAAAGGTGTGTTTACTTTAACAATCGTAAAACACATTTACGTCTGTTACTTCCGATGCGAGAAATAGGATTTAGGCGCTCTATTTCAAATAATGCAAGAACTGTACATTTTTAAGAACTGAAGTCTGCTGACATCAGAGATCATATGGAATGATCGAAAGATCTTCCCTATCTTTCCTTTCCTTTCCTATCTCAACTGTGCTAGTGCTACCTACTAATATATAATATAGGGCGAGAGTATAGTACCTACTAAAATACAAAACTTTCTTCAACAGTCGACAATTTCATGTTCTGCCAAACTCGGTCATAGCGTTAAGAAATACAGATTTTATTGACTATTTGGTATTCTATCTTAGATATTTAATATTTATATAGAATGGGTCTGTGTAATTTGTATGTATATTGAGAGATGGATTTCGTCTGCACGTGCACGTAAAGAAAAGAAAATAATTGGGTGAAGTAATTTCTACATTTTGTGACTGAAATTTTGGAAGTTTCTCCGGGGGGGGGGAGATTCCCTCCAAGCTACCCCCTGAATTCATCCCTGATCAGGATGTATGCAAATTTCTTTTTGGAGCTAATTTGTGTGCACTAAGAAAAAAAATGGTGGAATTAGGCCCATTGCAGTAGGATGTGTTCTCAGAAGATTGTCTTCTAAGTTAGCTGTATCATTAGTTTATAGCAAATGCAATATTCATTTACAACCTCATCAGCTCGGCTTCGCAACCAAAAAAGGAAATGAGGCAATCATACATGCTACTAGGACATATATCAAAACCAACGAAAGTACAAACAAGGTGATCTTAAAAATCGATTACAAAAACGCTTTTAACTCGGTCGAAAGGGATTCTATATTGAAAGAAGTGAAGCTGGTTGTACCCGAATTATATCCATATTTGTGGGAAAGCTATGCTAATCCATCCCTATTATTTTATGGAGACAAAACAATAACGTCGCAGGTAGGATGTCAACAAGGTGATCCTACAGGTCCTATGATTTTTAGTTTGGCCATCCATCCAATAGTGCGCAGTTTTCCTTCAGAATTAAACTTGTTTTACCTAGATGATGGAACTTTGGGAGGTTCACCAGAAACGGTAATACAGGACCTAAATACTTTAATCAATGAATCTGAAAAGATAGGTTTACAAGTAAATCCATGCAAGTGTGAATTATTCTTCATATCGGGAAAAGTTGATCCTGTCACTGAAGCCAAGTTTCAGACATTGTTGCCTGGAATACGGACAATACAAACCCATGAGTTGTCGTTACTAGGGACGCCACTCCACGAGGATGGCTATGTTCATAAATTTGAAGAACATTTAAATAGTATGAAAATAATAATGGACAAATTGAAACAATTGCCCGCACATATAGCTTATTTTCTTCTAAAAAACTGTTTAGGCATTCCAAAACTGACCTATTTTCTACGTACCACTCCAACGTGGACCAGGCCATATGTTGTCCTTCAACTAGACAATTTACTGAAAAGGGGTTTAGAATCAATTATTAATTATACATTAAACTAAAGTCAGTGGAGGCAAGCAAGTTTACCCATACGATTAGGTGGTTTAAGCATACGAAAAGTATCTGATTTGAGCTTTCCTGCTTTTTTGTCTTCGTGCCATGAAACAGTTTCACTCGTCTCCAACATTTTACATAACACAGTTGATGAAGTGAAAATTGCCCATTTGACCGAGGCACTAGAGATATGGAAAGACACTTATAACGAAATCCCAGAGACAAAAGGAGTACAAAGGAAATGGGATGACATATTATTAAATCAGATAAGAGAAAAGGAAATAGTTTCAGAAAATCCTATTGATACTGCCCGTCTTAAAGCGCTTCACAAGAAAGAGTCCGGAACATGGTTGCAAGCTACACCCTCAAAAAACATAGGAACATTTATGGAAAATAATATCTTTCAAATAAGTGTAGCCTTACGCCTTGGCATAAACATTTGTCATGAATTCACGTGTGTATGTCAGAATCAAATGGATGCTAAAGGTCTTCATGCATTGAGTTGCATTAGAAGCAGTGGGAGATTTTCACGCCACGGAGAATTAAACCAAATAGTAAAGCGAATTCTCGCCAGCATAGACATTCCTAGCACTTTGAAACCAACAGGAATGTTACGGGATGATGGCAAAAGACCAGACAGAATTACTTTAATTCCCTGGAAAAGAGGCCAAAGTCTAGTGTGGGATGTTACATGCGTAGACACTTTCGCACCCTCATACATAACATTAACCAGCGAGGAAGCAGGAAGTGCAGCCGAGGCAGCTAGTAAACGAAAGCATTCGAAATATTCAAAATTAAAAGATCATTTTTTCATTGCTTTTGCTACTGAAACCATGGGTGTTTTTAGTGAAGAAACAAGTAAATTTTTGACAAATTTGGAGTCAGCTTTAATTAATTAATCAGGGGACCCTAGAAGCAAACATTTCCTGTTCCAACGGGTAAGCCTTGTCATTCAAAGAGGCAACGTAATAAGTGTTTTAAATTCATTCACATTCACACACAAAATGGATGAATTTTTTTATTTAAAATAAATCCTAAAATATTTTGAAATAAAAAAAATTACCGTATTGCAAGTTTGGTTGAGAATTGTCAAGAATTATACATGAGAAGCTCAGAATAGTACACGTGTACAAGATGTTCAACATGTACCGTTAGAAAATTAAATACACATTGTTTATAATACTCAAAAATTTCCGTTACAATATTGACCGGTTAATTTCCTGTGTTTTATTATGACATTTTAAAACTTCAAAAATCCTTTACGTAATATCTATGTTTCTTCTAGAAAAATATATATATATATAAAATAAAAAAAAATTGAAAAAATCCTCATTACTCCCAGGATCTACCAAAAAGCAGAATATTTAATAATAATTATTATTATATATAAACCGTCCATTATATTCTATAATGTCCTAACTTTCTCTCGGCACACCAGAGGTTCAGCGACACAGCGTTTGTACATTAAAATATATGTTATTTAAAATTCTGAAAATTATACACCGTGTTTCAAAAAGAATACACGTATTTCGAATGCATATATTTATTAAACTTTAACACATATGGATATGAAATTTTACACACATATTTACGAACCTCTCATGTTCAAATTACAGTTCAAAGTTCAAATTACAGATGTTCAATATGTCCTCCATCAGCGACACGAACAATATCGCATCGATACTCAAATTCCTCCCATACTCGGAAAAATTCCTCCCATACTGATGTTATGACAATACGGATCCAGTTCTTCAACTCTAGGTTCTGTGCAAGTGGTGGTACATAAAAGTTGTCTTTAACGAAACCTCACAGGAAGAAGTCACAGGATATAAATCCGGTGACCGTGGAGGCCAGCTGAGACATGCTAAGTCGCCAGCTCCTTGACGACCAATCCAACGGTTCGGTAGAGTTTCATTCAGATATTCACGCACTTGGCGACTCCAGTAAGGGGTTGCCTCGTCTTGTTGAAAAATGAAGTTGTTTTCGTGCAGCCTCGGAAACAACCAGTTTTGTAACATAGCGAGATACTGCTGACTGTTAACCGTGTTTCCATTAAAGAAGAATGGGCCGTAAACAGATGACCGGGATATCGCACAAAACACATTGACTTTGGGCGAATCTCGTACATGTTCAATGACTGCATGTGGGTTCTGTAGGCCCCAAATTCGAACATTTTGTTTGTTTACCTGACCACTAACACGGAAAGTCACTTCATCACTGAACACGATGCGTTGTGCAGAAGTGTTATTATTGTCAATGGCATCCAGAATCTCGTTACAAAATGCCACACGTTTGCGTTTGTCATCAGGACGCAGAGCTTGTAACAACTGTAACTTGTACAGCTTCATAACCAACCGACGTCTCAAAACACGACAAATTGTTGTTGTTGCCACTTGTAACTCCTGACTGGTACGACGAGTTGATTTTCAAGGACTACGTTGGAAAGCAGTTTGAATTCGTGCAACATTTTCTTCAGGAACACGAGGGCGGCCAGGACTCTTTCCTTTACATATACATCCTGTATCTACAAACTGTCGATACCATCTGCGAATGTTCCACCCACTCGGAGGATCAATTTAGTACCTCAACCTGAAACGTCTTTGCACTGTAATCACGGAATTTTACTTCGCAAACTCGAGAACACAAAATGATTTCTGCTGCGGAATAGCCATTTTAAACACATGACGGTTACCAAGCAAAACAGAAGACAACTGACATCTAGCGGCTATTAATATAAACTAGACTATGTATTCGTTTCTCCAATAGCCGAGCCGAGGCGCAGCGATCGATAGTTTGGACAAAATAATTCTTCGTAATACGTATATTCTTTTAGAAACAGGGTGTACTTTCACGTTGAATGCAGCATTCACAGTTTGACCAGGCGGCACAAAGTCTCTGTGAACCACTCTTTTGCAGTCAAAAAAGATGATCAACATCAATTTAATTTTCAAAACAATTGATTGACCCATGACATCACTCCCACAAGCCGTCTTGGTCATGTCATGGGGTCACTGGCAGTTTTACCGAGTTTGACGCAAAACTTCACCGCACAATGTTGCTCTGACAAACGATTCATTCTGGAGATGACATGGCACCTTGAAAGGGGTTCACCTTAAACTCGATCTACACCCCGTAAAGGCTTGGAAACGCCTGGCGACTGGTGCACTGTTAGCTAAGACCCCCTACCATCCAACCAGTGTAGTAATATATCCCTCCACAAGCCCGTATCCAAGGGGGGTCTACGGAGGGCGGCCAACCCCCTAAATTTTTGCTGGCCCCCCCTAAAATTTTCACAGTAGTATTGCAAATGAACTATATTATGGTGATGAACTATGATATGGTTGGATCGGGCCCCTACTAACTTCATCCGGGCCCCCCTACAAATTTGGGCTGGCTACCGGCCTGCTCCTTCACCACGTTTTGGTGGGGGGAAATCAGCTTACTACTTTCCGGACAACCCATGTATATTCCTTTGACATAAAAGTTAGTTTGTCTCTATTTTCTCTAAAATTAGAACTACGAGTGAGAATTTACCCTCAAGGATTTCTATGTGATCTGTCAATTGATATGTTTCGTCTGTACGAAATTTTATAGTTAAACTAGCTGAACCTGCGCTCTCTACACAGCGCATCATTCGCATATAAGCATAAATCTCCTTCTCATTCCTCACAACATATGTACATGTCCCTTTACGGACACAAGTGAAAGACGTCTTGATAAAAAAAAATCGGCAAGGGGTATCATAAAGGGGTTCGATTATTTTTCTCAATATCTCGCACCGTTTGCAAGATTTGAGCCTACTTCCGGTTGGAGTTTCTAATTCATGTAAACCAGTATTTTCTTTCTTCTTGCATGCAGTATGTAATAAGCAAATACATTACATATACTGTACAATTAATTATAATGCCAGTTATATATGGTGTTCATTGGGCAAAACACTCAAAAAATAAAGATTTATCTTAGACTCGAGAAATGGTTATCCTTCCTTTTATTATTTGGCCATGAAACAAACGCCTGAGAGATATACAACCCCAATATACAACAATGTGCTGTTGGAATGTATAACGCATAGAATGTGATGCTTTAGTTTTTTTTTATTTCAACGCTTCCAGAGTACCCTAAAAATGTAATAAAGAAATAATGGCCATGTTTTTTAAATATTCAATTAGAACTGGACAATCGCAAAATTTCCAATCGATCAGTGAAAACGTCATCTTTCTAGAGCCTGTAGTTTCCGAGATCTCCTTGTCGAAAGAATTGGCCACAAACATATAAACATAGTTTAAAAGAACTCGGAAGATGGAAGCACAATTCAGATGCATTGATTTTAGAGAAGGCTTATTAAAATACAAAGGCTTTGGACACTAATTTTATATCATAAACTTTATGAAAAAGATATAGTTAACTAATTTAGACTATTTAAACTACAAATACTTAAAATTTTTGTCTATGTTAAACGTGAAATCACACACAACTGTAAATGATAGATTTGAATTCTAAAGTTATAGGTTGGAGCTCAGGCGCTTTTAATTCCTATTGTAGCATTTTAATAGATAGATAAAAGCTATAGTTTTAGCGTTAATCACAACTTTGGGCTTTACCT
The DNA here is from genome assembly GCF_964235325.1 of Thermobia domestica. Classification (NCBI taxonomy): domain Eukaryota; kingdom Metazoa; phylum Arthropoda; class Insecta; order Zygentoma; family Lepismatidae; genus Thermobia; species Thermobia domestica. The sequence continues at coordinate 237,912,686 of NC_137458.1, read as the reverse complement.
CATTAAACATATCTGTTATCTTGCTAGTGTTATTATGAAGAGGTTCATAAGGTTATGCTTCATTTATAGTTTCATCTTAATAGATGACGCGTTTGTCGTATAGCATCCATTTTTAGGTTTACAAACAAATTAATTGTTCTCGATTTTTCAAAAGTTATACAAGAGGTTTCGCGCTCATCCATATAATTTTTTTCAGTTTGATTAGAGCTATTGGTTGCTTTATATCTTTGGATATCTTTTTCATTAAACGCTAAGCAAATTGTAGAATTATTCCAGTGTCTATACACCGTTCGCGGTAAAGTAAAGAGCTTTTAAAGCACTAACATGAAAATATTACATGATTACATAACAAATACATTGCGAAAAAGTGTGAAATAATATGAAACCTAAAAAGTGAATTTTAACCCTTAAGGGATCCGGGGTTTTGGGGGTATTTTTTAGACTTTCAGTCAAGCAGCTACTGCATCGTCACTATTTATCCTAGGATCATGGTTCATACCTCACTCTCTTCAGAATGGAGCTGGCTTTCAAATGCTACCACTGGCATGCTCATACCATATATCAGGAGCGGGAAAAATGATGTCAAAGGGAAAATTTCGGAGGGATTTTTTTCTCGCACTTTGGGCCCCTCTGGAGCGGCCCTATGTGAACGTAACCATCTAAAAAATCTGATAAATAGTACTTGGTATACTGAATGTGTGTGCCAAATTTAAAGTTTCTATCTTGAATACTAAGGGAGGGAGAAATTTTATCAGGAATTCCCACCATGCCCCAAATTACCGTAAAACACCATGATCTCAGGTAAAAAAAATTTCTGACACATCCCTAATTATCCTAGGGTAATGTTTCGCCCATCATTCTCTTCAGCTTAGAACTGCCTTTCAGGCGGTATGACTCACGTGTCTCCACCATCTATCTAAGGCGAGAAAATTCCGTGAAAGGGATTTTTTGGTAAAAATTTCCCTTTTTCAACGTTTAGCCCCTCTGTACCCCCCTGTTCTAACACAGAAGTACGAAAAAAATCTGGTAAATACTCCTCGGTAGACTGAATGTTTGTGCACAATTTCAATCTTTTACGTGCAAAAATAAGCCTGCAAAAAATAATACCGAAAATGTCCAAAATTCCCCTATACAGAAGTATATTTTGATAAAAAAATTCCCTGACACTTCCCTAATTACCCTAGGGTCATGTGTCGCACATCATTCTCTTCAGAATAGAAATGCCTTTCAGGCGGTACCATTCACTTGTCTCCATCATGTATCTAAGGCGAGAAAATCGCGAAGAAAGGGATTTTTTGGTAAAAATATCCCTTTTTTCAACTTTTTGCCCCTCTGGATCCCCCCTGTTTTAACACAGAAATCTAAAAAAAAATCTGGTAAATACTACTCGGTGGACTGAATGTTTGTGCAAAATTTCAATCTTCTACGTGCAAAAATAAGCCCGCCAAAAAATAATGAACATAGACCGGCCCCGCAATATTAAAAGAAAATATATATTTTAGAATTAAGACGTCATCACCTTCTATGTCTCGACGCAGGAAGGTGTGAAACCATACGTAAGGTCTTCTACAATGCCTCTGGACTTGAAAAACAAAAAACAAAAACAAAAAAAAAAGGACGAAAAAGCTCAAATAGGAGAGTTATAACGCAATGTACCATGAAACACCCCGTATGGTACAAATTGTGCCATGGGATCCCCAAAGGGTTAAACATCTTAAGAGTATAAAGTTAATCTCCGAAAATTAAATGAGGCTCTTTTTTGCCTTTTGCTGTGTCTCTACCTCACCACCCTCGACAGCATTGCAAGCCCATTAGTTAGGCCACTCCTTTAAGTGTTAAGCACTCATTTCTATTCCCGGTTCAATTCGAGCCCTTATTAATTTCATGTTGTCAATATCATGTCAGTCGATCTTCTGCAGTGTTTCGGATTGTCACTTTTTTTTTATTCCGTTAATCCTTTCATCATTCACTTGAATTCATTATTAGCCTCCTTTGTACCACCTCATCCCGCTAATTCTATTATAATTACTGAGTTGCATTTATTATACGGCTTCAGGGTATAAGGTATATCCGTGGGCGTTAAACAAAATATTTCATTTGATTTTTTCAGTAACGTGATATTCTAGAACCATATGTGATCATATTCTATTTATTTCTTGTCTTTATATATTAAAATAGAAACACAATTGTTTCTGGTATTCTCAGAACCATCATTCAAGCGAAACCCGTTTACATATACTTCTTACACGGTGTCTTCCGCGTGTCACGGCACGCAGTTTCACTGCTTAGTTAATGAAGGTCGTTGGCTTCATTTCTGTTATATCTTTCGTTTTCCCTTTAGTCACTTCTCATTAACCGGATAAAAATTACTTTGATTTGGTTGGTAGTTGGTAGTTCTCGTTGTTCGCAATATATTCTCCTATTTTGTGGAATGGGACATGTAGAAAGAATAAAGAAACAACAATGCACATAAAATTGGTTATGAAATACTGTGCCAGATTTTCATGATTAAAATGTTATTTAAATTTTAAATAAGTATTTTTTCTATCCATGCCTTAACCCCAACAGTCTATCCATTCTCTCAATTTCCATGATGCACTCCCTAAATTCTCCTGTCATACAGGTCCCTATAAAGCAACTTCCAAACTTTCTCGATGATTCTGGTTTACAGTAACTTACACTCTTTCTGATACAGTTATGATTATGACTGCTGTTCTTGTATAAGTTAGAGATAGGAAAAATAAGTTTTTTTCATATATACAAACTGGAAACTGTTTTAAAAAATAGTTTTCTCCAAGACGATTCTTTTTTTGTTTTTTGCTTTTTTTTTCCACCGAAATCTGTTTCGATTATCTTCAAACTCGGTTCAGTTTTGCATCGAAATCGATTACGGCTATCTTCAAGAATCGGTTCGGTTTTGCACAGGAAACGTTTTTAGTTTTCTCCAAATGAAATTTAGTTTTTACTGAAATCAGTGTGACTTTTGTCGAAACCAACATGTTCATTTCCTCGTAGTCCTACATATTCCCAAACTAGTTAAAGAAAGAAACTGAAACCAGTTTGACAGAAAACCGAACACATTAAACCGATTTGATAGAAAACCGAAATGTTTTGGGAGAATATTTTTTCCCTAAGTTTTCGAAAATCGGTTCGAGTTTTCTAAATACCGAAAAACAGATTTTTGTGTCCCCAACTAATGAAAATTATATATTTTCATGAGTTACTGTTTTGAAAATATGACAGCACAATAAAAATGTTTATGTTCAACACGTTAGACGAAACAAGCATTTAGTTAACTTTTCTTCCAACAGATGGGGAAAGCAGTAATTCTGCTTTTGTATAGTAGACGAAGTTACAGCATCTTTTCCTTCATTATAGTAACTTATGTGGCGCATTATTATAAATTTATTACATCAGTATACAACGAAAGCTTACGAACATGATTACTTCATTTCAGTATCTTTTGATGCATTGATTGATTTTGCTTTACCTTTTTAATCAACGTTGAGGTTATCATGATTGGGACCTATATTTACGTGGGCTACGAATTAGTCGGGCGCTCGGGCCTAGTGTAGTTTGTGTAGTTTGTGGATGCATAGAGCAAATCACACGTCCGTTTAGACAAATTCCCCATCTCTTTCAAATTTCACCAAAATACTCTCAAACATTTGTGCCCTGTAGAATTCATGCACGTTTGTGCACAAAGCAATTTTAAGGTATTCAAAAATTAATTTGGAAGGGTTTCCGTTCAGACAGTCCCCACCACCGGTAATTAGGGCAAAATAATCTCAGTCGTTAATGCACTCGAAGTTTTCATTTGTGTACGAAAGGAAGTGTGACATTAGTTTATCTAGTTTATGCACCAGCTCCCACTCCCACCAATGCCAATTGGCGCCAAAATGTTCTGAACTGTTAGTGACTCGTTTGTGCACGTTCGTGGATGAAGAATCTCGTTGTGTTAAAAGAAAATGTGAGATTTTGGCATAAGCCTATCTCTTTTAGGCACCACCTTCCAATTGGCGTCGATGGGCACCGAAAAAGTTTCGGGTAGGCGCAAAAAGGTTTCGATTAGGTTCTTAGTTTCTTGGGTCTAGCCTAGAACGGCTGGAACGATTGGAGATAAACTAAACTTACAGTATCCATCGGTCTTTGGTTTAACAGCTATAAACCAAAAAACATAAACATATATATTTACATATACAAAAGGGGAACAGGGGACATGCTTCATAAAATTTATCATAATGAAATAAAACTTGAAAAATTTGCTCTCCATGAAGCTCTGGTAAATAACATAATTTTTCAATTTTTCTTTTCCTATTTGGGAAGAGGGAAGGGGGCATATGTTCCCGTGTAATGCCATATTTCGGCTATTGGTAAGCTTAGAATTGGGAAGCTTGGAATCAGACTTGTAGGATGAGGATCCATAGTTCTTCGGCCTACAACTTAAAGCAAACGAACAAATAATAATAATAATAATAATAATAATAATAATAATAATAATAATAATAACAATAATAATAATAATACACTTATCTAATGTACAAGAGGACAGGGCATATCCCATAAAATTTGTCCGAATGGAACAAAATTTGCAGAATTTACCCTCCATGACGCTCTGAAATTTTTCTTCCCTTATTTGGCGGGAGCAGAAGAAGCATATTCCCCTATATAATGCATCTATTGTTACAACCGGACAAATTATATATATTACGCCCCCTCCCCCCAAAATATTTTTTCAGTAACTTAAAATTACCTTGTGTGCAAACGCCAGTTTTGCGTACACAAACGTGCATAAACGTTTGTGACTATTTTGATGAAATTCAGAAGTGGTGGTGCCTAAACGGACATCAAGATCATCTTGAGCAGAAGAGTTCATTTCTCATCACATTATATTTGCTCCAAGAAGGCTACATTGCAAGACCACCCACAGATTTCGCCGACTCAGAGTTCAGTACCATAGTACGAAATATTTCAAAAAGGAGAAACTGAATCAAATTATGTCTGGCTTCAATGAAGGGGGCAGGAAACAACTTTATGAAATTAGTTTATGCTTGAAAAATCGCCATTATTAAAAATACGGGAATTGAAATTTAGACTATAGACAAAACTGTGAATCAGACGCAAGAAATCATTTGAATAATAATCAATGTCGCATTGTGGGACTTGAAGGTGTTTTGAAACATTTTTTAATGTGCAAAATAAATTTTGGAATTGTTGAAAGATATCGTTTCCAATAACCTTTTGGACAAGATGTTGTTAATAACGTGTAGAGAAATAAATAGATTTCATTAAGCAATTTTCCGCATTCAAGAAATATTTGTTTTATACTAGCAGAAGAGCTCATTCTTCGCATTGGGTTGAATAGATGCAGCCTTTAACATATTGGAGTAGTGTAGGCTGTCTAACTTGAGTGGTTTTTGAGATTGTCTATACTTTTGAATCTCCACAAGTTGTGACCTCCTCAATCCTCCCTCGAATAGGAAATTGAAAAAACTGCTTCGTATGCGATTAGATCTGGTGAAGATATATCTGTGAACAAAATTTGATTGTTCTAGGCGACTCCTATATATATTGTATGGTAATAATGTTTTGTATACTATATATATAATTTTTCGCAGCCTCCATGGAATGCACGTGTTCGAATTCGGTGCCCAAGTATTAAGTACGACTGATGTGTTTCCAGGATTAGTCCTCAATTCTCTCTCCCGAATGCCGGGATGGGACCTTCAAATAGAAATCAAGATTGACATTTTTCCTATGGTTTATTTATTTATTTATTTATTTATTTACTTAGAAATAATCTACTTAGCAACTGGTTGAATTTCAAGAACCACTGCACTTACAGTATATGAGACTATATTAAACTCTTATCAGACCTAAACTTGAATTCGCAAGCGTAATTTGGTCAAACATTAGCAAAACAAATAATGATACAATAGAAAAGGTCCAAAAAAAAGGTTTATAAAAGATGTATATTTTCATTTAAATTTGTACCAATATTATTGTGACTACGAGAGATTATTCGAGGATTTAATCTAGACCTTTTATCAGAAAGAAGAGTACAACAAGCGTTACGATTTTTAGAGTCCATCCTAGAAAATAAAATATACAGTCAGTACCTTGTAAATGATGTCTTATATAAATTTAGAGTACCAACCCACAGAGTAAGGAAAGCAAAGGGTCTTTCCTAGTAAGATAGTGAAATCGACCCTTGATCCAAATTGGGTCGCTATTGACCCAAAAGGTTACCCTTGACCTAAAACTATCTAAAAAAAAAAAGTTGACCCCCTACCCCCTCCCCTTACCGAATTATCGTATCATACATGCTCAAAATTGAATATTTTTTTCATTTTAGTGGGAGTGGTCGAAAAATCTCGAGCGAGCTGTGTAAATTTGTTGTGCAAGAGTCGCTTGAAGTAGAACCACTGTTAAGGAGATATATTTGGTGTTTCTATTCCGGAATGGACACAATCGAAGCAGCCGAAAAGCGACAGAAGCGGAAGGGACGCAAGAGAAAGGAAAATTTTGAACTTTGGCAAAGGATTGTTTGAAGGGGCCCTCACCTTGAGGGCCCTAGAATGGTGGGAAAACGGAAAACTGTGCGAAAAACAGGTTTGTTTTCAGTTTTATTTCTTTTTGACAATGTTGCCATCACTTTCAGGCCCCGAAATTGTTTAATCAAAAAATCAGCGACGTGTCCCCCCCCCAAAAAAAAATTCTACATTTTTTGAAATTTTCTACACGCAAAAAATAAAGAAAATACGATCGATAGTTTTGAAAAAATGCACATTTACATCTAGATAGTATCTACAATCTGTGAAACTTTCAAAATTTTTCGACCACCGACACCAAAATGAAAAAATATTCAATTTTGAGCATGTATGACACGATAATTCGGTAAGGGGAGGGGGGAGGGGGTCATTTTTTTAAGGTACTTTTAGGTCAAGGGTAACCTTTTGGGTCAATACCAACCCAATTTGGATCAAGGACCGATTTCACTATGCTACTAGGAAAGACTCTTTATCGTGTAAGAATGGTACAAAAAAAAAAAAACTGTATTAAGTACCTTACTTACTATGTTTAATGATAGAAGATCGGACTCTTAGAAATTGGTATTGTGTTAGCTTTTTAGTACTTTTATAACGGACAGGGAGCTAGCACATAAACAATCACTTCATAACGTTCATGTTCACCCCTACATCTGGTCCAGGTCGGCCGGAAATGTAAGAAAAACTTTGTCTTGCGCGCCAAACTGGGGGCGTTTGGCTACAGTCCCCGAAATTTTGAAAAAGGGCCAAAATTTACGTCATAAGGTACAAGAGAAAACTTAACGGGGTTTGCTGCGAAAGGATGCCCAAAATTAAAAATTGCTCCGTAAGACAAGATTTTCGGGGACTTTACACCCATAAGACAAGATTCAAAATTCGAAAAAGGACCAAAATTTACGTCATAAGTACAAGAAAATTTCTTTCACCATTTTATTCCTTTACATGTGCCAATCACCAAAAAACATTCGTAGAACAAATAAAGAGGAGGGGATTTGACAAGATTTTTTTGAAAACAGGGCTAAAAAATTACGTCATAAGGTATAAGAAAAATCTTAACGGGGTTTGGTGCGGAAAGATGCCCAAAACTAAAACCTGGACGTAAGAGAAGATTTTCGGAGGCTTTAGCCCCATAAAACAATATTCAAAATTCGAAAAAGGGCTAAAATTTACGTCATAAAGCATAATAAAATTTCTTTCGCCGCTTTTTTACTTTTTATGTGCCAATCATCAAAACACTACGTAAGACAAAATAACTGGGGGCCAAGTCCCTTTAAGACAAGATTTTTTTTTTTAAAAAAAGGGCTAAAAATTACGTCATAAGGTACAGTGCAAGAAAAAACTTAACGGGGTTTGGTGCGGAAGGATGCCCAAAACTAAAAACTGGCCCGTAAGACAAGATTTTTTAAGGGTCTTTAGACCCATAAGACAGGATTCAAAATTCGAAAAAGTGCCAAAATTTACAAATTCAACATATTAAACATTTCCTCAATTGCTCTAATACAGAGATTTCACCTATATTTGAGGTCTATTTGATGAATATATGATAGAGATTTTTATGCAGCAAATGAATACCCAGAAGAAATTAAAGAATTTCTTGCTGAATATGAAGTATTTTGCAATGCTACACCACGCACAGGTGAGCATGGCTGTACAACACAATTTTGGTTCATGTACTGTACGCAGATTACGTAAATATATACCTTAAAATGTCAAGAGCTGTAAGAATGAATGATGTAGATCTCTTTGCTTTGTGCCTGCCAATGATGACAAATCTCTTTTTTATTACAAACCATTCAAATTATGCTCGATGGATGGTTAAATATGAAGAAAACCTGAGAAATATTGATTAGAAGTATCCTCGTTTGAAGGCTTAGCTTCAAAATGGTGGACTGTCGGTTAAACGCTCAAACATACTTTTCGCTGGTGCTCCAATTGATCAAACTTTAGAACACACTCTAAACAGAGACTCAGCAAACAACCTAACAGGGATTTCAGCGATGACAAATACACCTTCGACTCATTTGCGTTGGACTGTAACCAGAAGTATGAGATCAGAAATTGTTACTCGTCTGAAAGAGATGGCAGGATTAAACACTAAGGACGATGTATGTAGTCAACTCAGAAAATCTAGAATTCTTCGAGACAATTCAGATCTTCAGACAGCATGCCATGTAATTGAGGAATCAGCCAACCCATTCACCATCTCACTTCTGGATGATATGCTTTACAATATTGGAACAGGTAAAGCAGCAAGTGATAAAACGAAAGAATATCTTCTGAGAACAATGGATCGAGGAAATCAGTTGAGGTAGGCCTTTATTAATGAATGTAAGAAAGACAGCGAGATGTTTGGCAGAGAAATCAAAAGACAAATTATTTCAAAAATTTTGAAGCAGATGGTGTGAAAGTTAAGATAAACATTAAAGACGATAAGATAAAAGAGATTCAACTTACTTGTCGTGTATTTGGTAGAATATGTTGTCTCGCTATCGAAATGAAAATATCCCTAGACAATATACTTCAGTATTCATTGCCACCCTTGCCACTTTCTTTGGTTCATATTGATAGAACCATGATTAAAACCGATAAGGCCCAATTGCTCCGACATCTTGAAAAACTTATACCATCAGACGAATCACCTAAATGTAGAGTGTACGAGGTCATTGATGCTATGTTCTATTTCCCAGTCTACCATCCAAATTACCTGAGGCGTACGGAGGCTTATCTTCATTCATCTTGCAGAAAATATGTTCCACTAAAGCAACGCGGATTGACGTCATCTTCGATCAATACAAAAGTCATTCCATTCCGTCATTCCATTCGGATATTTCTATAACGCACTAAGGAATGCGAACTTTAAGAGATTCTTGTCACATTTTCTTGGAAAGAACTGCAGCAGAATACCCACAAGGTAATCTTCACAAACAAGTCTCTGTTTTTCACAGGGACAACAGATGTTTTGTCAATCAAAGTGGTTTTTCAAAGGAAGGTTCAGAGTTGACTTTCGAGCACGAAGAGGCAGATTCAAGACTTTTCTCCATTTCGAAAACATTTTCAAAAGTGACACATCTCTGAGAGCAGATGGTGATACGTACCAGAAATATGTGGTTGTATGTACAGGAGATACAGATGTTTTGATTATATTTTTATGCAATATTGTAAAATCTTCACACATCAAACCTCACTACCAGATTTGACTTGATTTTGGAATTGGAAAAAGTAGGCATTTTATCAACGTTTCGTCTTTATCACGAAAATTGGGTTCCGCCATTTGTAAGTCATTGCCAGGATTTCATACCTTCACTGGCTCAGACCACACAGCAGCTTTTACTCACAAAGGTAAAATTCGACCTTTCAATATATTGACCAAGATAGCAAAATGTCAAGAAGCTCTATCTTCACTTGGTTCATCATCGGAGATAATAGAGGAAGCAGCATCCGTTTTAGAAGAGTTTATATGTGACATTTACGGTCAAAAAGCATGTAAGAATGTTAACACAGCAAAATTCCAGTTGTTCCTCAAAAATTTCAATCAAACAATGTCTTTAAACCTTTTTAAGGTATCAAAAATATTGATCTTGCGCATTTACCGCCATGCAAGTCAGTTCTGAAAAATAAAATTCTGCGTTGCAACTACATTTGCACAGTTTGGAACAATGCAAGTCATCCAAATTTCCTGAATTATTGACACAAGAAAATAGTGGATGGGAGATCACTGAAACAGAATTAATCCCCAAGTAGAATAGCCAACCATATCTTCCTCGAACCCTGGAAGAATTTCAAGGAGAGTTATTGGAGGATTCCGACAAGTCAGACGAAGAGGTGGTGTTCAGTTCCGATTCTGAGAAGGAATCAGAGGAAGAATAGATATACGCAAGAAGAAGAGTAAAGTTTGCCGAGTGTGACAGACTAACGATAAAGATTTTCCTTCAGTTAACGCCCTTAAACACCTTCATAGAGGACCTATCCTATTTTCATTCCATGCTTAAATAAAGAAACAAGTTATTGCAACATTTCCTATTTCCAATTTTTAACAATATTTTTGAAATTATTATTTTTCTGCACTATTGGTTTTCAATACTGGTTAGATTAAAACATATGTTAACCCCTCAAATATAAAGTCATAAAATATATTTCTCTACAAAACTTAATATTCATTTAACATTTTGGAAAAGGATAAGTAACGCATTGATTTTCTTTCTGTATATGAAGTATTAATAGGATTTGTTATTGCCAAATTTTCGTATAGAATTCTATCTTGTGTTACTAATTGTACCTAGGTAGTTCTTTTTCCTCAAGTAATTGAATTTTTCACACGGATCTGAAATTGCTCCTTTGACTAAAAAGTTGTTTAAGATTTTCAAGGCTAGGAAAACACTATAAATGTACTTTATATTTATAAAATCATAAATCATAAGAGTATTAGTTTGTTTACTTCCTTGTGTTCTGAATATTGCCAATATATACGTAATATTTTTAAAAAGTCATAGCATTTATAAATACAATATGTTTTGTCCTTACAAACACAGTAAATACAGTATAATCATCGCAAACTTCTCTCTACACACTCTCTTTGTCAGTTATCAACGGTGACTTGCTGAAAGTTTGGCAGTATTATAAGGGCAAGGGTAAACTGATATTGTATAACATAGGACCAAAGTATACGTACCCATGAGATCACGTGAAATACGGAAGCATATGACTTAGCAACCTGCCATCAGTTCTTATTTATCTTACGATATCCTTCGACACCAAATCCCGTTAAGTTTTTCTTGTACGTTATGACGTAATTTTTAGCCCTGTTTTCAAAAAATCTTGTCTTAAGGTGATTTGGCCTCCAATCTTTTTGACTAACGAAGTGCTTTGGTGATAGGTAGATGGAAAGAAACGAGACGGAGAAAGAAATTTTCTTGTACAGTCCGCAGCAAAAAACCTGCAACATGAGCATGCAAGTTTATTGTGAAACTACGCCTAACAGAGCAGGGAATCAACATAAAGTCTACGTAAGTGGCACGAATCACGCCAGGAGAAACCTTGGCATCCTCCCCTGCACGCCTATTTTGGAGCAAAAGACTTCGTCATTTCGCAATAAACTTACATGCTCATGTTGCAGGTTTTTGCTGCGGACTGTACCTTATGACGTAAATTTTGGTCCTTTTTTCAATTTTGAACCTTGCCTTATGAAGCAAAAGCCCCCGAAAATTTTGTCTTACGGACCAGTTTTCAGTTTTGGGCATCCTTCCGCACCAAACCCAGTTAAGTTTTTTCTTGTACCTTATGACGTAATTTATACCCTTTTTTTTAAAAAAAATCTTCTCTTAAAGGGGTTTGGCTCCTTTTTTTTTCTTACGAAGTGTTTTGGTGACTGGCACATGTAAAGGAACAAAACGGCGAAAGAAATTTTTTTGTACCTTATGACGTAAATTTTGGCCCTTTTTCGAATTTTAAATCTTGTCTTATGGGGCTAAAGCCCCTGAAAGTCTTGCCTTAACGACCAGTTTTTAGTTTTGGGCATCCTTCCGCACCAAACTCCGTTAAGTTTTTTTCTTGTGCCTTATGACGTAAATTTTGACCTTTTTTTAAAATTTCGGGGGCTCACTGCCCCCGGTTTGGCGCGCAAGACAAAGTTTTTCTGACATTTCCGGCCGACCCGTCCAGATGTAGGGGTGAAACAATTTATAGCAATAATCCATACATGGTTCTCTTTTATAAATAGTTATATTTTATTATTAGACAATCTAATCATTAAGATTAAACCTATTTTAGTGGTTTTATTTTGTTATATTTTATTTTATATGACTCAGTTTTAAACTGAAATATTGTAATTGTACTCTTATGTAGTACTAACGTTGAATTTTAAGCCTTTAAATTGTATTATGCACAAAATATTCAATTACCGTGTACGCATGGGCGGCGATTAGGGGGGGAAAGGGGGGCAGTTGCCCCTCCACTTTTTTGATGTAACCCATTAATGTATATAGTTTCATTTGGAAATGTAAAGGTTTTGTATGTATTACTGGTTCACAGAAAAAATAGTCACATATAATATTTACTGTTGCGTGAGTGCGTATTAGATGTCTTCCCGTGGAATTGAGAAAGCTATACTGGAATTGGGTTTTAATTGACACCTAAAATAACCCAAAAATTTACCTATTGGAGCACAACAATTTCAGCATATTTTCACTTCTTCTTACAAGGGCTCGATATGTTAGTCAGCCTCTTTGAAACTAATTGAGAGAACATCTCGCAAATAAATAAATAAATAAATAAATAAAATAAAATAAATTGTTTGCAAGTTATTCTTTAATTACACAAAAATTGACAGTTCATAAAATGTCTTTTCTTGTTTCTAATAGTAAGGGATATTGATTAAAAATAGAGTATATGAAACAACTTCTACCTTTTCCATTATTTTGCAGTGTAATATACGAGTGAAGTGGTGTGTTTACGGGTGTACGAGTGTACGTATATACTAGGGATGGCCAAAATTTTCCGGAATCCGGATTCCGGAAATTTTGTTTTCCGGAATCGGAAAATTTACTTTCCGGATTTCGGAAAAATTCCGGAATTCGGAAAATTTCCGGAATTCAGAAAAATTCCGGATTTCGGAAAAATTCCGGATTTCGGAAAAATTCCGGAATTCGGAAAAATTCCGGAATTCGAAAAAATTCCGGAATTCAGAAAAATTCCGAATTTCGGAAAAAATCCGGATATAGAAAAATTCCGGATTTCGGAAAAATTCCGGAATTCAGAAAAAATCCGGAATTCGGAAAAATTCCGGATTTCGGAAAAATTCCGACATTCGGAAAAAATCCGGAATTTAGAAAAAATCGGAATTTTTCCGAGAACCGGAATTTTTCCGATTTTACTTTCCGGATTCCGGAAAGTAAAAATTCTGGAATTGGCCATCCTTAGCTAGTAGCTGTTAAAAGAGAAACACAATAATGAATAGGCTATATATACTGTATTAATTTCTTGTAGTTGGATATGTCTTTATCATTTACGTAGACAATTGCTACTGCAGTTATTTACTACTTTATGAGAAAGGTCTTATTTTCACACACAAAAAAGTCGCCGGTATGTCTCAAACATTATCGCGTTCCCACCTGCAGCTGCTCCAAAGCACTGCAAACTACTTTTTAACCAGGCGAAATCCAGTGAAGGAAAATAAATCTCAACAAATATTCTAATAACATTCGCTTATTGTCAACATACCTACAGTGAGCGCAGAAAGTGTTCGTACACCGTGCATACTTTATATTGAAAACAGCTAGCATGAGAACGGGAGGTGGAAAATATATATATAACCAGAATTAAGACTACACATTCATACATTTTATTTCTATATACAAGAGAAAGGCCAAACAAACACAATCACTGTTTTGTTCAGAAGAAAAGAGAGAATTCCTTTTTTGTAAACGCAAAAAGTCACCGTACACTTATGCTTGAATTAATGCTTATAAAGTATATTACGTTATTTAATATTTTGTGGGATTACCCTGTGCGTTAATGATTGTCTGTAGTCTTCGTGGCATTGATTTCACCTGTAGTAGTTCGTAGTTCTGTAGCTTCGGGCTGATTATGTCCCATTCTTCTTGAATAGCTTTTCTTAGGCCTTCTTTAGTAGACAAGCCGTGCCTTCTGATTCTTGTATCCAGAACAGATCATAGATGTTCTATGGGGTTCATGTCTGGGGATTGGGGAGGTGTGCGAAGCTGTTTCAAGGTATTATAGAGTCAGGGGCGGATCCAGAGGGGGGCGATCGGGGCGATCGCCCCCCACAACAGGAAACTCTTATTTTATATATAAATAAACCCATTCATAACAAGTTTGGAGATCTTAAAAGTAGCAGTATTACCGCCGACCGCCCCCCCCCAGAAGTCCGTCCTGGATCCGCCCCTGCAGACAGGCCTCGTTCAACAGTACAAACAATAATTGCGATGTATAATGTTTCTATCACTGTGCGAAACCATAAAAATAATAATAATAATAATAATAATAATAATAATAAAAAAGAACTGGAAGACCAAGAGTGTTGAGTGAACAAGTTAAACGTTACATTATTAGGGAAAGAAAAAAGGTTACAAAAAGTAGTGCTGTGCAATTGGCAACGGATCTGGAAACACGCGGTGTTAAAGTATCAGCCAGTACAGTGCGGAATATTTGCAGGGTATCATGGTCGGATAGCCAGGAAAATGTTCTGGGTGAACAAGACAAAATCGTATAAAGAGACTAAAGTTTGAAAAAGAGTATAAAGATAAGGGATCAGGCTTCTTTCTGGAATAGGGTCATATTTTCGGACGAAAGTAAATTTAATTTTATCGAGTCCAATGGGAGGCGTATTGTATGGCGCAAGGTGAGTACAGAGATGAATCCTCAAAATCTCGTCCCTAAGGCCTACCGCTCACTGGCAACATTTTGTCGGGCAACTATCTTGTTGCTCTGGCTAAATGCATTGAGTCTTATGGGAGTCCGCTCACTGAGGAGACAGCGACAGAAAAGTTGCCGAGGTGTCGCCAAGCAGGGCGACAGCAGGGCAACAGCTCGGCGACGGAACAGTTGCGCAACATCTAAAAATGCATTGAGTCTTATGGGAGTCCGCTCACTGAGGCGACGGCGACAGAAAAGTTGCCGAGGTATCCTCCAAATAGAAAGGTAAAAAATAAATGTTTTCTACAAGTTTTTTCACGTAACAGTTCGTTCCGTTTGTAGCACGTGAAAAGAAGTGTTCGCAATGGAAACTAATACATTCTTTGATTAGTGACTAGCATGTCTTTAGTGATAAAGACTATGAAAAATTAATTAAGGATATAGAGAAACGCTCAGCGTTAAAGAAGAAATATATATAAAGGAGAAATTATGGAAGGAAGTGTGTTTCGCTGTTATAAGAAACTAGAATGAGCTTTCCAGCCAAGAAAAAACAACACAGGTAGGTGCATTTTTCGATAAAGACATATCGCTGTCATACTACACAATACTACTTTCATTAATTTCCCACAACTAGAAAAAATACAGATAAAATTATAATTTTCAAGTTTCTTTCCATTTCAAATATATATATATATATATATATATATATATATATATATATATATATATATATATATATATATATATATATATATATATATATATATAAACTGTACTGCATAAAAATGACCGATTTTAAAACGTGAAGAATACGCGGGAAGAACGAGGATAGCCAATTTTTATTTTATGGCTATACGTAGAACATTGAGAGTACAGTTACTGTACAGTGTTGTCGGATTGCCGCTTTTGTTAGTTTCGTTCTGTTAGTTATTTCCAGTCGATTTATATTTTCGTTGTTCTTGTTATCTTTTGATTCGAATAATTGTTCCCGTTCATATTAGCTTACACAATGCTGTTATTTTTGTCACTCATTGACGTTCAGGGACGTCATTTAGGGGGGCAGGAGGTGCAATTGCTTCCCAAGAGTTTGAGGAATATATATACTTTAATCAATTGTCTACTAATATACTAGTACAAAACATGAAAGTCTTATATCGGTGGTGCTCTTGCCCCCTCAAGTGAAGTCTGAAATAAGCGCCCCTGTTGACGCTACCTTCGAAAGTTTATTTAAATTTATTTATTTAACCATTGGAATGGGCGGTTTTTAATGTCCGAAACCAGCGATTATGCGAACTGTTCCGGTTGCTGATTATGTAAATTGTGATATCAAATGCTCGGCAACTTTTCTGTTGCCGTCGCCAGTGAGCGAGGGTATGGCAACAAAACTGTTTTGTCTCCGTGAAGTTGCTGACTGCAGGCGACAGCGACGAGATAGTTGCGCAACTGTTTTGTCGCCAGTGAGCGGTAGGCCTAAAGTAAGACACGGAGGAGGGTCCGTGCTCGTCTGGGGTTGTATGAGTGCCTCAGGAGTGGGTCGTCTGCACCTTATCGATGGAGTGATGATCCACAAAGTGTATATTAACATATTAAAGGAATATCTCCATACTAGTGCGCAGAAGATGGTTCTTGAAAACAATTTATTGTTCAGCAAGACAACGACTCCAAACATACAGCGGAAAATACTCGATTGTGGCTACTCTATACAGGGGCGGATCCAGGACGGACTTCTGGGGAAGGGGCGGTCGGCAGTAATACTGCTACTTTTAAGAGCTCCAAACTTGTTATGGATGGGTTTATTTATATATAAAATAAGAAAGTTTCCTCTTGTGGGGGGGGCGATGGCCCCGATCGCCCCCCTCTGGATCTGCCCCTGGGGTTTGCTATCTTTCTCAAAGACTTACCCTTCTTATGCACTTTAATAATTACTTTTCTTGTCTCCTCATTTGTTTCTGTTCGGTTGCTTCCCATTTCGACAGCCCACCGTGCAGTTTTTTCACTCCTATTCACAACTAAACTCATTCTGTTACTCGTCATGCTATACAGAGGTGTATACTCAGGTGAATACTAGTGAACCCCAGTTGTGGTATCTTTGTTTCATATTCGTACGTCAGGTGTACGATCACTTTTTGCGTCTACTCTATACATTTTCTACGGAATTTATTTACTTTCTGACCATTAAACTTGTCTTTGTGGTTCTTTATTGATATATTCATAAAGCTTAGTTTTCATTATTCATATTGTGTGTGTTATTACACTTCTTAAATTTTCTGTTTCTTTTTCGCAGGCATTCTCGTTTCAATAGCATAGGTGTGCGAACACTTTCTGCGCTCACTGTATGTACAGTAAATACAAATTTATAATTTTTGACTTTACGAAGTATACAATGTAATTGTTCAATAATTAACATAAGCAGGCATTCATTAATTTATATTAATATAATAATTAACAAAACTAATAAGCGGGTGATTGATGACTCAGTGGTAGAGTTTTCATCTATGGTATTCTAACCCAGGACATGTGGGTTTTCGATGGCTAATTTTGTGTTCGAAAATTTTCCCGGTGGTACTCTTGGTTCCCTTTCTTATATTTGTTCCATCATCACTCATTAACGAATTTAGTTTATCAAAACTCTATAGCCATATATTCATTCTGTCCGTCAGTGAAACAAACAGTCTCAAGAACTATCTGATGGATTACCAATCAATTTTGGCCATGATGTACAGAGTCAATAGTTAAGAATCGAGTTCCCTGATGAATGTAATATTCAAACCGGAAGCGGTACAAATCAACCATTTCCGGTTTTAACGTTAATCATTATATAGTAAATATGGTAATAGATAGCGAGAAGCGGTTTCCAGTAATCGACATATATAACATTCATGTAGATAGAATGTTACCCAGTTTGTGCATCTGCTGAAAATAATGAGCTTAGGTATTTAGAGAGCATTTTCCGCTTTAGAAAATGTGTGCTTGGTAAAGAATGTAGAGAATTAGCTGAGTCAGGCACGTAGCTAGAATATGGTAATAGGAAGGGGGGGGGGGGGTCTGTCACGAAATACTGTGGTTATTTACCAGGGGCTCAATCATTCTAAACTATTTTATTGGCAACATATATTGGTTCGTTTAGCCAAGATTTCTAATGGGGGCATGATATGAAATACTGTGGTTACACACCAGAGGCTCGATCAATCTAAATATTTTACTGACAACATACCCATATTGATTGGTTAGGGCAATAAAATGAGGATATATTAGTAAGTATTTTAATAAGAAGCTATGAAGAAATCTCGAGTAAAAGAATATAAAAAAAAGTATTGAAAAAGATATCGTCTTCCGAGGTTATTCGAACGGTGTCGAGAATTTTGCGTCTGGGAAATTTGCGCCCTACCTCAAGAACAGGGAAAATTGCGCCTGCGATGTACCTCCACCGGGAAGTTTGAGCCCTGCGAAATAAAAGAACCTATTGGAGCTTACGCATTTCCTCGGAGGGGCTGACATTACAACATAAACAATCCTCCCCCCACAACCATGCCATTTGTGATTTATTTTCATTGTGGCTATATAAGGGGAGAATAAACTTCAATATAAGCTAAAAGAACACAACGGATCAACGCAATCACTGCTTCTTCCAGAGATGATTTTGGGGGAACACTGGCCTCCCCAGAGCTCTCAGAGTGCCCCCTCGGAGGAGACCAAAATAATACGTCTATAATATAATAATAAATGGAATAGTACCAGCAGTGACCCCCCTCCGGAATACTAAATGTGCCCCCCGGAACATTTTTCCTGAAAGAACGACTGAACGCAATTGTGTGTTTGAAGTGTAATTCCAGCAAGTAAACACACTGTACATAGTTTTCTTGATAATATTACTGAACTGATTTTACATTCACTTTACATTTTCTTTTCTATATTTTGTGTCCTGAAAAGCCAAACAACTCGCAAGGATTGTGAACAGAGATATCTGGGTAGAGCCAAACAGCCTTTTGTAGATTAAATTATACTATTTGATTATATTAATAAATAATTATATATCAGTCATTTATACGTTTATTGTAAATTTTGTAGTATAATGAAAAATTGTATTTGTATGGATTGCCCTTTAGTGAACTAAAATTGTATTTTTTTCATTTGTTCGGAATATTATAACGGATGGAGTAACTCACTGAGACGATGAGAGGCAAGCCTAGTTCAAGTGCGAGTGGAAGTTACTTTACACAATACAATAATAAGTTGAATTGTAGGGCGCAAACATCCCAGTGCAAATATATTGCGAGCGCATTTTTTCCTATTTTTGTGGTAGGGCGCAAATTTCCCGGGCGCAAAATTCTCGCATTCAAGGAAAATATAATGTCCGTGAAGTTGACAAGCCACTTATGTCAGACTCCAATTTCGACTTTAAACGTCGCTAGTGCTACGTTAGTGTTCGATAGTGACGCAAATCGTTAGTACTCCAACTGCATGCCAACACGCCCACTTCTAAGAATCATCTCAAAAATGAGGTTAACCGTCAGAGCAAGTAAGTGCTCATTGGTGCCATTAACATTAACGTTAATGCCTCCATCGTACGGCCCTTTGAGTAATAATAACACCACGTTTTTTGCTAGTCTCAATGCGTCCCTATATTCTCGCTAACATTCTGACGTGCCCAAGTTAGTTACTTTTTTTGGGGGGGGGGACTATTGTTTATCTGTTATTGTTTATTGTTTATTGCTAATCTGCAGAGTAGTCCTTACATTAATATGCCATTGTCCTTGATAATCATTGCGTATTTACAAGCAATTTGTTATTACTGTTAGAAGATATCAAAAAACAACAGATAAAATCTACTACTTAACGGTTCATATTTTTCTTTTACAGTACATAAACGATTAATAATAATAATAATAATAATAATAATAATAATAATAATAATAATAATAATAATAATAATAATAATAATAAGACTATTCCAGCATAAAAGTTATCAATTGCATCACACTGGCAACAAGCGACGCATATTTTAACTTCATAAAAAATCGTTTCTCACGATTTTCTGGAAAACTACGTATGATAACATCTTCATTATATCAAGTTGTTTATCTCAGTGTGATATATGTCTTACCTCTGGACAATATCACAGTAAAACAAAAATTAAATATTATGAGTACATCATACTTTTGGACTACATCTCATTAACCATGGGAAGATTGAGTAGTGTATACTTTAGGATGTAAGTTTCAGCTTAACTTGCATCATACATTCTTAGGATTACAAAAAGGAAATTTGTTCGTTTGCATTTGAACAAAATTCTTAGGATTACAAAAAGAAAAAATAATTTTTCCGAATTCCGGAATTTTTCCGAAATCCGGATTTTTTCCGAATTCCGGATTTTTTCCGAAACCCGGAATTTTCCCGAATTCCGGATTTTTCTGAATTCCGGATTTTTTTCCGAAATCCGGAATTTTTTCGAATTCCGGAATTTTTTCTGAATTCCGGATTTTTTCCGAAATCCGGAATTTTTCCGAATTCCGGATTTTTTCCGAAATCCGGAATTTTTCCGAATTCCGGAATTTTTCCGATTTTACTTTACGGATTCCGGAAAGTAAAAATTCCGGAATTGGCCATCCCTAGTATATACAATTAATTTAGTGAATTCAACATAATTCTAGGTTTTAGGATTATTTTGTATAACTGGAGTGTGAAGTAATTCTAAGTATTGTGCTTTGATGTGATCCAAAAAAAAGTGAAAACTGCTACTAATGGCAACAAACATGTTTCGGGAATCTGCAAAAGTAAATTTTCTTTAAATGTAGCATATGCTTGTAGTATGCACTGTCTTTCATTTTCTAAGAGTAATAACACACATTTAATAGAATGTGTTGAATTAAAAATTTAATTGGTTGTTCATTAATCTCAGTTTCAATGTAACTTCTACAAAACTTCTAGAGAAATACACATTTTTCCAGTCGAGACATCAGTTTTACACCACATTTCTGAGACGAGACAGCCACAAATCTTGTCTCGTGCGCATCCCTATCTATTAGTTATACAACCTTTCGTCAAAGTGTTAGAAACAACCAGGGAAACTAAGATTGATACACAAATATTCAGATCATGTCTTGCCCCCCCCCCACTTTTAACGTCCAATCGCCGCCACTGCTTGTACGGTACTACACTTGACTCACACTGTTGTTAGCACTTGAAATAGTATATTAAATTAAATAATTATTATTATTTATCCATGGATCAAGTGAAATTTAGTTTTAATATAGCTGTATCTGGAAGTTACATAAATAAATATTCAAAAATATTAGGAAATGCAAGGCGTGTCCTGAAAGTAATGTGAATTTATTGTCACGTGACTGTACGTTGGAGCACGGTCTAACCGGTTGAAACTGGTAGTGGGTGAACCCAGCTGAGCCAGTGTGACCACTAAGCAAAAATATTTCGTACTAACCTATGCAGAAAAAAGTACTAGATCTGGGAAAAAAGTACTAAAATTTTATCTCCCTAAGTTTCACCCTATTTATGACATTTTTACGATATTAACATCTTATTAGAAGGTCTCCGGCAGCTCCCCTCCCCTGTGAGTGGAGGAGGGACCCCACATTCTTGAAAGAACCCTCAACTTTAAATTTTTTACATTCAAAATTCGGTACAAATCCTCCAAACCATTTACACCCTCCGAATTTTGACTTTACACTCCCAAACTAAAAATCCTGGCGGAATTCATGCTTAATTACCGTACTAAAACTCACTGTAAAACCACCAAAGTAACACAAGTATGACAAATACGGTATGTCGGTAGAAAGCCAGAAATATCATAAAATGAGCTTATTGAGAAAAATCGAGTTTTAATTCCGTAATAGCCTGCTGTTTAGGCGGATCACCAAATATATAATATTCTTTAGTGCGGTCATTTATTAGTTGGAGGAGGCTACCGAACAGCATATATGTGCACTTCCGCTCTTGTAAATGCCATTGTTGAAAAAAAAACTGGCAGAAAAAAGTTACCATGAACAGTGAAATTTTCGTATATTGCCAAATTTTCATGAGATTCCTTTTTCTCTCACAAATGTCTTTATGGGGAAAGAAGAGGAGGAGAAGAGTACTAGATTTGTTGGTGGACGTACTAGAACATTAAAATATTGTAAAAGGTACTAGATCTAGAACGAAAGTACTAGCGATGGTCCCACTGAGCTGAGCAGCGCTCTGTTGCTGTGTGCTCCGAGTACCCGGAGAGCGAGGGCATGCCTGTCCGTGAGGAATGCTTTTTGATCTTGTGCAAGTGAAAATGCAGCGCTTGTTAGAACAAAGATTTGCGATCAAGTTTTTCATGACACTTAGCAAGACCGCTACGGAAACTGTTACTATGATCAAGACTGCTTACAAGGAACATGTCCTGTCAGATCGGCAAGTGTTTCGGTGGCACCAGGGGCGGATCCAGGGGGGCAATCGTCCCCCCAGAAGAGGAAACTTTCTTATTTTATATATAAATAAAACCCGTCCCAGAGTTTGGAGGTCTTAAAAGTAGCTCTCTGTAGCAGTATTACAACCCATTGCCTACCCCAGAAGTCCGTCCTGGATCCGCCCCTGGGTGGCACAAGGCCTTTTTGGAAGTCCGGGAAGAGGTCGACGACTAGGAGCGCGCCGGACGGCCATCCACGACCACCACGTCTGACAATGTGACGTGAGTGAGGGAACTGTTGAACTCAGACCGACGATTAAGAGTTCGTTTAATGGCCGACATGTTAAACATTCCGAAAACTCAAGTTCATGAAATCGCTACAAACCATGTCTGCATGCGGAAGGTGTGCGCAAAAATTCTTCGGTAGTGCTCACTGAGGACCAAAGGTCACGCCCAGTTGAAACCTGCTAAGAAAACCTCGACATGTGCAAACGTGATCGAAAACTTTTGGACAACGTCATTACAGGTGACGAGACTTGGGAATTTGAACATGATCCGGAGACCAAAAGGCAATCATCGGAGTGGCACACGCCCTTGTCCCCTGGATGAGCAAATCAAAGATCAAGATCATGCTCATCGTGTCTTTTTTTTTTTTTTGTTACACCCATGGACTGGTTCATCACGGGTTTGTAGAACCTGGTACCACTGTGAACTCCAAATTTTATATGGAAGTCCTCAAAAGACTGAAACGCAGGGTTGAACGCATCCGGCCGGACACCGCAGACAAGTGGAAGTTGCACCACGATAATGCGCCGGCCCCCAGTGCCTTCATCGTCACCGACTACCTGGTCAAAGCAGGGGTGTCAATGATCCCCCAGCCCCCGTACAGCCCGAACTTGGCTCGACTTTTTTCTGTTTCCACGTCTCAAAACACCCCTGAAAGGAAAGCATCTTGGGACAGTGGACAAGCTCAAAGCAGCTTGCACCGCAGTATTAAAGGACATTCCGGAGGAGGACTAACGCAACGCGTTCGAGAGCTGGAAGTCCCGCTGGAGCCGATGTATCGACGGAAAAGGAGACTATTTTGAAGATTTTTTTGAACACTTGTAACGATAAATTCAATAAATGATTTTTAATAGAATTACTGACATTACTTTCAGGACAGACCTTGGTATAGTTAAGTGCGATCAGTATCTCTGTCACCTTCGTTTTTGCCTTTTGATCTACACAGGGAAGTATTTTTATCTTTTCTTTGTAATGGAGCGGAATGCTAATGGCTTCTTGTTAGACTATTATAAATGTTCTTTGCTTGCATCTTTCGATGAAAAGTCGAGGCTTGTTTCTTCCAGTAAAAGTCGTGGATGGATTGTATCATAAATAGGGCCCAGAAGTTAAGGAAAAATCCTCTTTTTTTACGAGTACCCGAAGACGAGGCTTAACATAATATATGTTCATTCTGGATCATTCTAGGCCAGAAAATGGTGGATTTTATTTGTTCTTTTTTTGCCTTTTTCGGCGTTTTTTTTTCTTTATTGGTATTTTAAAAGCAAGACGTCTTAACGTCTTTTTTGCACTTCCCTTTTTCGACAATAAATTTATTGGTCATTAACTCCCATTAGAATCGTATTAGAACCCGCCCTACCTCCTGAAAAATGGCTTCTAAATTAATAAAAATCATTGTAATAAATGTAAATCATTGGTTAGGACTAGGATAGGAGCAACAGATCTCTTTGTCCAGATGAAAATTTTGTCTTGAGCTGCTAGTGTAAATGGCCAAACAAAAATTTATTTTTGTAGTCTTACTCCTCAAGGCTGCCGATTTCACTTCCGGCGGGGAAGTAATTTTTGTTCTTTACCTACAATTTAAAGCTTAAATATTTAAATAGTTTTTATTATGTGCCAACTGATACACAAATCAATTATAATTTCAGAGTGTTACGGGCCAATGTGATGTCCTGGCCTTTTCCAAAAGTGTCCGGCTTCTAGTTGTCCTCCAAAAATGTTCAAAATGTAGGACTTAACTTGGACGACAGAAACAATATAACAAAAATGCAAATTGAACCACAAAGCAAAGCATTTCACTGATAAAGTTTCTTTCAACTGTATATTTTATACTACCAGAAGCTTGTATTTCTTGAGCATTATATTCATTAAATATGTAATTGTAAGTAAATTTGGTCTTGTTTTTACGTCCTTATTTTGCAGTTTTTAGGTCTTTTTTTTAAAAGATATTTTTAGGTCTTTTTATAGGTCTTTTTTAGGCAAGTTTTGAGTCTTCAACTTCCGAGTACTAATCATAAACATTCTTCTGAATATTGAAATTATAATTATGCGTTAGCTAAATCGTTAGTACGACATTAATCGCTCATAAAATTCTTTCTGAATATAGTCCACAACGTTTAGGAAAATTATCGTCAAGCATTAAATATATGAGGTCAATTTATTCCTTGACCTGACTGGTTTCAATCACAAAGGTAGACTGTTAGAAAGTTTCAAACGAAACACACAACAAGTTTAATGAAAATCATGTAACTTTCAGAAAAGTTAGGTTAACGTTTTGTTTTTATGAGAACATAGGGTAAATTCTGTCTTTGTGTGACTAGTACGCATCTAATTGAATAAATATAATTCTCAGTATCAAAGAAAACACATGATATGTTTCGTTCAATATCGAAGAACTAAATTACCCTGAAATGAATGTTGGCAAATGAGATAAATTTACTCCAAATTATTGGCCGATTCCAATTGCAAACAACTCTGTTGTTCGGAAGTATTAAGAAAAATAAAGCATGTATCAAAGTCGATTAATTCGTAAGAAAGTTATTGTGGAATATTGCTTTCCTATTACATTTTGTTTGTGCGACAACTTCCTTGTTAAAGTTGAACTTGCATTCTTGCAATTGACTGCCCAAACAAACGAAGATGTTTTGAAACAAACAGAAGAAAAGTGGACACTTTAGCCAGCATCTTTCGTATTAAGGTCAATTGGATTGGACACGTCTAGCGAAGAAATTTTCTTCATAACGCCGTAAAGGGAAAGATGGAAGGAAAGCGAGGAACAGGTGGAACACAACTGATCGATGGTTTGAAAAATAGAAAAAAATATTGTTGGTTGAAAGGGGAAGATAAAGATCGACAAACGTGGAAGATACATTTTCTGATCTGAACTAAAGTGGGGTAAAAGTTCTTATTAGTTTTAGGATCTGCCGACGGGCAGAATACTTAATAATAATAATAATAATAATAATAATAATAATAATAATAATAATAATAATAATAATAATAATAATAATAATAATAATAATAATAATAATAATACAAGACCGGTTTCAGCTCTAATCATGGGAATGATTGACAATCCTTAAACAAAACACATTACGTACTATATTTCACCAAGCTCCAAGCTCGAATAATTTTCAGGAAGCTTATGGATGTTTGTTTGATTCGGAGTTTAGCGTCCTGTCCAACACTGAAGTTAATGAGACGCGGACCTACAGTTTAGCGTGTTATTCAAAACAGAAGTTTAAAAGACAGGAGCAAGAAACTTTAGTACTATTGCTCGCACCATTTATGTATTAGCCTTGAATTAGTGACAATTTACGCTTCCCTATATAACTGTTTAAAGTTTTGGTTTCTTTTTCTTTTTTTCTTTTCTTTTTTGGTTCTCAATCGTACTTAAGAAGATGTGGATAATGCATCATTAAACATGTATCATTGAAACTTAATGAATTATAGATAAAAATCATTGATAGTTAAACGATTTTCCTTCTATTATATAACAATCAGCTGAATCATCCTTTATTTTGTACCTTAACTAAATACAGTTCTAGTACTATTTATTCCATCATTATTAAATATAGTCGTTAAATATCCTGTTAAATAAGGGCAGTGAATTTGCATAGGCGTATTCGTGACACAGGATAACACCCACAACTGAACTATTTCAAGCAGGAGAAACCTGACCTTCTGAACTTTATTTACGGAGAGCAAGGCTTGTGAAAGAAAAGTTGTGATATTGATTTGCATTACTAAATTTAAATTTCATTGCTGAAACACGTACTAAAGAGAAATAAAATATTCATTTTTTTATTTTAATTGGTACCAAATATAGCTATTTATTGTTCTTTGTAAGTATTATTTTTAATATTGAAACACGTTCTACTAAGGTTACCATATGTCAGCATTTATGCACAGAATAGAAAGTAAGAATTTTTTGTCCAAATATCTTTTCCGAAACTTCCTGATTTGTCCACATTTTCTAAGCTGAAGTGTATTCACCAAATGCAATTTCAGACATTTCATTTGTGAAGATCTATTTGGCTGTTTGTAATCAAAGCAGATTACCAAAAGGGATTTCCCAATCATCCTCATTGTAATTCGCACACTGTCCACAGATATAGACATGAAGCGTCAAGAACATTTTTTAATACAATGACTGTGGTAACCATGATATAAGTAGTGATATCAATATATTTACGGAATAGGTTACATTTTGTTGGTAGTTAACAGGGAAATATTTTACAACTGATTTCAACATTTCTATTATTTTATGCATTATAAACATATGGTGAATTAATATATTTACTTGTAGTTACAAATGGCTGCTTTGTTGGTTAAATCAGAAAACAACAAAGAAAAGTTAACTCGAGCTGGAATCGAACTCGAGACCCTTAGCACGTGGGTCGCAGATGTTCATCACTCTGCCACGCCGTCACTTGATAATCGGAAAATAAATTAGAGATAAAGAGGGCCCCTTAGCAAGAAAGCTCGTCCCCTTGAGTGATGAACCAACCTATATCTACGTGCACCTCCTACATGCAGTTAGAGATCTAAAGCAGCATTTCGAATGTTGTGTCGCATCACGGTTTTTATCCAAAGACATTTACCGGACAGTGTATATTAGAGAAAGAAATAAGGGTAAAATAGAAGATAGGAAAGCGCGTGAAGATTTTTCGCCTCGCCATTGCCTTGGGTAATAGGAGGAAAAACCCGGAAACATATGGAGTCCAGGAAAAACTCCTTTATCGGTCATGCACGTGCTCAAGTATTTACACGGCAAAACCACACTAAGAAGGGGTGGTAAAAATCCATGTAAAAGCATCTTTACTGTCTGTATTGATTCCCTAACTAAAAAGTCAAGTGTGAGTTATACTATTGTGATAAGTTGTTTGTAGTTTGGTGAACAAGCTTTGTTAGTGGGATTTTTGTTATTTTTTTTTCATGCAAGTCGGTCGTCTCCTTCATCCTTGGACTGCATAAATCTAAGATGAGACTAAGATATATATATATATATATATATATATATATATATATATATATATATATATATATATATATATATACAATTATGTAGTATTCAGGTATATTATACTATCTGTGATATGGTTGATATTAGTATCTATTGGACACGTCAATTTTGTTAATACTAGTGATATTTCAATAAATTAGATAAGATGTGTTAGTTATGGTTCTGCCTAACAGGCCTCGTCATACCTTTTTATTTACATATTTACATTTTCCCCCTTATTATTGTCAAAAGTGTTTTGAATTGATTTCTATTTTAACGCATGAAGAGGGCGTTTGTATTTGTAGTAGCTTTCTGGAATCGTGTAGTTACCCAGAGAGTTCACAAGGTCGTTGTCTAATGCTTTCACAGACTGATAGAAGTTTCTTACTAAATACTGTATATGATCTTCAATCGGAGTCAACTCTAGACGCTGCTGTAGGCGTATGGCAGACAAATAATGGGGAGAGTTTGTTATTATGCGCACCGCGTTGTTCTGAAGTCTCTGCAGAGTCCGCGTATAACAAGGTGCGGAGAAGGCCCATGCTGGGGCAGCATATAATTGGTCTAATTAGCATTTTATATAACTTTGCTCTGCGTATTGAGGGCATGTGAGCGGAAAAGTCCGGCTAGGGTTCGTAGTCTAGCAGTAATCTTATTTCTTTGGGAGTTCATGTGGTATTTAAGGGTAAGCCTTTTATCTAGTATTACTCCCAAGTATTTAACTTTATCTTTCCATTCTATTGGTGTGTTATATAGAGTTAGTTGGTCGTTTGGTTTTCGTTTATATTTCTTAACACTTGATAACTTTACGTGTCGTATTATATATGTGTGGAAACTTTAAGACCTTTTTCTCCGGTATTTCTGGCTATTGCGCTCTCCCAGTTTGTAATATTAACATTTTAAATGTGCACTACTACCTTGCGAAAGATGGTCCCAAACTTCATTTACCAAAGTCTGCTTTTCCCTTGTTAGATAAAAGGAAGTGTGTCCACATTAAGGCGTGTCAGAAACCCTATGCTGTACCATTCTAAATAAAAAGAGCAATGAGCAAAATGCAGTTGTATGTATGTTTATCTAATATTGGGTGTTCTAAAAGTGGCACCCACGGACAACAGAGCGCTATTATTGAGGTCAAAATAAAGGGAAAATGCTATATAATGATATACCCTTCAGGGCCTCCTTCATTCGCTATGGGGAATCAAAATTTCACTATGTAGAAACGTTGCAGATTAATTTGGAAACATTAGCATTGCTCCTCGAATCCATCAAGCAGTTACACCGATTATTAGGCTGATAAGTGGTGCTAGCGTCAACATCTATCAACTTTAATTGTCATCTGGTAAGAATCAATGTAACTATTTGATGGATTTGTAGATATTCTCTGAGGTTCTTATCTGCGACGTTACCAAATATTGCAACTCGCGTCTCCAGGCGAGAACCTGAAAGGTATACAATTATTTATATTCATCGCTTTATTTTGCTCTGTAGTCCGTGGGCACCATTTTTAGAACACCCGATATATGTTTACATTTAGGTATATTCAATCATCTGTAATAATTAGGGCTCAAACCGGGCAGCAACGTGGAAGTGAATTGAGTTCCCATTATGAGGCCTTTTTCGAAGGAAAGCATAACCAATGGTGATAACCTTTCTTGAACATTCAATTCCTTTCTTTTCGATGTGAAAAAATGCCTGTCCCCTTTTGCTGACGTCATAGGTACAGTTAATATTAATTTCAGAAGCTTTATAAATTTACTAAATATTTTTTCTAGATCTTACAGGCCTGGTACTGTGGCTCTGAGAGAAATTCATCGTTACCAGCTGAAAAGCAAAGAAAATACAACAACCTTCTCCAAAGTTTTGTCTTCACTCCAATCGTTATTGAAACCAGTGGTGCTTGGGGTGCAAGAAGTCTTGAATTCATAAGGAAGGTAGGAAGATGCATTTCTTATGTTTCCGACGAAGTTCGCTCCACATCTTATCTAATACAGCACACATCTGTTTCTATCCAACGTGGCAACGTCTCGTCAGTCCTTGGCACTTTACCTTCTGGAAAGGAACTACATGAGGTGTTTATACTGTGATAAGAATAGTTTTATATATATATATTAATCCAGACAATAGTTTTTCTTTGACCTTATAATTATATATTTAAATTGTAATTTATATGAATGCAGTGTAATTATGTCACTTCGGTTAATAATCTTATTATTGTAAGTTTTATTGAGACTTATTGTAATAGTTTATCACTATAGAATATTTAATGAATATAAATGTTTTTGTATAGTATTGATTTCACTATTCACAAGTAGTGAACCAGACGTTTTGATGCAAAGTGTGTTGGAAAATGCGGTTGAGTGTTTCCAAAATAAGGGTCTCTTTTCTTGTAAAACTAACATGTGATTAAATTTTTTTCTAGATTATTGCGAACAATTCATTCTAGTAAACCCAGTCTCTGACAGTGATCCAAATTCCTCTGCAGCGTAGACTAAAGACAGCTCGTGACAGAGATTAGTGTTATAAAAAAATGTAAATTGAACACGCTTTATTCACAGTTTATCTAGGAAAATTTAAAACAAATTGTAGAAATATATCTAAGGCAAACAACATTGCTGACGTAAAATGTCCTGTAAATTTTATCCGGATTTTTTCGTACACTTTTGAATTGCCCTTTGCTTGTTTTGTCTATGCCTTAATTGCAAGTTTTCCTCACTGGAGAGCTGGGCAAATTGTTTTGTTTTTCTTTTCTTTTCTTTTCTTTTTTTTTCTTTTTTTTTTGTAAGTTATTTACAGAAGACATAGTATAGAAATCATCCAGAATTTGTACGTTATTTACAGAATTAGAGCACACACAACTCAAGTAAATCTATAACTAAAACCCAAAATAGCTGATTCAGAAAAGACAGCTAACACAAAAGAGGTATATGAATTGCGAATGTCACATATACACCAACCCACAAATGTGAGTAAAAGAAAAATTACATTCCAAATCACCCGTCTTGGTTGTAAGCAATGCACAATGAACACAATATACTTCCACACGAGGTCAAACAATGCTTATTAATGTTATACGTTCTGGAAAGCATACTTTGAAACCGCCAAATGTCGGATCAGCATGTAACAGAAGCCAAAAGTCAAAGAACGTCAAATAAATAGCATTGCTAGTTCTACACCCAGAAATGTTTGCCGGGAGGGGTCCAAAGTATTTGAGGGGATCCAATACTGTATGTAGTATCGAACCCGTCTTATTCTCCACCCGAAAAGACGATAAGTAGTTAATTACTGTCAGCTGTATTTTTGTTTAAAAAACATAGAACGATTATTTTAATAAGAAAAGAAAGAGTACATGGTGAGGCGTAAAATAAAATATTTAGCCTACATCTATTAATTCTCTATTTAAAAAAACAAAAAAAAAAAAAACAAGTATAGTTCGTTAAGAAAGTCTACAAATTCGAGTTTCGAAACTTTTGGGAGTTTCGGATCCGGTGGAACCCCTCGTGCCTGCGACCGTGGGCATTGCTAACTAGTCGCAAATTCAATGTGGCATTTCCCATCATACAGTTTTATGTGGAAAGTTATCAAGAGTACAAAATAGTTATTTTATAAAAGAAATATGTATATACTAAAATACTATCTACAGAGGTGGATTCTATATATTGACTTATTAATATCTGGTTCACAAATTGCTGTACAAGAAGCCTTCATTATCTACATAAGCTAAGAATTAACTTGTAAATGCGTGTTTACTTTCATTTGTTTTCTACTCTATTACACATTTTCTTTCTTATTTTGTAATTCTGCAATCACTTTTTTAAAATTGTCAATATATCGATTTGCTTCAGTATAGTCCCGTAATTTAAAAATATGAATGCATAAAAATAAATTCCATTTGTAATTGGTAGTGAAATAAAATTCAGAAATCGTATTTAGCACGGAAAGCCTTCTCGTTCACTGGAAACTGTGCCGCGTTGTTGCAGAAGCACTCCAACGACCAGAGCCTTTAACTACTGAGATAAGTGAAAGGAGACATTCGCTCCAATTGCCGCGCTGAAGAAATTTGGTCGTTGTATGCTCGCTGCAACGCAATATAAATTAGAGACACTTTGTGACGTATTGTTTTTCGCTTTTTAAAACGTATTAATGGATTTTACACTTACAGAAGTGAAAATATGTTATTTAAAGTATATGGGAGTATTAGATTTTTTTTATGTTCTTTACTACTACAGTAAATAATATTTTTTCTTGAAATATTTTGGTCATTGCGCAACGCTGCAACACTAACATTAGTCGTCGTATAGTCGGAAATGAGTAATATCAGTGTCAAATACACAGTTTTCGCAATCGCTGAGATAATTAGTTACACGCCCAATGATGATTAAGTCCAAGTTCAGGCCTCATTAGCATCCCTATGGGTGGGTGAATAGGTGTCGTAAAAATAATCGAAACCAACCAATATTAGTGTTGAATCAATAGTTTTCAACGTTCCTAAGTTAATTGGTAGCAGTCTCCATGCCTTTTAAATTCAAGTTCAGTCCGAGTTTGGGTAAGACCCTCTATCACTCCTAGGGGAAAGTGGATTGGAAGACATAAACATGTTCGGAAATTACCGATATTGGTGATGAATTCATAGTTTTTGGGATCGCTGAAATTAATAGTGAAACTTACGATGCAGTTTCAGTACACATTAAGCCCTCATTAGAACTGCTAAGGAGTGGTCGGGAAGGATGTGATATGTAAAATTAATCGAAAATGACCGATATTAGACTTAAATCCACAGTTTTCTAGGTTGCTGAGATGTATAGTCACACTTCCGATTTAGTTAAAGTTAAAATTCAGTCTCCACCGATATGGGGGTAAGACAGAGTTAAAAATATTCCGAGGCAAAATTTACTTGAAATTTTTGTCCATATTCTAAATAGTTCAAGTTCTGAGGTATTCGGATTCCAGAGAAAATACTGTATTAATCTTTTTTATTTATTGTTTATAAACTTTTCAATTTGTTAAAAATTTTCCATATTAAGTAGGTAGTGCATAAAGGATAAATATACCCATATACGAAATTTGCAAGTCTTATTAATCCATTTTTTTAATCCACCCACGAAAACATTTATAATTATGGTTATGGTGTTCTTAGTATGAAAGTTGTGGTAGAAACATATAGGCCTAATCTTATCCGTGATGTCTTCCGTATTTTCATCCTTACGGTCAGTGATAGTGCTTCTGCAAATATTAATTTTTTAAATGAAAACTCAAATAAAATACATATTTTTCCATATACTTTGATCTAAATATATTATTGTTTCAGACATTTATTGTATCAAATATTTATTGCTGAGATCACAGCAAATGACTGTTGAAGAACACCGATTTATATCTTGAAAGTGAATAACCAAATGTGGGAACAAAATATTTCTAATAGTAAATTTATAACACACATTGTTTATTTTGTGGACATTAACGTTTATTGTATTAATTATTTTAATTTATAATTTACGGTGTGCTTGATATACGATGTGCTCGTATACATAATACATTTATATTCATGTATGGAGCCCAACTCGGAGCCCAATCCCATGCAACAACCTGATTCGTCCACCCTGAAAACCGTCTTTGACAAATTTTCACATCACTCGATTCTATTAAAAGTACTTTATTAAAAAAAAAAAAAAAAAAGAATGAATCTCAACTTCCATTAGACTTCTAAAGACGACTGGGTGCCTTAGTTTAGAAAGTTAGACTTTTAAAGCAATGAGATACAATTGTTTTCTCAAAGTCATTTCATACCGGGAAGTTATTGAAAGAATATTCCACACGAATATAGTAAAATAATGTCGCCACAAGTCATTCACTTATGCAAGTACCGTATTGTGTAAAATCTGTTAGCAGTGTCAAGGTCAGAGAGTTGTTTACTATAGTATTTTACAGTTCAGAACACTTTCACAATAAGACGGACTTTTCCCATCACAGAAGCTGCTGTCATTGCCAACTTTTTTTTTTTTTGGTGAGAACTGACTCAGATTCTGTCCCTTGAACTTCAGAATGTCGCAATGTTATACACATGTCGTATTGTTATATTCGTTCCTACTCCCGTTTCCTTTCTTTCTTACAATGACAAACTCTCATGGATAGGGTATGTATAGGGTCTCCAGGCCCAAATAAGGCGGGATATCCCAAATTTAAAAATAAAACGTTCCAAATAACGCCTAAGAGGGGCGCATTATATTGCGACTGCCAAATTATTCAAAATCTTACAAAGTATGGGACAACATTTGCAAATGTCGATCCATTTACAAATAGGATAATGTGCACCTATGACAAGTGGGTTTCAGGCACTCAATCTCATACGCTTCCTGGACCCTCGTGATCTTTATACAGGGTGTCTCAAAAGTCCCCTGACATAGGGTAACTCTGTTATTATGAGAGTTACAACAAAATGTAAGAGGCAAAACCGTCTCCAAATATGATGTTTTCAATCTAAAGTGAAGGAATTTTTCAAAACGGACAAGCCGTTTGGGCTGTACACTATTTATGCTCCCAAGTTAAAATGCAACGTTGTCATTTATCTGGATCCACAATATACGTGAATGACATTACTGTTTGAAATGCGGGCTGTCATCGACACGTTAGCATAAAAGACAGTAACTTTATTCACTTATTGTGGATCCAGATAAATGGCAACGTTGGATTTTCATTTAACATTGGGCACATAAAGAGTGTACAACCCAAACGGCTCGTCCGATTTGAAAAATTCCTTCACTTGAGATTGAAAACATCATATTTGGAGACGGTTTCCCCTCTTACGTTTTGTTGTAACTCTGATAATAGCAGAGTTATCCTATGTCAGGGGACTTTTGAGACACCCTGTATATACAGTGGACTCCCTCTTAACCGATTTCTCCTTAAGCGCCCATCAGCATAACCGCCCATCTCCCAAGGATAATTCTCATTATCAGCCGCACTCTGTGCTTCGCAGTGATGATAAACATATCCACAGGAATAATAGAATACAGTACTGTACTTCATTCAATATTGTAGGCCCAATCACATGTTTTTCAGTTTTGTGTTTTTCTTCATTCAATACACACATCGTAGGTAAATCTGTGATTTGGATGATAGTCTAGTGTGCTTTATTCAATATATAATATTTTGTTCCCTGGAGTGTCACTGAAGCATCTTAGAGTCGTAACTTTTGATTTTGGTAACATAAATATATTGAATTATAACACTGTAAGCATTTTAAAACCAGATTGTAGGCAGTTTAAAGACTATGAAATGGCGAATTTCGTTTTAACCGTTTTTTTCGTTATCCGATCAGGGTTCTGGTCGGTGGTTGTCGTTAATAGATAATCTACTGCAGCGTTTCCCAACCGGTGTGCCGCGGCACACTGGTGTGCCGTGAACGGGCCGCTGGTGTGCCGCGAGGAAAGCGAAACAAATTATTAATTCTATAGCAGTCAAATTGCAAGACATAGGGGAAAATGTATATTTGTATTTAACATTAACGTGAACCTCTACTATGTATCTACAATTTTGAGTTTCACACTGTTACTTTTCTGTGCATTTTTAATGTTGAAAATAGTATTTGTTATCATTGTTATGACCATTATTGCTTCTTTATTGTTGCAGACTGTTTCGTAACTTGAAATTTTAAAATACATTCAGTCCTTTCGACAAATCAAACATGCATACAAATTACCTATATTTGTGTTTTAAAAGTAAAAGAGATGAGTTTGTTCATTCGTTATTTAGTGATCTTTCTTCTTAGTGAGATGTTGGATACAGTTTTCAAGAAAAAGTGTATTTTTAAAAGCCTTGGTCCCATATCTCATTGCAGTTGTTTTCTATTTTTAAATTAGAATGAAAAAAAAAAAATAAGCATAATGATTTACCACGGGCGGAAATCAGTGATCGAGCTTTCCTCTCTGTGAGATCAGTAATCAAAGAAAAAAATACCACTATATTTCATATTTACAAATAATAATAATAATAATATTTATATGAGTGTGCCGCGAGAATTCAAGTTACACCTATAGTGTGCCGCAAGTTTAAAAAGGTTGGGAAACGCTGGTCTACTGTATATTTTAATATAGTAAATATTTATTTTTCCATAATATCTTTAAGGATGAACACGAGTCAATCTAAAATTCGACTCGACTCCAAACTCGAAGTGAATTCGAGTCGAGTCAAAGGTAATTTTTTCGAGTTGAGTTCCGAGCCGAGTCACTGTTTTGAGGTCGAATTTCGAGTCGAGTCGAGTCGAGTTTGATAAATGGTTCTCTCGTTCAGCTCATTTTAACTCGTTTTGAAAGCATTGCCTGATTAAACTGGAAAGCGAAAGCGCTGAGAAATGAATGTGGAATATTTTTAGTGTTGCTCACGAGATGGGACACTGCTCACATCTCGTCTCGTCTCGATTAACGAGACGACAATAGATTTTTATAACGAGACAGCCTCAAATGTCGTGAGTACCAACATAAGTTTATAATGTAGTTCTTACCATTAAGACATTGATCTACACGATCGAAGTTTCGAGTCCAAGCAGAAGTCTAACCCGGGTATTGATGTCAACCGGCTCAGATCGGTTCAGCTGAACGAACAGCTAGAGTCGGCGCGGTTGAGATGAGTCACCAACTCAGTTCAGGTGAGCCATCGGCTCGATCCGGTGAGGTTGGGTAAGCTGTTGGCTCGGCTCGATAATGAATGAGCTGTGAGCCGAGCTACTCGAGCCGTTGACAACATTAAACCAGGGCCGAGCAGTTTTGAGCATGTTTGGCTGGCGCCCTATAACTTTTAGGGCTAACAATTTTTTGCTCAGCCTCGAATCCTTGTTCCTCCTGAACTCAAACCCCGAAACCTCGTGAACGATGTCCTTGCCTCCTAGACTTCACGACTACCTAGGTCAGCAGTCAACTAGTTTTTAGTATTCAGCTACAAAACGCCTATCTTTCCTGTTTATACACTGTGTTATAATAATAATAATAATAATAATAATAATAATAATAATAATAATAATAATAATAATAATAATAATAATAATAATAATAATAATTTGTAGTAGTAGTATTATCATTGATAATAATTATATTGTCTGTGTAGAATCCTTGGAAGACGTACTTGAAACTACACACAGCATTTGCTGGCTCGATTTGGTTCGTTTTGGTTCGACTCGAGTCAAGTTTTTCGAAACTCAAGTCAAGTTTAAGTCGCGTTGGAGGAAATTTTTCGAGCCGAGTTCTCGAATCGAGCTCAAAGATGTCTATTTCGAGTCAAGTCGAGTCGAATTTCAATGAAAACTCGCTCTAACTTGCTCGTATCCATCCCTAAAAATCTTGCTCAAGAAGGGTAAAACCTCAAAATCCCCTTCTGTACGCTACTGCTTATGACTATGCAGATAATATTATCGTGCTATCGCTAAA
Source organism: Thermobia domestica (assembly GCF_964235325.1). Classification (NCBI taxonomy): domain Eukaryota; kingdom Metazoa; phylum Arthropoda; class Insecta; order Zygentoma; family Lepismatidae; genus Thermobia; species Thermobia domestica. The sequence continues at coordinate 237,875,675 of NC_137458.1, read as the reverse complement.
ATTGTTCGTGTTGAGAATGAAATGATCGCGATGACCAGTTCAATGGTTCATGACTTCTGTTCAACTAACCGGCGAGAAGCGGACACTACGTGTTTAGAATTTCATGTGTTTCGGATTTAAATTTTAACTGTTAATTGAATTCATTCTTATATGTATTACTTGTTCATTATTATTATCTTTATTATTCTTAAATTGTTTGATGTGCAAATGGCAGTTGTTGAATATGTTCGACAAGCGTGTCCAAAAGGCGGCAACCTTAAGTATGATCAGTACAGTATGGCTATATACGTTAGGGCAATAATGGATCCAGAAAAGTAGTTTCGATAGGACCTTCTGAACAATGAACGTGATGTTAGGTTCGAAATAAGGAGCTTTCCATCAAACATCAAAACAAAATGAAGTCCACTAGAACTCTATCTGAATTCTAATCATCCAGGCCGCCAAATATTAGGATCAGTATCACGAAATATATATATATATATATATATATATATATATATATATATATATATATATATATATATATATATATATATGTGTGTGTGTGTGTGTGTGTGTGTGTGTATATATGTATGTATGTATGTATATATTAAAAACTAAAGGCGAGCGGTATGTATTCTTTCTTACAAATATAATTTCCTTTAGGAATGTGCACTAGACGAGTCGAGTCGAGATTTAAGACTGTCTCGACTCGACAAGTTCTGTCTCGGCTTGACTCGAATTTCGAGAAGAGACAAAATGTACCAGGTAAAATGTATGGTAAACAATAATAATAATAATAAAAAAACATTCTGAATAACTTGCAGGAAATCTCACAAGTTATGACAAGAAGCAACTGATAGTTGATGAGCCAATATCTTTCTGGTTTTAGAGGTGCCCGACTTTTAGGTCAACAAATATTTTATGCCTTGTGAAATTTAGATACTCTGATGCTCATCAGTTGCGCTCTTATTTTTCTACAGTACTCAAAACATTCCGAAATTTAAAATTAATACTAAAATTTCTTTGCCTATTTTCGATGAATTTAATGTATACATGTCATCTAAAAGTGCACATATATATATTCTTTAGGCCACACATGTAAACGATTTTTTTGAAGAACAAAGTTTTATTTTTTTTTATATTTTATTTTATTTTTTACATTTCTTGCTCAATGCCAGGATTAAGTTGAAAGTACAAAGTTTTCCACCCCGTTTTGAATACCCATGATTTGATGTATCTAATTATGTTCGTCTTTTGTAGGTAATATGAGAAAAACAAAATAGTTATATATATATATATATATATATATATATATATATATATATATATATATATATATATATATATATATATATATATATATATATATATATAGTGTGTTTGAAAAAGAACTCCCTAGTTTTAATGTGTCCTAGAATCTGTACAAAGTGACATACACTATTGTAGTTTCTGGTGTTTGATTCATCAACTCTCCAAGTTTGGCTCCCCTGCAGTTCTGCAGTTGGCGTAGTGTGTTATTTGGCTTGTGAAGACTGAGTCAGTTATAACAGTGCAACGTAATTTTAGACGTCAGTATGGTGGTGAACTACCTACAGCAAATACTATCCGTCATTGGCTAAAGTCTTTCAAGGAAACCGGTAGTGTTTTAAAAGCAAAATCACCAGGTAGACCGAGAACTTCTGAAGATGTTGTTGAACAGATCCGTGTTTCTTGTGCTCGGAGCCCGAAGAAGTCATTGGCCAGACGTAGTCTACAATTAGGAATGCCTAAAGGTACTGTGTATGATATTGTGCGTAAAAGACTTATGTTGCGCGCCTACAAATTGCAACTGTTACATGTTACATGAAATTAAACCTACTGATAAAATCGAAAGGTATGAGTTTGCTGCTGACTTTCTACACAGAATTGATGATGATGTCATTAAAAAAAAAAAAAAAAAAGATTCTCTTTTCTGATGAGGCTACATTTCATGTCAGTGGAACAGTTAATCGTCATAACTGCAGAATTTGGGGGCAGAGCATCCACATGAAGTTATTCAGCATCAACGTGACTCTCCCAAACTCAATGTCTGGTGCGGTTTGATGTAAGATCGTGTGATTGGTTCTTTCATTTTTGTAGAAAAAACAATAAACGGGGACGTTTAGTATGACATGCTGACAGAGTACATCTTTCCCCAAATGGACGATATTGAGGCGGAAAAGGGGCTTGTGTTTTTCCAACAAGATGGCGCCCCACTTCATTACAGTAACCATGTGCATGCAGCTCTTGACACTCACTTTCCAGGAATTTGGATAGGCAGGGCTGTCCTAATACCTTGGCACCACGAACCCCAGAATAATCCCACTGGACTTTTTCTTTTGAGGCCACACAAAAAATGTTGTGTACAGTGAAAAGATCAGAGACATCGATCATTTACGCAAAAGAATCGTTGCGGTTGTTGGGACAGTTACATCTGAAATATTGGTGAATACGTGACGAGAAGTAGAATATCGTCTCGACGTGTGCAGGGCCACAAATGAATCCCACGTTGAAGTCTACCAACATTAAAACTTGAAGGAATTCTCTTTCATGATATGTACACATTGGATGATATATATAGGATGTCCAATATACAACGCAACCCGGAGTTTGGGATAGTAGAACTTTTGAACCTGAAGTGATACACAAATAATGGTTATACCAAAATGAAGCCTTGTTCATGCATATATTTTTAAACTAGGAAGCAACGATTGAAGTACACTAGGAACCACACAGTGTTGCCAGATGTAACCGAAGGTGTAAATCAATTTTTTTGCAAAACATGTAAATTGACTCATAACTCATACGTATGGATGTTTTGTCATTAATTTTCAGCTTGTTTAATTGGAGTAGCTTGAAAACTATGGAGCAGAAAAAAGAATTTTTCATTTCCACCCACAACTAATCGGATGAGGCTTCTGTAAGGGGGAACTAGAGAAAAGTTCTGCTATCCCAAACTCCGGGTTGCATAGTATATTTGACACCCTGTATATATATATACATATATATATATATAATGTTTTTACTTTGAAATTTATGAATAGTGTTTTCTAGAAAGCATAAAATGTCAGTCTTAAGGTCTTTGCCCTACACAGTATCTATGCACTAGAAGCTTTCTGTTTCTGAAGCCTTGAACTTTGATTTTTATAAGAGACAGAAATAGTACATCTTGTGAACATGCATCAGCCGAAGTGCAGAATTAAAGAAAGTAAAACATGAATAAGCATGTTCTTTAATTTAGTATAGCTACTCGTACAGATAAATAACAACCAAATGAAAAGTCCGTCTTATCATATGATTTCGTTTTAAGTTCAACTTCGAGTTTGTACTTCCATCTTTGTTTTGCTGCAACATGTGTGATTTCATCATAGTCTTATAATTTTTTCCACAACGAATTGAAATCATGAGCGCCGACTACGTGGGTGCTCCGGGGCTCCAGAACCCACACAAATAATCTTGTGTGTGTGGCACACACACAAGATTTTAGTTTGATTGAAACAAAATAAATATTTCTCACTTGCCATTATCAAAAAATAATAAGCAATTGAAACATTGAGATGCAAGTTAAAATTTGTAACTTCTAAAACATAATTGTTTGAAATGTGCCTGTGCAAAGGGAACCAAAGCAACACACTTCATCTTCCTTGCCTGTCTCTGGTCTAGTCAAAGGCAGCCCCATAATAAAAATGGAAGTACCGGTATGTTGTTAACAGAGTCTCATATTTTCGCCTTGCTTTGATATTTCCTTATAAGTAGGATTACCACCCGTTCGGGTTTCACCCAGACATTTCTGGAATTAAACAATTTGTCCGGAGTCCTGAGCAACATCTACTCCGGACACCAAATGTCCGGGAATATAAAAATTTATAGCCTAAATCTACGTTTCATATCTGTACCACAATACGTAAGTCGTAGTGGTACAAACAAGCACTATCGAATATTTTCAAAATTTTTGTATATTAATTTCCTGCTTCAGAAATTTTAAATCCACTAACTTTTTTATAATTAATGAAATGTTTTGTACTTTATTCGGAAGTTTATTGTGTGGTTGGCATCACTAATGCAAGCTCGAAATAAGTGATTTTCTTTCCATCTTGTGCCACAACGAAACTTACTTTTCATTATTAATTCTAATTGACAAAAACAATGAAGTTGCAATTTTTGTCATTATTTTTCTGAACACGGAATCAATTTGAAACGAATGCCATCAGTGTTAAGCTATTAAAATAAATCTGTATTTGTGTCTTTATTTTTTCTTTCTTTTCTTTGTAATGATGACAAGGGTTAGGTGGCAGAGCAGCCTCCGGCTGAACCTCGTCCGCTGAAATAAAGAGAAATTCAATTCAATTCAATTCAAAGAAAATATAATTACTTATGTAACGTTTGAAGTGTACGGATGTACCTGAGTTTGTGTAAAGTATGACGGAAAGTGTTAAACAAAGGTTGAAACTGTTGTTTGTTTTAAATGTGTCCTGAAAGTAAAATTGCTTCAGTGAAATTACTGTTGAAAATTGGCCTTCTAATTAGGTATACGTCTTTCAGCGAACAGCAGTAGGCCTATTAGTACATTTTGTTCACGATTTACATAATGTTTTGTATGCCTATCCTTTAACTTTATTTCAATTCTCGATGTGAGCTCCTCCGTGGCTAAGCGGTTAGCGTACGCCCCTGTGGCGCGGGAGACCCGGGTTCGATTCCCGGCGGGAGCTCATGTGGTTCAGATTCCACGTTAATCAGTAGGTCCACGTCTCATATAGCCTCGCTGCTGAAAAGGGACGTTAAAATCAAAATCAACTCAATTCTCGATGTGTCCGGGATTTCTCCAGATCAAAGGTGGTAACCATACTTATAAGTGACACCCTACAATACGATTTATAGTATCGGTATATTCTACTTTATCACAGCACAGACCTTTATGTCAGTGATCATAAAAGATTTTAACTAAAAGAAAATCAATCAAAAAATATCGAGAACATATAACACGTCCCACGATCGATATGCACCGACATAAATTTTGGAAAGTCGACTTCGTTGATTGAAATTACATATACTTTGAATACGCTTCTATCATGTGACTCTTACCGTTCAGAACTTCCTCTGGCTTAGATGCTGCATGAAAATACATACTGCCAACACTATAATTTATTAACAACATTTTAAAACAAATCCTACATATGTCATCTTACACTTCTGAAGTGTACAGTAAACTTTGAGGGGAATAATAATTTTGTCACTGCATATGTTGGGAACATATTCCTCCTTCTCGTAAACACGGTTTTCTGTAAAGTTCATGAATTGCGTGAACAATAAAATTGTTAATTTCATTCCTGATGGTTTCGTATATAGTTTGTCCATTGTTCACGGAGATTCGTATATACCCATCCTTCAGGAAATATCATCAGAAAAGTTCGTAAGAAGTCACGTCAGATGATCTGCGAAGTCATACGTTGATTGAAACCGGAATGGTTCCACTCGTCCCGAAAATTCGAAACGAGACTGTATGTATAAATTGTACAGTCCATTACAGTCTGAGCATTTGTATTACATGTATAAATCGAGACAAATGTTTTTAATGAGAAGTTTATATGGCAAGTTCCATCTGCCAACTTGAGGGATTCTTGAGAAATGTTTTTGACATAGTTTCTACCTATATATGCATTTACTCAAAATAACACAGTAAGAACCCGGCTTGACGTAAGTTCTATATTCAAAACTTTATGTTTCAGTAGGTAGCGACGTATTTTTTTAATTATATACATAAATATTTATAAATTTATATCTAGAATTCAGCAGTAAGTTGATGTGCTATGTTGCAAAGAATAAAACAGAACAAGATACATTTGAAATCAAACATATCGTAATAGTATAATAATTATATTATTATTATTATTATTCTATTAAAATGCTACAATAGCAATAAAAGCGCTTTTTTAAGGTAAGAGATTAGGTTCAGGAAATTTCTTTAATCATCTATTTTGTTTATTTCATGATACTTGGTTTCATATCAAACAAACCCGAGCCATTAGAGGGTTACGCCCTCTCTTTGGCATAGGTTTCAATGCATTTCGATGGTGCTAATACAGGTACAGTCACGAACATTAAAAAATGGAGGCTGAAGCCATTATTTCTTATGGCTTCAATGTCCATTTATTAATTTCGTGACTGTACAATAAATGATCTAAGTGCAATGCAAAACAACAACAAATTGGGAAAAGAAAAACTACGTAAAGTTAGTCTTCAAAAACAAAACAATATATAATGGAGTGCAAGATATCATACTAATGGTGCAAATATACAAATATAATATAATGAAAGGATAAATGTAGATATATGATAAATAGGTATATATATATATATATATATATATATATATATATATATATATATATATATATATATATATATATATATAACAGCAGGTATGATAATGATATGAAGTGCATTGACGTCACAAACACATTGGGAACATTAGTTGAGACACATGATGGTTAAATCTTCTGTCTCGGGGCGACTCGAGACTGATGTAAGACGTGATGATAGCCCAATGTTAGTGACGAGTGAGGAACATGTGCTAAAATGGAAAAATATGAGGTAAATGATCTCTGATGACGTAAATGTCAAATATTGCTCTCTCTGCGGCGTCCAAATTTGTTGTCTTAACGTAGAGTGTGGTGAGTTTGTTGAGTGGTGAGTGCTGGTATCGAGATGGAGCATCCGTAAGAGCATCAAGTCTTAAAATGTCCAGATAGAGTGGACGAGCATTTGTAATGCGTGATTGAATGTATCTTGTCCGGAGTGTAGATGATCGAAAATGGCTGGAAAGTCGATGTGTTCGTAGGTCATGTAATTTGGATATGGCAAGCGAATCTGATATGTCAGACGAATAACATGGCGTTCCATAACTACTAACTTCTCGTAGAGTTTAGGTAAAGCGTGACACTAGGCAATATGGCAAAAGTGAGAAGAGGTCGGAGAAAAACTTTGTATGTCTTTAGTAAGAAATCCGCACTTAGTCCCCAAGTTGTGCCCCCAAGGAGGCGTAGAAGATTTAATCTAGTGGATGCTTTTTGCGCCAGTTTTTGAAAGTGAGGCTTCCAGGTGAGTTTGGTATCGAATACCACACTTAGATACATAGCAGAGGCGCTTGATCGAAGAAAATGCCCGTCAACTGATATAGTAAGATTAGCAGGAGTTCGGCGTATTTTAGTTCTACGTTTAGTTGGAAGAAAAACAAGAGCTTGCGTTTTCTCTGAGTTGACAGTTAATTTCCACTTCCTGCACCAGATGAGAAAAGTGTCGAGTGTCAGTTGTAGGCTCCTGCTGATCTAAAATATAGTTTTCCCGAGCGATAAAAATGCTGTGTCGTCAGCATATTGGAAAATGTAGACATTAGGCGGTGGTCGAGGCATATCTGAGGCATATAAGATATATAATAATGAACTAAGTTTAAATCCCTGAGGTACGCCTGTGAGCGGAAAAATAGGTCTAGATAGGACATTTCCTATTGAAACATACGCTATTCGATTACTTAAAAAAGAGTAAATGAGACGAATGTAGCAAGTGGGTAATCGGACTGACTGTAGTTTCCGCAGCAAGCGATAGTGGCATGCTTTATCAAAAGCTTTTTCTAAGTCCATAAGGACTAGACATGATGAAAAGGCTTTATTGTATTTATTGGTAAGAACAGTCATGAGGCGTAGCAGTTGGTCGCTAATAGAAAAAGTAGGCCTAAAACCTGCTTGATGTGTTGGTAACACATCGTGTTCTTTAAGATGAATATGTAGTCTGTTGACGAGAATCTTTTCAAATAGCTTATTGAAGACAGAAGTTAACTGAATGGGCCTGTAAGAACTAACATCATGAATGGGCTTGTTCGGTTTATGAAACATGCAGACCTTTGAGACTTTCCAATGTAATGGATAATACCCAGTGCTGAGAATGAAATTATAAATAGATATTAATAAAGAAATAAAGAGAGGCGGGGATTCTTTCAGCATCCTATAAGATATGCCATCTATTCCTGGAGCTGTGTTGCGTTTCCGCGGAGAGCGGAATGTAATTCGGAAGCAGTAATTGGTTTGGTAAGAGGCTGATTTAAGTCAATTTGATGTATTAAAGAGGGTTGTAGAGAAGGTACACTGGAAATATCAACACGTTCGCTCTGGCATGGAGACTCAGTTGGAGTGAATACTGTTTGTAATTGATCTGCAAAAGCATTTGCTTTGTCTGTGTCTGAAAGTAGTGGAACACTATTGAGATGGAGCGGATATGTTGTAACAGTATTCTTTCCCGTTAATTGATGATATTTCTACCAATATCGGGTAGGATGTGCTTCGTCTCGCAACTTATTGCAAGCACTAATCCAGTGTCTCCGTTTATATGCAATAAGGTAGTTTTTCACTGCTCGTTGCAATTGTCTATAGCAATAAAGATGTGCTTCGTTTCCAGTACGATGGTATTCTTGAATGTGCTGCCGTGCACGTTTTACAATGGCCAGATAGTGAAGCGGTAAGTTTGGTTTATACGGACAATTCTTGTCCATAGGAATAGATGCTTCAGCATTAGAGGTTAAGATATCTGTAAGTCGGGAGATATTGTTATACAATTCAGATTCAGTAGTTGGTGCTGTAAGATCAGTAATATCTTTTTCAATGGTTGTTCTATACGTATTCCAATCTGCTTTATCGTAACGTTTGACGGTACGGAACACCGGAGTATTTCGCAGTATCGGCCCTTATTGAGCGTTAGTTTTACTAGGCAGTGATTGCTGCCTATTGTGTCAAGTACCTGGATATTACAATCGCCGACCAGATTAAGTGACGTAAGTACAACATCTGGTGTTGTTTGACTACTTGGTCTGGTATGAATAAGTAAGTCATGGATATGTAAATGTAGCTGTTGAAGTACGTAGTTGATAAATTGTTGTTTTTCTCGGTCGTTGCGACTGTGAATATTGATATCAACCATAATGATGATATTCCGAAAATGTTGGGCAATGTAATTGAAAAAATCAAATGGTATTGGGTGTCTCGGCCGGATATAGATTGTAGCAACGTTGAGAACAATGGAGGGATAATAAACGGACAACAGAAGATGTTCTGGATGATTGTCAAAAGCCTGTAGATGATATTGTCGGAATGGTAATTTTGGTGAAAAACCTACTACGACTCCACCTTGAGGTCTGGCGGCTGATCCTATATAATCATGTCGGTGAAGGAGATAACCCTTCATGCGAGTTGTGACATTAGGTTTGAGTGCAGTTTCATTGAGAGCAAAAATATCAATTTGTTCTTCCGGTAAGAGATGCTGTAAGAGAAGTTTGTGTTGCTGGAAAGATCGAATATTAATAAACAATAAATTCATAATTAGGATCAGAAAGGGCATGGCTTTAAACGACGGTTTCAAGAGGCGCGATTTGAAGGTGAGCATACTGCCCTGAATATGTACCATGCATATTGATGTTAAAGAAAGATTTTGCAGTGGCAGTTATGGTGCGAAGTATATGATCGCGTTAAAATGGCAGCACGTTCTGGAGCACTATAGTGAAGTAACGAAGAAAATCTTCGATACTGAATGGATGCAGAATAGATTGAGCTGGAGGTGTAGTTTTATCAGAACTTCGAATGGGTGTAGTAAACTCCGGACGAGTGGGTTCTGCCGGCGGCTTTGACTTACAGCGGTAGCTGTATGTCGGGTGCGTCTCACCACATGCGGAACATTTTGGAGGTGGTTGTTGATTTTGGCACAACCCGGTTTAATGTTGGTTCCCACAATATCCGCATCGCTTTGAACAGCTGTTTGTGAAATGAGAGTTGTAAGTCTGACATTTCTCGCACCGAAGAGGCAGTGGCCCAGTGGTTTTATAAGGCTCCAGCCTATGAATTTTCTTATAAATAGGTGCACCGTGTTCCAGAAGATGATCGATAGCCTGCAGGTTTTGGGTCAAAACACGAATCATATATGTTGGGCCATTATTGTTTTTAATGCGTATGCATTTGTCAATGTTAATGCCCTCTTGAATATGCTCTTCCCGCACTTCGTCGTCCGTAAACTCTGGAAGAATACCACGAATAACAACAGATAACATTGGCAATTTCTTGGGTGGTTGTGGTTGTTTAGGCCTAGAATCAGACTTTTTTGTAAATTTTGCGTTTTCCCGAAGATTTCATAAGATGCCTTATTATGTAAATAGGTTCCAAAATTTGGATCTTTTGATTGTATAATGTATCCATTTCTAGTTTGGACTATTTGTTATACATCTGCACATGAAACGTATTTAATAATCTGGAGAAAGATCATCTTTGGATGTGTGTATTTCGGGTCAGTCAGTTACTAAAAAATTGTAAACGGGATCTGGAGTCATGTTGAGAGGTTCGGATAATGATTCTGAAGGTGGCGATCCAGGGTCCATTGGTTGGACGTTTGAAGATTGTGATCCACCGTGAAATCTCTTTGCAGACTGGACTGACTCAGTGGATGGATGTCTCTCTTTAGGTGTGCTCGCTAATGGTTGACTTCCCCAGGGAAAGTGTCGAGTGCGACTCTGGATGTAGTTTGAACACGCGAAGTGTTTGAATTTATAGAAAGGAAAGCTGATAATCCTGTATGTCGACCAAGAACCGAACACGACGGATTCGCACCTTCCCATCGTCATGATGAAGAAGGTATCTGGATTCATCAAACAATGCAACGCTCTACTACTGCGCCATGGTCCAGTGGGGATGGTCACGTGTTCATTTCAGTTGTAGTTGCAGATGTCGTGGTGTTAACATTCGCACATGGATGGGTCGTCGGTTGCGGAAGCCCATCGTTAGGAGTGTTCGGTGCATTGAGTGTTCAGACACACTTGCACTTTGCCCAGCATTGAAGTCTGATGTTAGTTCCGCCACAGTTCGTTGCCTCTCGTGGTTTACCAGTCTGCCCAGCCTACGACGTTCGACATCTGTAATGAGGTGGGGGCGCCCAACCCCCCGTCGTTTTCCCTTGTTGATAGGGAATGGCACGAATGCGTTCGAGCGAGATTTCATTGAAACTCGACTCCACTCGAAACAGACATCTTTGAGCTCGACTTAGTGATCTCGGCTCGAAAAATTTCCCCCAACCCGACTCGAAATTCGACTCGAGTTTAACTCGAGTTTGGAGTCGAGTCGAGCCAAAACGAACCAAATGGAGCCAAGTGCTGTGTATAGTTTCAAATACTTTCTTCCAGTATCCTACATAGATAACATAATTATTATCAATGATGCTTACTACAATAATACAACTTATTATTATTATTATTATTATTATTATTATTATTATTATTATTATTATTATTATTATTATTATTATTATTATTATAACACCGTGTGTAAACACGAAAGGTAGGCGATTTGTATCTGAATACTAAAAGTTAATTGACTGCTGATCTCGGTAGTCGTGAAGACTAGGAGGCAAGGACATCGTTCACGAGGTTCTAAGTTTGAGTTCCGGAGGAGCAAGTATCCGGACTCGAGCCAAAAATTGTTAAAAGTTAATGAGCACCAGTCAAACATGTTCAAAACTGCTCGGCCCGGGTTTAAGGTCGAGAATGGCTCGAGCGGCTCGGCTCACAGCTCATTCACTATAGAGCCGAGCCAACAGCTTACCCAACCACACCCAGCTGATGGCTCACCTGAGCCGAGTCGGTGCCTCATCTCAACCGAGTCGGCTCGAGCTGTTCTCTAAGTTGAACCGAGCTGAGCCGGTTGAACTCACTACCCGGGTTGGCCTTCTGCTTGGGCTCAAAACTTTGACCGTGCAGCTCTCAGCCTTGATGGTAAGAACTACAATATATACTTATACTGGTGCTCACGAAATTTGAGGCTGTCTCGTTATAAAAATCCATTGTCGTCTTGTTAATCGAGACGAGACGAGATGTGAGTAATGTCCCATGTCGTGAGCAACACTATTGTGTTTTTCAGATGTAAAGCATCACGGGCAGTAGCCAATGCTGTGCGATATTCCGCGCGGTGTTGCCGGATTTCGGACTCCCCTTTCCCTTCTCGCTCTTCCTCTAGTTGAGATTATTACACATACATTGGCAACATTATTCACAATGTAAATATACTATTCCAGCAAACTCAAAGATTTTGGCTGTGTATCCTAGAAGTATATATAGCAACTGAATAACCTACCTATTAACTTATTCCAGTGGAACTGCTAAACGTTCGTCTTCAACACTACTTTCACTATCGTCTATGTCAATTAATATTTCGCCATTGTCTGAATCTGACTCTTGTAAATTTTTTAGTATGAGTTCCAAAAATTGTAAACACAAAAAATAATTCTTCGAGCTTCACTTCGTAGCACTTAAAAAAAAAAAATCCGCACTTGTACTCGGTTTCCTTAAAGACATTGTCAACTATAATTTTGGAGAACAAATGAACTACCACGAAAGAAAGCAACCTAGACACTGATGAATTCTGTTTATGCTAGAAGAAGAGAAGTTGCGTTCCTACACACACAATCAGCTCCTTTGCTTCCATGTAATAACATACTCTTATACTTGATGTAGGTCTCACAACAACAATCCATCTGATTCGTAAGCAACACGATATGGTCGAGTTTGTTTTGTGTTACAATAATTTATGACACCACTCAGACGCCTGGTGCTTTTGCATCCCTGCTAGAGGAGTAAAGAAGGAGTACGTAATTGGCCACACATACGTAAGGTATTGAAACGAAGAAAAAAAATCATACTGCGTTTCTTCTGTCGAATAAGGAAGAATCTTGCATGAAGGCAATTTCAAAACAATATTACGAATGTCCCATACCTTCTGTTCTTCCACATGAGCTCCCGCCGGGAATCGAATATATATATAGGCTTGTTATTTAATTCGATCGCTTACTATTCTCAAGGGTGTAGAAACGGGGGAAAAGCGGGCCTTGACTTTCCAAACTATTTCCAGCCCCGAAATGAGGTTCATCTAGTATGTTTAGTAAACTTATTTAATAATTAATGCAAATTAGGAACGTTTATAATAAAATAAGATTTTTAAAAAAAGAAAAAAAGAAAACATCATCAATACAGTTTCTGCATCTAATTACAAGGACGCTGATTTCTCTGTAAATGGGGGGGGGGGGTGCATTCAGATGCAGAAAGCATATATGATGATTTTAAGACAAATTGCATTCAAATTATGCCTAATATTGCACATTTACAAATAAAATGAGGGGCCCTGGCTCCCTCAGTCCCCCCAGGATCTCTCACTACTATATTATTGCATAATAATATCTGAGTTGATATTTTTCCGAGTTTTTTCCTTTTAGTATTTTAACCTACATAAACACAAAGTCGGATAAACAGACTGCTAGAAACAGCATTTGCTTTCTTATGAATAGCTTATTGATTTATCTCTTACAATCCGCTTTTCAACTTCAGTACTGTTAAGATCCGTCTTTTGTTAAGGTAGCATCGAGAAAATATAATATGTGTATAGTATACATGGTGAGTTAAAATGCTTTCATATTCTGAAAGAGGTCATTTGTTCTGTTTTTAATGTGTGAAAAGCTTTCCTCCCCCTGAAAGTAATGTTCCCCTAGAACAACCTGTTGGTTACACCCCTGATTATCCTTTAATAAAAGTTGAGTTCCATTTCCAAATCGAAGAAAAATCCACTGGAAATTAGACGGGACTCAACGCTCGTTTTACTAATTGTTTTATATGGAAACCTTTCAAAGCGTGTATCATGACAACCAGTTATCATAAAAAGATGTAGTTTACACGTATGTGTTCGTAATTCTTTTCTCTACTTCGTAAAGTGAGCAGTTAATGTGCTAATACAATATTTCTAATAAGCGCCTCTGCTATTGTCAAGATTCGCAGTAGCGCGAGAAGTCAGCGTGCAGAACTGCTTGTCGCGAATTGTCAACACCGCTCAAAGCCAATTGGACGCCGCGTAAAGCCAACTCAAGGCCATGCCGCTTCTCATCTGAAATCTGCTGTAAAAATATTCCACATTAATGCTTATATTTCTCATAGCTTTTGCTTTCCAGTCTAATCAGGCAATGATTTCAGAACGAGTTAAAACGAGCTAAATGAGCTAGCCATTTATCAATTTTGACTCGACTCGAAACTCGACCTCAAAACAGTGACTCGGCTCGGAACTCGACTCGAATTCGCTTCGAGTTTCGAGTTGAGTCGAGTTTTAGCTCGACTCGTGCTCATGCCTACTTGTTGAAGACACTCACGTGCCGATTCTCCGAGCCATTACAACCTGCCCTCGATCAAACTCAGATAGTTCGCGAGCCTTCCCCATTCTACACACGGCCAGCACTCTCATTGATACTACATGCACGGTAGGTGGTCATAATGTTCTGGCTGATCGGTGTATAATAAACAAATTTAAAATGTAGGAATTTTTCAACATTCTGATTAACTTGCAGGAAATTTCACAAGTTATGACAACAAACAACTGACTTGGACAAGACAACGGATAGTTGATGAGACAATCTTTTTTCTGGTTTTTGAGGTGTGCAGCTTTGACGTCAACAAATATTTCATGCCTTGTGAAGTTTTGATGTTAGGTGCTCATCACACGCGCTTCCATTTTTATTTCTAATTTTTACAGTTTATGATAATTAACAATACATTGCGTAGTTCGGATACATGTTCACTTTTTCATTCAATATCACTCAAGTCGCTTCAGATACTAAATAGTTGTATTTGTTTATGTAGAATTAATTGTGTATCAGCCACAAAATATTCTGCTTGCTCATCTGTGTGCTCGAAAGATTAACTATCAGGTTTATGTGTTCTGTACCTTTCTAAAGTAATACATGCTGGAATTGGTTTCAAGGCTGTTACTGAGTGAATACTTTCATCAGAATAATATTAAATTTATAGAAAGATTTTCGAGACATTCGAGTCAAGTCGAGATTTTTACGAGCAGTCTTGACTAGGCTCGTGTCTCGACTCGAATTTTATGTTTGTCCCGACTGTCTCGAATTTTACAAAGTGTGTCTCAACTCGAATCTCGACTATATGTATGGTAGGTGGCAAGATACAGATAACGTCAACCAATCAGAATCGTGTATTTAGTTCCTAGTTCCGGGAGTATTACTCTCCCGAGCTAGTCCGCGCCGAATAGCGTGTGATCGTCATCTTTTTTTTTTTTTTTTGCGTGTGTGTGTGTGGGTGGGTGGGTGCGAGTAGCTATATGTCCTAACGTCACCAAAACAAGATGGCGGACGTTTAATTAAACTGATATTACGCTGTATTACGGGCTTCTAGCGCTGCGGTGTTGCCAAATTAGGCTCTAAAAGGGTTGAAATTCCCTATATTTTGCATATTTATAGTGTAAAACATGCAACATTGTAAGATATAATTTAATTAAATTTTGATATCAATTTAATTAACCCTTTAATCAAACTCCTATCAAAATGATTAACCCTTTAATCAAACTCCTATCAAAATGATTACCCCTTTAATCAAATTGGTATTAATTTATTCAATTAAAGATGATTTCGTAGAATTAATGTAATCGCGTATGATGATATACGTACCGTTATTACCTTATAGTACTATTTAATTATATCAAATTAACCCTTTAATTATTTTTTATTGACTGAAATAAATAATATAATATTTACTTACCGCTGACGTCACTACATCCATTGGAGATTTGCGATTACAGCGCCATGAAATTAGTAGCGGGAAAATTGGGCAGCATTTCCTGCATGCTGTTTTGAAAACGAAGAAATGAATGACGGGCATTCCTGGATCTTTTTTTTTTTTTTTTTTTTGTCCGTCGTCCTGCTAAAGGGTTTTGCCCTTTCTTCGGGTAAGTGCTTTATATAAAATTTAGTTTCCAGTTTAATGTGGTCGGTCTAAGAGGTGCACAAGTATATAATATGTATTTATTTATTAATTCCTGGATCCTTGAAGCTTCTATTACTAGGCTATTGCCAAATATAAAAACTCTGAGAAATTGATTTTAGTGTTTGTTTTTGTGTAAAGTATATATGCTTTATATATACCCTTTGACGCTTGTGATTGTATTATTATTATATGCTTATGGATAACAGAAAATTATATAGAATTGATAAAGAACTTGATTTCTTCTGTGCAGAATATAAGTGATTGGTGCTGCCATCTGTTGTACATTTTTACATTTGAGGAGGATAAGAGAAATTTGTGTATGAAGCGGGTGAGATTTGATATGATTGGAATGAAATGCGCTAAGAAAGAAAATGAAGAGACATATTTACAGTTATGTTAAATCTTATTGATTCAAAATTGTGCAGGAGATGTAATATCCATTTTTTATCTTTGATTGTTGAATTATATAGAAAGGCATGTGTGACTGTGCTATTGCACATTTTGGCATTTTAAATTTTGATATTATTTAATACTGGTCCAAGGAGATTGATATTTGCGATTTAATGAGTAGAAGTATTTACATATTATTTAGATATAGACATACCGGTAACTTTTTACTTTTTGTTTTAACTTGTTGGATTGTAAGAGGAATACACAGCGCGGATTATCTTACTTACGAGACTTAATGTTGACGGTACTGGCATTATTGTGAAGACAAGAAATGATTGAAGAAATGTATATTTGGGAGTAAGCTAGTTGTTATTTTGTTTTATTGTGAGATATCATGGAAAACCTACCTTATGTGCACACAAATTTTTACAAAGTTGGATTTAGCTTTTTCGGTGATACATACTGTTAACGCATACCGGAAATGGAATATGGATTAAGATTGATTTTAAGATAGAGTGTACTGATGACAGAATTGTTTGCAGAATGAACATTTTATGCTTGGAACAGAATGTGCTGTACGTTATATATTTGATTAAACTTAGTATTTTAGGAATAATATTACCTTTAGGAATACGTTACTAACCATATTTAAGAAAAGTGCCATGATACATTATTGATCTTGTGAATTAGCTTTCACTTTGTATGATGCATTGTGTTACTGAACGCTAGGCATTTGATTTAGTTTTTGTTGATGCTGTTGGCATTGAATAATATTATAGGAATATCATTTTTGACTCGCTTTGCTATGTTATTTTAATATGCATGTATAATTGTTTATTTTTATAACTACATCTTAGAAATTTTGTTGTACTTATGTAAGAAAATTGCGTTGTATTTTTATGTACGAGATTTACATTTAGTTACACGAATAAAATAGATGATACGATTAATAATTTAAAATGATTTGTTTGAAATACTATTTGGGTTTGGACATTTATGCCCATGTTATTTTGTGACGTATGAGGGATGACCTCCCTTCCCTTTTGCTGAACAGATTATTTGATGAAAGAAGGGGAAAGGATAGGAGATGGAAGGAACTGGCTTGGAATTTGAATATTAGGTATTATTTTGGCATTTACGTGGTATGAATGAGGAAACTCCAGGAAAAATTACACAGGCAGGTTGTTAGATTTTTTTTTTTTTGAGAGGCAATGAACATGGGACCATTTGTATTGAAGTTGAGAGCGCTTGTGACATTGCTATGTGTGGACACAATTTTTTTATTTGTGAACGTATTTTTTTATAACTTATATGCATTTGTTTGGATAGCTTGTATTGTATGAGATGACGCTCCTGGTGAGCAGAATATTTGATGAAAGGGAAGGGAAAAGAAAAAGATAGGAGAACGAAGGAAGTGGCTTGAAATTTGTATATTAGGTATTATTTTGGCATTTACTCAGTGTGAATGAGGAAACTCCAGGGAAAAATTACTTAGGCAGGTTGTTAGACTTTTGAGCGGCAACGAACATGGGACCATTTGTACTGAAGGTGAGAGCGCTTGCGAGAATGATTTTGGGGACACATTTTTTATTTGTGAAGCTATGTGTTTATGATTTTATGTATTTGTTTGAATAGTTTGTAGTGTATGAAGGATGACGACCCTTGCCGAGCAGATTATTTGATGAAAGGAAGGAAAAGGATAGGAGAAGGAAGGAAGTAACGCGGAACTTGTATACTATATATTATTTAGGCATTTATTCGGTATGAATGAGGAAACCGCAGGAAAAAATTACTTAGGATGGCTGTTTGACTTTTGAGCGGCAATGAACACGGGACTACTTGCACTGAAGGCGAGAGCGTTTGCGACAATGCTACACGAGGAACAAAATTGATTTGTGAACGTACGTGATTATAATTTTATGTATTTGTTTAGAATGTGAGGAGAGGAACTTTTATTTTCTACTATTAATATATAAGATTTGTAGAAATTATGGATGAAGGATGTAGTGTGTATTGTGAAATATTTGAAACTATTGAAGCGAATGTTAGGGGGGATATGAAAAGTCGATATAGTGACTTTAATATTTTGACTATAATTATTTAGGAATATATGTAGGAAGATGAAATATTTTAGTTTTATATTTGGAGGTGAGCAGAACAGAGACCAGAGCATAGCGTTTGGTGCCGTGATTTTTTACTGAATTAACTATTTGTCAGTTTAGTGCCATTGATTTTGTTTGTTATGCTTTGTCTTGGCTTTGTAATGAATTTGTGGTAGGAGTAGATATAACTGGTTGCAGAGCGACGATACAGAAAACATATAGAAATGAAATTATGTGCGTATATTTGTAGGATTTGATTTTGGCATATAGCAGACATAAAACTTAGCCGTTTAAAATTTACAGTTGTAAGGATCTTTTTATTCACTTTATGAGCTACAGCATAAACAGTATTATTGCTTGAAATAAAGACAGTTACACTGACATTTGATGGTAGAAAAACATAATACATGATATAAAAATGTAGAAATACTTATTTGATATTATTATTTTCATGTAAAATAAGGCTATGCGTTTTGGAGAACAAGGAACAAATTTGATTATGAAATTATATTTTAATTAATGAACGTGCACACGAACTATAGGCATTGGAAAACATAATTTAACCTATTTAAATAAAGTGAGATCTGTTGTGGAAAGAACACTTTGTAACCAAATTTGTATAATATTTATAATTTTGTTTACTGTATATGGTTTGTCATGGAAATATATTTATGTAGACTTTGTATGATAGGTTTAATTATTGTGGATGCGGGAGGAAACGGAAGAATTCCTTGAAATTTATATGTCTATTGTTATATATCGTAAGTTTAAAGCTTCCCTGAACTAAGTCAGTTTGCTTTAGAATTGAGACATAGAGAATGATTTGATTGATAAATATTGGTAGATACGTAACGACTAGCTTTTAGTGTCACGCTTGGACGTGATTTTTTTTAGTTTAGCTTTTATTATTTATATCTTTAAGTATTGAACAGCAGTATTTTATATTATTTATTATATTTAAAGAAGGAAACATGAGCAGAAGAATGAAAAAGTTATGAATATATGGATTAACGATGTTATTAAATGACGAAAGTTGATTGTATACTTGGTGAAACGCACATTGGATACTATTCAATGAAGATTAAGTTAGGACTGTAATATACATGATTTACTAGTTTTTATTTTAGGTATTATTTTATGCAGTTCTGAAAGAAATTTACTATAAATCTGACTTGCTTTATGTTTGAGAATAGAATTTTGATCAGAGAAATAATATAGATATTTATATAAACCCTAGGGATTTGATTTTCCGGTGGGAACTCATGTGGTTTGAATTTCACGTTAATTAGTAGGTCCACGTTTCGTATAGCCTTGCTGCTGAACGGGACGCTACCCCAAAATCAACTCAACTTAACCTTTGGATTTGACCAGTTAAAATTTGGAATATTACAACCTATATATATTTTAATATAGTGTTTCTCAACATGTGGAATTCTAGTTTATATTTTTTTTTTTTTTTTTTGAAAGGAGAATAGGAATATTGACTTTGATCAATGCAATATGTTACTGGAAAATTATAGACTTCTCCTGCCTCTCAGAGGGTTACGCCCTCTCTGTGGCATGTGATTTTCTATACAAATGTAGTTATGAAAAGAATGGGATGGGCTAAGTGAAGTTAGTTATTAACATCGGTATTTGGGCATCAGTTTGAAAAGGATTATAGCATCATTTTTTTTTACCACTTTATTTATTTTCATTTATATTTTTATGATAAGGTACACAAAAGAAGTTAGTACAATGAAAATACCACATGTGAATATACAATGAAGGATAAATAAATTAAATAAGGTAAAAAAATGATAAGTACAGGTTATCACGTGAATAGCGAAATATAATTGAGAAGAAAATAGGTGCAAATGTGCAAGAATACCAGTAAAATGTGAGATAGTGCTTGTGTGAAAATGTACGATAATGAAAATGAAAGATGAGATGAAGTGCTGTCACATCACAAACAGATAGAAATTAGTCAGACAGATGCAGGTTAAATCTTCTGTCCCGGGGCGACTCGGGACTAATGATCACAGGGGGAAGCCCTTGTTAATTGTGAGGATCTCTGTGTTAAGATGGAAAAACATGAGGAATATGAGCATGAATGACATAAATGGCATAAGTGTCGCGTTCTGCTACTGTGAGGTTTGAATTGCGGACATATAAGGAAATGAGTATATTCAATGGGGTATGCTTGTAACGAAATGCGGCATCAGTGAGAGCATCAGTTCGAAGAATATCCAGGAAAAGTGGATGGCCCGTTTCGATTCGAGATGTAATGTACCGATTTCGAAGTTGTGCAATATGGTCTGTGATCTTCGGAAAGTCGATATATTCATACGTGAGCCACGTAGGATACGGAAGTTTAATTCGATGAGCGATTCGAATAGCATGACGCTCCAATATGCAAAGTTTTTCGTAGAACGAAGTAGAAGCATTGCACCAGGCCGTATGTCCGAAAGTGAGAATAGGTCTGAGAAACATCTTATAAGTATGGAGTAGGACATCGGGTTTGAGGCCCCAAGAGGTGCCTGTAAGACGACGTAAAAGATTTAATCTAATAGTAGCCTTAGCTCGCAGTTTTTGCAAGTGTGCATTCCAAGTCAGTTTTGAATCGAAGACGACACCCAAGTACGTAGCAGTGTTGGTAGGGCGTACAAGATACCCATCGACAGTTACTCGCAAGAGTGTCTGATTTCGGTAGACTCTGGAACGTCTGTTAGGCGGTAGGAAGACCAGTGCTTGCGTTTTCTCATTGTTGATAGTTAAATGCCATCTCTGGCACCACTTGATGAAGTTATCGAGAGTTGTTTGTAGAGCACGGCTAATATTCTGGACAGTGCTGCCAAGTGCAAGAAAAGCTGTATCGTCGGCATATTGGAAAGTGAAAACATTACGTGGTACTGAAGGAATGTCAGAAGCGTATAGAATATATAATAATGGGCTGAGTGCAGATCCTTGTGGAACTCCAGTAAGTGGAAATATAGGCCAAGAGAGTGTATTACCAACTGCAACATACGCAATCCGATTTGTAATGAAAGAGTAGATTAACCTTAAATAGCAGATAGGAAGTTTGAATGACTGCAATTTTTTAATTAGACCATAGTGCCAAACTTTATCGAAAGCCTTCTCCAAGTCCATTAGTATAAGGCAGGAAGGAAAGCCTTTGTTAAACTGATTTGTAATTAAGGTGCTGAGACGTAGGAGTTGATCATGGATGGAGAATCTAGGCCGAAATCCTGCTTGATGAATAGGTAGGAGACTAGTAGTTTCAAGGTATTTATGAAGTCGGCAGACGAGAATTTTTTCCAAGAGCTTGCTGAATACAGAGGTGAGTTGAATTGGTCTGTATGAAGAAACAGAATGTACAGGCTTATTTGGTTTATGAAACATGCAAACTTTTGATACTTTCCAGTCAGGGGGATAGAAACCAGTTTGAAGAATGAAAGTATATATTGTTGCCAGGATGAGCAGAAATGAGTATGGAGCTTCTTTTATGTGTCGATAAGAGATATTGTCAATCCCAGGCGCTGTGTTCTTCTTCCTCTTTAATGCAGTATGGAGTTCATCTATAGTAATGGGTGCAGTGAGTGGATGCTCAGGATCAATGACATGATTTGCTGAAGGTTGTAAAGCGGGAATGCAAGAGAGATCGTTTCGTTCGGAGCGTTTAGAGGCCGCTGTTGGTGTAAAAACAGTCTGGAGCTGTGAAGCAAAGGCATTTGCTTTTTCTTCGTCGGAGAACAGAGGAATGCCATCTACAACTAACGGATAGGTTATTGTGGTGTTCTTGCCAGTCAGTTGATTAAATCGCTTCCAGTAGCGAGATGGATGCGCTTCCTCGGATAAGGTGTTACATGTTTTGATCCAATTGCGGCGTTTATATGCAACAAGGTAGCTATGAACAGCTCGTTGCCATTGGCGATGCTGCCGAAGACATGCCTCATTCCCGGTTCGATAATATTCCCGAAGATGTTGACGGGCTTTCTGGATGAGCGTAAGATATGATGGTGGTAGGGCCGGTTTATGAGGCTGTACTTGCTGCGTCGGAATGTGATGACGGGCACTGGTTTGAATTGCTGTAGTAATAGTAGAAAGACAGAAAGCAAGTTCAGGTTCAGTAGTTGGAGACTTTATACTAGAAATAGAGTGCTCTAGATCTTCCCGGAAATGAGGCCAATTTGCTTTATCATACCTCGGAACTAGACGAGGTGCATGTACAGGGCGTGGGGGTTGTCCCCGAGTGAATGTTAATTTAACTGGATGGTGATCACTGCCAATAGAATCTAGCACTGCAAGTTGACAATCGTCAAGGAGATTCATAGAGGTAATGACGACATCCGGTGTAGTTTGACTGATAGGTCTGGTGTGTGCAGGCAAAATATGAAGATGGAGCTGAAGATCGTTACTTAAGTACTCCTGAAAGTCTGATTTTTCGCGATTAGTTCGACTATGGATATTAATGTCCGCCATGATTATAATATTTCGAAAATTGTTGGCTATGTATCGGAAATATTCTAATGGTATAGGTTGACGTGGTCTGACATAGATTGTACTAAAATTGATAATGATTGATGGAAAGTATATGCTGAATAGTAGGTACTCCGGGAGATTAGCCAAGGCATGTGGAGTATATGCTCGAACTGGATACTTAGGAAAATATCCTAATGCTACTCCTCCTTGAGCCCGTAGAGCATCATCTTGGAAGTCGCAGCGCTTTAGTTCATACCCAGGAATACGAGCAAACATACTCGGTTTTAAGGCGGTTTCGTTTAAAGCAAAAACATTAATTTGTTCTTCTAGTAATAAAGCTTCTAGTAATAGTTTATGTTGACAAAAAGATCGAATATTAACAAAAAGAAAAGAAATCCCCATTATGAAGAAGACTGTGCAGATGGTTTCAAACAGCGGTTTCCAGGGTTCCAATGTGAAAATGCACATAATTATTAGAGTAAGTTGCATGAAGATTAACGTTAAAAATTGATTTAGCAGCAGAAATAATGTGTTGAATAATAAGAGCTCGCTGGAAAGGAAAGATGTTTTGTAGCACCAGGCTAACGTAGCGTATGAGGTCTTCGACAGTTAGAGGAGGTAATATTGATTGTGTAGGTGGTGTGGTTTTGTCGGCTGTTTTTAATGGGACAGTTAGTTCCGGATGCTCAGGTGTGGGTGCTGGTTTACCCTTACATCGATAACTATATGTAGGATGAAGCCCACTTCCACACGTATTGCATTTTGGTGGTCCTTTTAAGTTGGGGCAGGTTTTAGTGTCATGAAGCCCAGAGCAGTAACCACATTTAGGTTGATTACGACAATTGGCCGTAGTGTGGTCATTGTATAACTGACACTTTTCGCAACGAATCGGTAGTGGACCCTGCGTTCTAGATGGTTCGACGCGATGAATTTTCTTATATATGGGTGCACCAAATCTCAGAAGATAGTCAATAGAATCTTGCCGTTGCGATAGAATTCGTACCATATATGTTGGTCCATTATTATTCCGAATACGAATACACTTATCAACTGAAATCCCCTCTTGTGCTAATTCCTCTTGAATTTCTTCATCAGTTAAATCGGGGGAGACACCCCTAATGACAACTGACAGGTAAGGAGGCTTTCTAGGAGGTGGCTGCTGTTTCGGTCGCTTATCGGTGAGTTTGGTAAGCTTAGCGTTCTTGCCAAAAATTTCGTAAGAAGCTTTATTTCGGACTGTGATACCAAAATTCGGATCTTTAGACTTCAATATATAGCCATTTTTGGTTTTGACGATTTGAACTAGGGTGTCACGTACCCGAGGAACATACTTTACGATTTGCAGGAAAATCATTTTAGGGTTTGTGTACTTAGCATCAAAATCGGTAAGAATGTAATGAAAGAGAGTGGCGTGAGATGAAATAGTAGGAGATACAGCAGACGATGCACCTGTATGTTGTCGCTGATCGACTTCGATGTCCATTGATGCTACTGGTGATCGAGATCTGATGCGTTTCGCGGATTGCGTAGATTCGTTAGATGGATGCCTATCTCGCGATACACTAACTTGTTCATGACCCCAAGAAAAGTGTCTGGTACGAGTGCGACTGGATTGACCGGTATGTGCAGGTTGTGATAATGAAGTACTGGGAATAGGAGATATAGCTGGTAAGCCCGAGTGTCTGCCAAGATTCGTTTGTCCATTGATATTGCCAGAGTCTGCCATCGTGATAATACAGCCTAGGGCCGTAGCCCAAATGAAGATGAAAATGAAAGAGATGATGAAATGAGGTTCAAAAGACAAGGTGCCCTCCGAAAGTGAAAACTTCCGTCAACCCTCTGAGTGCCGTATGTGTGCTGTGCTCACAAATGCGTATTACAACACTTGGTCCTCGCTAGCACATTAACTAACACAGGAGAGGTTAGACTCCTTGATTCAGTATGGTTTATATTTATGACACTTAAAATATGAGAGTATATATATGAGAACGTATATGCGAAAAATTTTTGTAGACAGAACTTTTTTTACTTATTTAAGAATGCTGTGTAGTTACAATAGAGAATTTTGAACCCGATTTTTAATTTATTTAGGAACTACCATATACAATATTATAATTATTTACGGTGAATGCGGTAGCAATAACAGATTGCGTGAAAATATGTGGGGCCATCTATTGCATAATATGGAAAACACGATTATGGGTGTATTTGATAGAACTACCCGGTGATGAATTACACACTTGTAACATGTGTGATAACTACAAAAATGTTATGAGAACGAGATGATACCACACGAATGTTAGACTTGCATTATATACTAACTAGATTTGTTTTATTAAGATATAGGTGTACATATTATGCGTTAATACAGACACACAATGAATTATTTATTACGGCATGAAAGAGAGATACCACATATATGTGGTGGTTGTGGAAATGCAGAAGGATGTGAACATTGCAACCTAGCATTGTTATGTGAACAAATACACAAAATATAAACTTTTATTGGAACTTATACGTTTGTTGTTCGTTTGTTTGTTTATAGCTAGTTATATTGACTTGTACCATTTTAGAGGGTTACGCAATTTTTAGGGAAGAGTGATGTATAATTGGACGATTTAAGGATTGTGTGATGTTTCATAGAAGTTTTTTATTACATTATAATAATTGCTAAGGTCTTAAGGATATTTCCAATCCTTAACATTTGCTAGGAAATTAACGAGGAAATTGCAGTTAGTGTAGTATTGTATAGAACTGGAAGAGTAGAAATATGGAAAGAATAATGAATATGTACTGATAAAGTATATTATACCTGTATATTGTGAATGATGAGCATGAGGGATGAGGCGAGCTGTGCTAGTATATCACAGCACAGAAGTGTTAGGCAGATGAAGTTTTTTTTTTTTTTTTGCCTAGGGGCTGCTTAAGCTTTAATGTAGACAATGGGAACCCTGGTAGTGGTAGATGGATTTAGTGTACAAATAATGGAAATATGAGAGGCAGATGATCATGAACTTGATAATTTGCGAGGCACTACTGATTAAAGGGGGTCAGGAGGTAAATTGTAGCAATAGAGAGTATAGACCAATGATAGCGTTGGAGGATAATATTAACATGGAGAAGGATGGAGAGCTAAAAGGTACGTAGTATTTTAAAGTAAGGGGTTATGGGTTATAACGAGAGCATATGTATGCGAGACGCAAAGTTTTAAGATGAAAATGTAGTGTAGGAAACTGAATTTGGTTGCACAACTTTACTGTAGGACTAATCAGTTTGACTTGATATGCAATGCGGAAAGCACATTGTTTAACATTAATAAGTTTTTGTAAACTGTGTGGATGGTTTTAATCCATGCAGCATTTTTGTAAGTTAGCACAGGCCGTAAAAGACGCCTTGTATGTATTTAGAATTGTGTTTGCTTTCAGTATCCAGGACGTTTGCCGACATTTTTTTTTTTTTTTAAATAAGTTAACTCTATTGTATGCTTTTTTTGCGATTGTTTGAAGATATTTTTAACTGAGATGTTTAGTGAATGTAAGCATTAACTAAGTTACACTTGAATGTGCTTGGATGAGAGCTTGATTTAGTTTTAGGGAAAGGTAGTTAGGATTTTTTATGGATTTTTGATGTTTTACGGAGGAATGAAGATGATAATTTGTGTTTTTGTGGCATTGATTGTTAGTTTCCATTTGCTGCACCACTGAAGAAAACTGTTAATTATTATTTGTAGAGCAGTGTTGATGGATTGGATACTAGATTCTAACGCAAGAAAAGACAGTGTTGGTGGTATATTGAAAGACCTGAAGTTATCAGGAAGTGGATACATATTGGGAACATAGAGAAGATAGAGATCTGGTGACAGAGCAGATTTTTTTGAGGTACTCAATAGTGAAGGAAAATAGGATGGGAGAAGCAGTTATATATTGAAATATATGACAGGCGGTTGATTTAAAATCTTGTATATCAGTTTTATATACGAGATAGGAAATTGAAGATGAATTAATGTGTATGCAATTGTGCGGTGTTTTATTCTGTTAAATATTTTTGAGTTAAATAATACAACACATGTTGGTTTGATCTAATTATAATGTTGTGTAACCATGGTAGTTAAGACCGGTAGTTGATTGTTGATTGAATATCTTGGGCGAAATTTTGCTTGATGTATGGGAAGTATTTTGTGTTGTTATGTATGCATGCAGACGTCTTACTATAATACGTTATACGGTTTTACTAAAAGCAAACGTTAATTGAATTGTGCAGTAGGATGATAAGATGGTATGAGTTTTTTTTTTGGTTTGGAAACATTATCGTCTTAGAGGTTTTCCAGCTAACAGGAAAATATACAGTGTGCAGAATGAAAGTAAAAATTGTGGGTAACAAAGTAAGTAATATAAGAGGTTATAGTTTCATATGCCGATAGTTTATTGAATTAAAGACAGGTGCACTATTCCTTTTGTTACGAACAACAGTACTGATATTTTGAACTATGATTGGTTTTGTTTGAGATTTATTTTTGCGGAAGAGTATGAAGGAGAAGATGAAATGACTGTGTTGGATGGATGTCTATATGAATATGTGGGACGGAGTGGTGTGAAGAAGCCTTGAAGGAAATCAGCAAAAAAAACCGCAGCTTTGGAAGAGTCTGTCTATATAGATAAGGCATCATTTAATAATGGATATGGTGTTTTACTGCTTTTGCAAAGAGCATTGAAATGTTTTTAGTAATTGTTAGGATGAGTGACATCAGAGAGAGTATTATAGATTTTATCCCGATACCATAGCTTGTAAGTACAGATATAATTTTTGATCAACCTTTGAACTTTTTTGGTGATGGCGAAATGTTTTTTGGATTTTTTTTTTATACGTTGATATTTACGATAAAACTGTTGAGAGCGAGTGATAAATGTGAGATATTTGGTGGCAATGTTGCTCGATAAGTGAATAATATAGTTACTGGTATGTAAAGTGAACTAGTTTCTGGGATTGAAGTTGTGATGATATGAATGTTATGATACAGTTTTTTTTTTTTTTTTTTGATGTAGGAGCGTGCAAAGGGTTTATTGTTGCCGATAGATATGTTTGTATTGATTTCAGATGAATTTATTAAAATGTTGTTTAGTTTTTCGAAATTTGTAGACTGAGACATATGTTGCGTACTAAACTGTAATTTGATTGGAACATGATCACATCAATTCCTATTGGATTGAGAACATCAATATAGATTTGTGAAATGTGACTAGCAGAAGTAATGAGAATATTTGATATGTTTTGTGATATAAACCTATTGGGTTTTTGGAAGATTATGAATGATATCAGTTATGTAACTTGTGACAAAGGTTTGAAAACTAGATTTACTCCCACCCCTATTAGTTTTAGATAATATTTTTTATTCAAATTAGTTTGAATATTTCATATTTGCATTAGTTTTACAATCGACAAAGTTACCCACACCGTTTACTGCGCGTGCTTGAATTTCTATATATTGACATTGAAAGCAATAATTAGAAATCACGATACCTGAACCCCAATAGCTCCGTTGTATTTACTTGTTTTTTAATTAGCCTGTTGGATTCCAACGTATCGATAAATAATGCTTTTAAATCCTTTTAAAATATACTTTTGGTTATTTTACATTTAAGACATGGTGGATTACTTCCTTTTGTGACACCTTTTAGCAGCGACTGGTGCTATCTTATCTACAGAATACTCTACACTTGAAAAAAATTTATTACAGTTGTTATCATAAGACAATAGTTATTGAACTTTCGCTAAATATGTCTATAGATAAAGTATTGCGTACAATAGGGAGAAACAAAATGCTATCGAAAATTCGCCAAATGTTAAGGATTCTTGTAGACAATCCATGTAGTAAGTTGTAAATATATGTTAAAACTGAAGCCTACATTATGTATTTGATCAGTGCTAGAAATCCCTGTGAATTTTCATTAGGCAGGCTATATGTTAAAAGCTTAGGAAAGAAAAAACACTAACACCAACTTTGCAATGGCAAAGGAGAATAAACTGTTTCACAAACTTCTTCTTCTTATGTCTGAAGTTTCATGAAACTAAAATTTATTTGTACAAATAATCATTGATTTATTTCCTATTTATCTGTATTTTTTTTCATGTTTATATGACATATATTTAAAGATTATTTACTTATTTAAACAGGTTTTTATGTCGATGCGTTAGGTTATATATCTCTATTGTATTGAATTAGATTCAATCTCCCAACATGACCCTCCTCCTCTTTGCTAAGCGGATAGCGTACATGTTATCGGTGGTAACAGATCGTAGTCATGTAGAAAATCATCATTATTTTAGTTAAACTTTTCTTCACGAACAATAACTTTGTAAAATTATATAAAATACCCATTACTGTTCAAAGGGGAGGTCAACTAAACTACCGCCTTTTTTCCTAGCATTTCATTTATCCACTTGTTTTTTTTTTTAAAAAAAAAGAAGGCCAGTAGAAACAATTTTCAGTTCAAGTCCCTGAAAACAACCATCTTTTAGTATGTATTAATCTTACTTATTTGACACACAGTTGTTCATTAATTTTACTTATGTACTGTTCAAAACAGAAAAGATTTGTTCAAAGTTTTGATAATAAATCTATAAGAACGTTAGCCATAGTTCACTATTGTTTTCTTATCGAAACCAAACTTTTATTCTTTCATAACAGGTCCGTCCCATGATTCACATTCAATTTTAACACTTTTGAAAATACAATTTCCTTGAGCATCCAATAAAATAAAATAAAATTATATGGATTACTATGCTGACAAAGTTTCAATGTTTAGTTTTTTCAGTGCTAGTTGGTTTCTACAGTTAGACTTTTCTTCATTAGGTATTCATTTATCAATATAAGATCATAAGGGCTCAATGGTAAAGGGTTTATTTCCACTGCTTAGGATTTCTGGTTCGGCTACCGTTTACATCAATTATTTCATTTGTCATAGCGGAGCCATAAGGGCTCAGTGGTAAAGCGTCCATTTTCACTGTTTAGGGTTTCTGGTTCGATTACCGCTTGCATCAATTATTTTATTTCTCATAGCGGAGTCATAAGGGCTCAGTGGTAAGTCGTTCATTTCCAATGCTTAGGGTTTTTGGTTCGATTACCGCTTGCATCAACTATTTCAACATTAAGTTTGGATTTATTTCTTATAAATTGTGCTGAACAAACACCATGTTCTCCCATTTTTTCATTCCACCAATTTCATAACCTTTTCTAAAGTGATCCAACATAATCGTTGGACTCACAGATTTCATTTATTATTCAAAATAATTTCATAATTAAGCGTACACAGATACCATAGTAAGTAAGTAAGTAAGTAATTTTTATTTGTAAGAGACAATTTGCTATTTAATCTTTACATTTATTCAGAGTTCGATTCCTTGCTACGCAAAGAAAATATTCTGATGGCAGCATTAAGTATCTAAACTGAACTGAAGTTCTTTTTCTTTGCGGATTGCGATGGGTTAGTGGTCACCTTTAGTGCTTGGGGTCGATCCTAGGATGCTCCAATTATTTGAACATTTTTCATGACAAGTATCAAATTTTGAATTATGTAATGGTTAAACACTCTGTATCTCTATTTCTCAGGAACGCTTTTTATAAAGTGTCTAAGAGTTTTTTATACAACAAATCACAGTAGCCTAAGTGTATGGGACTCCATTTCATTTTTTTTTTCTTTCTTTCTTTCTTTAATCCAAGTGGATAATGGCATACCAATTAATATACATGTCATTCTACACTGAAACCCTAGTGTAGAATAACATGTATATTAATTGGTATGCCATTATCCACTTGGATTAAAGAAAGAAAGAAAGAAAAAAAAAATGAAATGGAGTCCCATACACTTAGGCTACTGTGATTTGTTGTATAAAAAACTCTTAGACACTTTATAAAAAGCGTTCCTGAGAAATAGAGATACAGAGTGTTTAACCATTACATAATTCAAAATTTGATACTTGTCATGAAAAATGTTCAAATAATTGGAGCATCCTAGGATCGACCCCAAGCACTAAAGGTGACCACTAACCCATCGCAATCCGCAAAGAAAAAGAACTTCAGTTCAGTTTAGATACTTAATGCTGCCATCAGAATATTTTCTTTGCGTAGCAAGGAATCGAACTCTGAATAAATGTAAAGATTAAATAGCAAATTGTCTCTTACAAATAAAAATTACTTACTTACTTACTTACTATGGTATCTGTGTACGCTTAATTATGAAATTATTTTGAATAATAAATGAAATCTGTGAGTCCAACGATTATGTTGGATCACTTTAGAAAAGGTTATGAAATTGGTGGAATGAAAAAATGGGAGAACATGGTGTTTGTTCAGCACAATTTATAAGAAATAAATCCAAACTTAATGTTGAAATAGTTGATGCAAGCGGTAATCGAACCAAAAACCCTAAGCATTGGAAATGAACGACTTACCACTGAGCCCTTATGACTCCGCTATGAGAAATAAAATAATTGATGCAAGCGGTAATCGAACCAGAAACCCTAAACAGTGAAAATGGACGCTTTACCACTGAGCCCTTATGGCTCCGCTATGACAAATGAAATAATTGATGTAAACGGTAGCCGAACCAGAAATCCTAAGCAGTGGAAATAAACCCTTTACCATTGAGCCCTTATGATCTTATATTGATAAATGAATACCTAATGAAGAAAAGTCTAACTGTAGAAACCAACTAGCACTGAAAAAACTAAACATTGAAACTTTGTCAGTATAGTAATCCATATAATTTTATTTTATTTTATTGGATGCTCAAGGAAATTGTATTTTCAAAAGTGTTAAAATTGAATGTGAATCATGGGACGGACCTGTTATGAAAGAATAAAAGTTTGGTTTCGATAAGAAAACAATAGTGAACTATGGCTAACGTTCTTATAGATTTATTATCAAAACTTTGAACAAATCTTTTCTGTTTTGAACAGTACATAAGTAAAATTAATGAACAACTGTGTGTCAAATAAGTAAGATTAATACATACTAAAAGATGGTTGTTTTCAGGAACTTGAACTGAAAATTGTTTCTACTGGCCTTCTTTTTTTTTTAAAAAAAAAAAAAAACAAGTGGATAAATGAAATGCTAGGAAAAAAGGCGGTAGTTTAGTTGACCTCCCCTTTGAACAGTAATGGGTATTTTATATAATTTTACAAAGTTATTGTTCGTGAAGAAAAGTTTAACTAAAATAATGATGATTTTCTACATGACTACGATCTGTTACCACCGATAACATGTACGCTATCCGCTTAGCAAAGAGGAGGAGGGTCATGTTGGGAGATTGAATCTAATTCAATACAATAGAGATATATAACCTAACGCATCGACATAAAAACCTGTTTAAATAAGTAAATAATCTTTAAATATATGTCATATAAACATGAAAAAAAATACAGATAAATAGGAAATAAATCAATGATTATTTGTACAAATAAATTTTAGTTTCATGAAACTTCAGACATAAGAAGAAGAAGTTTGTGAAACAGTTTATTCTCCTTTGCCATTGCAAAGTTGGTGTTAGTGTTTTTTCTTTCCTAAGCTTTTAACATATAGCCTGCCTAATGAAAATTCACAGGGATTTCTAGCACTGATCAAATACATAATGTAGGCTTCAGTTTTAACATATATTTACAACTTACTACATGGATTGTCTACAAGAATCCTTAACATTTGGCGAATTTTCGATAGCATTTTGTTTCTCCCTATTGTACGCAATACTTTATCTATAGACATATTTAGCGAAAGTTCAATAACTATTGTCTTATGATAACAACTGTAATAAATTTTTTTCAAGTGTAGAGTATTCTGTAGATAAGATAGCACCAGTCGCTGCTAAAAGGTGTCACAAAAGGAAGTAATCCACCATGTCTTAAATGTAAAATAACCAAAAGTATATTTTAAAAGGATTTAAAAGCATTATTTATCGATACGTTGGAATCCAACAGGCTAATTAAAAAACAAGTAAATACAACGGAGCTATTGGGGTTCAGGTATCGTGATTTCTAATTATTGCTTTCAATGTCAATATATAGAAATTCAAGCACGCGCAGTAAACGGTGTGGGTAACTTTGTCGATTGTAAAACTAATGCAAATATGAAATATTCAAACTAATTTGAATAAAAAATATTATCTAAAACTAATAGGGGTGGGAGTAAATCTAGTTTTCAAACCTTTGTCACAAGTTACATAACTGATATCATTCATAATCTTCCAAAAACCCAATAGGTTTATATCACAAAACATATCAAATATTCTCATTACTTCTGCTAGTCACATTTCACAAATCTATATTGATGTTCTCAATCCAATAGGAATTGATGTGATCATGTTCCAATCAAATTACAGTTTAGTACGCAACATATGTCTCAGTCTACAAATTTCGAAAAACTAAACAACATTTTAATAAATTCATCTGAAATCAATACAAACATATCTATCGGCAACAATAAACCCTTTGCACGCTCCTACATCAAAAAAAAAAAAAAAAAAACTGTATCATAACATTCATATCATCACAACTTCAATCCCAGAAACTAGTTCACTTTACATACCAGTAACTATATTATTCACTTATCGAGCAACATTGCCACCAAATATCTCACATTTATCACTCGCTCTCAACAGTTTTATCGTAAATATCAACGTATAAAAAAAAAATCCAAAAAACATTTCGCCATCACCAAAAAAGTTCAAAGGTTGATCAAAAATTATATCTGTACTTACAAGCTATGGTATCGGGATAAAATCTATAA
The DNA here is from genome assembly GCF_964235325.1 of Thermobia domestica. Classification (NCBI taxonomy): domain Eukaryota; kingdom Metazoa; phylum Arthropoda; class Insecta; order Zygentoma; family Lepismatidae; genus Thermobia; species Thermobia domestica. The sequence goes on along the minus strand of NC_137458.1, from coordinate 237,842,104 downwards.
TACTCTCTCTGATGTCACTCATCCTAACAATTACTAAAAACATTTCAATGCTCTTTGCAAAAGCAGTAAAACACCATATCCATTATTAAATGATGCCTTATCTATATAGACAGACTCTTCCAAAGCTGCGGTTTTTTTTGCTGATTTCCTTCAAGGCTTCTTCACACCACTCCGTCCCACATATTCATATAGACATCCATCCAACACAGTCATTTCATCTTCTCCTTCATACTCTTCCGCAAAAATAAATCTCAAACAAAACCAATCATAGTTCAAAATATCAGTACTGTTGTTCGTAACAAAAGGAATAGTGCACCTGTCTTTAATTCAATAAACTATCGGCATATGAAACTATAACCTCTTATATTACTTACTTTGTTACCCACAATTTTTACTTTCATTCTGCACACTGTATATTTTCCTGTTAGCTGGAAAACCTCTAAGACGATAATGTTTCCAAACCAAAAAAAAAACTCATACCATCTTATCATCCTACTGCACAATTCAATTAACGTTTGCTTTTAGTAAAACCGTATAACGTATTATAGTAAGACGTCTGCATGCATACATAACAACACAAAATACTTCCCATACATCAAGCAAAATTTCGCCCAAGATATTCAATCAACAATCAACTACCGGTCTTAACTACCATGGTTACACAACATTATAATTAGATCAAACCAACATGTGTTGTATTATTTAACTCAAAAATATTTAACAGAATAAAACACCGCACAATTGCATACACATTAATTCATCTTCAATTTCCTATCTCGTATATAAAACTGATATACAAGATTTTAAATCAACCGCCTGTCATATATTTCAATATATAACTGCTTCTCCCATCCTATTTTCCTTCACTATTGAGTACCTCAAAAAAATCTGCTCTGTCACCAGATCTCTATCTTCTCTATGTTCCCAATATGTATCCACTTCCTGATAACTTCAGGTCTTTCAATATACCACCAACACTGTCTTTTCTTGCGTTAGAATCTAGTATCCAATCCATCAACACTGCTCTACAAATAATAATTAACAGTTTTCTTCAGTGGTGCAGCAAATGGAAACTAACAATCAATGCCACAAAAACACAAATTATCATCTTCATTCCTCCGTAAAACATCAAAAATCCATAAAAAATCCTAACTACCTTTCCCTAAAACTAAATCAAGCTCTCATCCAAGCACATTCAAGTGTAACTTAGTTAATGCTTACATTCACTAAACATCTCAGTTAAAAATATCTTCAAACAATCGCAAAAAAAGCATACAATAGAGTTAACTTATTTAAAAAAAAAAAAAATGTCGGCAAACGTCCTGGATACTGAAAGCAAACACAATTCTAAATACATACAAGGCGTCTTTTACGGCCTGTGCTAACTTACAAAAATGCTGCATGGATTAAAACCATCCACACAGTTTACAAAAACTTATTAATGTTAAACAATGTGCTTTCCGCATTGCATATCAAGTCAAACTGATTAGTCCTACAGTAAAGTTGTGCAACCAAATTCAGTTTCCTACACTACATTTTCATCTTAAAACTTTGCGTCTCGCATACATATGCTCTCGTTATAACCCATAACCCCTTACTTTAAAATACTACGTACCTTTTAGCTCTCCATCCTTCTCCATGTTAATATTATCCTCCAACGCTATCATTGGTCTATACTCTCTATTGCTACAATTTACCTCCTGACCCCCTTTAATCAGTAGTGCCTCGCAAATTATCAAGTTCATGATCATCTGCCTCTCATATTTCCATTATTTGTACACTAAATCCATCTACCACTACCAGGGTTCCCATTGTCTACATTAAAGCTTAAGCAGCCCCTAGGCAAAAAAAAAAAAAAAACTTCATCTGCCTAACACTTCTGTGCTGTGATATACTAGCACAGCTCGCCTCATCCCTCATGCTCATCATTCACAATATACAGGTATAATATACTTTATCAGTACATATTCATTATTCTTTCCATATTTCTACTCTTCCAGTTCTATACAATACTACACTAACTGCAATTTCCTCGTTAATTTCCTAGCAAATGTTAAGGATTGGAAATATCCTTAAGACCTTAGCAATTATTATAATGTAATAAAAAACTTCTATGAAACATCACACAATCCTTAAATCGTCCAATTATACATCACTCTTCCCTAAAAATTGCGTAACCCTCTAAAATGGTACAAGTCAATATAACTAGCTATAAACAAACAAACGAACAACAAACGTATAAGTTCCAATAAAAGTTTATATTTTGTGTATTTGTTCACATAACAATGCTAGGTTGCAATGTTCACATCCTTCTGCATTTCCACAACCACCACATATATGTGGTATCTCTCTTTCATGCCGTAATAAATAATTCATTGTGTGTCTGTATTAACGCATAATATGTACACCTATATCTTAATAAAACAAATCTAGTTAGTATATAATGCAAGTCTAACATTCGTGTGGTATCATCTCGTTCTCATAACATTTTATGTAGTTATCACACATGTTACAAGTGTGTAATTCATCACCGGGTAGTTCTATCAAATACACCCATAATCGTGTTTTCCATATTATGCAATAGATGGCCCCACATATTTTCACGCAATCTGTTATTGCTACCGCATTCACCGTAAATAATTATAATATTGTATATGGTAGTTCCTAAATAAATTAAAAATCGGGTTCAAAATTCTCTATTGTAACTACACAGCATTCTTAAATAAGTAAAAAAAGTTCTGTCTACAAAAATTTTTCGCATATACGTTCTCATATATATACTCTCATATTTTAAGTGTCATAAATATAAACGCGTCATCTTTACCTTTGAGCAGAACCCAGCCTCTCTTATAGCAGTTAATCTGTCAGCGAGGATCAGGTGTAGCATACGCACTTGTGAGCATCACAGACATACTCTATTTAGAGGACTGACGAAAGTTGACACTTTCGGAGGGTCGCTTATATTTTTGGACTATTGTCATCATCTTTATCATCTTTATCATCTTCGTCATCACTTGATCATCACTTCATCAACGGATAGGTTGTGCTGGTCTTTGGACCGATGCACAAGAACCTACCCCCGTACGTGGGGCCACCGGCCCCTGGTTCCTCTACACTAGACCGTGAAACTTTGTCTCGTTCCGGTCGTACTAGGCACCTTTCATGGGGCAGTCAAACTAGTTCGCGAGCAACCAGGCCCAGAGATCGTACTGATTCTGGAGACTCCGCTCATTCAAGCAAACGACCTCGGGACAGATCTCGGTCTCCTGTAACTACTAACATGGACTCTGCAATGGACACTGCTTCTGGATCAGGCTCCAATTTCTATACAACCAAAGAACCAATCTATTCTTTTCTGCTAACCGATTTCGACACAAAATATACTCATCCGAAAATGGTATTCATACAAATAAATAAGTATTTACCGAGGGCCAGTATAGAGAATATCGTCAAAACTAGAAATGGCTTTATCATCCGCTCAAAAGACCCGAACTTCGGTATCACACTTCGGAACAAAGCGTCATACGAGATCTTTGGCAAAACGGCTAAATTAACCAAACAAGCCGATCGGAAGGCAAAACAACCACCTCCTCCACGAAAACCACCAATGTTTTCTGTTGTTATCCGTGGAGTGATACCTGAAATCAGCGACGAAGAAGTTCTTGACGAACTCAAACAAGAAGGCATTGAAGTTAACAAATGCATTCGCATTAAGAATAACAATGGCCCTACTTACATGGTACGCGTTTTGTCCCAAGATCAGACAGCACTTGATTATTTGTTAGCTCATGGCGCTCCTATCTACAAGAAACTCCATCGAGTCGAGCCTTCCAAGACACCAGGGCCTTTACCACTTCGGTGTGAGAAATGCCAAACATATAACGCACACTTTACTCGCCATTGTCCTAATCCATCCAAATGTGGTTACTGTGGTGAATCTCACGATACAAAAGCTTGCAAAAATCAGCAACAACAGCCACACTGCTCTACTTGTAATGAAAATCACCCAACATACAGCTACCGCTGTAAGGGGAAACCTCAGGCACAACCGGAACGCCCGGAACTGACAGTGCCAGTACAAAGCTTTGACAAAACCACACCACCCTCACAATCTCTTGCTCAACCTCTCACTGTCGAAGATCTTCTTCGTTACATAACTATTGTCCTACAAAATGTTTTCCCTTTCCAGCGTGAACACATTCTTCGTGTCGCCATTTCAACAGCCAAATCTCTCTTCAACCTTAATTTTTCTGCTACCTATTCAGGACCTTTCGTTCACTTCCACATCGCACCTCTAGAGACAGAAGTATAAACCCGATATGGCAGCAGCAGTATACATTATGGCTCTTACTTTACTTTTCGTTAACATCCGATCATTCCAGCAACATAAAGTACTTCTAGATCCTCTTCTGTTAGAAGAAAAAATCGATATCGTAGCTCTCAACGAAACGGCTTTAAAACCAGCCACTTCTGCACGACTTTCTGGTTACCAACTTCAACGCTGCGATTACCACGATATACACGCGCGTGCTCAAGGCGGGGTGTTGATTGGTTTTTCTCCCAAACGTCCATATCGACAATACAATCCTACTGCATTTACAAACCTTCCTGAACATCTCTTATTCTCAATATACTACCCTTCTCTTACAGTTAATGTAGCTACCATATATATACGTCCTGGTCATCCAATACCTTTCACCTTTTTCGAATATATCGCCCAAAACTTTACAAACATAATCATCATGGCTGACATAAATATCCATAGCAGAAGTGCCAGGGAGAAACAACGTTTTACGGACTTTGTTTCAGTTGCACTACAACTTCACATTCATAATCTTCCTGGTCCCACTCGACCAGCTAGCCAAACAACTCCGGATGTAGTAATCACGTCTCTCTCGCTTATAAATGACTGCGAGGTGAAAGTTCTTGACACGATTGGAAGCGATCACTGTCCTATCAAACTAACCATTAAAAAGATTCGGCCATCTCTACAAAAGTTAGAGCCACATATTATACACCGTTACGATAAAGCTGACTGGTCTCAATTTCGACAGACCGTAAATATCCAAGTCTCCAATTTGCAACCACCAAATTCAGAATCCGAAATGTACAATATTGTCAACCACATCAAAGACGCCTTACATTCTGGTGCTCAACAATCTATACCTGTGGAGAAAATTTATCCATCTAAGCCAAAATTGCCTCCAACCTATCTTCCTTTAATACAGAAATCACGACAGCAATTTCGAGAATATAAAAGAACCGGCAACGAAGAATGTCTCCGTCAACACAGACAGTGGCACCGAACGGTTAGAAATTATCTCACAGCATACAAACGTCGCAGTTGGATCAGCGCCTGTAATAAACTAAACGACGAAGCCTCACCAAGCCGATATTGGAAAGCTTTCCATAGACTCACAGGCAAAAGCACTAAAATATCGTACCCTCTGTTGGACAATGGCGTTCCTCTCTTTACAGATCAAGATAAGGCAAACTCTTTTGCAACACAATTACAAACAGTTTTCACGCCTGTAATATCATGTAATTCACATAAACGCAAAGACTTGTCCACTATTCCCGCTTTACAACCATCACTCTCACATGTAATAGATATTGACCATCCTCTTACAGCACCAATCAGTACACATGAACTTCAACGCGCACTTCATAAGAAACGAAATACTGCACCAGGCATTGATCATATTTCCTACCGGCTAGTAAAAGAAGCTCCACTCACTTTACTTACACTACTCGTTACAGTCTACAACTTTATTCTCCGCACCGGCTTTTACCCTGCGGATTGGAAAGTATCCAAAATCTGCATGTTTCTTAAGCCTAATAAACCAGCACATTCTGTAACTTCTTACCGCCCAATACAACTGACAACAGTTTTCAGTAAGCTATTTGAGAAAATTCTTGTCCAAAGACTTCATTTACATATCCAAGAGAATAACTTATTGCCCATACACCAAGCAGGTTTTCGACCAGCCTTTTCCATTAACGATCAGCTACTTCGGCTCTCTACAATAATAACAAATCAATATAACAAGGCCTTTCCATCGTGCCTCGTTTTAATGGATCTTGAAAAGGCTTTCGATAAAGTATGGCATTATGGTCTTATTCAAAAGTTACGGAAGCTTAACCTCCCGATCTGCTACTTACGTATCATATATTCGTTTCTAGTAAATCGAATTGGATATGTTTATATAGGATCTGCTATCTCACACCCTATTTTTCCGTATTGTGGCGTTCCACAGGGTTCTGCCCTCAGCCCGCTCTTATATATACTATATGCGTCTGATATACCAAAACCTACGGAAAACGTGTTCTTATTTCAATATGCCGATGACACGGCCTTTCTAGCTCTGGGCAAGACTATGCATCAGATAAGCACGACATTACAATCCACTCTGAATGGATTTATGCAATGGTGCAAAACTTGGAACCTTACTGTCAATAGTGACAAAACGCAAGCACTGGTCTTTTTACCACCAAAACGCCGCTCCAAGGTTCATCGCAATCCGAAAAACCTTAAAGTCACAATTGACGATCATTCTCTTCAACCAACTACTACGGCCACATATCTCGGGGTGGTATTCGATTCCAAACTCAATTGGAAAGCTCATCTTGAGAAAATATCTCAAAAGGCTAATATCCGGCTTAATCTTCTCCGCCGTTTAACTGGCACTACTTGGGGACTAAACGCCTCCTTACTCCTAAATACATATAAAATGTTCCTTCGCCCTATCTTAACTTTTGGACACATCGCTTGGTGCAACGCTCCCACGAAGTTCTATGACCGTTTGTCAATACTAGAGCGTCATGCCATTCGCCTTGCACATCGTATCAGGCTGCCATATCCCAACTTTCTGACTTATGAGCACATTGACTTTCCTCAACTGACTCAACATCTCGCCGATCTCCGCTTAAAATATATACTCTCTCGTCTACCAGTCTCACACCCATTTCTTCTCGATACCCTACAAGCAGATGCTAAAACTGACGCTCCGTATAAGTATTTACACACGCCATTAAATATACTTATTACGCTGTATCTTAATACTGAGAATCCTACCGCCGACGAGCGCGATATCTTTCATATTTATCATATTGGTGATCATCTCCCTCATTTGTTTCCATCTATGCACCATGTATAATTTCAACACTAACACTGGGCTTTCCCCATGTCGCCATCAGTCTCGAGCCGCCCCGAGACAGAAGAACTAACCTGCATTTGTCTTCTTAACAATGTGTTTGTGACTGTGGCGTGCACGCACTGCATCTCATCTTTCACCGTCATCATATTTATTTCATAAAACACCTCAATGCATATATACTCTTTCTTAAACAGTAAAAAAAAAAAAAAAAAAAAAAAGTTTTCTAGTTTCACCACTTTTATACGTGTTCTTTTGTGCACTCATATTTAATATTTGCACTATATTGTGTTTAGATTTTTTTTCACTAATCTTTGTTTTTGATAATTTCACATAGACCATCATCAAATCTTTAAACAACAGTGTAATAAAATCTGTGCCAAAGAGAGGGCGTAACCCTCTAATGGCTCGGGTTAGAAATATTCCTTGAATTTAAATGATGAATAAAGAATTCCCTAAATCCCTAACCCTTTACTACTACTACTACTACTACTAAATATAAACTACAGTCTCTCATTAGTCAGGGTCACGGTTTACTACTTTCCCGGTCTGCAACATGGCGGACCCACATGCTTCGGGTGGACCCATAGTGGATGGTCGACACACTAATCTACCACCTGTTTTTCTACCCCCTCCCTCCTCTTCGGCCACGAAGGTGGTCAAGCGGAAGGATACGGGGAATAGACAACGCACTCAATCGGGCAGTTCAACTGCTTCTACGACATCAAACGTTTCCACGCGGTCCAGATCACCACGAAGCAAGCAACTCTATTCTGATACTGTAACGCAGCCTCGCCATCAGGCGAAAAAGCAGCATCGAGATAAGCTATCAGATTCTTCGGATATGGATGCAGCCGATGACCACACTGCTAATGAAACCAACCATACTCAGTCATCATTCATGAACAATCACATCTCTCCGGATAAGCCCTGTCTTCACTCATTTCTTCTTCAACAATATGATACAAAGTTCAGCAACGAAAAGTTCATCACAATTCAACTCCGAAAATATCTACCTAGCATATCTTTAACAGAAGTCATTAAAACCAGGAACGGATACATCTTCAAATCGCAAGACCCACAATTCGCCACTACAATCCGGAATAAGGCTTCATTCGAAATCTTCGGCAAAAAGGCTACCCTCACCTCCCTCAGCTCAACTCGACGCAAACAAGCACCTCCACCAAAACGGCCTCCACTACTCTCAGTAGTGATTCGAGGAGTTGACCCAACCTACAGTGATGAGGAGATTCATGAGGAACTTCAATACGAAGGACATATCATCAGCAAAGTCATACGTATTCGAAACAATTCTGGTCCCACTTACATGGTACGTGTCCTCACTTCATCTCAAGACACCATCGATAACCTCCTCACGGCAGGGGCGCTTATCTATAAACGTAAACATCGTGTCGAACCATCGCGTTCTTCTCCACCTTTGCCTCTCCGGTGTGAAAAATGTCAGGTATACAACTCTCATCATACTTCTCAGTGTACAAACTCTACTGTCTGCGGTTACTGTTCAGGGCCCCATCAAACTCGCATCTGCCCAAATATGCAACAGCCTCCGAAATGCCCCACGTGCAATGATCAACATCCCGCATATAGTTATAAATGTAAAGGCAAACCTACAGCTCAAGAATCTCATCCAGAGCTTGTTGTACCTTTACGGGCAGCAGAACAGACCGCTTCTACCAACCGCACCGTTGACGATCCTGTCACCGTTAGCAAACTACTTGAATTCATTGCTCTGACATTACAAAATATCCATCCATTCCAACGTCAACATGTTCTTCAACATATCATTAATTCCGCCAAATCTACTTTTCATGTGTCACTATACGCTACATACTCCAATAACTACGTTCACTTCCACACCACCAAACTCGAAACAGCAGTATAATTCTATCAACTATGGATATCATTTTCTTATTTCTCAATATCCGTTCTCTTCTTAAAAACAAAGCAGTATTTGAGACTCTCTTACTGGAAGAAAACGTTACAGCATTTCTGTTAAATGAAACCTTTCTGAAGCATTCTACCTCCTGCACTATTCCGCGCTACACCTTATTACGTCATGATAGTCTCATCCCAGCAAACAGAGCCAACGGAGGCGCTGCGATAGGTTTTCGTCATTCAATTCCATTTCGATCACACCAATCTCCTGTATTACATATCCCCGAATACGTCATCACTACTTTGTATTTCAAAAATATCGCTCTTACTCTAGCCACAATCTACATCCGCCCCGGCCTTCCCATTCCTCATGACTTTTTTTCACACATCTCCCAATCATATAAACACTTCATTATACTCGCCGACATCAACCTTCATAGTCGTTCTCAAGCAGAGAGAGATGACTTTACTGACTTCATTACGGTCCATATCAGCGGTACTCTGCTTGCACTACCGTCCCCAACTCGCCCCATCAGTAATACTTCACCCGATATAGCCTTGGTTTCCAATACTATCATCAGCCGTTGTACAGTAACTGTTCTGGACTTAATGGGGAGCGACCATGCGCCCATCAAGCTCACTTATCACTCCGGTCTTACTTCTTCTGCATCATTACCTTCACCACGTCTATCACCACGTTATGATAAAGCTGATTGGCTGTCTTATCGCTCCTATATATCAAACGCACTGACAGATTACAAATCCCCAACTACACAAGACGAACTAACGCACCAGGTCGATACTATCACTACTACAATTCAACAGGCTTCTTCTCTATATATCCCACAGTCCGAATCCATCCCGTACCGGCCGAAACTCCCACCACAATATCTAGCTCTTGTCCGTCGCTCACGCCAGTCATATCGGGAATTCCTGCGCACCCGGAATCCTGAAGCACTCCGCCTTCATCGTCAACTCCAAAGAACAGTTCATAACTACATTTCGGCTTATAAATTACGCCAGTGGGTGAAAACCTGCAATCATCTTTCCGACACAGCTCATCCTACCCTGTACTGGAAGCGCTTTAATGCACTCTGTGGTAAACACGCCAGGACTCCATACCCTCTCCTACTACATGATGCCCCACTTCATTCAGACACAGATAAAGCAAACGCCTTTGCTGATTATCTGCAGGGAATATTCACCCCATCCGAGTCGGACAACACAGGCATACCTCATCCAGTCGATCAAGTGAATCTTAACTCTAGATCTTTGCAACCGAACACCACCCATGTCCTCCCCGACCATTGTCTCACTAGTCCTATCACAGTTTCCGAAATCTCATCTGTCATCCAGCGAAAACGAAACACTGCATCTGGTTTCGATTCTATCACTTACAGACACATTAAAGAAAGTCCTATAGCACTACTTACACTTTTAGCCTTTATTTATACGTTTATCCTCCGAACAGGATTTTTTCCTACCGACTGGAAAGTGTCTAAAACACTCATGTTCCCCAAACCTAATAAGCCTCCATCGAATGTCTCGTCCTATCGCCCAATACAGTTAACGTCTACATTCAGCAAAATACTCGAACGAATACTTGTGAAACGCCTCCATCCTTATTTACTCGACCGCCAACTACTACCAACACACCAAGCCGGTTTTCGACCTTCATTTTCTATCAACGATCAACTAGTTCGCCTCACAACTCTCATCACCAATCATTACAATTCCATTCAACCTTCCGTTCTACTCCTCTTTGATCTTGAAAAAGCGTTTGACAAGGTTTGGCATCTGGCACTCATATACAAACTCATCAAATTTAAGTTTCCGATAACCTATGTTCGCATTATTTATCACTTCCTCGACTGTCGCATTTCATACATTGCCATTAATGAGCAGCTTTCACATCCTATTTTTCTCATGTGTGGGGTACCTCAAGGTTCTGCTCTTTCCCCTCTCTTATACATCCTGTTTGTTGCAGATCTTCCGCAGCTGCCTCCCAACGTTCACCTCTTCCAGTATGCTGATGACACTGCTTTCCTTGCTCTAGGCAAAACCATCCAAGCCATAAACACTTCATTACAAACAGCTATAAATAATTTCACCCACTGGTGTTCTAAATGGAAACTCAAAATAAATGCCTCTAAAACTCAAGCAATTACTTTTGTTCCACCTCGGAAACGTACCAAAATTCATCGCAATCCATCCCTCCTATCGCTCACTGTCCATGATACACCCATCATTCCAACACGCACTGTCACATACTTAGGCATTATCTTCGATCACCATCTCACCTGGAAACCACACCTTCAAAGTGTCAAAACTAAAGCCTACAACCGACTGAACTTGCTCAAACGCTTAACCGGTACTACCTGGGGTCTTAAAGCCAACGTTGTATTAAACACATACAAGGTCTTCCTCAGGCCAGTTCTTACGTATGGCTTTCCGGCTTGGATTTCCGCTTCATCCTCCTATTATGAAAAACTAGCCATTTTTGAAAGACATGCCTTTCGCATTGCCTTTCGAATATCTCTGCCAAGTCCGACTCGTGATCTCTACTCCTTGATCTCATTTCCTACCATCCGCTATCACCTTGAAGCACTCCGTTTAAAGTTCATCACTCAGCGGTACACACACCATCAACCTCTCCTCTTTGAAACAATGCATCATCTTGCACTTCACTCCGCTCCCGCACGATACCATTATACCCCGCTTCACCTTTTGTTTACATTATACTGCTACACTGTACCACCAGACCACCTCGATCGACAACTCCTTGACGACTATCGCCTGCATGTTCATCTCCCTCATATTTTTCCATCATTTTGTGCACAGTGATTCCATCATTACTAACAGGGCTCACCACGTCTTCATTAGCCTAGAGCAGCCCCTAGGCAGAAGATAACCGCATTTGTCCGTCTAACAGTTCTCATAATGTGTTGTGGCGTCCAGTGCACCTCACTTCATCTCTCATCTCCATTAGTGCTTATGATTTCAAATTGTACGTTAGTTTATATTCCAATTTCGTTAGTTTTCCTTTATTGCTTATTGTTACGAGCTCATTTAATCACTATATATATATATTTTTTTTCTTTTTTTTCTTCGTTGCTATATCCACTTAAATTCGATAGTTTATTTCTTTTTTGTCATGTTTGTTTTGTATTCTTACATTTACTATATTCTTTTCGTTATGTTAACATTTATATAAACATTTGAAGTTCCTTCTACCTTGTTGTATGTTTATGATCGAAAAGATCATAAAGACCTCAAAATAAACGATGATTAAATAAAGATATCAATACAACACCTCATAGCCCATCCATAAATTCCTCTCTTCTCCTATACCTTTAACTACCCTTCCCTAAAAGAGGGTGTAGCCCTCTGCAAGGTTGCTAGCCGATGGCTAGCTTCTTAAAAAAAATATATATATATATATATAAACTAGAATTCCACATGTTGAGAAACACTATATTAAAATATATATAGGTTGTAATATTCCAAATTTTAACTGGTCAAATCCAAAGGTTAAGTTGAGTTGATTTTGGGGTAGCGTCCCGTTCAGCAGCAAGGCTATACGAAACGTGGACCTACTAATTAACGTGAAATTCAAACCACATGAGTTCCCACCGGAAAATCAAATCCCTAGGGTTTATATAAATATCTATATTATTTCTCTGATCAAAATTCTATTCTCAAACATAAAGCAAGTCAGATTTATAGTAAATTTCTTTCAGAACTGCATAAAATAATACCTAAAATAAAAACTAGTAAATCATGTATATTACAGTCCTAACTTAATCTTCATTGAATAGTATCCAATGTGCGTTTCACCAAGTATACAATCAACTTTCGTCATTTAATAACATCGTTAATCCATATATTCATAACTTTTTCATTCTTCTGCTCATGTTTCCTTCTTTAAATATAATAAATAATATAAAATACTGCTGTTCAATACTTAAAGATATAAATAATAAAAGCTAAACTAAAAAAAATCACGTCCAAGCGTGACACTAAAAGCTAGTCGTTACGTATCTACCAATATTTATCAATCAAATCATTCTCTATGTCTCAATTCTAAAGCAAACTGACTTAGTTCAGGGAAGCTTTAAACTTACGATATATAACAATAGACATATAAATTTCAAGGAATTCTTCCGTTTCCTCCCGCATCCACAATAATTAAACCTATCATACAAAGTCTACATAAATATATTTCCATGACAAACCATATACAGTAAACAAAATTATAAATATTATACAAATTTGGTTACAAAGTGTTCTTTCCACAACAGATCTCACTTTATTTAAATAGGTTAAATTATGTTTTCCAATGCCTATAGTTCGTGTGCACGTTCATTAATTAAAATATAATTTCATAATCAAATTTGTTCCTTGTTCTCCAAAACGCATAGCCTTATTTTACATGAAAATAATAATAATATCAAATAAGTATTTCTACATTTTTATATCATGTATTATGTTTTTCTACCATCAAATGTCAGTGTAACTGTCTTTATTTCAAGCAATAATACTGTTTATGCTGTAGCTCATAAAGTGAATAAAAAGATCCTTACAACTGTAAATTTTAAACGGCTAAGTTTTATGCCTGCTATATGCCAAAATCAAATCCTACAAATATACGCACATAATTTCATTTCTATATGTTTTCTGTATCGTCGCTCTGCAACCAGTTATATCTACTCCTACCACAAATTCATTACAAAGCCAAGACAAAGCATAACAAACAAAATCAATGGCACTAAACTGACAAATAGTTAATTCAGTAAAAAATCACGGCACCAAACGCTATGCTCTGGTCTCTGTTCTGCTCACCTCCAAATATAAAACTAAAATATTTCATCTTCCTACATATATTCCTAAATAATTATAGTCAAAATATTAAAGTCACTATATCGACTTTTCATATCCCCCCTAACATTCGCTTCAATAGTTTCAAATATTTCACAATACACACTACATCCTTCATCCATAATTTCTACAAATCTTATATATTAATAGTAGAAAATAAAAGTTCCTCTCCTCACATTCTAAACAAATACATAAAATTATAATCACGTACGTTCACAAATCAATTTTGTTCCTCGTGTAGCATTGTCGCAAACGCTCTCGCCTTCAGTGCAAGTAGTCCCGTGTTCATTGCCGCTCAAAAGTCAAACAGCCATCCTAAGTAATTTTTTCCTGCGGTTTCCTCATTCATACCGAATAAATGCCTAAATAATATATAGTATACAAGTTCCGCGTTACTTCCTTCCTTCTCCTATCCTTTTCCTTCCTTTCATCAAATAATCTGCTCGGCAAGGGTCGTCATCCTTCATACACTACAAACTATTCAAACAAATACATAAAATCATAAACACATAGCTTCACAAATAAAAAATGTGTCCCCAAAATCATTCTCGCAAGCGCTCTCACCTTCAGTACAAATGGTCCCATGTTCGTTGCCGCTCAAAAGTCTAACAACCTGCCTAAGTAATTTTTCCCTGGAGTTTCCTCATTCACACTGAGTAAATGCCAAAATAATACCTAATATACAAATTTCAAGCCACTTCCTTCGTTCTCCTATCTTTTTCTTTTCCCTTCCCTTTCATCAAATATTCTGCTCACCAGGAGCGTCATCTCATACAATACAAGCTATCCAAACAAATGCATATAAGTTATAAAAAAATACGTTCACAAATAAAAAAATTGTGTCCACACATAGCAATGTCACAAGCGCTCTCAACTTCAATACAAATGGTCCCATGTTCATTGCCTCTCAAAAAAAAAAAATCTAACAACCTGCCTGTGTAATTTTTCCTGGAGTTTCCTCATTCATACCACGTAAATGCCAAAATAATACCTAATATTCAAATTCCAAGCCAGTTCCTTCCATCTCCTATCCTTTCCCCTTCTTTCATCAAATAATCTGTTCAGCAAAAGGGAAGGGAGGTCATCCCTCATACGTCACAAAATAACATGGGCATAAATGTCCAAACCCAAATAGTATTTCAAACAAATCATTTTAAATTATTAATCGTATCATCTATTTTATTCGTGTAACTAAATGTAAATCTCGTACATAAAAATACAACGCAATTTTCTTACATAAGTACAACAAAATTTCTAAGATGTAGTTATAAAAATAAACAATTATACATGCATATTAAAATAACATAGCAAAGCGAGTCAAAAATGATATTCCTATAGTATTATTCAATGCCAACAGCATCAACAAAAACTAAATCAAATGCCTAGCGTTCAGTAACACAATGCATCATACAAAGTGAAAGCTAATTCACAAGATCAATAATGTATCATGGCACTTTTCTTAAATATGGTTAGTAACGTATTCCTAAAGGTAATATTATTCCTAAAATACTAAGTTTAATCAAATATATAACGTACAGCACATTCTGTTCCAAGCATAAAATGTTCATTCTGCAAACAATTCTGTCATCAGTACACTCTATCTTAAAATCAATCTTAATCCATATTCCATTTCCGGTATGCGTTAACAGTATGTATCACCGAAAAAGCTAAATCCAACTTTGTAAAAATTTGTGTGCACATAAGGTAGGTTTTCCATGATATCTCACAATAAAACAAAATAACAACTAGCTTACTCCCAAATATACATTTCTTCAATCATTTCTTGTCTTCACAATAATGCCAGTACCGTCAACATTAAGTCTCGTAAGTAAGATAATCCGCGCTGTGTATTCCTCTTACAATCCAACAAGTTAAAACAAAAAGTAAAAAGTTACCGGTATGTCTATATCTAAATAATATGTAAATACTTCTACTCATTAAATCGCAAATATCAATCTCCTTGGACCAGTATTAAATAATATCAAAATTTAAAATGCCAAAATGTGCAATAGCACAGTCACACATGCCTTTCTATATAATTCAACAATCAAAGATAAAAAATGGATATTACATCTCCTGCACAATTTTGAATCAATAAGATTTAACATAACTGTAAATATGTCTCTTCATTTTCTTTCTTAGCGTATTTCATTCCAATCATATCAAATCTCACCCGCTTCATACACAAATTTCTCTTATCCTCCTCAAATGTAAAAATGTACAACAGATGGCAGCACCAATCACTTATATTCTGCACAGAAGAAATCAAGTTCTTTATCAATTCTATATAATTTTCTGTTATCCATAAGCATATAATAATAATACAATCACAAGCGTCAAAGGGTATATATAAAGCATATATACTTTACACAAAAACAAACACTAAAATCAATTTCTCAGAGTTTTTATATTTGGCAATAGCCTAGTAATAGAAGCTTCAAGGATCCAGGAATGCCCGTCATTCATTTCTTCGTTTTCAAAACAGCATGCAGGAAATGCTGCCCAATTTTCCCGCTACTAATTTCATGGCGCTGTAATCGCAAATCTCCAATGGATGTAGTGACGTCAGCGGTAAGTAAATATTATATTATTTATTTCAGTCAATAAAAAATAATTAAAGGGTTAATTTGATATAATTAAATAGTACTATAAGGTAATAACGGTACGTATATCATCATACGCGATTACATTAATTCTACGAAATCATCTTTAATTGAATAAATTAATACCAATTTGATTAAAGGGGTAATCATTTTGATAGGAGTTTGATTAAAGGGTTAATCATTTTGATAGGAGTTTGATTAAAGGGTTAATTAAATTGATATCAAAATTTAATTAAATTATATCTTACAATGTTGCATGTTTTACACTATAAATATGCAAAATATAGGGAATTTCAACCCTTTTAGAGCCTAATTTGGCAACACCGCAGCGCTAGAAGCCCGTAATACAGCGTAATATCAGTTTAATTAAACGTCCGCCATCTTGTTTTGGTGACGTTAGGACATATAGCTACTGGTGCGTGGGTAGGAATGGAGGCCTTCACTATGGAACAACGCGTTGTTATAGTGGAAACTTATTACAAATGTGGTGAATGTTGTGCAGAAATAGTTCGCAAACTCCGTGGAATGTTTGGTCAACGTCATCACAATCAACTTATTCGGTGCATTAGTTGACCAAGCATTCCATACGGAGTTTGCGAACAGCCTCTGTACAATATTCACCAAAATTGTAATAAAGTTTTCACTATGACAACACTTTGTTCCATAGTGGAGCGCTACATTTCTACCCAAGCAGAAAACAGGTGACTATCATGCCAGGGGCGGATCCAGGACCGACTTATGGGGGGGGCGGTGGGTTGTCATACTGCTACTTTTAAGGGCTCCAAACTTTGGGATGGGTTTTATTTATATATAAAAAATAAGAAAATTTCCTCTTCTGGGGGGGGGGGCGATCGCCCCGATCGCCCCCCCTGGATCCGCCCCTGTATCATGCGCTATTCGGTGCTCCGTGACTATTACCACAAGGGCAACAGATGAAAATCGTGTAACATTCAGTGTTGCCAAATTACGAATATGAAATGAAAGCTTTGAGTTTTAGGTCCCACGGTTATGCCGGTGAGGCTAAAGGAGACGGTGATGATGAGTAATGAATGAAATGGTGGAATGAAGAAAGTGGGAGAAAACGGGAGAACCCCGGGGAAACCCAAGGACACGGTGTTTGTCCACCACAAAGTTCACTTGGCGGGGGCTGGGATCGAACCCGGGACCCCAAGCACCAGAGGTGAACGCTCTACCACTGAGCCACCGCGGCCCCGCCAAATTACGAGAACAGAAATAGTGGACATTTCAAAAGTAACGTACTTTATGGGACACCCTTTAATAATGAATAATTTAATGGACATATACTTCAGCATTAGTTTCATAGCAATAGTGGCATGATTCTTTTACAGCATCAAATTTTAGGTTTACAGAGAAATTCATTTTCCCCCATTTTCTCTAAAATTACGCACGAGTTCGTATACTCACGCATATCATTCTGTTAAGCTAAATGATATGTATTGATTGGTATATCTCCTCCTATGTCTAATCTTTCAACAGTTTCTTTTTCTTTCGTCAAACGCAAATAACATGCATTCGTACTTGTTGACATTCCTCTGTCATAATTTTTATCAAAGCGTAATGTTGTGGTTTGCTAATCATGAGAAATAATAGTAACTTATCCTACTATGAAAATTTAGCTGAAAACACCTCGTACGGACATATTTGTGTAGTCAGCATTTAGTAGCATAAATAAATGAAAGAATGCGTATATGGATGTGGATTAAAGAACTTAGTCTATATTTATATGCATCATACATATTTCCACTACGGTTATTAAATTTTCGTGACCGAAAGTTTGCGTGTCATCAGATACTTCCTTCCACAAAGTTTAGTTGCGAGGTTTCTTTTAAACTTTTGCACGCTATTGATGTGAGATGCGACGTGATTGAGTCGTGTACAGCATGTTGGGGTCATGTGTATCAAACACTTTTAAAAGTTCCCACAACTTAGACTTCGATTCTTAGCAATAATACATTGCGTAAATAAGATGTCGAATTTGTGATGATGTTCTTAATAGTAACAGAGTAACAAAAGAAAGTACTACATGAGTTGAATTAATTTTCAGTTTAGCGTCTCTTTCAGCAGCAAGGCTATATGAGACGTGGACCTATTGATTAACGTGGAATCCGAATCACATGAGCTCCCACCGGCAATCGAATTCGGGTCTCCCATGCCAAAGGCGCGTACGCTAACCGCTTAAACACGAAGGAGCTCAAAAGTACTACATGAATTGTGTATTATGTGTAAATAATGAAGAAGGTGGGAACGTGAGTGAGGTCATTACGCAAAACATAGCTTGTGTGTGTCTATTTTATATATATTTTTTTTTTTTCAATTTGGAGCCCTCCATTCGATGGAGCAGCAAAACCTGTTTGAAAGAAGTGGGGAAATTTCGCGTTACACTTACCGTTCCCGAGATATTGACCAAAAACGCTCCGATTTCGGCAAACCATACCTAGGGAACCGTCAGTCATAGAGAGATGATATTGGTGTTGATCAATACCAATACCACATATTGATTCAATAATTATTGCGTCATGAGTTATTGATCTATTGAATTTAATCAAATAAATAAATTTAATATACAGTTTCATGTAAATTTTGAAAAAATAGTTCTTTTAAGTTCGTTCTGGCAATGCTCTTGGAGCGTTCTCAACTGGTTTATTTATGCAGTCAAGCAGTCCTGGTCAGAGAAAAGATGATTGGCCATTCGTACTTACCAGATGGTGTTACATGGAGGCGTCGAACTGCATCGTGAGGATAACTAGGGAGCTACTTGAAAAAGTGGCAAAGTGCCAGGCAAACTAGCATTATCGGCGGAGAGATTCAATGTGCTGACCTCATATCACTCTAAAGGCACAAATCTGCTGGTAGACGCTAGCACCGTATGAGCTGTTGCGTCAGGAGTTAGTACATTAGTTTATGTTACTATATGTCATGGGTAAGCCTATGTTCTGACTTGGGACGCCGTGAACCGAGAAAGTTTGTGAAGTAATCTTTTACCCATAGTATATTACGATATTTTAAACTTGTTGGAAAGATACCATTATAAACTAACATAAACAATGGTAAATAATGTTACAGTGTGTATAGTCAAAAAATATATACAGTAGGAAGTCGAAAAATGAAATGAAATCTTTGAGTTTTACGTCCCACGCTTATGCCGGTTAGGCTAAAGGAGACGGTGATTATGAGAAATGAATGAAATGGTGGAATGAAGAAAGCGGGAGGAAACGGGAGACCCCGAGAAAACCCACGCACACGGTGTTTGTCCACAACAAAGTTCACTTGGCGGGAGCAGGGTTGGAACCAGGGACCCCATGCACCAGAGGTGAACGCTGTACCACTGAGCCACCGCGGCCCCACAGTAGGAAGTCGAAAATCCGAATTGGGATCACAAGTAGTTCGGATTTTCAAATTGTTCGGATTTTCGAAAATGACCAAGAAAATGTCATTTAGGATTGCATATAATGTACGGTATGTTCTTCTATCGATACAGTGGTTATTCAGTACATACAGTAATTACAATACCGTACGTAAGACTATTTAATGTTTCTGAAGAACCTGCTCGTACACTAAATTACACTGATCTTGTAAGTCGCACTTAAAACTTATAGGCCTAAGAGAAAATAAAAATAAAAATATGTATGACAAACAATTGCATATGAATGAAGTTTTGTAAAAACACGGACTTCACACAACGTCGACGGACACACTGTTGTTTGTTTATTGCTAGCGTTAAGACAAAATGTAAAAAACTTCTAGGGCTGCGTTCGGATTATCGACGTCCTACTGTATATAAAATATAAGTAAAGTGCCCCTTCCAAGTGGTTAGTGCACTGAATTTGTGCGTGCATGGTTCCTTCTTCGATTCCTGATTTTCTTGAATACAAACTCGAGTATTAGTTAGAATTTCACTTTAAGATTTAGATTCTGTCATTAGCCTCGATGCTGGAAAGGGGCGTTTAACTCAAAACAACCAGTCAATCAATAAAGTGAGAAAAATTACAAGAAGAGAACATTTATAAAATAGAACATTAAAATTCTTTAATAAACATTTATCCATAATTAATTGTGATCCCATACAGCAGAAACCATAGTAAATAGCAAGAGAAGACTAAACTGAAAGGTTACTCGTATTCTTGTTGTAGTGCAATTTTAAAATTCAGACAATCTTTAGTTTTTTTCTGTTACAAAATATAAATTAAAATAGGCCTATATTCATAACTTGAAACTGCTTTGTTTACTGAATTATTGCTATTACCCATACGATATATTATAACTGTTGAATTGCCATTATTTCTTTCTAATAAATTGAAGAACGACTGGAAATAGCTGACTACGTCACTTGGATGCCAGCAATTTTATTTTAAATGTTTCGAAAATATACTGTATGTTATATTTTTTTAAATAAAAAAGATGTTATATATATTAAGAGTTCCCTGGATTACAAACCAACGTTAAGAAATGTAAAGCTATTCCGCAATATTTATTTTAGTAGTATGGTTTTTCAGATAATGAGTGGGTGAAATTAGCAGGAGTTCCCACAAATGAAGCTCATGACATAAAATATGACATTGAGAGTGGAAGCGAAAGAATATATTGAAAAATTTAAATCAGTTAGCAACTTAAAAAAAGAAGAAGAAGAAGAAGAAGAAGTGTGTAAAGTGTACAATGTACAGTACACAAGAAAAATATATTTTAATTAAAGCCATATCCAAAGGATTAATGGAGTTTGAATAAGTTTAAAGTGGTGCTAAGAGGGGAAGGGGAAGGATATGGAGGTAGAATTTGAAGAGTGCATCATGGATCGTAGGGGATATTCACCCCCATAATAATTGAAACGTGAAGCAGTTGAAGTGTAATGTCATTTATGTGGGATGCGGGTTGTTTTCTAAGTTGTTCTTTTCGTTTATTGAAGTTTAGCGCCCCTTTTAAGGGCCGAGGTTATGTGGAACGTGGATCTACAATTGAGGCTGGGATTCGAATCACCGTAATGCATTCAATATTTTCCCATCGAAAAATCTAACATGTGACCCCATGCACCACAAACGCAGTCACTAGACTAGTGTGGAAAGCTAATTTTATAAAACAATGGACAATATGGACAAAATCGGGACTGTTATCTGCCAAATAGAAGTTAAGGATAGATACTTGGAGATAGAAGTTAAAGGACCTCTTCGGGTCCACTTTCCTACGCCACTGTTACTGGACACAACTGCGTATTTAAACTCAATGAGACTATATGCCTCGTTCGTAATGAAATTTTAATTAAAACGTCTTCTGTTCGATACAATGCCGTAGCTAGTTATAGCGAGTCATTGACCTCTCATTATATGCGTTCCTTGGTGTTTCAAGTATAGGAGCATTTTTTCATCCTTCATGATTTAATGTATGCAGTGTTCCATTGTTTCGTGAGCATTTTATTCAATAAGCATAACAGGTTCCCATTAAGAATATTCCGCATTGCTTAAGACAACAATTCTTTATAAAGTTACGTAAGTGAATTACGTTTCTTGAAGAACAGTGACGACGCTGTGGTAATAGTCAAGAAGTACAACATGTTGCTGAATGGGAAGGCAGTAATATTATTACTACCAATTTTCAATAAAATCATTAATCTTTCTTCCATCAGCAACATCCATGTGATGCAGTTGCCGTAAGTTTCGATTGTGGTATTATACGTTATATCATAGAAGTTTTGTTACATTGCATGTGTATTAACGGATTTGTCCCAACAGTGTTCTACGTGAAACTATGTTTTTCTTTTCTCACAATAACTTCGTATGTTTGAGGCAGGATTTCTAGGAAATGTCCTTTAGATGTACTAAAATTTTATTTCAATAACTTGGTTTATAGAAAAGGGAGTCATACAAGTTAAGCAACTGGATACTCCACACACTGTCGGCAGCCAACAAGAAATCACGAGTGATAGCCTGTTTGTCCTTGCTCACCCTACACTTGAACACACCCAACTTTAATCACTTGCTCACTGGTGACGAAAAATGGGTCCTCTATGACACTCCCAAGCGTACCAGACATTGGATATCGCCACGTAACCTTGTTCCTTACACCTCAAGATCACCTCTGCACCCTCGAAAGATTATGCTCTCTGTATAGTGGAATTGTCGGCAAGTGGTGCAATACGAGCTTCATTCACTGGTCAAACCATCACTGCTGACCTCTACTCTCAGCAATTGCAAAGGGTGCACCGTGCTTTGTGGCAGAAGGAGCCGGACTTGGTGGGTTGCAAGTGTTTGTTGTTCCTCCATGACAATGCCAAGTCATATGTGGCAAAGAGGACCCCGGAGACCCAACACTTTCCGGAAATTTTTGCCATCATGTTTCCGTTGAAAGAAAAAGATTCACCAAGCAAAGCAATATAACATTTGTCAAGTAGGGAAGAAAACAGAACCCAGGAAGAGAGAAGATCAATTTTTCCTGCATATCACTTGCTACCGACTTTAAAATACCCCCGTCCGTTCTATGTATCAGCGTTGTCAGGAGTAAAGAATATTGTCACATGTCACTTGGAAAAGTTTGAATGGGACTGTTTTTTTGGGGGGGTTGTTAGGGTTCACCCCCCCCCCCAGGAAATCCTGAATCCGACCCTGTATCGCTTTGAAGTATATCGCTTTGAAGTCGATATTTCTCATTTGATTCAGAAGTCATAGATTCTATGAAAGCAATTTACAAATTCTGTCAAAGAATTTAAACAGATACAATGGAAAATGATGCATCACACTGGGAAGGAAAGGAAGTTCTGGAAAAGTGATCATGTAGAACTATTCATTATTTTACTTCAAAGACATTGATTTAGTTTAATTTGATGATCCCTCGTATTTAAATGTATTTAAGTTTGAAACAAATATATTTATCTACGGTATTTATTTAATAACAACATTACTACTGAAATAACTCTTTTTGTTTGTTGATTTGTTTGTTTGTTAGAGTGATCTTTTTCAGAGCATTCGTGTCCTGCTAATTCGTACTGGTCTGGGTTATTGAACTTGAAACATCAATTGCTGTTGAAGTGACACATGACTTTTCAGTTAAGAAATTATGTGAGGTTAATTGAATTTCGCCTCTGCGTGGATTCCCAACAACCAGCCTATGGATTAAACAGAATGTGTTGCAAACAAGCTTACTGTACCGTATACACTATATTGTATAATACTTTACCAATTATTGAGATCACTTACGAACAATGTTTCTACCAAACATGCTTGCCCCCGGAGCTCTGAGAGTGCCAAAATAATACATCTATAATATAATAATTAATACAATAGTACCAGCAGTTAGTTCCCCCCTCCCACGGAACATTTTTTCTAAAAGAAACACTGCTTACGAAAGGCTTCATTACAGCCATCTTATTTAATTTCTGAAAATCATCACAGTCTTCATCAAAGAGCATCTTTGTCAGGTTATCATGATTGATTCGCCTCGAATAGAAATCCAAGCAGTGATTTGAATCCGACTTTAAACATATCGTCCCTTTCCGGCATTAATGCAGTAAGCGACATTTTGAAAATTTTACAGGAGAGCCGAAAAACTGAAATTTTGATGGTTTTTCTTGAATAACTTTTTTGTTTTCTGGACTATTTTCGTAAGAAAAATACAGCTAATATAATTAAACAAGCTCCGTTAAATAGAACAGTGACGTATATAATAGCTTAAAGATATTCACTTATTTTGGCGCTTAATTCATTTTTGCTTACAAAATTTTTAACAAATCAATGGTTCAAACGACATTCATTCAAATGTATTAATGCATTAAGGCACATGGTGTCATATTGAGATTGCGTTAAGTGACATTTAGGGAAAAATAAATGGTAATAAATTGCTGATTCGTTTATTGAAGAATGATAGTTGTGTACTGATCGGTAAAATACTGAACGCTTTTTGAAATAATGCTGCTTGCTTAAAATAAATTTGGCAAGAAAAATGCTTTGGCTTACCTCTCCTTTATATGTAAAAATTAATCTAATCTTCTGAATAGTTACGTTAATAATAACTGACATCATTATTTAGTTTTCTCATTTATTTTTAACGTTTTTTTTAAATTTATTAAAGCTTAGAATATTGCAAATTATTGCGGATTTGTTAAGCTTACTGATACAATGAAAATTTGCATAATTTATTTACTAAATAAATGCAAATTGTAGAAACTTCACAAAACTGTAACTATATTAATTTTTAACTATTGCAAGAAAAAATTAAAAATGATGACAACGTGTTTCAATCTTGAATTTCTTCTTCATCTTCATCTGTCTCAGGGAGGGTATCTTGTGCTTCTCCCGTGTGTGGTAACTGCTGGTAGAACCCGTGTAGATGCTTTGGTAGAATTCTGATTACACAATTTGACAAAATCCTGGTACTTGGCCTTACTGATAGGGATGGCTGCTGCATAAAGTCTGCTTGGCTGCTTTTGTCCTTGTGGGCGAAGTTTCAGTGTAAGATAAACTGCGTCCTTAGTCATTGAATACTTAACTTTGGCAAATTCACTATTTTTTGAAAAAATGACAACTCTCATTGTTGACAGCAAGAAAGGTTCCCCTGACTCATGTTTCTTAGCACTGAAGATTTGGGCTGCCAAAGTTGACCAATTTCTAAAAGAACCATGCTTCCATAATTCATGGATGTTGCTTTGTTCTTGCCATTCTCATGACGGTAATCCACTCGGATGGACTTTCAAGTTTTTGATTATGAGATGCTTTCTCAATTTGACTATGCACACTGTCCACAGGGATATATGTGTGACCCGGTACCATGTAATTGATATGGATTCGTTGTAAGTTTTTTGGATTTTTCAAGTTCATATTTCAACATGGCCAAAATATTTCTATTTCTGTTTTGACCGCTACAGTTATCGCAATACAGGATTACAGTTGAAACATTACCTCGTTCGTCCACTACATCTATATATCTCGAAAGGATAGAAGCGATTTCATTCTAACCTCGTTTACCTTCGCTCTCACCCCATACATAATTGTTCTGCTTTTTGATTCATATATCGAGAAATTGTATACGGAATACTTTCGTCTGTAGTACAAAAGCATGGAATCGCCATGAGGTACGCTCAAAACTTTCTGCAAATCGAAACTCGCGACAAGTGTTCCTTCCTGACTACCACTCACTCTGCTGTTTTTTTAAACGAGCCTTACTTGCTCCTTCATCTTCAATATGTCAGGTGTAATCAGCTTTCTCTTCTTGGGTTACGTCTGTCTTTTTGGTAAAGGCGATACATTTCTGGCACTTGTCCTTTTTGTGTCTATGAAACTCAAGGTTGAATTTTGAGTTAAATATATAACAAAAAACTCTTTCACTCACAGGAATATTTCCTTCTTCGTTCATTCCACGTGAGTAAATCGTATAGAGATAAGTGACGTTTTTGAGATCCTCGGGAAGATATAGTCATATTGTTTTATTTCTACAGTAGTGGGAAGGCACTACAGGAAGTCTTTGAATGAATTCAACAACGAGCTTCACATCTTGCTCGGATGTCACATTGGGGCGAACTGAGTGACGTCCTCGACCATCAGGTTTTGCAGAGCCTTCAGTGGATTGTGTAACTGTGTAATTCATAAACGTTTGTGAGGTATCTAATGTTGAGAGCAAGAATTGAAGACAAACTCTTCTATACCCTTCACCTTCGTTAATAAAATACTGAAAAGATGATGCCCGTGGGCTCTCACCATGAATTCTCCTTCTTTTCACTGGAACTTGTCTGGTTGCTCTTAAGATCCAATTCCTTTGATCATTCGGTTTTAAAGACCGAAAGTGTCTAAATAAGGACTGGCGCCTCTCTTCCGTAATTTCAGAACATTTATTTGGGCAAGACTTGCATTTGTTTGGTTGTACAGTATTTGTTTCTTCTCCATTCTTTTTTGTCTGTTTCTGTTGTAAGCTTGGCCACTTTGCTTTAATCTTTTTTCTCTCTTTTTGAATAGTTTTCTTTATAATTTTCAATCCCTCTTTCCCTACGATGTTCTTTTCTGGTGTAAAAGTAATCTTTCTACTTACAATCTTCCTCCGTTTCCTAGCACCGCTTTCCTCATTGCAACCATCACCAGAATTCGACTATCCAGCTGAATTTCCTGAAACCCTTTTTCTCTTAACATATAATATACTTAGGTATATCCATCTGATGAGGTTGGTGTTTTGTCCAACCAATCTATTGCGTTTTCGGAAGGACAAGCCTAGTTAAATATGATATCGTCGTCAGAGAAATAGTCTAAATAGCTCAGTCCCAAATTTGTTCTTTTTCTCAAGTTCCGTTTCTCAGCGAAATAATGCTCATCTCTTTCTCGATTCTTTTCTAAAGGTTCCTCTTCATTCGGGTTTAGGGTCTCTTCCTCTACTGCTGTCTCCTGAGGTTTGTTTGGGTTTTTCTTTCCTTCTTCAGTCTTCTCCTCATCCTGATTTAGTGTCTCTTCCACTGCTACTCTCTTCTGAAGCTGGTTTGGGTTTTTCTTCTCTTCTTCAGCTTTGTTAACATCCGGTTTCTAGGGCATCTTCTACAGCTACTTTCTTCTTATGCTTGTTTGGGTTTTCCTTCCCTTCTTCAGCCTTGTTCTCATCTGGGTTTAGGGTATCTTATACTGCTGCTCTCTTCTGATGCTTGTTTTGGTTTTCCTTCCTTTCTTCAGCCCCAATTTTCATGATCTCACTCTTCAAACAATTAACTATATTGGAATATGTCCCGTTTGGTACCCTCGGCTTCATGGCTTGTTTTTTAACTTGTTGTTTGGTCAGATTTAAAATCTTCCTCCCACGGGAAAATTAAAAGCAGAAAATAGCAAAAAAAAAAAAAAAAAAAAAATGAACCGACCTAAAATGTGATAAAAGTAATATTTTTTGTAAGTGGAGTGCTAAGTAATAGTTTTAAAAGCTCTGACTAATAGTACCTCCTGTCTACTAAATAAATCTGACTTTTGAAATTGGCAGAAACCTTACATCCATTAAATAAATTAGGTAGCTTTGATTTGCACTGACCTAAAAGGTCAGCTATAAGTATTAGCACGTGATAGTGTAAGTCGAAGCTTCAGGAAAATATTACTCTGCTATTTTTATCACGCTCTTTGAAATCGGTTAATTTTTATATAATTAACATTGACAATTTGTTACCTGGCCGGACGGGTAGGGGCAACTTGCCTGCCTACCAAACAGCATTGGATAGGTCGAACGTGAGCACGAACCTTGTTCTAGCCAGTCATCCAAACTGAAGATCTCCGTGATATTTTTCAGTCTAACAGGCGAATGCCGGGTCGGCACTTCTGTAAGGCCAGAGCCGCTGGCTTTCCACATCCTTGCTCTCTATTCTTCTCCGGCCTGACCCTTAATTTCCTAAAGACCACAACTAATTGACCTTGCTAATTAGTTACTAAAAGCAACCTTTCTTAACAGCTAGATTTTATATGCACAGAACGATCATTACAATAGGTATAACCGCCATCAAATATCCATAACACGTAACTTCCACGTCATGAGCAGGTAACATGGAAGGCGCGCACGGCTACCGAACATAATAGAATGCAGCCGATGCCCGTTATGGGCAAACAAAATAATGTGAGTAAATTTTGACTAGCGCAAACTGTTGGGGCACAAATGACTGCTGCCAGTACACCTGAGACAGTCGTACTTGTGGGATGTTCAAGCGCTAAAGTGTCAAGATTTTTCCAACAGTGCTCATGACGGTCCGTCATACGCTAAGCGATCACACTTGGATCAGGTACGTGCGGTGGGCAGAAAATGAACAACGATTAGCACTATGGTATCTCACCACAGGCATATGCCAGTGGAGGAATTGACGCACCAGCACAATGTGGGCCAATAAATCCTACAAAAAATTTCAACCATGACCATGTGACATACCTTACATCGGTTAGGGCAACATAGCTGTAGACCAACACTATAACAATAACACAGAAATAACATACGGCTGACATGAACAAAAGCGAAGGGATCATTGGACTATGGATCAATGAAAGAAGGTTATCTGCAGTGGTAAGTCACGCTTTTCACTGAACCATGTTGTTGGATTGTTTGAAACAGCATGAGTATACGTCTCCGGATTGCAGCATGGTAATTCAATAGGACGGTGGCGGTGCTGTTTATTGTCTGGGTCTGGGAAGCGACGCACAAGCATTTCTTACTCGATTAAACTTTTCATATCCCATACCTCCAAGTCCAAGAGAGCAGCGCCATATTCTAGCAGGAGAACGGAAGGTGTAATCGGGCTGCGTTTTTTACATAATGGTTGGAGGAACATGAAAATGAGTTTTCAATACTACCCTGATATCCGAAATTGCCAGACTTAACCCTATTAAGCATGTATGGAACATGCTGTGATGTTCTGTGCAATGTGCTGCACATCGTCCAAATGTGCACCACTTGCAGGAACTGCTGCAGTATAGATGGCTTGGACTGAACCTGCAGAATACAAGGAGTATACGTTGAGGAATCTATTCATAAGCGTTTGAATGCTTTGATTACCCAGAATGAACACGCTATTAGATAAGTTTCCCTAATGTAGTGATCGTTTACCAGGTAGTCTTAGTGTATAAAATAATCATTCGTAATAACTTGTCAACAATAGGAATATTTTTTATAACATGTTTACTGAATTTTAACGACTCTTTCACCATTCCGTAAGCTGAACAGTGTTACCTAATGCAAAAAGCTGCGCTCAAATAAGAATTTTCGAAGATCTTAGTGGACAAACATAAAATACATGCACACATAGAGGCATCCTAAAATAATGAAGTCCTACATTATTTTCAGTGTGTGAAACCGGGATATTGTTCTATACATTTCCATTTAAGTGATAGGATGTTTAGAACACACTTTTGTGATTGTTCATATTTTACCTTGACTTTTATCCAGTTGTACACAGGAAGTTTATTAAACACTGAAAAACATGTTCACGAAACTTTGATAATCGTTCATTAAACAGAAAAATGTCCGGCTTTTCAACGATATTTTAAACGTTTTAAAGGCAAAGTTTAAACTTCTAAGACCCACTGATATTCTTTAAAAAAATCTTCAGTCCATTACGGCGAATATCAACCCATGTATGTTGATAGTAGTTCCCCGAGATCATAGGCGTATCGATCCTAGCATTAAAGTCTAGGATGGATACGGTCATATGGGGTAATGGAATGCTCCATCAAAGGGGCCCTTGTATAATTGACATACTAAAGTTAACTGTAAAACAATGAATAAATAATTTCTAATAGTTCTTAATATAATCTTACTCAATAGGAAAAACACCATCTCAGGTTAAATGTATATTTCTTACTTCAATGAAAATATTTGTGGAAGTGGATGCAACTGGTAGAAATTAATGTCAAAAAATCATAATTATTTTCATGAATTTTAATTTTTCAAGGGATTTTCTAGACTTTGGTTTAGCATTATGCCCCCTAGGCCCGCTATTTACACCTAAGCTACACATATTTACACCGAAACTACACCTAGTTACACCTAAGTTTTCTTTTCTGCCCGACAACAATTACCATCGTTAGGCTTATATTCACACAAAGAATGCCGTTGCATGTACTCTCTGCGAATAGTTTGTTGTTTAGGATTTTAATTCAACTCGCAGAAGCGTTGTTGTGCTAAGGTTAAGTACACATAAATTTGCTTTCCCCCATCTATTGTTGAAAAGGACGCATATGTACAATAATTTTACCATTATCCCTGAAACCATTAAAATAACCGACTATTTAATACATACCAGGCCCACTAAAGAATTTCTGTTCCTATTTTGTTGACAAGTTTTGAAATTATTATATTTATTATAAATGAAAACGAAATTATTTATTTTAGCCTACTATTTAGTGAAATAATGTTAAAAAAATGATATCTGAAACCATACAGTAAAGGAAACGGAAACAATCATTGTGAAAACTTGCTAAAAGTTGCTTCAAACGTTACCATTGTTTTCCTCTTGCATGGTCAATACAATTGTCACTTTCAGTCTACTGGGAAAAATGTATTAAACGCCAAGCGTAAAACCTCTTAGCTCCTTCCCCCGTACTTGCTCGCAACACACTATTTTTTCCCAATAGGCGCTCTGAAGTCGTGTAAATTGGACGCTTGTGCAGCTTCGGAATTTTTCGCCTAAGAACTTCTGCACCGAAATAGGAAACCTTAAAATGTATTATAGGACATTACACACTGTTATTACAAGTAAAATAGCAGTAAGTAGCTATAACAATATTACCGTTTACTTCACAAGTGAGGCTGAGAGCTTCTTACATATATTTTTAAGATAGCAAAATTGCTGTAAGGAAAAGTATTTGTTCTTAGCAGGTAAAGAGAACTGCAACAAATACTGGAAATCATTGATATCATTACATCAAAATTGTTTCAAGCGACTCATTACCAACTTCAAGCTGTCGCTTACTACACTCTTGCCATGAAATATTGTAATAATTATGTTCATACCACATTTATTTGCTCCAAGCACGAAAATAATTTGGTGTTTGAAACAATCTAGACTACAAGTCAGTTTCTTCGTTTCATCGGAAACATTTATACTGTAAATACAAACGACTGAGTGTTACATACGACATTTTTGCCTCCAGCAAGTCTAATTACACCCGTGTAAGCGACATAGCTATCTCGGCAACGGTTAAAGATAGAAACATGGCGATTAGACCATTCGATGCGCCTTAAAATTCTGAGCCAAAAACTGCAAAAAAGTCAATTTCGAAAAAAATGTCGTTTACTGCGTTAATGCCGGAAAGGGACGATATACCTTCATATACAGGGGTGTAGGAACCGAAGAGGAACAGAGGGATTAGTTGTCCCATGAATTCAAATGTGGGTGAAAAGTCATGTTCCTCAATGATTACCTAGTAAAATGTACTCCGCATTTAAGATCATTGAGAATAATTTAAACTATGTCGTGTTCGGAATTACGTATTAGTGTTTGCAAAAAATCCTTAACTTAAATATATTTGGGTAGCACAAGTGAATCGTTTTCTAAGTTTATCTCTTTCCGTATATAAATAGTCCTTTGTATTTTATTTTTTAAATGTCAGTTTTATCACCTCGAATTTAAATAAAATGAGACTTATTCATGTGGACACTCATTTAGTGTCGTATGTTTTGAAATACACGATTCTAAAACCATTTACATGTATAAACATTTACATGCATAAGTGAGTTCTACAAATCTAAACGAATTATAAATCATTTTTAAAAAAAAGAAAATCGTAAAGAAGGTTTTCCTAGATTTTCCCTTATTAATCTATATAAAATTGAAATTGACTATGCTTGTAAACCGTCCTACCGATCTCGATCAAGTTTCTAACGTAGATGAGGTTCGTATAGATGGAGTGTTTTTATCTATTCATTTTGACGGTAGAATTTAGGAGTGGAAGAGGAGGGGAAATATAAAATAAATTAATAAAACTTAATAACTCCTGAACCACCCAACCGATCTCGATCAAATTTTGAGGTTCGTGCCTGGGATGTTTTTTTATAATTTCGCTTTGGCGGAGCGACGTTGGGGAGAGGGAGGTGGGAGGAATATACATGGCCTGTCAATGGCTTCTTTTACTTCCTGGGAAGTCATTCTATCTGCCATGAATCGGACCTATCTATCTTAAGGAATATCCATGGTCCCCCGCTTTCTGTAGGAGACCCTCTAGCGACATCATTGAACGATTCAGAATTATGCATTTTTGGAAAGAGCAGATTACAAGTCTAAGACAATAACATGCCATTTCAGCTCAATGGCTAATAGTTCTGGAGATATTCGTCCCCAAAATTCATTTTCCCACGTTGTTGGATAGCTCTAGCTCTGAAACTATGTAATTCTGACCACAAGTCCATATGAACATTTTTCCTAATTTTGATATGAGGAATCACCTGTTTCAGTTTGTCAGTCTAGTTCATTAACACCCTGTGTATATATACATACGTAAATACACACACACTTGCCGCTGGGAGGGCTTGCGTGCTCCAACGATTCCAAGAGCTACGCCAGAGATAGCTTCGCTATCAGAAGACTTCTTACGCAGGACAGGTCTTTAGGGGTGGGAGCCAGACGAAGAGAGATGTTATGGTAACGGGCAATAGCTCTACCGTTACCACACTGAGGCTGAAGATGATTGACATCGGCAAGGCTCAGATGTGGAGAAAAACAGGTAGGGACTGAATGTCTTCTATGGATGTTTCACTGCGAGGTGGAAGAACTTGGGACACCATCACCTTTCTCAGTCTCTACTCCCTAAGAAGCAACATGGAAAGAAAAATAAGAAAATATAATATTAGGCAATACGACTCTACTCTTTCACAGAGGGTCGTCTCCGGCAGTGGAGAGAAACAAAGTAGGGCCTCCTCGGTCGTCATCAAACGAAACGCCTGCAGGATAGGAACCTGGAATATGCGATCGCTGTTACAATGTGGAAAACTGGAAAACCTGAAGAAAGAAATGGAACGCATGAAGATAGACAACTTGAGAATCAGCGAAGTTAGGTGGCCTGATGAAGGAGGCATGTGGAGCGGAGACTTCAGAATGATTTACTCAGCAACTGTAAACAGTACAGCAGGAGTCAGTTTTGTGTTGAATAAGAAGATAGGACAGAAAGTTATTGGCAGCTGAAGATACAATGAAATATAGTAATGTTGAAGATAGCGAAAGAGCCGAGGAATATGACGATAATCACACTATATAAACCTACATCAAGCTACACAGATGAGGAAATAGAAATATCTTGGAAATCAGCGAATCCCCTGTATACCATTCCTCATCCATACCCTGTATACCATACAGAGCCATAATCTGACTGTAACAAGTATGCTCTTGGAACCACTACTAAGAAGAAGATATACGTGGACAAGACCAGCAGACAAAGGAAAATACAAAATAGACTATATACTGGTCCGATAAGCATTTAGAAACAAAGTGAAAAACAGTAACAGTTTCCCAGGTGTAGACGTTGATTTTGATGTAGAGCAAACTCGGACCAAAGAAGAAAAGAGTGGTAGCACCAAACAAAAGATGGAACACAATCAAGCTAAGAAGAGATGAAAACACAAAAAGGGAATTTGTAACTGCAAGAGATAAAGATACGTCTAAGGTAGCTTTAGCGGGTGATGGCATCAACTCAAAATGGGAAACCATAAAAACAGGGATTATAAAAGCAGCTTACGAGCACATAGGAAGAGAATCGAAAACCCAATATAAACTCTGAATAACAACAGAAATATTGGAAATTATGGAGAAAAGAAGACAGTTCAAGATAACAAACAAAGAGGAATACAAAGGGTGCAGAATCACATCAACAGAGAAGTAAAGAAAGCCTAAGAAAACTGGATAAACAACTTGCACAAGGAAATTGAGGAAAATATATTCAAAGACAATACAGAAACAGCTTACAGAAAGGTTAGAAAACAGTTCAATGAGAAAAAGAAACTCACAGACATTATCATAGACAATGAAAGGACAACACTAATAGAAGAGGAGCAGATAACAAGAAGATGGAAGGAATACATTGAAAAACTCTACAAAGAAAACAGAGTAAACGAAGAAGAGATAGAGAAGGAAGAAGACGACGATGAAAATGAATTAGGATAATCAATTTTACAGTGCGAATTTGACAATGCTTTGGAGAAAATGCAACATGATAAAGCCCCAGGAATAGACCAAATATCAAAATACGTGATTAAGAATCTCGGAATAGCAACAGAAAAGGAACCATTTAATGAAATATACAACTCGTTAAAAATTCCAAGAGACTTCGAGAAAAGCAAATTGGTCTCTATCCCGAAGAGAAAAGGCGCACAGAAATGCGAAGAAAACAGAACATTAAGTTTGCTTTAACATGCATCAAAAAGATTGTGCAAAATTAACACACAACGAATGGAAGGAAAATCGAACAGCTATCGGAGGACCAGTTTGGATTCAGGAGGAAAAGAGGAACAAGGAAAGCAATACTGAGTCCACGGTTGATCATGGAACAGCACATCAGTATAAACAAACCAACTGTGATAGCATTTGTAGATAAAGAAAAATGTTTCGTCAACGTAGATTGGAATATCATGTTCAGAGCGTTGAAGAATCTGAGGTAGATTACAAAGACAGAAGAATAGTATATCAACTTTACAGGAACCAGACAACTGTTATAGGAAGAGATAAAAAGTAAGCAAGAATAAGTAAATAAAGTAAAGGAATAAGGTAAGGATGTGGACTTTCACCTCTCCTGTTCAACGCCTATATAGAATAGATCATGAAAGAATTCTTTGATAAAAACGAGAAAGGAGTAAAAGTAAATGGCCAAGTTTTCAGCTCAATAAGGTTTGCTGATGACATAGCACTGATAGAGGAGAAAGAACGAAAAGGACTTGTAGGAAGCACTTTCAAACCTGAACGACAAACTGGAAAAAACATGTAAAATGAAAATAAATAAAAAGACCAAAGTGATAAATTGCACATCAGCATGACAGGAAGGGGCAAACGTAGGGCTAAAGGGAGAGAAAATCGAAGACGTTAAGTCATTCCTCTATTTAGGAAGTCTAATATCCTTGGACGGAAGAAGTGAAAAAGAATTAGGTTCAAGAATAGCGCAGGCAAAACAAGCATTCAATACGAAATGAGGAGAACTAACATCAAGAAATGTGTCGTTGGACATCCGAAAACGATTTATTAAGACCCTGGTAGGGATTGTGGCGCTATAAGGATCAGAGACGTAGACACTGAGAAAAGCTGATATAGTCAAGCTGGAAGCATTTGAAATGTGGTGTTGGCGCAGAATGCTGCGCATATCATGAACCGAAAGGAAAAGGAATGAAGACGTAGTAAAGGAAGCTAATGAAGGACGACAGATCATGAAGATAATAGGAAAAAGAAGAAATATCATACTTGGTCATCTTATTCGGCACTTCGATTGGATCACCATATTGATAGAGGGAAAGGCAGAAGGATAACCAGGAAGAGGAAGGCAAAGGATAGAGTATACAGATGCAGTTGCGAAGAAGAGACCTTATCAAAGTATAAAACAGCTCTCCGAAGCGATAGAAAAGTTTCAAAGTTTCCATGTTACCCACCAACCTATGGTTGAGGCGAGAAAGATGGGGGAAAGAATATTTAAAACTAAACATTTTGGGACACGTGATCCCAGGTTCGATTCCCACTGAGAGGTAGCAAAGAATTTAATTTCACAATCATTCACTTGCATTAATCATCCGTCCCATTTAGCCTAAGGAGCACAATCGTGGGACATTAAACTAAATTTTCATTTTATTTCATGATATATTGTTTTCATTTCATAAACAAAATACTTTATTAACAATCCTAATATATACTATCATAAATCATTCTCATGGAAAAATCTACAAAGAGTAGTTTACTTCTGATGGGAGGTAAATTTTCTCCGAGCGAAAACACCTAATTCTGTTCGTATTTTGTTACTAAATGATTCAGTAATAACTGCAGCAATTTAGTTTGGAGGGAGAACATTTAGTGCGATAGCCCGTGCATTTTAAATTGTACAAACGTCATAAAAATAGGAGTACCAGTTGGAGTACTCTCATTTACAGATTACAAGTGGGGATATTGAGTACGAAATACATTTCAGATTTAGTAGAGCATCTACGGTGTTCCCCAGAAACTTTTGAGAATTACCCCTTCTTAGAATACAGTTTTAGAAACTTTTGAATGAAACTGGATACTGGATATATACTGCATACATATATTTCCTTTTAACAATAGAAAATATTCTTGAATCAAGTAAGGCAACGTATTTAGAGAGCTTCTAGCATTCTAATCCCTTATCTTGGAACTGAAAGCTAACGTCTGGAGTTATATACTTTCAAAGGCATGAAAGAAAATTAAGTTAGTTAAATAAAACAAAATTTAAGGCAATGATAATGTATAAAATGCAGTAAATTGATTTTTTTTATTTTTTCATTATTTATTTATTTATTTATTTATTTATTGTGGGTTGCTTGTGGCACCCTGCATGGTTTATCTCTCTCTTTATTAGAGTCAGTTTAAAATACTTCCATATCTATTTAACAAGGCAAAGTGCCACTAATGAAATACCAGCAAGTGATTTTCATCTCTATATCATTTGGAGCGCTTCAGATTTCAGTGTACCCACTACCACGGTAAGGAGGCAAGACGTTAAGGTTTAAACAGTCCATCTACAAGAAATCATTGTTTCAGTCTTTATGCATATACATTCTGTGGGATACCTAATTTCAGTGTTTTGTAAAGATTAATCTACACCTAACTTATCCAAATTTCATAAAATATTGATTTCGAAAATTTTGTGATATATAATTTTTCCACTAAATACTACAGCTTTAAGAAAAATCAAGATTGATTTATTTATTTTCAGTATGAGCAATAATATTATATTACGGTTCCAATCTCAATACTAAGTCATTAAAATGACTTTTTTTTATTTATACACTTCTCAATACGGAATGATTAAAATGATTTTATTAATTAAAATGTTGTTTATTCCATTCATTTTGTATTCTTATTAATTTTCATAATTTAATTTATGTCGTAATCTTCTACATTTGTTTATTTATAGCTCTTAAGATTTAAATATAACTTTGAGATGATGACACGAGAACTTTATCAAATACTGTTCCACAATGATATCAAAATACTTTTATCTGTCAATGTACTTTAATGTTATCATTTCTTTGACGTAAATCAGGCGAAAGTTCGTTCATTATTATCTTCAAGATGAAGACCAAAAGAGCAAGCGTGGGAAGCAAACGTCATAACAGTGGCGGCTATTGCGATTAACTTTTGACAGAGTGGTGCGAAGTTTTGAAAATATTAGACCAAATTACAGTTGTGTTCGTATTGTGTATTGTGTTCGAATTCACTCATACACAGCTAACCAACAACGGTTCCTCATCCTTGTAAATGCTGTAGCTCTATATCTCATTATGTATTGTCTACTCTAATTAAAGCGAGCGAAGAGAACGTCTGCTAGTCGATTCAAACAGAGTTTGTATGTCTGTCTGTCCACTACAGCTTCGGAGTCCGTTGTCTGAGTAGTACAACACTCACGTTTGATGTGTGAGGTTTCTGATTCGATCCCAGTTCTCGTCAAGTTGGTTTTGTGCTGGAAAATCCGAAACTTTAAATTGTTTTCATTCCTTTCATCTACCTTAGGAAATATTCCTATTACTTGAGTTTCAATTCCATCAGTAATTAATGAAGTAAAAAAGAGGTAAAATCAATTCTACGTTGCATGTTTTCCCTAGATAAATGTGATAAAATTAGGCCTTAATCCAAATTGGGATGTTGTATTGCTTTCATTATAATAGCTACATATCCTAAGGATGGTGAGGATCCGAATTTTCGCAAGCCGTTATACTTACCGAGCTGAAATTCAGTGTATTAACTCTTTATTGAAAATAAACAGAATGTGTCCTAGCATTTTTTTAAATTCTCCTTTATGGAGGGGGGCACTTTCTATATATGGAAAATTGGTAGTGAGTTGGTTTGTAAAAATGATCGAAAACGATCGATGTTATTTAAGAAAAAAATCAGAAACAAAAAATTACAGTGCTTGGCTTCATATATCCATTGCTTTCTACTATAATAATTGCTGAAGCTTATGTTTATTATATGGACCGCTTACAGCACAGGGCAATCAACCCAAAAACTTGTGACTAAAATAGGCATAAAATTTGTACTGTAAGCTTAATTACACGGAAATTTGAAGTTTGGATTGTACGTATATATATGGAAAATTTTACACTTCTTTCCCTTTACGTTGGTCTACTTACCTTGATTTGGAACTTTCAAATTTCATCCTTTTTTTCCCTGAAAAGTATTGATAATTCAACAAGGAAATAATTATACTATGATAATTTAATTAAAATTCATCGTAATTTGGCACATGGCAAACAGCAGTGTGGTAATTGAAGGGGAAGAAGGAGAGAAATTCCCA
This sequence comes from Thermobia domestica, assembly GCF_964235325.1. NCBI lineage: Eukaryota > Metazoa > Arthropoda > Insecta > Zygentoma > Lepismatidae > Thermobia > Thermobia domestica. The sequence continues at coordinate 237,803,635 of NC_137458.1, read as the reverse complement.
TTCACCTCTGAACACTTTCCAGGAACCACGTTCTCTTTCGCTTTCTAGACGAGAAAGGGAACTTCGTAATGGCATCAAACCTTCATATGTAATTACAAAAATTAAATTTATAAACAAATAAGAAATCTTCAGTTTATCAGGCTTTAATTGATAATTTATTCACAAGATTCCTTATCGAAGGCGTGGTAGATGAAGTTTCTGTTCTCCATGAGTCGACATTGTCAACTGACATGGTCGATATGGAAAAGATGTTGTATGGTGATATAGAGATGACACTTCTTGCTGAGTATTTCAAAACTGACCAAGAAAAATCGTTATCAGACTTACGTCTAACAAGTAGATTGTCGATAAGGAGTTGCAGAAATCGGGTAGAAGTATTATCAATTTCCATGACAGAGTGCGAACGGGGATTTCCCCTTACGAATTTACAGATGACTGATATTAGAAATAGACTAAGTGCTCAAACATTGTCTAACTTGTTGTTCATCAATGTTAATGGTCCACCGCTAAACAAGCTCAAAGTAGACGAGCTAGTTATTTCTTGGCTGAAGGATGGACATCATTCCGCTGCGGATGATTTACCACCAAAAAGTTACCAACAGGAAATAAACCCGATTTCGGGTTTGTTTTAAAGTGGAAAATTACGAGCTATAGAAAATGTATAGGCCTACTTGTATTACTAATGGCTTATTTGTGCTATTCAACTTTGTACCTATTTTTTAGTAAGTCTCTTCTTTGCTTTAGGTAAACTACTTTGAATAAATATTCATAATAATTGCAATTATGCATATTTGTAACTTAAATTTAACGTGGTGTTTAGTGATTGCACAAATTACAATTATGAACATACTTTATGGAGATTCTCTCACATAGGGTACCCGAGCACCTTTATACACTATGAAAAACTGATTTTTCAAGTCTTTTTGTGAGAAAAATACTGTGAACTGAGAAACCATAACCTTTTCCATATTGTACAGGGGTATTTTCCTGCTAATAGAAGTTTCTTTTGCAATGAATTGAGAAACTCTCTTAGTGCAAGTATATTTTACGCACACACTAATTTCCCCCCACCTCGAACTGTTTCAATTTCCTCACTGACAAACACTTTACCATTTTACATCATAAAGATCAGATCCACCGTTATTCTGACAGAGCGGTGCTTGAGCGATTGACTAGAAATTCAAACTCCGATTAGTGACAATTTCACAGTCATGTTTTATTACAAGTGTAAACTCTTTAGTCAGTACAGAAGAGGCCGTGGATCGTGTTCAGAGTTGATGACAATGGATTTTGGTGAGTCAGAATAGATCACAGTGGATGAGAGTGGTTCATGGTGGGTGGTGGGTCAGAGTGGGTCATCGTGGGTGGTGTGTCATGGTGGGTCACGGTGGGTGGTGTGTCAGAGTGGGTCACCGTGGGTCATGGTTGGTCAGAGTGGGTCACGTGGGTGGTGGGTCACAGTGGGTGGTAGGTCAGTGGGTCGTGGGTCAAGTTTTCATTGACCCACGCCAACTCTGGTAAGTCCAGAATTGGCCCAAACACTGAGGCCCCAGAATTGGCGTGAAATATATTCCTTCAGAATATTATGTTGCCAATACTTCTGCAAATATTGTGGTGGTGGGTTTCGATATCCCTTTTTCGTTTATATGTGCTTACATTCATTATGAAGTAAATGTAGAAGTGTTTCTTTCATTCTCTTTCTTTTCTTCTCCTCATCTTTCTCATCCTCGCTCTCTTTTCCCTACCTTCTTAAAAATTTGAATACTATCCTTCTGTAAGATTGTTTCTTTCCACGGCCCAAGGTTTAAAGAGACCAACCTGATATAGTTAACTATTAGCAGAATTGTACCAATAAATTCACATTAGAGATAGCGCTGTAACTTAGATTTTTTTTTTGGGGGGGGGGCAAGCATTAATACATGTATTTGGGCCTCCTAGAAAAAGTTGCTTTTCTCATTCTTGGGTCCCCTCTTTCTATCTTTCTCTTACTATTTATGCCCCTCTGGAGCCTGTGCGCCCTCCCTCACGGCAAGGTCTGCGGGGCCGTTACTTACGCGTCTGGGTCCCTTCCATACATGAAAAATTAGTTAAGGGGACAATATTGACAAATCTCAAAGCCATACGAATAAATGTTATTTCTAGGGACCCTAATAATAAACGTTTTTTACTGAAGTGAGCCCACGACTCACTTGTTTTATTTACCTTTTGTGCGCTGCTTTATGTAATGTAATGATACTGTTTGATGCTTCATTTATAATTTCATGTTCGTATTTATATGGATTAAGAAAATTTTGTCTCCAAATGAACCCCTTCGAACGGCGGGGAACCTCCCTGGGAAGCAGTTGCCCCTCCCCTGCCCCACACAAGTTACGACCCTGATTAGAAGTGTTTCTTTAGAGAAGAAGTAAACTGTTTCGAAATTTACGCAACTTGCAAATACCAAACCCTACTAGTGCTAAAGTTGATGAGTTAGTGCCACTGTTACCACTGCTATAAGTGGAAAGAAGGGGAAGGACTGGTAAAATTCACTAGCCAGGTTTTGTGTCAAAATACAGCGTCAAGCTACAGTAAACGGACAATATCTACAGATGGTGATCAGAAAAATGGAAACACCTGAACGAAATTGCAACTTACCAGATTAATATGGTGTCGGGCCACCTTTCGCCTTCAGAAAGCCTTGATGCGACGTGGGATGGTGGCATAGAGGTCGTGAATGGTAGCAAGTGGAATTTTACACCATTCCTCTTGCAGGGCATCGGCCAGTTCTGAGAGAGAGGATGGAGGTGGAAATCGTCGCCGGAGTCGTGTTTCCAAGACGGACCACAGATGTTCAATTATGGTGAGATCTGGGGATTGGGCGGGCCAGGGGAGGTGTGGAACTTCATCCCGATGTTCCTCAAACCACACTGCAACAACGCCAGCTGTGTGAATGAGTGCATTATCATCCTGGAAGATGGCGTCATTGTCCGGGAACAACATCCGGACCATAGGATGCAAGTGGTCTCCTAAAATTGCGACATAATCGTTGGCAGTGATTCGTCCGCTAAGTGTGACCACAGGACCCAATGAAAACCATGATATGGCGGCCCACAGCATCACCGAGCTGCCGCCATGTTTCACAGTTGGGTGGAGACACTGCAGATCATAAGCTTCTTTGGGCGTTCTCCACACATAAACACGGCCCGTGGTTGGGAATAGGGTGAAGGATGACTCATCCGACCATATCAGAAGTTTCCAGTCCTCAACGGTCCAAGTTGCATGGTCGCGGCACCATTTGCGGAGTGCGAAAGCGTTATGGTCCCTGATGAGAGGTTTGGCCCGTGCAACACGACCCCGTAAGTTCATGTCATGTAATTCGCGGCGGACTGTGATTGTCGAAACAGGGTGGGAGAGGTGCTGATTAAGTTCCTTCGTCACTTGCTCCGCAGTGGCACGACGGTTGTGCGTGACAATGCGCTTTAATACCCGGCGTGACCTGTCACTCATGATTTTCTTCTGCCCACTGTTCCGCTTCCCCGATGTGGTTTTCCCGTGTGTTGTGTAGGCCGTCATCACCTTCGATACTGTCCCACGCGACACACCTAACACAGTAGCCACTGCCGTCACACTCACTCCACATAACCGCGCACCAACAATTTGCCCTCTTTGAAAATCTGAGAGGTCTCCCATTTTACACTACCTCTGTCTACTGCAGCCACTGGACACTGCTGTTCCACTGCACCTGACGTAGTATGGAGACCGACCTAACACATCACCACCAGCGGTCCGGCGCTGCGGGCGCCACGACACCACTGCCAACCCATACATCTGACGTGTTGCCAACTACAGGTGTTTCCATTTTTCTGATTACCATCTGTAGATATCCCCTTGTAACTTTTAAGCTAATAGACAATAGCTCTAAAATTTGTGACATAGTCTGTGCTCCGCCAGGTTAACAGTATTGCGAACCCAACGTAAAATCATATTTTTCAAACAGCATTATTGCATGTTTCAAATTTACGTGTTAAACGAGAACAAGGACATGCAAATTTTGGCAGACTCTATAATAATAGCAAAGCAGGTGAGAAGGTCGGGGCAATGCATATTCAAAGTATTTTAGTGTCTAATACTACGATCATCATATAACAGATTTCGGGTGAATAGGAACAAAGATACAAGAGATTGAAAATTTGACTTCATTCAAAAGCCTTTATTTCGAAAAACTGCTTAGGAAAGTGTCTCATCCAATTGCATAGTTGTCTTTAAATAGATTGCGAAGATCATAATACTGTTTACAGCTAACTTGATGTTTCAAACCGTTTTGGAGATATGCAAAATGCTGGTATAGTTTGCACTGCTTAAAATTATATAATTCCGAGAACTTGCAATTATTACTATCAAAAAGTATTGTTGTAATGTCATAGGAGCAAAGTAAATCAAAAAGTGAATTGGAAAATTTCCACAAATATGCCATTTTAAGTAATAATATGAAATTTAACATTTTTAACATTCGTATCTTCGGAATGGTTTGAAATATTAAATTGCTGTAAACGACGTTCTTTTTTTTTTTTAATTTCTATTGGAAACCATGTACCTAATTAGATGTGATACGTATCTAAATACTTTCCCGAAATAAAGTCCTTTGAAAACAACCTAATTTTCAATTCCTTGTAACATTGTTTCTACTTGTTCGAAATACGTCATGTGGTGACCGTAGTATTTGACACTAAGGTACTTTTGATATGTGTTATCTCGTTCATGTCGCTTGCTTAACTACTGTTGTGGTGTCCCTTCCAAAACGTGTTGTTTTTGGGTGTTTGTGATATTGTAGTGTCCTTAGTGTGCATCACTGCATAATTACTATAAATTATAAGTTTTCGTTTCACATGCAGCTTTGAAATGTGTATAACCTGACGTAGTGACATTTGAAAAAATATAGTCTAACTTTATGTTAGGTTGACAACATTGTTAATCTGGTGGTATTGAAGAGTGTTAACAATGTCCCCCTGTCGATATTTGCATGTTGGGAAATTTCAGCATTTTGTATTTTTAGTTTAAAAATCAATAGGGCGTATCAAGATAAATGGTCCATCCTGTAGATTCCTCCGATTTTTATAAAATATACCGTGTGCGGTTTAAAACTTAGAAGATCACTTTTCGTTTGGATTTGAATCATGTAGAGATGGAATAATTGGATTGGTACGATTGAAATGTCGAATTTTTCATCTAGTAGGAAACCATCCCTTTCTAACGCAACCAGTGTTCTGATTTTTTGCATGGTGGAGGATCCAGTCAGCTTTTGATAAAAAGATAGTCTAGCACCTGTAGACCTCTACTCATATATTGGTCATTTAATCATCACCGGTGGTTTGTACCGAGATCATGTTTCCACAGTTACGTTTCAATATTTGTTTCTTTTCTGTTAATTGTCAACCAAAGCATATTTAATTTATGCTCAATGACATGAAAAACTAGGTGTGTTATACAGGCTATATGGACCTCTCACTGTAACTAGAAATTGAAACAACTATGAAAATATAAAAGTAAAGAAAACGGAAGAAACTAAATTTCCGTGTTTTTACTAGTGAAAAAACAATTATATAGTATTCTTTTTCACAAAAGTAGCTGACTTCGGTTACAATTATGATAATACTGTAGACGCATAATATATTGCTATCCAAACTTTTCATTTGTATCTCGTATCTATTGAGTACTTTAACGTATCTATTGCGACTCAAACTGCAGTGCGGCATACTTTAAAAAGACACATATATCTCTCCTGATATTAGTTTTATCTACTTTAACAAAGACAAAATAAAATAATTATCTATGAATGTAAAAAAAAAAAAAATCTGAACACATGTGTTAGCAAATGACCTAAATTCCAATTATATCTTCAACTCATCAGTCAATTTTCACGCAAGCTACACATTTACGTAACTTTTTCTTTTTTTTTAACTGACATTGTGAAGTTTGGGTGTGAGTAAATTGTCAAGCTATAGACAATAATATTATGTTCTTATATTGTAAGAAGTTACGGTACTTCCTATTTCATTCTTAGAAGGGTACGGTGGCTCACTAGTAGACAGCTAACCCTGCCTTTTGGGGGCTCAGGTTCGATCTCAGCCAAGTAAGGTGGACAACCTTGTGTCCGTGGGTTTTTTCGGAGTACTTAATCATCTGTCTGCATTAGCCTGAAGGGCATAATTGTTAATCGTGAAACTGAAGGATTTGATTTCATTCCTATTTAATTTTTAGATTGATTTCTATCATTCTCCTGAAAGGAAACTGATTTTTGAGAATACTTTAATCATGCTTATTATTTTTTTATGTACAGTAAAATATCCTGTAACGAACACCAGTATAAATTACTTCAGTGGAATCAGCCAAACAATACTTACTTAGGGATACGCACGAGACGAGTCGAGACAGGATTTTCCTGACAAAATTCGAGTCAAGACACGGCTTTTCCAATAGAGAAATATAGATTTTTCTAGTCGAGACATCACTTTTACAGCACATTTTCGAGACGAGACAACCACAAATCTTGTCTCGTGCACATAAACTGGGCGTAGAAGCGAACAAGAAAGCGCATGTTTTTTTTTTTTTATCACAAGCCCGCTTAACCAGGCCCGGATTAGAGAATGGGCTGTGTAGACTGGAACTTAAGGCGGCATTTTTGGGTCCCTCTCCCCCACCTTATGCATTACAAATTATTTTTGTTAGTTTAAATGTCCCATGATTAAATATCCACCGAGGCAAAGGAAATTGTGATAATGAGATGGGTGATGATAGTGGAATTACGGAAGTGCGAGAAAATGGGAGAATCTCAAGATAACCCACCCGACCCCACGATTGTCCCGAAGTGTTTGTCCACAAAAAAGTTAACTTGGCGGAAGCTGACTTCGAACTGGTACTACACATGGCAGAGGTGGTTTCTTACTTCCTGGCTCCTATTTTCTCGTTGTATCACTGATCTGGACTACTTTACTCGACAGGGACACAAACACAAAAACATCAAAGGTGGTTAAAATTCCACTTTTACTACTACAGAGGGATTCGAACACCAATGGGTTCCACCTCAGACCTCACGATCGTCGGTTTAAAGCCTCAGGTCGATTGGCTACACCCAATGGCTAGCCACTTAGCTACCATTTTCCCTACAGAAAAATTGATTTATTGCACTAGAAATTTCTAATGTGGGCCTTCCTGAATTACGGTAAAGATTACAATATATTTTTCTTTTTTCCAGTTAATCTACCGTATAATCGTGTGTTAAACTATGAGATTATGTACAAAAGTTTCTTCATGTATGAAAACAGAGTGGAAAACAACAACAATACTTGAAATTCGATAAGTTGAAATATATTTCACATTACATTACTTTTATGAGGGGGCGATTCCGCAAGTACATCCTAGGGTAACAGAATATGTTAATCCAACCCAGCGCTCCAGCCTATAGCGGAGTAAATTCACCCATTTATAATTAGGTACAATGCCTAATATTATTGAATCCCTTGGTTGGAAATATAGATCGGTACATGAAAAATTGAGGTAAATTTGTTACGCTCCTTCATACACTTCAGTAGCGTAGAGTGCTATGAGACACTGAGACACTGTCTACCCTTTCAAATTAAAAGAACATAGCTTTAGAATTTCCTTATTAATAAGAACTAATATTCATTTCATGAAGAAAAATATAGAAATACTAGGGCTAGCAATAGCTTGATTAATAAGAATAGTAGTAGAGTCTTTCTAAATAATTTTATTTTTCAAAACTGGGGAATTAAAGTTCTGTCTCCGTCAAACAGGTCACAGAGAGACATCAAGAAATGTGTCTCAACGCGGCTGAACAAATCAGTGGAGCCCCCACTTGAAAGTGGCGCGCGCATGTGGCTGTGTGGGGCTCTCGCTCGCTCAAAGAACCTGGCAATGAGACATGTTTCACCTGCAGTGATACCACACTTAGCGTAATTGTACTATTATAAATCCAACACACTTTTCCCTCTTCATTTTAGATATTCAATCATATTTCAAAGAAAATTTCAAGAAATAGAAGAAAGAAACTAAAATAAAACTACCGGAACAATTGCTGAAAGTTTTATGAATACCAGTAATTCATATAAATCTTCCATGATCTAGCTTCGGCTTTTGTTCAATCGCAATATCAGAGTTTGACACTGTGAAAGGCAAAAGCGAGCGCAAGATGTTTTATAGTCTGCTGTTCTGTTGCTGCTTTTAAAATCGTTAGCTAAGTTTATGTGAATTTGGATATGTGTGTTAACTATGTATTATGTGCAAACTAAATGATTAGATATAGATTTATTGCACCAGTTGTTATTAAATGGCATGCTAAGCTTCGTATGAAAATTAGTATCAAGTTTTAAAAATAGCCAATTTCTGAACTTACCTATTGAATCAGAGATCACACTTTACAAAGGCTAAGCAAGTAAGATTACACATAGGAAGTAAATTATTAATTCAATTTAACGTATCCAATGTATATACTGAGATTCTTCAGAATGAATTAATATCGGTATGCTTGTTTGATTTAATCGTTAAGGGTTTTGTTGATGCCAATTAAGTCTCCATATGTTATAGTAGTGAACCTCGCAAAAATCAATTTGTAGCGAAATTTGGTCAGGAGTTTCATATTCCTTTCCAACACCGAGGTTGTATGAGACATGGCCCTACAACTTAATGTTGGTTCCGAACTCGAGAAGAAATAATAATATCTACCAGGCACGCACTCAATTTTTTTGTTGGGAGGGTGGGGGTATGGACGGAGCTATAGGAGCATGGGGGCCATTGCCCCGAACTTTTTTACAAAAAAAAATAAATAAAATGCCACCTATAGCCTAACTCCATATTTGTTTTGAAAGTGTTCTACAGGTCCGAGACTGACCAAAACGTCTGCCCCACCAGACAATTCCTAACTAGAGGGGTCCAGGGTTTGGGGGCATTCAAGCCACTACATCTACGTAGTATTGAACGGATATTATTCTGCACTCGACAAGACAAGTAATTGTAAAGTACTTTCATCTATATTTTCATTGTTTTTATAAGAGAAATAGTACAGATGAAATGTAAAATCAAATTTTCATGCTACATCAATCATTTCTCTACTAAACAAGTATAGTTTTATTAAGAAAGTGAATAAAAGTATATCGACTTAGGAAGTTTTGGGATGTCGGGACCCTGTTGACTCCCCTCCCCCCGTGGGTGTGCATGTGCTGTCTACCCGTTGCGAAAGTAAACGCTACGCTACTGATGCACTTACAGCTGAAAGTAATAACTTACTCATGAACTTCGATTTATTCTTTACTATGCTATCATTGGACTATACTCTCATTACCAGCACAATTCCCCCGTCCTTAAAAAAAAAAAAAAAAAAAAAAAGAAAAAGAAAAGAAAGAAAGAAAAAGAAAAAGAAAAAGAAAAATCTGTTAATCTCTTAGAATTGGTCCTTACATCCACTCGTTTAAAACACAAGGACATTTCTACATACAAAAACATGGAGTTGATATGTAGTGATTTCCCGGAAGCTTATTGAATATAGCCAATTAAACCAGTGTTGCCAACTGTAGGGACATATCGCTAAGCGTAGGGACATATAGATATTTTTGCTAACCGTAGGGACGGATTTCGTAAATTGGTAGGAAACGTACGATTTTTTTTTTTTTTTATAAAAGAAGAACTTAATGAATGAAAGTATAGAGCAATTAGTTGTCATGCAACTTATATTAATCGATTAATGCCATTGTGCTTCACATTATTGTCAAATTGTAATTTTAACACTTGCCTGACATTATTTCCCCCAAAATGGTCCATTTTTTACATTTTTTAATTATGTGTTTGTATTGTATAATACAGTACATTCAGTTAAACGAAAATAGCAATGGAAATAGCTATTTGACAAAGTCTAGAATAATACGATCTTGACTAATAAAACTTCGAATAAGATTGTAAAAAAAATCTTAGCAATTTAAGAAGTAAGTTAAATAAAAAGTAATACTGAGAATATTATTTATTGTTCTTTCCCACCTGGAAACATACACGTCTACAACGTGCGAGTCTAAAGAACCTCCCTTCTTCGTTAGATAGAAGCAATGAAAACAAGTTTTCAGTAACCATTGAAAAAACACAAGACGAGCATTTACCAGTGAAATCTATGCTATCAGAAGAGAAATATTTCTGAGTTTAAACGCTTATGATTGAATTACAGTGAATTACAGTGAAAAGTATGATTCAATTACTTTTTGGAAGCAGCATCCTATTCAAGTCAATGAATTAAATGTAGCAGGAAAAAGGTTGCCTTTTAGTCCAGATAAGATTTCGTATTTTACCAATTGGTTATAAAAAAACATAGAAAGTGCTTGACAATGAACAAAGTATTTTGTTCAAGTTGCGTGGCATTTGGCAGTAAAAGGAACAGGAACTGCTTATTTATTACTATGCATGATATTTTAGCTGAGCACATTTATAAAACAGTAGAAGAACGTGAAAATTCCAAATATCATGATAACACTATATTGACGGCACTTCAATGTGATAAAGGGACCATGTAGAGAATAAGCGCGTGAATTCACAGAAAGGAAGAAAGAAAATGAAATGAAATCTTTGAGTTTTACGTCCCACGGTTATGCCGGTTAGGCTAAAGGAGACGGTGATAATGAGAAATGAATGAAATGGTGGAATGAAGAAAGGGGGAGGAAACGGGAGAACCCCGAGAAAACCCACGCACACGGTGTTTGTCCACCACAAGGTTCACTTGGCGGGGGCTGGGATCGAACCCGGAACCCCAAGCACCAGAGGTGAACGTTCTACCACTGAGCCACCGCGGCCCTGAAAGGAAGAAAGAATTCGAGAACGGAAGGATGGTTATGAAACGCTTAGCAAACATAACAAATGTTTATTAGAGGACAGGGAATGTCACTAGCTTAGCTATAGGTGTAAGGAGGATGCTGCATTCTCTCAAGAAAATAAGGGAAATCATAGGAATTTTCTAGAATTGTCTCTACTTACTTCAGAATCGTTATTATTCTCCAAACGCATGTAAATCTTCTTGAGTATTGATGACGCAAGAAGAAAAAGGTTACTGACTTAAAAAAGAAAAGAAAGAAGGCAGGAAAAATGAAATGCAAAAAGGAAGTCCAGTTACTTTTCTGTCAAAAACTTTTGTCAACATAATGATAAGAGTTATCGGATCCATGAGGCAACGAATCAATAATAATAATAATAATAATAATAATAATAATAATAATAATAATAATAATAATAATAATAATAATAATAATAATAATAATAATAATAATAATAATAACAGATGGTGTCATATACAGTGTACTGGTAGATATGGACCTAGAAGAGTCCGTAAAAAATCAATTTGCTATTTGTGTTGCTATGTTGTCCAAGCAAAAATTTACGAGAGACTTTTTGACTTGACAATAGCTGAAGATTATAGTAGTATAGCTCAGTTTGGAAAATTAAAAACAATATTACCGCAGTTCGACATCTCACTTGTTATAATGAGAGCATTCAGAAACACTCGCTGTACAGGACATTCTCTTAATTCACCGTGGTGACTGATGCTACAGTAAACTACACGCAATCAGAACACTTATTTGAACTAGTAGAACAATGAGCTTTTTTTTATTTTTACCTACTCCCTTTGAAAGAGTAGCCTCTATGGAAAAAAAAAACAAAAGGACGTCACTATATTGATACAACGTAATACATTTGTCTTATGATAAGCTCCATTGGCGCAAATCCCGGGGGGAATGAGGGGATATGTCCCCTCCAATCTTGAAAATGGGGGACTGTCCTCCCAATAATCCAATTTGGAATGTGTTTTTTGGGTAGAAATATGATGATTTGTGTGTCCGATTGCCGCAAAGGAAAGTGAGATGAAATTGTTGTCCTCCTAGAATAAGTCTCAAATCTACCTGCCTTCCAATGTTGAAGACAACTCTGCTCCCGCGATTCTCCACAGCATTGTTTTTCAACTTCATAAATATTTTGAACATCGCTTATATATATATATATATATATATATATATATATATATATATGGGAACCGTCTTCCCCATCCCCCCTCTTCCAATGTTGAAAACAGATTTGCCTCGCTACTAAGCTCTACAAATTAAAGTAAATTAGAGAAACTCAGTGGTAGAGCAAACAGAAAGCTCTGTAATCAATCGTAGGTTTTAGTTATGATGAAATTGAATCCTACAAAGTAGTTATTTTTCAACAGTGTTGTTGTTTGTGACAAAGGGAAGCTTCGAATTCAAAACCAAATTTCTTGCACCTTCTCTGACTGAGTAATCATGTAAATTTGTTTAAGACTACAATCACTGTAGATGTTTCCTCAGTCATTTTTCCCTCCTGTATTAATCTTTCTGTAGAGTAATGCTACACAGTAAAAAATGGTTGTGTTAATTCAACTCAATTTTAACACAGGACAGTGGTTCCAGCGTGACTACCACTATGCGGTGTTAGTTCAACACAGACCCCGCGGTGTTGTCGTTTAACACAGGGAGTGTGTTACATCTTAACACACAACCGGTGTTGAGCGGTATTAAATTCAAATCTGTGTTAGTATTTTCGGTGTTGATTCGACACCATGTCAGTCAGGGTCGGTAGTGTGGAGAAAATTGTTGAGTGTTACTTGTGGCGGTGTTGCACCAACACGAAGAAAGTAGCACAGTGTGTACTGTGTTAATTATTTTGTGTTAATATTACACCATGTCAAGTATCAATATAACAGTCCCTGTGTTACTTCAACGTCATTTTTTATTTCAACACACAATCTATGTCATAATTCAAGGTCAAAGCCGTATAAGTAACACCGTTTTGGTGTTAATTCAACACTTCCTGTGTTAAAATTCAATTTTAGACCACTAGATTAACACCGTTTTTGGTGTTAGTTCGACTCCACTTCTGCGTTACTATGACACCTGTTTTTGTGTTGAAATAACTCCGTGTGTGGTGTTGATGTAACCATTTTCTGTTGGAAAACCATGTGGTGTGCATGCATACGCTTACCGAGATTCTAATTTTAAAATAAGAATAGTAAACTACAGAACACTTCATATAGAAAATCTTCATAAAAATTTTTGTCGTCCTCCCCAACATTTATTGTGAAATATTTCTTGATAGTGCGAAACGCAACCTTCACCAACATCTTGTTATAGAGTGATAGGAAACTCTTACCTATATATCCCAGGGGCGTCATTTCAGAATTCGCTTGGGGGGGGGGCAAGAGCACCACCGACGTAAGACTTTCATGTTTTGTATTAGTATATTAGTATACAATTTATTAAACTATATGTGTTCCTCAAACTCTTGGGGGGGGCAATTGCCCCCTCCTGCCCCCCTAAATGACGCCCCTGATATATCCTTATAATATGGTTGCCTCTTAAGCGTGATTCTACCTGTTTTCCGCCATTTTTAAAGCACAGTTCTCGGTGTTGACTGGTGAGCTCTAGTACACTGTAAAAGTGGCACAGTAATACGATGTTGTTTCTCGTTGTTGACATATTTATTCAGAATTATTATGTAAAACAATTGAAAACACATCGCGCGGTTTGCATGTTGAAATTTTACGTCATCTGACACACAACTCCAAATGGAGAATGAGCTGTTATAACCACCTGTTTGTGTTATATTTTAACACAATCGTTGAAATAACACAACGATGTTTTACAGTGTATAGACTATACAAAAGTCATGAGATCTCGTGTACACATTACTAAAGCATTAAAAAAAAAAGAAGAAAATGAAAACAATTTTCATAGATTATGCCAAACTGTGAAATTTTAGCAAAAGTAGTTGATAGTTGTTTTCTCAAGAGAAGAAATTAAAATTGAAGCTTATTTCCCGGAGAAGGGAATTCCCAATTAAAAGAAAATATCTGGAAGAAAATGTAGTGACATAGCTAAGGCGTATTCAACTTTTCAGAAGTTTTAAGATATACTATTATAATTTTCTCGGTTGTGCAGGAGAAAGCATTGAGGAGAGATTTGTTTCAAGCAAAAGTTTGTTGATTGATTACCCTTGGTTGGATCTAGAAAAGTGAGATGAAAAAGCAAGGATTGAAATGAAGAATTTTCCCGGTACTGTCTTGAATATTACTTCTCGTTTATCGCATGTGAATAGAAGTGACATATTGGTAGAACTAAAGCAGTTTGTAAGTCAGTATAATAATTTAGACAATTTTCATGAAAATACAGAAAGGAAATCACAAGAGAAACAATTGTTGAAAGCTAGGGATGATGTTTTATAGCAAGGTTCTGAAACCAAACAAGAGACAGATGATGAAGAGATAAAGAGTGAAATCCATTGTGATAGTGTTAAATGTTTATCTTGTGTGTTTTCCATTTTATATGAACTTCATCTTAGTCTGGACTATTCAGTAGTTTTTACACTGTATTCAAATTTGTAATGGCCCACTTCATGCACGCAAATGTGTTTTTCTAAGCTTAAAGTGATTAAAAACTGATTAAGGTCTTCATTCTGTTATAATTTATTGTTTTCTTTAATATTAATGAATGTTGTATAAGACTTGTTTCTGAATATTGATAAGAATGGCGTTAGTAACGAAACTGATTTGTCAAATTATGAATTCAAATAAATGTTATATTGAGTACTTTTTTTATTTTAAAGAACAATTTTCTGTTTCACTTCCCTAGTATGTTCATCGTTTTTATGTTGTAGCCTATGAGTGTACAAATTACTGTCAATTGGACTCGTGTGTTTTACATATACAATATATTGCAATTGATACAACAACGCTTTAGTGTCATAGTAATTAAGGATTAAAGTGATTTTATATCTATGTACTAAAAAGCATTAAAAATAAATTGTTTAATTATTTTCACCTTGGTTTCTTTAGTTACACGAGCAACGAGTTTTGTCATTGTTTTTTAGCTGGAGGTTTTTGACTTGATCCCGGCCCGGCTCGCCCTGATAAGTTTTATAAATTCTTGACCCAAGCCTATCCTCTATACAGCGAAAGTGAAGCCACCGCTAAGCAACACCAACTGTAAAGTCAGGGGTGTAGCCAGCAGGTTTGTGTAGGGGGGGCCCGTCGTTTTTGAGGGGGGGCCAGCTACAATGTACAAAGCCAAAAAAATGTATTGCTGCTAGTCTGCAAAAATAAAAACACTATTTTAGCTTATTATTATTATTATTATTATTATTATTATTATTATTATTATTATTATACATAAATTATATTCAATATAGTTTTTATTATGCTTAATCCAGAACTACTGCCCGGGACCAAACGCTATACTTTTGTGCATAACTATAAAAGTAACCAAGAAAGTTCTGACCCTTTTCGTGGAGGTCTGTGTTCAATTGGACCTCACATCGTGAGTTGAATGCGAGTGGAGATAAGGCGAAAGTCAGTTGTTGTTGTAGGTATATCCAACATACTACCTGGTTGTGGCAATTCAGACACACCGTGAACTTGCATAAAGACAGAGGGAACATGGGACTTCCACAGAGCGTCATAGGAGCATGTATGCTGAACGAGTTCAAATGGAGGTCAAACGCCGCTGTAGCGGGACAGAAGATATGCCAGGCCTTTGGTGAGGGTGTCGTGATGACACAGACATTGCAGCGATGGTTTAACAAGTTTAAGGACGATGACGAAACACCCGAAAACACCACGTGCCAGAAGACCAACACATGTACAAAGAGGAACTGGGACTACAATTCAGGGTGTAGAGAAACCATTCGGCAGCACATCCATCAACTTGTGAAGCACTACAAGTTGGGTCGATGGGTCTCTCATATTTTGACTCCGGGTCAGAAGGCAACGCGGCAGTCGCCTGTGTTTATTTACTGTTTCGGAGTCATTTCTGGACAGGGCGTTAACATGTGATAAAAAGTGTGTCCTATACGAAACTCCACGGCATCGTCATCATTGGTTAGTGTCCCATGAACCGATTTCAAAACAACCGAAACCAGCACTGTACCAGAAGAAGGTCCTTCTGTGTGTTTGGTGCATCGTGCATCGGGAACTGCTACCAGCTGGTCAGAGTATCAATGCAACTGTGTAATGTCAGCAGTTGAGCTGTGCTAAACAAAAACTCAAAACTCTGGAGCCATCACTTCTGAATTGCAAATGTGTCCTCGTTTACGGGACAACGCTAAGTCCCACGTGGCTAGGATGACTCAGGACACCATTTTTCGCCTTGGATGGGAAACAATATTGCAACCACTATATTCCCAGCGTATTGCACCGTCCGATTATCATCTGTTCCATTCTTTGGACAATCGCATTAGAGGACGCCATTTCAAATCCCTAGTAAAAGTCCAAAATGCACCTGATACTTTCTTCGTTTCACGCCCACCACGTTCTACCGCGATGGATTCCATGGCCTTCCAGAACGTTTTCAGAAGGTCGTCGATGCTGATGGGGACTATTTTTCATCTTCCAGGTTAGGTGACATATCGATGTTCGAAGGCGGTGGGTGAAAAAGCAACAACACGTTTCTTGGTTACCTTTATATTTAAATTTAAGACATTGTATACAGAACCTATCTACACAAGATTGATTTTCTTTGAAATTTCACTTAATTTCTTTACGGTTTCCTGACAAATATACTTATTTATTATTCGTGACTAAAAAAACATAATTATTTTATTACACTGACGAGGAAACGGTCTTAAGTGTAAACAACCGATTTGGCTGGGGTCCGGATATGTGTTACGGGAGATCAAAGTAGGAGACACGTATTTTGGCGTTTGGGCCCATACGCAGAATCTTCCGAAATTTGGGACCCCAAAGTGACCCTACATGCTATAACTAGGAAGCGAATGACGTTACTTGTACACAACCGATTTGGCTGGGGTCCGGATATGTATTACAGGAGACCAAGGTAGGAGGCACGTATTTTGGCGTTTGGGCCCATACGCAGAAATTTCTGAAATACGGGGCCCTAAAGTGGCCCTACATGCTATAACTAGGAAGCGAATGACGTTATTTGTACACAACCGATTTGGCTGTGGTCCAGATAGTGTTATGGAAGACCAAAGTAGGAGACACGTATTTTGGCGTTTGGGCCCATACATGAAATTTCCAAAATACGGGGGCCCAAACTGGCCCTACATGCTATAACTAGGAAGCGAATGACGTTACTTGTATACAACCGATTCGGCTGGGGTCTGGATGTGTGTTACGGGAGACCAAGGTAGGAGACACGTAATTTGGTGTTTGGGCCCATATGCAGAAATTTCCGAAATACGGGGCCCCAAAGTGGCCCTACATGCCATAACTAGGAAGCGAATGACGTTACTGGTACAGAATGTTGGCTTGGGTTGGAATGTTATAATATATCCAGAAGTATGAGACTTGTGTTTGTTGTTAGGTCCCACAAAAAGAAATGTCGAATGTACAGGGTCCGATATTGCTAGATTTTCAATAAGGCCATGAAGTTGGCGTATGTGGTACCCATGCGATTCTGAACAGATGTTCAGCTGGCACGAGCCATCGAGGGGTATCTGCTGACCACAAGGGTGTCAATGGAGCGAAAGAATGTTTGCGTTTTTCACTTGTATTTCTAACTTCATGGCCTTATTGAAAATCTAGCAATATCTTACCTTGTACATTCGACATTTCTTTTTGTGGGACCTAACAACAAACACAAGTCCCATACTTTTGGATATATTATAACATATTCCAACCCAAGCCAACATTCTGTACCAGTAACGTCATTCGCTCCCTAGTTATGGAATGTAGGGCCACTTTGGGGCCCCGTATTTCGGAAATTTCTGCGTATGCGCCCAAACGCAAAATTACGTGTCTCCTACCTTGGTCTCCCGTAACACACATCCGGACCCCAGCCAAATCGGTTGTGTACAAGTTACGTCATTCGCTTCCTAGTTATAGCATGTAGGGCCACTTTGGGGCCCCGTATTTCGGAAATTTCTGCGTATGGGCCCAAACGCCAAAATACGTGTCTCTTACTTTGGTCTCCCGTAACACATATCCCGACCCCAGCCAAATCGGTTGTTTACATTTAAGACCGTTTCCTCGTGAGTAGAAATAAAAGAGAGAGCGAATGAAACCCAAATTGAATAAAAGCATTGTTTCTCACCAAATTTTCCATCCTCTATGTCTTTTAAAACACTTGTTAAAGCATATAAAAATACACTGTACTTACAAATCAGTTTAGTACTTTGTTTTATGGCTGTATTTGTAGTACCTTGTTAAAACGTTTGTCTTCAAACTGTCAAATATAAATCGCAGTAAATTGTGTAATCTGCTGTCACAAAAAGTATCCTATTTTTCGATCGGTATAAGGAAGAAATACTATACTATTTTTCGATCGGTATGGAAAAACAATATTTCTCCATACTATTTTACCATAAATTATTAATTGTCAATAAACTTTGTTACTTTTAAATGAATGAAGCGAGATAATTTTACTATAATGTTTTAAAAGTTGGTCATTTGGGGGGGCCAGGAAACCATTTGGGGGGGCCCGGCCCCGATGGGCCCCCCCTTGGCTACACCCCTGTGTAAAGTAGTAAATATTGCATTGTTTGTAATATTTTTCACTCCATCGGTTTGCACACAGACTTCAGCGTTTAGCTTTATTTCAATTATCGTTTAACGAAAGTCAATAATTATGAAAGAACTGCAATTAATCAGCCCGACCTAAAGAGAATGCAGTGTCAGCTTGCCTAAGCTCAACCAGGCCCGACCCAAAGAAATAGCGGAGTTGGAGTTGACCAACACAAACTTGGTCCTTCAGGTCTATATCAGAGATGCAGTGGGTCAGTGGGTCAAGTTTTCTGGGTGGGTCAGTGGGTCGTGGGTCAACAACATGTGACCCACTGTGACCCACCACCCACCGTGACCCACTGCGACCCACCACCCACCGTGAACCACTGTGACCCACCACCCACCGTGACACACTGCGACCCACCACCCACCATGACCCACTGCGACCCACCACCCACAGTGACCCACTCCGACCCACGGACTCAGTATGATCTACCGACCCTCTGCTCACTGCATTGTAGAGAGTATCTTCTGGAGACTAGTAAATTTGTCACCGTTTTACTTTCAAGACCATTTCCCTTTCTTTTCCACTTGTTTCTGTCTACTTACCTGAGGTGAGTATATCTAACCAAGTGAAAAAAGAACTTCAGGCACTTTTGGATATTGATATTTTTAATAGTAATAATAGCAATAGGACTTACACTACAACTTAGCTTTCGAGACCTGTGGGTTTTTAGAGCTAACTACTGGAAAAAATACATTTTTGAATCACTGTAATAGTCTATATAAATTATTTATAAAAAATTGAATGTAAGTATGTGTGCCTGATCATCACGGTCAAATTGCAAAGTCAAATGAAATTACTTTTGGTATATAGTTAGGCCTTGATCCAAATTGGGATGTTATATTGCTTTTATTATAATGCATAATATCCTAAGGAGGTAGTGAGGATCCGAATTTTTGCGAAAAAAATGAGTATCTCGCAAGCCGTTAAACTTACCGAGCTGAAATTCAGTGTATTAACTCTTTATTGAAAATAAACAGAATGTGTCCTAGCATTTTTTAAAATTCTCCTTTATGTGGGGGGGGGGACACTTTCTATATATGAAAAATTGGTAGTGAGTTGGTTTGTAAAAATGATCGAAAACGATCGATGTTATTTAAGAAAAAAAAAAATCAGAAACAAAAAAAAAATACAGTGCTTGGCTTCATATATCCATTGCTTTCTGCTATAATAATTGCTGAAACTTATGTTTATTATATGGAGCGCTCACAGCACAGGGCAATCAACCCATAAAATTGTGAGAAAAATAGGCATAAAATTTGTACTGTAAGCTTAATTACACGGAAATTTGAAGTTTGAATTGTCCGCATAATTGTATGGAAAATTTTACTTTTTTCACCTTTACGTTGGTCTACTTACTTTGATTTGGAACTTTCAAATTTCATCCTTTGTTCCACTGAAAAGTATTGATAATTCAACAAGGAAATAATTATACTATGATAATTTAATTAAAATTCATCGTAATTTGGCACATGACAAACAGCAGTGTGATAATTGAAGTTGAAGGAGGAGGGAAATTCCCATTCACCTCTGAACACTTTCCAAGAACCTCGTTCTCTTTCGCTTTCTAGACGGGGGAGGGAACTTGGTAATGGTATCAAACCTTCATGTGTAATTACAAAAATTAAATTTATAAACAAATAAGAAATCATCAGTTTATCAGGCTTTAATTGATAATTTATTCACAAGATTCCCTATCAAAGGCGTGGTAGATGAAGTTTCTGTTCTACATGGGTCGATATTGCCAACTGACATGGTCGATATGGAAAAGATGTTGTATGGTGATAGAGAGATGATACTTATTGCTGAGTATTTCAAAACTGACCAAGTAAGATCATTATCAGACTTAAGTCTAACAAGTAGATTGTCGATGAGAAGTTGCAGAATTCGGGTAGAAGTATTATCAATTTCCACGACAGAGTACGAACGGGGATTTCCCCTTATGAATTTACAGTTGACTGATATCAGAAATAGATTAAGTGCTCAAACATTGTCTAACTTGTTGTTCATCAATGTTAATGGCCCACCGCTAGACAAACTCAAAGTAGACGAGCTAGTTATTTCTTGGCTGAAGGATGGACTTCATTCCACGAAAAAGTTACCAAGAGGAAATAAATCCGATTTCAGATTTGTTTTAAGGTGGAAAATTACGAGTTACGGAAAATGTATACTTGTACGAGGGCTATCCAGAAAGTAGATTACGTTTTCGTCTGTGTCCGCTAGGGGCGGGGCTAGCGCGGCCATCTTGGGGTCAGAGCGTTGCGCAGCTCAGTCGGCATCTAGCCGTGCTAGTGAGAGGTTCGTGCTGTGCTCCGTTAAGATACTGTGACGGTTTGAAATGTCTGCGTTAATTGAAAATCCCGCGAGCTGCGAGGTGCGTGCAGTAATAAGGTTTCTGACAGCAAAAAACTGTAAACCGATAGAAATCTATCGGCAGCTGTGTGAAGTGTATGGGGACAACATTATCACTGAAGGTGGAGTGCGACAGTGGGTCATAAGATTTAAAAATGGCCGAACCAATGTTCACGACGAAGATCGAAGTGGGAGACCCAGCAAAGTGACTGCCGAACTTGTCGAAAAAGTCGATGTTAAAGTCCGTGAAAATCGAAAGTTCACAATAACGGAACTTTCTTTGAGTTTTCCACAAATTTCGCGAAGTTTGTTGCACGAAATCATCAGCGAAAAGCTTGGTTACCACAAGTTTTGTGCAAGATGGATTCCAAAAATCTTGACAGAGGACCACAAAAATCAGCGAATGGCTGCAGCGTTGCACTTTTTGGACGCCTACAATAAGGATGGTGACTCTTTACTCGATCGCATCGTTACTGGTGACGAAACATGGGTGAAACACGTGAACTGTGAAACGAAATTGCAATCAATGCAGTGGGGGCACACAGGTTCTCCCCAAAAACCCAAGAAATGCATGCAAACAATGTCGGCAAGGAAGATGATGGCGACTGTTTTTTTGGGACAGAAAAAGGTGTGATTTTGGTGGACTTCCTGGAAAGAGGCACTACAATAAACGCTCAAAGGTATTGCCAAACTCTGCAAAACCTCAGAAGAGCAATTCAAAACAAGCGCAGAGGAATGTTGAGCTCTAAGATCTTGTTGATTCACGACAACGCCCGGCCCCACACGGCAAATGTCACGCGTGAAGTTCTTGAATCTTTTCAGTGGGAGTTGTTTCCTCATCCGCCGTACAGTCCCGACCTGGCACCGAGCGACTTCCACCTATTCCCAGCAATGAAGAAGTGGCTGGCTATGCAGCGTTTTGATGACGACGAACAGCTGCAAGAAGAGGTAACGAAGTGGTTGAAGTCGCAGGCGGCCGAATTTTTCGACGAAGGAATTTCCAAGCTCGTACATCGCTACGATAAATGCCTTAATTTGAATGGTGACTATGTCGAAAAGTAGTATTTGTGTGTGGCTTTCATCTGTATATAATAAAATTTGTTTCCTATACTTTGTTGATTTTTTATTCCAAAACGTAATCTACTTTCTGGATAGCCCTCGTATTACTAATGGCTTATTTGTGTTATTCAAGTTTGTACCTAATTTTTAGTAAGTCTCTTCTTTGCTTTAGATAAGCTACTTTGGAATAAATATTCATAATAATTGCAATTATGCATTATGTAACTTAAATTTACGTGGTGTTTTAATGATTACACAAATTACAATTATGAGCATACTTTATGGAGATGCTCTCACATAGGGTACCAGAGCACCTTTATACCCTATGAACAACTGATTTTTCAAGTCTTTTGTGAGAAAAATATTGTGAACTGAGAAACCATAACCTTTTCCATATTGTACAGGGGTATTTTCCTGCGAATAGAAGTTTCTTGTGGAATGCGTTCAGAAATTAACGCTTGCAAGAATACTCTCTTAGTACAAGTATATTTTAGGCACACACTAATTTCCTCCCACCTCGAACTGTTTGAATGTCCTTACTGACAAACACTTTACCATTTTATATGGTAAAGGTCAGATCCACCGTTATTGTAACTGAGTGGTGATTGAGCGATTGACTAGAAATTCAAACTCCGATTAGTGACAATTTCACAGTCTTGTTTTATTACAAGTGTAAACTCTTTAGTCAGTTTAGAAGAGGCCGTGGATCGTGTTCAGAGTTGATGACGATGGATTTTGGTGAGTCAGAGTAGGCCAAGTGGATGAGAGTGGTTCATGATGGGTGGTGGGTCACGGTGGGTGGTGGGTCAGAGTGGGTCATCGTGGGTGGTGGGTCATGGTGGGTCACAGTGGGTCATGGTGGGTCGTGGGTCAGTGTGTCGTGGGTCAAGGTGGGTCGTGGGTCAGTAGGTCGTGGATCAAGTTTTCATTGACCCACGCCAACTCTGGTCTATATACGATATAATATGAGATGTGGTGATGCATGTTGGTAGGTATTAGCCGCTTTCACCTGCTGGCGTGCGTCATCACATTAAACACACATGTTTCACCATTAGTATGATTTACACTACCGTCCGAGAACGCCGAACTCTAATCTTGTCATGGTGTTAACATAAAAAGTATGTTAACCAAGAGTTCCCCCATAAATCTCGAATGGTTTCTGGAGGAGAAAGTTGAAATTCTCCTTAGTTTTTAGGCCATAGATAAGACGACATTTTGTGTAGTGCAACCTCTAACGGGAAAGGGGGACCTGGATGATTTTTTGGCTTCCTGTCAACAAGACGGGATTTTGCGAAATGTATCTTCTAAGGGGCAGGGGGATTTGAATATTTTATTGGCAGTATTTGGTGTAGAACATTGAAATCTTGGATCCTAGGCAGCAGGTAAGACGGCGTTTTCCAAAGTATAATTCCTAAGGAAGAGATGGGGTACTTGATTGTTTTTAGGCATTGTCCAGATCTCCGAAACTATGATATTGGTAAAACTTTGAAATTTCGTATAGTTTCCTTGCATTCTAGGACCTACAAAGACCCGTAAGACGGGGAGAAGCTTTACTAGGTTTACCAGGTATCCAAAACTGTTAGGCATGGAACATTGAAATGTTTTATAAATGCAACCTTGAAACTGGAAAAGTGGCTTGATGTTTTCCCTTCATCTCCGATACAATTATGCATTGAAGATTGAAATTTATGTACAAACGTTCTCTATGTATCCTGGTGAATGAAAAAACTGAGGTTTGCAAAACCAATCCGGAGAAAAAAGGATCTAATTATTTGTAGTCCTTCACAAGATCACCGAAACTATAAGGCGCAGAACCTTGAAAAGTTGTAGTAATGTTCTCCATGTACCACAGACTGATAGCTAAAGCGATTTAAGAATTGTGATGTCTAAGGGGAAAAGAAAACTTGAAAATAATATTTGCTGTGCACCATATCTCTGAAACAATTGGAGAAAGAAAACTGAAATGTTTACAAATATTTCCATTAAACACTGAATTTTACAAAATGCAAGCCAAGATGAGGTGGGCTGTTGAATTTAGTTTTCGTCGTTCATTAAGTCTAAAGCTTTTGAAGTTGTGTAGAAATGTTCCTGTACCCCAGGCTGAGAACAACAGAAATGCGACCTTTAAGGGGAAAAAAGAGGAGGAAACTAGAGCATATCTACGTCATTTATCGGATCTTCTAATTTGTTGCATGTAGGATTTTCTTCTTCTTCTTCTTCTTTTGTATTTTTGGTTGGTTGGTTTTGTTCAGGGGCGGACTGGCACCCATAGGGCCCACCCTGCTAAACTGAAATGAGGGCCCACTGTATAAAAATATAAAAAATGAACTTGGCATTCTTCGTGTGTATTACATATAAAAGTCCATCTTCGAACCCATAAATAGTATCCCATATATTCATACAAAAGCAAAACATTAATTACAAAAAATCTGAAGTAGGAACATTTTAATAGTAACTCATACAGTGTGTAATCGGCATTATCATTTTTTATTGTAAACACACACAATACCGGAATTGGTGCTTTCAGTTATTTATATAGTGCTATTGTTTTATATGTAATAAATTTAAACCATTTATTTAAACAAATGAATGTCATGTTTTAAAAAACTCAAAATATATACATGTGCAATAAGTAAAAACTAATCTCAAGTCAACTTTGAAACACTAAATAATTAAAGCACTGACAAAAATAATGTAAGTTTCTTTCCTCATAAATCAGTTCTAGTATCAAATTGGTTGAAATTTTCTACTGAATTGCATACTGTAACCTAATATAATATAATATTAATATAAATGCCAGAAATGTATCCTAATATTAATATCTTCATTATGCCCCAGTTACACACAATTTCAAATATCTACTTAATTATTTGGAGCTAGATACAAGATCGTCAATCACTTTGTCGTAATCAAACGTATATGATCTTTCTATGTATAAAAGAATAAAGTCTTCCAACAAATCTTGTCCAAGTGATGAACGCAACCGATTTTTGATCACTTTCATAATAGAGAAAATTCTTTCACATGATACTTGGGTACACGATAGAGTTAGAACATACTTATACGCTTTATACAACGATGGATATAATGGACCATAAAGATTTAATTCGTAAACCAGGTGCAGTGCACAAACTAGACACACTTTACACTGTCTTGCAGGTTTGCATTTCCATTCATCTTCCTCCTCACTCTCAGTTTCATTATCTTCCTCTTCTACATTTTCCTCTTTTTCACTACTATGAGCATATTGCTCGCTGCCATTTCTTAAAATATCCTGCTTTTTACATATTAGTGGATTATAGTCCCTATAATGACGAGCAAATTGGAGCAGTTCCTCTGTCTTCTACGACAAACGACACGTAACTAGTGTTCCAATAATTGAATTGCTGCTATCGGATTTGCTCTTTGATGTAATATACAAATAAAACACGAGCCGAGGGCAGCAACTTCATAGTAATTGTTTGAGGTTAGTATAAAACAATCGTTGATAGTGGCGACTAATTTCTTTTCGCTTTACCACACTGAAAAAATACAAAAAAAAAAAAAAGCAACGAAGCCTGATCCGATTTCTTTCTTCGAAGCTTGGTCTGAGGGCAATGCAGTTCAAAAGCGTTCCGGCTCCACCTCCACTTTCCACAATAACAATATCTAGGAAACTATTGTTTCTTTAAAACATCGTCACTCGCCGGCTTGTAAAAGGACCGGAGTAGGCAATTGTGTCCAAATTCAATAACAGCCTGAAATCTACTGTACTTCTTATATTTAAAAAAGTAGTAGTTAACGTGCTCGTTTTTAACAGCTGCTGTACCTCAAACCCCGCAATGTTTTAGGGCTAGTGATGGGTAAATTCCCGGGAAGATATTTTTCGGGAATATTCCCTGGGAATGTTCCCGGGAAGATTCCCAAAATGGGAATTTATCCGGGAATTTATGTTCAATCAAAAAGAAAACTGCATTCTATTACTATATTATGATTTCAAAGTTGAATTAATTTTTATATCACAGCATATTATTGCTGTTGTCCCCAGAGGATTCTTTAAAATTTATATTCTGAACAGTACAATGTTACTTTATTAACACTTTATTATATTTAGAGTGTACGCATAAATGTATGTCTATTTAAATATGTTCTGTCAATTAAATATGTGTGAAAAAATTACATAGTAACAGTTTAAATTTATATGTAAGTGGATTTGCTCAACTTGACTCTATTACGGATATTATAAACACATTAAATTTATAAATGTTATGAACCAATTAGATTGGGTAAATGCTAGAAGATACATGTTTCACCAATTTATCAACATTTGCGCCTACATATTTATGTTCACAAAATTTGCAAGATACTTACTTATCTTTATATTTTAGGACGTAACATTGCCATACACGACCTTTCATTCTACCTGTTTCTCGAAATTCCATACGCTAATTCACAAGTAAAAGAAGTCCGAGTACCTCTTTAGAAATTCGAGTCAGAGAGAGGAGACAGACCGACGTCTATTACTAATGGTGGTTCAGGGTTTATTAATAGTACTTCATCTCTATTTCTACATAATTCTAATTTACTTTACAAAATGGCTCCATCATTTGTAAGTTAGTACTTTCCTGATTTTGGCTGTTCTTTAGCATTCGGGGCCAGCTTTTGCACCTGCTTTTCTTGCGATATTCTTTTCCGATGCGGTTGTTTTATGGTTTCATACGTTAAATTACGTTACCAACATTAAATTCAGACAGCATTGCAGAGCGAGCGTTAGCGAATGAACGCAGGTTGGGGCCCCGCATGGCACGTTGTTTTCTGTCTTTGTTACAACAATTCACTTTCTTTTCTCACATAAATCACTTCCATTTACCTTTCCGTTTTGTATAAATCTCCTACTGCCCTAAAAAAAATGTGTTCGATACTTTCTTGACTACTTGAACATCATTATCAACTCATTTCTTTCGTAAATCATCCTACTTTTTGCTAGTTTTGGCCCCCCAATACTAAACAATTACCTTACTTTTTAGTGCAAATGGAAATTAAAAAATCATTTTATTAGTTATATAAAGTACCGTCAAATAATTTTAAATTTTTTAACTTCTGAATTCTTTAAAACTTAGATGTAAATCATAATATCTTAAAATAAAGTAATTAATTCATATGGTTCTTATACTTTGGAAGACAAAGTAAAGAAATGGAAATGAATTCTTCCCGGGAATTTATAGGCCAGGGAAAAAACCCGGTAATATTCCCATTTTTAAATTCCTTCCCACCGGGAATATTCCCACTGCCCATCACTATTTAGGGCCTGATTGTCTCATAGACGGAACCTTTTCAAGTCGATAAACGTGAAGAAGAAGGTCTGTTCATGAAAGTTTAACTTTACGTCTTTATTATGCAAAACACAAGTTTGCAGGAGTTACCCTGCCATATTTTTGACGCTGGTAGGTTTAATTGAGCACATCTTTTTAAAATTGGTGAAGGGGGCCCACCTGTTTGGGGGGCTCACCCTGCATTTGCAGGGTAGCAGGGTGGGCCAGTCCGCCCCTGGTTTTGTTACATTCTCCTTGAACCCTAGGCTAGTAATAAGACAAGATTTGCGAAACAGGAAGAAGGGGGAAATAGATTGAAACTTATTTTTATGTTCACTAGATCACCGAAACTACTGCCCATAGAAACTTTAAATTTTGTACGCACAAAATGTTGTCGATGAACCCTAGCCTAAGGATAAGTTTGAGCTATACGAATTTCCCACTGGGAAAAAGGAACTATTTCTTCTGTAAAATTGTAAACAAATATTATCCTTGAATTCTAGGCTGAAGATTTTAAGACAGAATTTTAAGGAAAGCTACCCCTAAAAGGGAAAAGTGGTCTTGAATGATATTTCCCCCGATATAGTTGGAATTAGGAATTTGAAATTTTGTTCTAATTTTCTCATTGAAACCTAGGATGAAAATAAGACGAAGTTTAACGAAATGTGGCCACTGGAATGAAAAAATGAGTTTGAAACTTAACCCGCCGTTCACTAGATATTTGAAACAATTTGGCATTGCACTAATGTTCTCCTCAGACCATTGACCATGTCTCAGACAGGATATTACTGAAATTCTACATCAAAGAGCATGGAAACGTATGTTAAATATTTTCTTACTAAAGATACAGCAGTTGAAAAACTTATTTAGAAGAGGGCCAAAGAAAACAGAAAAAAGTTTATCGAGCCAATATACTGTAGTATATTAAAAACAATAATAGTGTATTTTAGAAAATTCTTGTAATAATATAGTATTTAATAAGTCCTATTAATGATTGAGGTTTCTCATGATCTGGTTCTAACTGGGATGCATTAATTCTCAGGAGTGAAGTTAAATTCTCAGCTGTCAGTTTATTTCTAATACAATTGCTTTGAAGTAACCCGATTTTTTCATTTGTCAGATTAAGAATCATGTTGCGGACTGGACAAAACCTTTAAGAGTGTCGCATCTGGACTGAGGACCGTAGTTTGCCCATCACTGCTCTAGAAAGTTAAAATTTTGTTCAAATATCCTCTATTTATCTTAATCTATGTGTAGCACATAGTTTAAGTTATTTTCACTCCAGGAGACGCATAGGTTAGTTACAAGATTTTTCCATGACTCATATTATTACCAATTTCTTTAAAGCTCTCAGCATACAGCCACGTATACAGAGTGTGAATATATCATGAGAGAAGTTGATTTAGCTAAGTTTAAAAACTAGAAAAGTACTTCAAAGTAAAAGTTATTTAGAAGTGATCGTGCGAGAGTTTATGTAACGTTACGTTACCTAGAATACGAGAGATGTGATGTGTGATGAAGTTTTTTGTCTTGATAGATGCGGACTACGTTGATTTCATTTCCATACATTTCTGCTAGCTCCTGCTCGTAGATCGACCATAGTATTTCCTTTTGTTCATACTGAGAGTTGATTTTGCAGTTCTTCTTCATCCTGCAAATCTTAGTTTGTGTCGGTGACAGTAGCCGGTAACAACCACGAACCACTTCAGGAAAGCCTCTTTTCATGCTTGGACTTACTTTGTGAAGCACTTCGTGTCTTTGTCTCTGTACATAATGGCTCTTGATTTGCCACAGTTGGAAATTTACACCAATGTTCTTCCAATGTAGCAACGTACTGCCATCTTTGGTTTCCCAGATCCCGTAGGTGGGTATCCGTAAGGTGATGATTGCTAGCCTTGAACATCTTTTTCGAGATTCAGTCATTAGCTCAAGGTGCTGTTGACAGTTCCCAAAGATACGTTTAGACGATTCGCCATCTGTTTTTGGGTCGAGAGATTCTCTTACTTGTCATCTTGCAAAGTTTTGCCTGCATAATAATGGTAATCCTGTGCACGGCCATGTTCTCATTCCCTTTGTTGGAGAACCGATGGTGGAACCACAGACTCTTTATATTTGCCAATCATATTCTTGATTAAAGTCAAGTAAGTGTCAGAACCCTTGCTCTTACACTGCTACCTGATCACATTTAATATTTGTGTGGTAAAGGACTACAACATAGCCCTTCCAACAGCTATTCAGTTGGGCAGATTTTCGACCAATCGAGATAGGGATGACCAAATTCAAAATTCGGGAAGTCCGGAATTTAGAAAATTCCGGATTCTCCCCGAAATTCTGATTACAGAAAATAAATTTTCCAGAATCCAGATTCCGAAAAATTTTGGCCAATCTCATAAAACACAAACACTCTCTTACAGCTCACACACTACACTGACAGACAAGCTTGACCAAAGTCAGGCAAATTCATTCTGCGTCTGGGAGGACGGAATTGCGTTTGGTCAAACATTCGCGTAATAACCTTCTATATATATTTTTTTTATTAGTAAAAGTAAGTTAAAACGTGTTTCAGCGTTTTCGATAATTCCACTTGTAAAAGGGGCGTTTTCTATCAGTTAGGGGTCGTTTCGTCCAAAGTACATTTCGTCCAGAGACATTTAGTCCAAAGATATTTGGTCCAAAGACATTTGGTCGAAAGGACATTTCGTCTAAAAGACATTTTGTCCAAAAGACAATTGGTCCAAAAAACATTTCGTCCAGGGATGTTTAGTTCAAAGCACATTTCGTTCAAAGGACATTTGGTCCGGTAACGCTTGGGGTTTTCGATAGAACAAATATATGCTGAGATATTCAGAAAAACGTTAACACCTGAAAACAAAATGGCCACCTTTCTTTGCTTTCATTAATAATTTTACAAAAATACAGTTTTAGCTTCGCAGAAATACAGTTGTAGCTTCGTTGGTTAACCCTTTCTGACCGTGTGATTCTATTTGGAATCACAAGCTTCCTTGGCTTTCATAGCGCATATATCGTGCCGAATTATTCCAAGTTCTCTCATACGTTGTAGTTGTAGAGCCCTGGCAATATATACTTTTGAGGGAAAAAAGTGGATTTTCTTACTTCCTTGGACTTCAACATATAATCCATTGAAAAAATCCTACATTTCCAAAAAATAATTCAAGTCAGAAAGTTTTAAGGAAGTCACCTCCTCCCGAAATCATAAACAACCCTTTGAAGAGAAAACTCTCTTTTCATTTGAGGACAACATTGCCTCCGCATGGTCATGTGAATCTTCTATTTGGTTTGAGACTTTGCAATGGATATCTTAAATGTACTGTACTGTACCGAGAAAATTAATATGAAAACCAAAGTATATACCGTATTTGCATGAGGAGTAGCACTGAAATAAAAATACAAGAAAAGTGAACAATTCTGGTTTGTCATACAACTCACTAATTATGTAGAAACGTCTGAAGAAGTTACACGCTATCAATAGTCTACGAGTAGAAACCAGACTTGTGGTTAACCTGAAAAGATACATATATTCTACACGAAATGTTCCAAGTTTCATCTTATATTTGTCAATCACTTATCGCAATGTTACAGCCAAGAATGTGACTGTTTAAGAGTATTATTAACGGTAAAGAGAATATATTTCACACATGTGTATTTTTCTATTCTCAGTATTTCTTCAAAGAAACTTGACACACATTATTTTTAACTTTTCTAACACGAGGGTTTGAATACCTAATATTTAACTTACTCAAATTTAAACTCCATTAATTTTAGTTACCGGTACTTATTTTGAACCTACTTCATTCACAACATTAAAATTTCAGATGTCATGTTAGCAGTTATTGCAGCAATATACTTCATACTCCAATCTTTCCCTCATTCCTGTTGTTCGGCCATTTTGTTTTCAGGCGTTTACGTTTTTCTGAATATCTCAGCATATATTTGTTCTATCGAAATGAAAATTGTGGAATAAATCTCTATTTCAAATTTCCTTTAGAAATAAGAAGCTACTGAGTCATAATGTTATAGACATCACTTTTTTACTCTTCCAATAGAAACAACCCCGGACCCCCCTTCCCCCGTTACCGGACCAAATGTCCTATGGACGAAATGTGCTTTGAACTAAATATCCCTGGACGAAATGTCCCTTGGACCAATTGTCTTTTGGACGAAATGTCCTTTGGACCAATTGTCTTTTGGACGAAATGTCCTTTGAACCAAATTTCTTTGAAGGAAATGTCCTTTGGACCAATTGTCTTTTGGACGAAATGTCATTTGGACCAAATGTCTTTGAATGAAATGTCCTTTGAACGAAATGTCCTTTGAACCAATTGTCTTTTGGACGAAATATACTTTGTACGAATCGTCCTTTGTACCAAATATCCTTGGACCAAATGTCTTTGGACTAAATGTCTCTGGATGAAATGTCCTTTGGACGAAAAGGGTGGCCACCTTTCTATCATATTTTTCTCGAAATATGAAAGTGACATTGATGTCTATCTCAATGCGGGTAAAACGTCTGAACTGTTTGAAATGAATTTTGGATCATAGTTAGCATTTGAGATGAGCTTATTATTATTATTATTATTATTATTATTATTATTATTATTATTATTATTATTATTATTATTATTATTATTATTAAAATGCTTATTCTAAGGAGAAAGAGGCTTCAGAATTTGCAAAAACAAGAGTATCTCATGAGCAACTGAAGATAGAAAAATGAAACTCAATATATGATTTTTTTTTTTTTTTTTTTTTTTTAATATATTTGTCATGTGTCTTACTAGTTAGTGTTTTCGGAAACTCTGCTAGAGAGGGAAAATTTCTATCATCAAAATGAAAGCGATAAAACGATTGAACCATTAAAAGAATCTTATCATTTATCTCTATTAAAATTCATATTATCATAGTTTCACAATATGAAACAAAGCTCAGTTATTTAGTTGTAAAACTTAGTACTTTTATCTGTTATTTCGATTTCGACTAATAACAAATGTCGAATTGATTGTGAAATTAAGCAATACATTGAACGTTAAAACTGATTTCGTGATTTTCTACGCTTTATTTACCTCATTTTAGAGCTATGAATTTACGCACATTCTCTACGCTCAACAATTTTCACTGCAGCTTTTCCGATTACCAAAACATTCCTTCTAACGAAAAGGAAAATAAATCATACTTTCCTTCTTGTTCTGTTATGTCGATTTTTATGTTCCTGATTGCATAGCTACTGCTCTAAAACGTCACAGTACATTGCATGTGCATATTTTAACACGTTTATGTTCCTTGAATTTAAAGCCAGTAAAGCACACACTACAAACAGGTAATTTGCGTTGTCAATAAAAGGTAGCGATCATACGATTGCATATGTGAAGGTCATTAAAGTTCTTTCTTTTAAAAAGAGAAGAAGAAATAGCACTCTCGAACGTGGACGGCCTTCAGCTGATGTTTGAAGGACTACAAGCATTAATACGTTTGTTAATGACAGCATGCTTAAAGTGTACTAGGCTTCTTCTTCTTTTTTTTTTCACTATGCAAATATTCTTTCTGATTATGCAATCTTTCTTTGGGCATCTCTTAACAATGTGCAAGAAAGAAAATTAGCATCGTTTGGTACACTTTCTTCTGAATGATTGCTCGCGAAGACTAATCAAATCGGAATTAAAAGTAACCTAAATGCTATTTTCATAATGCAATTTGTGGCGGTTCCATAATTATAACCACAATTTCCACTATATATATTAGTAGTGGTAACATTTATAGGTTTTAAGAATCAGTATCTCAAGCACTGGCGCAGGTCCCGGAGGGATGAGGGGGACATGTCCCCTCCAATCTTGGAACTGGGGGGACTGTCCCCCAAAAATCCGATTTGATTTTTTTTTTAATAAATGTGATGATTTGTGTCCGATTGCCTCAAAGGAAAGTGAAATGAAATTGATGTTCCCCCAAAATAAGCCTCAAATCTGCCCGCCTCCCAATGTTGAAGACAAATCTTTCTCCCTGATCCTCCACAGGGTTGCTTTTCAACTTCACAAATATTCTAAGCATCGCTTAACAAGGAAAGAAAAGAAAAAACAAAAAGAAAGAAAGAGAGAAAAGAAAAAGAAAAAAGAAAACGGTCTTACTTGTCCCCCAAATGTTAAAGATTTGCGCCGCTGATCTCAAGTGGGTCAAACAATGGTACTGCAAGAAATAAAATAAGGTTTTTAATACTTGTTTGGGTATTAATATCTGTTGGTTCCATCTCGTGCAGCATTGAAGTTAGAAAGAACGTTCAGGCCTTATGAATCAATAAAAAAAATCATGTGAATGGTTGCCCTATGGAGCGTGCATTCTTGTGTTTCTTCTTTAGGAGCATAATGATTGACACGTTTCATTGGATAACTAGGATTGCCAGATTGACACGTTTCATTGGATAACTTGGGTTGCCAATTCTACGGATGCTGCTCTATTGTTCTACAAACCAACGAACTAAATCTACGTCCTGCTGGTCTAGTTGCTAACGCGCGCGCCTTTGGTGCACGTTGCCCCGGGTTTGATTCACGATGAAAGAAATTTGAAACGTGAACGCATTACGGTGCTAAGGATTATAAACTGTAGGTCTACGTTTCATGTAGCCTTGATATTAAAAGGTGCGCTAAACTCTAATCAACTTGATTAGAAAACAAAAACAGAATGTCAGCATAACTGGTGTTGACCGAAATTTATGTTCAGATGAACTTGAAAATGATCTGTAGACTTACATTTTCCCGCGAAACGGTTCTGGTAATACAGTATAATTCTTCTTCAGCAGCGACGAGCTAAGAAAAATACAATAATAATAATAATAATAATAATAATAATAATAATAATAATAATAATAATAATAATAATAATAATGTAGGCGTCTATAATCACTAATGTTTTGTGTATTTTCACTTGATTCGATAAGTACACGCCAGAGTTGGCGTGGGTCAATGAAAACTTGACCCACGATCCACTGACCCACCACCCACCGTGACCCACGACCCACCATGACCCACCACCCACCGTGATCCACTGTGATCCACCATGACCCACCACCCACGGTGACCATCTCTGACCCACCACCCACAATGACCCACTCTGACAAACCACCCACAATGACCCATTCTGACCCACCGTGACCCACCACTCACCATGAACCACTCTCATCCACTTTGACCTACTCTGACTCACCAAAATCCATCGTCATCAACTCTGAACACGATCCACGGCCTCTTCTGAACTGACTAAAGAGTTTACACTTGTAATAAAACAAGACTGAAATTGTCACTAGTCGGAGTTTGAATTTCTAGTCAATCGCTCAAGCACCACTGTTACAATAACGGTGGATCTGACCTTTACGATATAAAATGGTAAAGTATTTGTCAGTGAGGAAATTAAAACAGTTCGAGGTGGGAGGAAATTAGTGTGTGCCTAAAATATACTTGTACTAAGAGACTATTCTTGCAAGCGTTAATTTCTGAACGCATTCCAAAAGAAACTTCTATTCGCAGGAAAATACCCCTGTACAATATGGAAAAGGTTATGGTTTCTCAGTTCACAGTATTTTTCTCACAAAAGACTTGAAAAATCAGTTGTTCATAGGGTATAAAGTTGCTCGGGCACCCTATGTGAGAGCATTTCCATAAAGTATGCTCATAATTGTAATTTGTGTAATCACTAAAACACCACGTTAAATTTAAGTTACAAATGTGCATAATTGCAATTATTATGAATATTTATTCAAAGTAATTTACTTAAAGCAAAGAAGAGACTTACTAAAAATTAGGTACAAAGTTGAATAACACAAATAAGCCATTAGGAATACAAGTATACATTTTCCGTAACTCGCAATATTCCACCTTAAAACAAATCTGAAATCGGATTTATTTCCTGTTGGTAACTTTTTGGCGGTAAATCATCCGCAGTGGAATGATGTCCATCCTTCAGCCAAGAAATAACTAGCTCGTCTACTTTGAGTTTGTCTAGCGGTGGGCCATTAACATTGATGAGCAACAAGTTAGACAATGTTTGGGCACTTAATCTATTTCTAATATCAGTCATCTGTAAATTCATAAGGGGAAATCCCCGTTCGCACTCTGTCGTGGAAATTGATAATACTTCTATCCGATTTCTGCAACTTCTCATCGACAATCTACTTGTTAGACTTAAGTCTGATAACGATTTTTCTTGGTCAGTTTTGAAATACTCAGCAAGAAGCATAATCTCTCTATCACCATATATCTTTTCCATATCGACCATGTCAGTTGGCAATTTCGACCCATGTAGAACAGAAACTTCATCTACCACGCCTTTGATAGGGAACCTTGTGAATAAATTATCAATTAAAGCCTGATAAACTGATGATTTCTTATTTGTTTATAAATTTAATTTTTGTAATTACACATGAAGGTTTGATACCATTACCAAGTTCCCTCCCCCGTCTAGAAAGCGAAAGAGAACGAGGCTCTTGGAAAGTGTTCAGAGGTGAATGGGAATTTCCCTCCTTCTTCAACTTCAATTACCACACTGCTGTTTGCCATGTGCCAAATTACGATGAATTTTAATTAAATTATCATAGTATAATTATTTCCTTGTTGAATTATCAATACTTTTCAGTGGAAAAAAGGATGAAATTTGAAAGTTCCAAATCAAAGTAAGTAGACCAACGTAAAGGGAAAAAAGTGTAAAATTTTCCATACAGTTATGCGTACAATCCAAACTTCAAATTTTCGTGTAATTAAGCTCACAGTACAAATTTTATGCCTATTTTTCCACAACTTTGTGGGTTGATTGTCCTGTGCTGTAAGCGCTCCATGTAATAAACATAAGCTTCAGCAATTTTTATAGCAGAAAGCAATGGATATATGAAGCCAAGCACTGTATTTTTTTGTTTCTGATTTTTTTTCTTAAATAACATCGATCGTTTTCGATCATTTTTACAAACCAACTCACTACCAATTTTCCATATATAGAAAGTGCCCTCCCCGCCACATAAAGGAGATTTTTTAAAAATGCTAGGACACATTCTGTTTATTTTCAATAAAGAGTTAATACACTGAATTTTAGCTCCGTAAGTTTAATGGCTTGCGAGATACTCATTTTTTTTTCGCAAAAATTCGGATCCTCACTACCTCCTTAGGATATTATGCATTATAATAAAAGCAATATAATATCCCAATTTGGATCAAGGCCTAACTATATACCAAAAGTAATTTCATTTGACTTTGCAATTTGACCGTGATGATCAGGCACACATACTTACATTCAATTTTTTATATAATAATTTATATATTACAGTGATTCAAAAATGTATTTTTTCCAGTAGTTAGCTCTAAAAACTCACAGGTCTCGAAAGCCAAGTTGTAGTGTAAGTCCTATTGCCATTATTACTATTAAAAATATCAATATCCAAAAGTGCCTGAAGTTCTTTTTTCACTTGGTTAGATATACTCACCTCAGGTAAGTAGACAGAAACAAGTGGAAAAGGAAGGGAAATGAAGGTCTTGAAAGTAAAACGGAGACAAATTTACCAGTCTTCAGAAGATACTGTCTACAATGCAGTGAGCAGAGAGGGTCGGTAGATCACACTGTCGGTGGGTCGCAGTGGGTCACGGTGGGTGGTGGGTCACAGTGGGTCACATGCTGTTGGCCCACGACCCACTCAGAAAACTTGACCCACTCGACCCATTGACCCACCGACCCATTCAGAAAACTTGACCCACTCCATCTCTGGTACACGCAGCGTCGTTTTTACACATAGGCCAACATGAAACATAGTCCGAGGGGGCATTGTTTAGGGTCGTCAAATTTTCTCGAATCGGTTTGATTTTCATACACTGCTTTTGTTTTTGGATAGTACAGAAATTTGGCGACAAACATTGATATTGAGGGGCAGTACTTGCTAATGCCCCAGGGCTGCAAGAATATTAAGTATGGCCGTGAGTACACATTTGATTAGCAAAAATACTTTTTTTCTGGAGGAACACAACGGTACATGGCACTGACACCTGTTCTTGATTTTTTACTTGGAATTCCCTAGTCCTATATATATATATATATATATATATATATATATATATATATATATATCGTCGCATGAGAACGTAACTTTATTTTCGTAGGTTTCAGGCGAGAGGACAAAAACATTATTTTCTTAGGAAGATGTGTTTTTAATAATATGGTAATTGAGCTACATTACAACAGATGATCGACAAAGAGAACAGATGGCGTTACGTTCCATTTACACCAAGCAAGGCTTTCAAAATTATGTCCAAACATGAAGAAAACGAAAACTGCATTTTGGGAGTTACGTACCTCTGGTTCTCATGCGACGATATATATATATATATATTACAAATGCCTACAAATGAAAGAGATACCGCAAATGAAAGAAAAATGAAGGTATGTAGGAGAATTAACGCTTATGTCAATGGTAAATTAATATTATTTAAAAGTGATCCAAGCTGTTGTTTAAGTTTTATATTACATCTTCATTTGAATACATGACGAAACCATGGATTCACATCTCCTGAGGCAGAATACATAAATAAATACGTTAAAAGTGTGAAAGTCATTGTCGTTTTCATGGTGAGTATATATTTTTTTAAAAAAAAGCAAAAATCACTGGTTAGAGTAATAGCAGTGTTCAGTGGTTATAGGCGTTAGAAGTAACAGTGGTAATAATATGCAAATAAATAAATATAAATAACTTTAGTTTCACTTACTTATCCACAATTACACAAATGCTAATGGTCTTCGGGCTTGCTTTGTTCAATATGGCAACCTTGTGGATGACCATGTAACGAAAATAAATCCTTAATAGAATAAAAAACTCGAGTCTCTGTAAGGAACCAGATTGATTTTGTAGGGATCAAGCAACTTTCTCACCCCCCAAAAAAGATGGATTCATTCAGTGTAGTTGACTGAATGAGTTAGTGGATTCTATTGATGGATCCAGACGACGGAATCAAGGGCCTAGTTAATGGATTCGTATAGTTGGAATCGGAAAAGAGCAATACTTCAGACAGGAGTACATGGGTGTCTATGTCATGTAAAAATTTAGGGAAACGACTAGAACAATGAATGCATGTAAACTCCAACTAAATTTTATGTCATAATCTTAAGGTAATTGGGAACCTACTTGAGTTAGCAGGATCGGGTTTCTACCTCTTTCAGTACAATTAATCATAATATATTATTCCATCTTTTAGGTCACTTGTTACATACTCAGATGTTTCTATATACTATTATCCAGTGTTCGGAGTGGAAAAAAAGCAGAGGCGGTATGTTTTATTGTGATTTTGACTCAACATACCGGCTATTTAAATATTGTCTTGATCACTGAAAAACCAGAGACGGTATGTCCTCATTACAGTAAAACCAGAGGCGGTATGACATACCACCGCATACCGTCTCACTTCGACCACTGCTATGATCCTTAGAGAACCGTCTTGATGTAGGAATTATACCATTTATTTTATATTTCTCTACTGTTCTTGTTTTCGCTCCCTCGTACCTTCTACCTTCGTCACTCAAAGTAAAATTTCTTCTCCTCGAAGAATGTCCTAGCACGTTTTAATTATTTCACATTAAATTCTTTCGCCTCAATTATTCCTAATGCCTCTTATTGGATCGTTCCAATCAGCTATTTGTTTCCATTCTCTTCAACATACGATGAGAACTACAGTACACTATTTTCTCTGAACAATTCAATACTCGGCGTTTGTCCTGTTCTTAACTCTTCATTCAGTGACTCATATAGTAACAGGATAATCATAATCCTCTTAAGGATATTTTGCTATTTCTCACCTTGCTTTTAATTTATCACTTATATTTTATACTTTCGTTAGTAATACTACCTAATTATTGAAAACTGGCCAATATTCTATTTTTATAGTTCAATTTTTTTTAACAACCATAACCTCAATCATCCCATCCACCACTGCTTTTATCTTTTCTTTTTCATATATTTTAATTTCAAAATAGTTTCAGTTTTTTTTTTCTGTATCGTGTTAAATTTCTATCAGGTTTCACGACGATACCCTTATCATCTGAAAGCAAATATACTAGTCCTTCTTGTTACTATGAAATTAATCTATTTCCTAACCAAACTGTTATAATCTCAAATTATTTTCACCTTTCTTAAAGAAAATAGTTCCTGACATCATCTTAAATTTCTGTTTAGATTTCGCAACGGCAACCATATTGTCTGAAACTAATATACCGTATTTTACGGACTATAAGACGCACCTTAATTTTTAAGCACTTTCTTTAAAAAATACCATAACATTTTATTATTATTATTATTATTATTATTATTAATAATAATAATAATAATAATAATAATAATAATAATAATAATAATAATAATAATAATAATAATAATAATAATAATAACTTTTGCAGAGTTTACGATCTGTATATATATTCTAGTCAGTGGTTCTGGGTTTGTGATGGCGGGGCGGGAGGGAGGCTGTGTTAGCAAGCTTGTGGATCTCCGCAACTCATGTTTGTCGCATCTCTGCACTCCTGCTGTCAGTTGAATCCAATGTTGCCATACGTAGAGATAGGTTTCCCGCGGCATTGGACATTTTTATATTAATTTCGAGTATAAGACGCACCTGAATTTTGGAGGCAATTTTAAGGAGAAAAAAGTGCATCCTATAGTTCATAAAATACGGTACTAGTCTTTTAGTTCCTATCAAATTAACATATTTTCTAATCAAATCATCTTCATAGTAAAAAATGTCACTGAAGGGCAAAATTTTTGTCGAGTACCTCTTCCAACTTCACTATCCTATATGATTTCTTGTGTTCCAACTTTTAGTGGTTCGGATGTAAGTTTCTTCCAAATCTGGTCTTTCATTTCATGCCAAGTATCTTTCGGATTACCCAGTTCAAGCAGTTAAAAGCCCTTTCGAAATCAACGAATACTACACACGTTTCCTTCCCTTTGAAAAACTTTCATCTACTTTATTCAATGGAAACTAATGACATCTTTATGTTATACGTCCTTCCATATCATAATTGTTCAGCTTCCTTACTTTTTCGTCCACATAATATCTTTCTTATACGAAACTGATTTTTTTTCTACGTGAGATGTGAAACTAAAACCCTGGTGTTAAAGCATTTTAGACCTGTCACTAAAGTACATCACCCACTTCGAATGAAATTCACGCCACAGAATGTGTCTGTAGAGGGCATGCTGAACTTTAAAGATTCCAACTCATCGACCATTATAAACGACAGACTGATTGTAGTATCTGTAAAGGGCATGCTGCTAGTAGTATGAAAGTTTCCGGACAAGATGACTGTATTAAAGTGTGGACCACTTCCAGGCCGACACCAGAAGTGTCTTCAAGCATAGCCATGTACTGAGGCAACGAGAGGTCGGATAGTATTTCTGTTGAATTGCTGCTCTATTTCATGTCCTTAGTGGTCCATCGGTGGTGTGCAGGATGGGAGGCAGAAGGTTCCCATAGCCGACGTACCTTCTTCAGTGTCTCCGCGATATACCGAAGTGATCCTAGAAAGAAAAATCATTCAAACCGCCCTATTGACAGGACGGCGACAGCCAGTGCAATCAGAATCACCATGGTTCCCGGAACACTAAGTACAGTGAACCACGAACAGTAAATAATCTTTTCTTGGATCTTAATGTACGATACAATCTTGAGTAACTTTTGCATGATTACTCCTAACACCTTATCACCGCCAAAAATATTTCCCATATTGAAAAACCTACAGTGACGAATGCAGGGTGGTAGTATTCAGCGATGAGGTAGTTTCTATCTAAGGCCAAGATGGTTCTTTGCGCAAATGTAAACTTGCAGGTGAGAAGGAAAATATAGCTTGTTCTTATTCGTCATATAGAACTCACACTTCACTTTATGGTATTTGATAAGAGAGGGAGAAATAAGCTACATATTCCTGTCGTAACTGGTCTTCGTTCAGAAAAATATGATTAGTACCTCATGAATTAATTATGTCAATCCTTCGTCCTCAGTCACGGACACTTTCTTGGAACTCATATTCCGGCGGCATTTCACACGTTCTTCTACTACAAATTGAACATTACTCTACTCGGTATACGCTTTCTACTCTAGCTACTAGGTCTCTGGAAGTTAACCTTATTGAGGCATAATGGGACAGACTCTGATCGCCATCGAGCTCTGAAAAAGACGATCTCCAAGGCAAATATAACCCACAGCATTTGATGGGCTACGCGTCCGAATAGCTGTGTGGTCGATTCGGGTAGTTACACCTTCTATTAAGGCGAGTACTGTAACAAGCTCAGAATGTAACATGAATACTATTTGGAACAGTGAATACTTACTTTAACTGTTCTTTTTTTTTTAATTAATAATGACATCTTGTTTCATGAGCCATAAAAAATATTAGTTACAAATTTGTATTTAGGGTTAAAAAGTTCCTTATTCCTTTCTGCCTTACTGTTATCATCTTTCCAATGTATATACATTCAAAGTATAGACCAATTCGATATCCTTCCCTCAGGGGCATAATTAGAGATTTTTACGGTGCCCCCTGTATTCCTTTCATAACTAACAATTGGCACTCAAAAAATTATAATAATTATATTATTTTACGACAGTTTAGAAATAAGCATCTCTAAACATAAATAATATGCAAAATATAACTATATACAGTTTATTACCAGGCTAACATTCTTATAAATTTAGCATTCTGTAACATTTTTGTTCCACAAAATTTCTTTCTTCCTGCCTTGTTGTCAATTATTACTTTGTTGTCCAGATTCCTAGTCAAAAACTGCTCGATGCAAAAAGGTGCCTAACCTTTCAATCTTTTTTGCTTCATATTGCTCCTAAGGTGTTTATTATTATTATTAATTATTATTATTATTATTATTATTATTATTATTATTATTATTAGTAGTAGTAGTAGTAGTAGTAGTAGTAGTAGTAGTAGTAGTAGTAGTAGTAGTTAAGCAAATTAACATTTTGCACTCGCAGCTGTGACAGGAATGGTCAGACATATCATAACAGCATAGACTTCCCTGGGAACCGAAATGTTTTTCACTATAAGAGGAGAAGCTAATTCACTTGTTATCGTTTAAGATATCTGATTACTAAGTGCCGACCACATAATTAAAATTTTTCGCTAAAATGCTGAAGAAATATCTTGGCTGCTTATTTCTGCGAAGTCATCAGCTTTATGTAGATCAGTGTTACTTACGTTTAGAGCAGGGGCAAAATTGGATCTGAAAAGGTAGGGGGACTCATGACATCATGCCGTCCGCCGTGCCTCTCTTTGCCCATTGTAATTGTTTTAGAAAGTGAGGTAACGCTACATATACAGAGGTTGTTCAGTCTACATTTGGCCAATTTCGACTTACCTAAAAATTTAGAAGAATCCATGGCGCCAGGTCCATAAGTGCTCGATATGTTTCCCTTGGTTCCGAACAATAGACCGACAGCGTAATTTCCACTGTAATAGACTTCTCTGAAGAAATGAGAGGTAAATCTTGTCCCATTCCGTTTGTACAGCTTTCGAAAGTCCTTCCACAGTTGTCGCACGCCGTTTTCCCAAAGCCCGCTTCAGCAATCCAAATCCACAATAGTTCATAAGACTTGCATCTGGAGATTTAACAGGTACCTCATTGAAAGGTATCACTGTATACCACTTGCCTCCTCCATCTCCCTGTAGAATGCGAGGAACGATCGTAAGGTATGTGGTGAGGCCTTGTCCAGTGAATGCGCACCAGATTGGCGTTATTTCAATACATTATTGGAATCTCATGCTCGTAGATCGGCCGCATGATCTGCTCCTCAAAATGTTGCGAATTTATTTTGCAGTTCTTCGTCACCCTACGAATCTTCAGTTCACCTCGGTAACAGCAGCCAGTATCGACCATGAACCCTTTTGGGAAGGGTTCTTTACAGACACGGACTCATCTTCTGAAGTTCTTGGCGCCTTTCTCTCGGTACATGATGGCTATCGGTTTCCCGCAGTCGGAAAGGTAAATCCATGCTTCATCGAGCGTTACAACGTACATGCACCTTCGTTTTGCCAGATGCCGTTCGTACAGCTTCCGGGCGTTACACTTTCGTTCCTTTTGGTGGGCATCCGTGAGAAGATGGCCGCGAGCTTTCATGACTTTTTCCAGCTTCAGTTGATGGTGTAACGTCCGGCTTACAGTCCGCAAAGACACGTCAAGGCGATTAGCCATACAACATTTTTGTTGATGGATTTTCTTGCATTGCCATTTTGCGAAGTTTCTTCTGCATGGTGGAGGTGGCCTTGGTGAATTCCCGCTTTCTAGGCAACTTCGTTGGTGATCCAAATGTTGGAGCTTCGTTTCCCTTGTATTTTTTAATAACATTTTTTTATTCCATTTAAACTGATGTTGCAGCCATTCTTCTTGCACTGTTTTCTAATGACAGAAACACTAAAGTGGGCGTCATAAAGAGCCGCAACATAGCCTTCTTAAAACCGGCTTAGTTTGGGCGGCATTTTGGTCACAGAGCGGAAACCCACACACTTGGAAACAAATTTAACACAACACTCACAACAACTGTCCTGTTTTGTGCGTTATTGTCGTCCGCGCGGAAAAACAACTCCGTTCCCAGGAAGCCACTACATAACACTGCAGGACGCCATGAGCCAGGTCGGGTGAGTCCATTCTGTCCGGGAGGGGGAAGAAACGAAATCGGCCAAACGTAGGCTGAACAACCTCTGTATTTTCTGGTATTAGGGGAATGGCGCCCGCCCGCGTTCCCCTCACTTTTACCCCTGGCTCAGAATGAATAGGTTGCCGCACTTTAATGTTTGATGTCGTTTCATTGAATCTCAGAAGCTCCTTGTAAACGAAGTCACGTCGGTAAAAATTAGTTTTATCTTGTGTAACTAAAGGAAGAAAAGTTATCTAGTGTAGTAATATTGTCGTATACAAGAATTAGTGCATTAGATAAGTTTTCTTCTCTTAGTTTAAAGTGATAAAACTTTAATTTTCACCCATGTGACTTCCTCGCGTGCCGCCTCTGCTAAAACTATTGAAACGACATTGTATTTAACTTGTTATCACATCTAAGATTGAAAAATGTGCGAAGAAGACTTTCAAGATCCCTTAATCGTTCCATTTCCAGAAAGTTCGCTGTAGTGATGTCGTTCTTTCCTGTGTTGGAGAGTAAGACGTTCAGGCTGAGGACCAGCTGTTTCCTACTATGTTTGTCGTCTCCTTCAGTTCTTCAAACTTATTTCGAAAATTTTTCAGCTCTTCAAGGCATTTTGTAAAAGTTCTGCTCCTTTTTGATAACTCCGTATCTTTTTATTAAAGTTCGTTGTACAGTACATAACGTTGTCTGTAATATGTTATATTCAAAATCCATTAAGTGAAAAAAATTTTAATCTTCAATATGTTTTTATAGTGTTTTAGCTGCTTTATTTATTTGGTCAGCCTTGGAACTGAACAAAATGACATTACGAAGAGCATTTTGAACGTCTTTGAAGTCTCATTTTTAAGGTAAAAACTGCGTTACCGACCCATCTTGTAAGTTGAATAAGCAGACTCGATCGGATCGTTAAGATTACAGAACCTTGGACACCACTCTTTATCATGCTAGTCACCACTCCTGATTACCGCCAAGCTGCATAATCAAATACGGTGTAGGGTGTATTCAGTGTTTGTTCCCGACATGCTTTTTGGTTGGCACTGCTCTCCCCGGAGCTC
This sequence comes from Thermobia domestica, assembly GCF_964235325.1. Classification (NCBI taxonomy): domain Eukaryota; kingdom Metazoa; phylum Arthropoda; class Insecta; order Zygentoma; family Lepismatidae; genus Thermobia; species Thermobia domestica. The sequence continues at coordinate 237,758,648 of NC_137458.1, read as the reverse complement.
TGAGAATGCTCCCCCGGATAATACGTCTGTAATATAATCATAAATAGAATAGTATCATAGTGCCCCCCCCCAGAATACCAAATGTCTCCCCGGTACATTTTTTCTGAAAGAACTATTGGGTGTAATATTACACAGCAGGAAACTTTGAGACAATATCAAGTACGATCGCGCCGCGCCGGTAAAATAATTATCATAGACTGTTGTTTCATTATGACATTACATATACATAAGACTGAAATCTTCCATGTTTATTACTAGGTCTATATAAGTTAAGATTTAAGAATGACATGCACCATAATAATTATACATAAGAATACCTTGTGCTTACTTTCTTTAAGATTAAGAAACGTCGCTATCTTGAACAAAATATATAATGCTGTTTGTAGACGATCCAAGAAAGCTTTAACAAGACCATTCAATACCTCAAATTTACACGTTCAAAGAAGTATTGTTAAAGACACTTGAACAAGAGTCTCGAATGGACTTGAAACAACTTTTACACGATCATAGAAGTATTGAATCTGTTTTATATTCTTGTTAATAGATGGCAGTTCAAAACAAGTGACTGTAACTATGAAAACAAATGAAAGCGAAACTGCGTACTGATAATAGTTCAGACCTGCGCATGAATAGCTATAATATTAGCATATTTTTCGTAACTTTCTGCAGGCATTTGCAATTTAATAGATTATATTAAATAATTTAGAAAACAGGTCAATTGATTTTGCAGCAATCCCATCGAATTTTCACTAAGTGTTTTGTCCCTTTTACATTAAATGGAAGTTAGGTTAGCTAACGTTAAAAAAGTAAAGTGCTGCTTAGGTATAAAATCGTTTCCTATACTAAGCTTTTTTTTTAAAAAAAAAAATATGATTCTTCAAATGGCGTGCTGATGACAGAACCACACTCAAAAAGAAAAAAAATCGAACTGTTTCCTAAAATTGTGTGTACCACGAGGCAACGATGCCTTTTGATGTTATTTATGCTATAGCATCGAAGACTGTTTAAAGAAAAGACTGAAATCACAGAAAACCAAACAAAGCAATGATAATATTTTTTCAGCTACTGGACTTACCGCCCATATCTGCATCAGACTTTCTTCACAAATCTATCCCTGATTTGGTACTGGTTAAGAATAACCCGTCAAATGAATAGTAATTTTACTGTTAAAATGTGTGAGTGTGTATGAAGGATAATTATCTGAGATATCATAATAATTCCCACTGTCGGAACATGCCTGTATAATGTAGGAAACCAGTATTTTATGTTTAGAAGTTTAATGTTACCAGTATCAAATCATTACAAGAACTATAGTTCAGTTCAAATGAGTGAATAAGAAGTCAAGGGTTTGTTACACTATTCTCATTTATACAAAATTCTTATTTTTGCACTATAACCTCCGTCGATGACGCGCCTGCTCTCTACAGACGTACTCTTCCTTGGACCCCCTTCAATGCTCCTGCCCCGACACGGTTAAATAGCATTCTCGATTTTATTTATTTATTATTATTTTTGCACAGTCTTTTATGTAGCATATGTTAGGATGCACATTTGTACCTTACGGGAAAGCACTAGTAAAATTAATCTGCACACGTGAAAGCAACCTCTACCTTAAGAAATAACTTCTCAAATATTACGTGTGGATTGCGTGATAAAATAATTAGATTACAGTAGGATAACATGTAATCATTTCCAGGATATTTCAGTTTGCGAACATATTATCAATCTGTACGCAATTATTTGATATTATCAGAGATTAATAACAGTACAAAACGTCTTATTAATTCAAGAAAAATCAGTTATATATCTTTTTTATTTAATGGACTCTTCTTTCTTAATCTACACCCGGTATTCTTGTATATTAAATTCTTAAATGGATACTTATACTTCTCATTGCCTCAAAATTTAACAAAAGTTATGGGTATGCAAGCATTATAAGTATATAAATCGTGAATATTATCAACAAAAAATACTAAGAATATCTTCTGGCGCAAATATTTGTTTATTATAATGCTAAATAGCTTTGTTTATTATAATGCACACTTGGAATATCAGATAATTATGGAAAAGAGTAACGAAAAGATATGCAGCTCTGTCTCACGACGCCATCATACTTGTTTTGTATTTTCCTGTACTCAACTCGAGCGCTGATTGGCTATTGAATGCTCTTGAATTGGATTGTTTAGAACAGGACCGAAACGAAATTTATTGAACGAAACTATTGAATTCAAGACAAAAATGACGTCAGTGCTGACGTCTTTTTCATCAAATAGTCTTCAATGGTCTTGAACAAGAGTCTTGTTCAAGCTTTCTTGGATCGTCTGCAAGCAATATAAGAAATGATAAACAAATTTACCAGGTCATTGGTGGGCTTTTTTGTCACTACAGCCATCCTATAGTTAACGTCCTTATTTTTTCTACTCCATTGATATGTGCTTGGGCTTTTGTAATCATTGCAATTTTATCAGTGCGGTGAGCAAAATGTAGCTGATAATCAGAAGCAACATCAACATTTTATACTGTTTCCGATTTAACCTTTTTTCTTCTATTTATTGGGTAATTCATGTCTGGTAAAATGTAATTGATTTATATATAATAGAACTTCGTGCTAGGATCTTTATATTATGTTTTGTTTTGCTTTTTCCTTAAAGTTAAAGTTCCTTTCTAGGGATGCATTCGAGTCGAGTCGAGTCGAGATTTAAGCCTGTCTCGACTCGTCTCGAGAAAATGTTGTCTCGACTCGAAAATATGTTTCTGTCTCGACTCGTGTCTCGACTCGACAGTCTCTGTCTCGACTCGACTCGAATTCGAGTCGAGACGTCTCGAAATTCGAGTCGAGACAAAATGTACGAGTTAAAATATACGCACCCATCAGCCAGACCATCATGACTACCTACCTAATTGTCAGTATGTCGACTTTTGGCATGGATAAAAACGGCGACACGTCTTGGCATACACGCAATGATCCTTGATAGGTCGCTGGAGAGAGCTGGCACCACATGTGCTCACTCAGGTCACCTAATTCCCGTAAATTCCGGGAAGGGGGGCGATGTGTTCTGACGTCACGTTCAATCACATCCCACAAGGGACATCACTCAAATGTCCGGCTCCAATTTCAATGAAACTTTTTTTGCTGATAGAAGGCATGTATGCATCATTACTTGTGATGACAAATTTTTGCCATGGTGCATGTTTTCTATTTTTTTTAATAACTTTTAAGAGTTGTGATGTGGTTATTAGAGATTACTACAGGAGTCCCTTACTACCCTTTGTAAACGGAGCGTTAACGAAGAAAAGTGAAGCAAAATCATGTGGATACATATAAGTCCTGGGGGGAAGTCGTATGGTAGATATGACCTTGATGGTAGCCATCTTGAAGTCCGCCATTTTGAATTAAGGTCAAGTTTTCAAAATGGGAATAGGGTAATAACTAACTAACTCTATGGCCTATGGAACCCGGAGGTTCAATGCCGCGTTCACAAAAGCTCTCCACTGACTTCTACCCTTAGCTAACTGCATCCAGTTTCTACTCTGTATTCCAATCTCTGCGAGATCCATCTTAATATTGTCCTCCCATCTGCGCCTAGGTCTTCCTAATGGTCGTTTTCCGATATGATACATAATTTCGGGCTAGAATTTAATTAGAAAAATAATGGTGAGGTTAGTTTTAAGATACACCCATTCGGGGGAAAGTTACAGGCATATGTTTTTACTTACTGTGTGCGTAAGTCCCTTCTTACTTTCGTCTCAAGACCTGTAAATCGATCGCAACGGCAGAGCCCGGTTTCGCACTAGTGTTTAGAATTCTTTAAACTCACTTGAGGCAATATTTGTGGATTATTGTATTGTATTTTGCCTTTAATTAAATTTGAACCCACTTCATGATCTTGTGTAAAGTATCACTAAAAGAGAATTTATGTTTTTATGGAGAACGTAAGCATGGCAATTATAAAAGGTGAGTAAGGTGCGTATGTATTTATAAGAAAGTTTATTTTACGAGTCTTTTGTGGTTCCGCCAACCTATTCTTTAGTTGTTATTTTTTTTAAATACTCATATCTCATAAATAAAAGAGCTATTATAAAATCTCTTACCACTATTCTTTAATACTTATAAAATTTTATTTATTGTAAAAGCACTCGCGAGATATTTCTTATCGCCCACTAAAATTATGGTGGAGCTCCTTCGTGGCTAACGGTTAGCATACTTGCCTTTGGCGTGGGAAACCTGGGCTTGATTCCCGGTGGGAGTTCATGTGATTCGGATTCCACGTTAATCAGTAGGTCCACGTCTTACATAGCCTCGCTGCTGAACGGGACGTTAAACTCAGAATCAATTCAACTCAAAATTATGGTCTTGACTTTATTATGATGTTATTAGTTTAAACGCCCAACTGCCCAGTAATTATAAACATTGACTACATTATAAAATTGTAATTTGTGACGACTAAAATATCAGAAATTAAAGATTATTCTTTGGGTTTTGGAACATTTTGAAAAACGTGAAAAACTGGTACTGTACCGATACAACACACCTTTTGGATTTGTCATAACATGTCTTACATAGCTTTGGTTCGATTCTCAACACGGACTGCAACTACCCGTTAAATTGTGCATCCGAAAGGCACTCTTTGTTAAACCTCGCTTATCACCGCTCATCTTAATAATATATATAACTTCACAGCGAAGCAAATGTTGCATTTCTCTCTTTCATCCTAACACAAAACAAAACTAACCACAGCTGTGACACGAAGGAGCTATTTCGAAAAGAAACAAGCTGTGCTTCATAGAGATGTGTACCAAATGATAGAAGTATAACGTATTGTTTTCTTTCCTGTTTATTGATATCAGTTGGTGTTCTTAATGAGTTTACTCACTAGTTTAGAAAGAGTATATATGGAATTTGGACATATGTTGTACGTATTCTCCTGAGAAATTGATGAGACCAGAAAAATTATAAGGACAGATGGAATAGGTTTAAGCGCATCTACGTGACTTTATCAAATATTTATTCTCCATAATGGTACCACGCGGAAAACTTGGTATAGGCCTACTTTTATCTTTGCCTCCCTGTTAGCTGTTTCGTATCATATATATCGGATGGTTTTGATATTTCTTCTGATCATTAAAACAACAATGGTACCTGTGTGCGTGCAGAAATGCAAAAGCACAAGGTAACTTCCTATTTGTTTTGGAAACAACAAACCCATTTCACGTGTGCGAGAGAATTGAGCACAGCGAGATCGGGTGTTTACTCACGGTCAGTTCGCAGCAGGAGTCCATGGTAAAAGATTTGGCTATCTCGAAAACACTCGCAAAACCTTACAAATACAAAAGACTGCGCTTCAAAGAAAGTTTAGACACAGATGTTTCAATTTTCTTTTAGCATCTTTCTTCAGCAAAAGAGTCGGTTCATTGTATTCGAAAAAGGGAAGGGAGAAAGGGTGAATTTATATTTTATGGGGGGGTATCATTGTAAGTAGTATAAACAATACATACCGCTTCCGACTCGACCCTCATCCTACCTCAAGTTGTAAAGTAGAAACTACTAGAAAGGGACAGAAGTATTCAACATGACTGCGACTTGAGTTTCAGTTCACAATACTAAAACCAGTGAGCAATTAAACAGTCTTTTGTAGGATCGTGTTTTACTTCTTGAATTTATTTTTGAACATTTCTGTGAATTCAACAACAGAACGCAGTAGAAATACGGACTAGTTTTTACTTCAACCATTACTTTCGCTCCAACCCAGGGATGCCACATTTATGATTTCGTACTAGATTTAGTGATTTTACTATTGAACTAGTGATCTAGTACGTACTTTGGGTAAATAGGCACATTCTAGTGATTTTTTTGCATTTTTTTTTCTGATGCAGACAAATGACAAGGAAATGGTTCTTAAAATAAAAGGAAGAAGTATATTGCAGTTCAAAACAAATGTAGAAACTTTAAATTATTTTTTTTCTCTCTGACTGAGTGAAACCCCTGCTGTGTAACGACCTTAGGTAAACAACGGCTATCTTTGGTCCGCTACCTCCTTTTGTTAGCCGACATGAGATGGGTTACTTTTTTTTTTCTGGAAGAAAGTGAAGAAATAATTATCCAGTACATTTACGTTTTGTCAGGCACACAGGCGCAGTCTGTACTTGTTTCCTAACGAATTTTAGCAACATAACATAAATGAAACATATGTACCAGAAAATAGAGGCAGTACAAACGGAAATTTTCATCTGTGACCCATTTGATGAGAAATATAGTTAGAAGTCACGTGCAAGCACTCTAAACATGCCCTATCCTGTAATTCTATTCGTATGTTTATGTAGGTGAGACTGAGAAATCAAGAAACAATAATAACTGGTTTTCTTCCAGGGGGAAAATCTAAATGTGAAGGGGTGTTACACTGGGACTTTAATTGCGTCCTTTGTACAAGATTAACAAGTAATAGCAATTTTTTAATTTATTTTAGTTCTTGGGGAGAGGAAGATGGAAGCGAACCCTCGTAAGGACCTCTGCAAGGAAACATGAATACTATCCGCCACTGTTTGTTACATTACACAAAATAGTTTTATATACATATATATATATATATATATATATATATATATATATATATATATATATATATATTGAGTTTTAGTCAGGGTTTTCATTCTCCAGGAGAGGGGGGGATAGTAATACCTGACGAACATTTTCTATTCTCAGAATGTTGCAATGATAGCATTTCCTCCATTATAACTTGGCCAAGCTAGTTGCATTATATGTAAGGATTAAGTTAGCCTAAAAAGCTTAAATTTCTACGGCTGTTTTACTCTGTACCCATGTTTCTCATTTTCGGTCTACGGGACTCTGTGTCCGGAAATTTTCGATGGCTTCCAAGTCGGAAAATAAGTGTATCAAAGGCATATATATTATATCTATGGTTATATGAGGCATGGATCTACAGTTTTAAAGTGGGATACCGGTAACAACTTCATGAGCTTCCACCGTAAATCGAACCAGAGTCTCCCGCGATCAAGGCGTATGTGTTAACCATACAGCCACGAGAAAATTCACATAAGCACACACACATATATATTGTTGAGTTGATTTTGACTTTACCGTCTCTTTCAGCAGCGAGGATATATGAAATGTAGACCTACTGATTAACGTGGAATCCGAACTACATGAGCTCGCGCCGGGAATTGAACCCGAGTCTTCCACGGCAAAGACGCGTACACTAGCCGCGGAGTTCACACACAAACACAGAATCAGAGTCCTCACACACCAAGGGTGAGAGCTGTGCCACTGAGTCACAGCGGCCACGGGGCTAGGTCGAGTCCACTTTACGTTCATAGTTTCTTAGTACATAAATGTTACGATTATGAAATAGATTTTCCTTAATGAGCTGCATAAAAACAAAAGCTTTCGAAATGCATTAAACAATTAGCTCGATTTGAGTGTGAACTTCAAGTTATATCAGAGTGTAAATACGGATACGCACCAAAGCTCCAAAACTTAATACACTATTTCTCCTATATAGTCAGCATGTATCAAGCAATCGTTCAGCTTTCATTTGAGAGGATGGAAATCGAAGGCCCCTGAACAACTATGTTACTAATGTGCGGAATGTATTTATCTTACAGTGAACTGCTTTGATGCCAAGTGGCCTAACTCCAAAATTGAAATTTTCCAGGAGTGAAAGTTGAAGTTCAATATCTCATGAACAATCCATATTTCTTTTATGTTGGGAACCAAAACCATAATTACTGTATGTAGTTCATTGTTTTATAACTTAGTGTTTACAAAAATCCTTTTAAAAAATACCTATTCATAGAAGTGAATGGTACTTATCTGTACTAGTTCTTGGCATCCAAGCAGTCCATTTATTGTAATACTAGCCTAATATACCCATTCTTCGCATGGGGGCTGTATTTGGAAGTCAACACCTGTGGAAGTATCACCATTCATTTCAGTGACCGCGAAAACTATGGATTTGACACTAGTATCAATCAATATGGGCTATTTATACATGTCTCGGTATTCCTCACCCGCTGACACCCGGCCCGCATACAGTAGTAGCTGAATTTGCAAGTCATCGCTGATGGAAGTGTCACCATTGATCTCAGCGACCGTGAAAACTATGGATTTGACACAAATGTCGATCAATTTGGATTACTTTTACTACATGTCTCGCTAAACGTCCCCCTGAGACCCCCCTGGTTCCAATTTTGACAAAAACGCTTCGCCTTAGACTGGGACCTGGACCAAGGTATCCGTGACCAAAATTTGGTAACTCTCGGTCAACTTGTCTGGTCCCCAGGTCGGTCCCAGTAAGCGTCCCCCCCGAGACCCCCTGGTTCGAAATTTAAAAAAAAAACGCTTCGTCTTGATCTGGGGCCTGGACCAAGGTACCCGTGACCAAATTTTGGGAACTCTCGGTCCACTCGTCTGGTCCCCAGGTTGCACACAAACAGACAGACAAACACACAAACAAACTTTATTTTATTTATATTAGATAAGACATACTATGTAAAATAGTCTCGTATCATAATATGTGATGTACAACAAATGTTACATTATATATTATCCGTAGTTCTTGATATGCTGCAACATATTAAAGCCTCAAAATAGTTGGGCAAGCGAATAATCCAGAAGTTACGTAACCCTATTGCGTTCATGGGAACAAAAACACAATAATTATAACTATGCTAAATTACTATAGACTACCAACTGCTCATTCAGAGAATTTATGAAGTTCACCTTATCGCAATAGTTTTATACAAACTAGATTTAGACTACGGATAATAGTTTTATACAAACTAGATAATCAATTATTATTATTATCATTATATTTGCAGTACAACCAAATACAACGACATTAACTATTAGTTCTAATTAACTGAATTGAGCTGAAAATTAAATCTTGATCTTTAAGGATTAACTATTAATTTTATGCGTTCTGTACCTTTCTGAAGGAATAAAAGCTGGAATTGGTTTCAAGGCTGTTTCTGAGTGAATACTTTCTTCAAAATAATATTAAAAATTATAGAAAGATTTTCGAGACATTCGAGTCGAGTCGAGATTTTTAAGAGCCGTCTCGACTCGACTCGTGTCTCGACTCGAAAATTCGAGTCGAGAAATACGTTTGTCTCGACTCGTCTCGAATTTTACAAAGTGTGTCTCGACTCGAATTCGAGTCGAGTCGAGTCGAGATTCGAGACATGTCTCGACTCGAGCGCATCCCTATTCCTTTCGGTCTTTCATTTGATTTTTCTTTTAATTGATTAATCTCAACCGCAAGCGATGTATAGGGTGGCCCAAAAGTAGGTATACAGTAGCGTACTGATCAGAGCATTGCATTTTATATCATTTCCTTTTGTTAGCCATCAGGTAGACTTAGTTTCTTTATTATTTTGTTCTTAATGCCCTTTTTCTTATACCTTAAGCTTGGAACAGCCGAAGCAAACACATCCATAAACTAGAATGTTATACTTGATCAATGAAGGGGTGTATACCTACTTTTGTGCCACTCTGTATAGAACTCATTCAAACTTGATATAGAGAGAGACCTTGACTTGCTTAGTACATTATGTGACATGAGTCGTCCATTTCCAAACGGCATCTTGTCCACCAAACAAAATTTTCCAGAAAGCAAAAAAAAAAAAAAAAAAAAAGGCAAGAAAAAAGAAAAAGAAAAAAGAAAGAAAGAAAAAATGGAAAAATTTGTAGCGTGAAATTTTCACTAATATGTGCTATTATTTGTTGAATTGATGATCAAGAAAAAATAAATGATTGCTAAAAAATTTAAGCGAAATGAAATATTTAAGAAAAATACAGGGAAAAACGAGAGACAGGGTGAGAAATTAAACTATCAGAATGGAACTAAAAATAGAGCCTTTAAAACAAATAGAAACGATACAACTACGATGGTTCGGACATGTTTACCGTATGGGGGAAGAAAGGATATCGAAAAAGGTGTGGCAGGCTAGACCAGATGGAAGGAGACCGAAAGTAAGACCCAGGCAAACATGGGAAAAAATAGTAGGAAAAATTCTGAAAGAAAAAGGATTGGGGATAAATGAAGCAAAAATCTTTGCCAAAGATCGTCCCAGATGAAATGCTCTATGTTAAACATCTACACCTGAAGGTAGAAGAGGACCGACTAAGTAAGTAAAAATTTGAGAAAACTCTATGCAATAGTTTGAAGGAAATATTAAAAAAGTAATTTGGACAAGAGTTGTTTTGGAACTGATGAAGGACAATATATTTTTTGGAACTGTACGATGCCATTCTGTCATGGAGACAAGGGGTTTCGAAGTCAAAAGTGATATAATGATGCAGTACCGGATCTAGAAATTTCGGGCCTCCCCGCAAGAAAATTTGAAAGGGCCCGCTCTATAATCAATACTTTTTTTTAATACTACATTTTAGTGAAATATTCCTAGTGTTCTATTTGCTATGCAATAGAGACTCAAATACTTACGTTTTAGAAGAAATCCTTCCTCCTGGACTTCATCTCCACAAACTCCCGTATAAGATCTCTCTCTTCAATGGTCGAAGCCCTCTCATGGTTGATTGCCAACATTCCCGAGTCGCCATTCTCTCCTTGTTATGGAGCACCTTAAATAGATCTTGATCCTCTTTAAGATTTGAGAATGACATTTCACAAGCCACAGTTACGGGTAAAGTCAGGAATAAAGCAAGAATAGTCAAAACTTCAGGATAACACCGCCAATTCAAAAACAGTGTTGATGTTTGAAATATGGTTTTTAATTCCAATAGTAGTGACGGGCCAATGTCTTGGTGGCACTTCTTTTGTATCTGGAAGTCTATTGAAAACATTAACCCTGAAGCAAGCCTCGCTGTGTCCGAAAACCAACGATCTTCTACCAGTTCATCGAAGCGTTTCTTCTTTTTTTTCTTTCTTTTCTTTTTCCACTTTGGGTTGCCCTTTTGCGACGAACACAGGGTTGACTTTTCACTTCGTAGCAACAGCTGTGGCCTCTTGCTTTATTTGATGATATTCTTCAATCATTTTCTTCAATTTCTCTTGGTTGTCTTCAAGAGTATGTAAAGGTTTCTCAGGTCAATTTGTTTAGTTCGGAGAAGTTGTGATGCGATGTTCAGTTGTGAAAATATTTTTGAGAGCACCACAGTCAGAAACACAAAATCGAAGGAATACATGACTTTCGCCACTCGCTCTGCCTCTGATACCTCGTTAGCCTTCTTACTTGTCAGTGAAAGTTTTCGGAGAATTTTCATTACATCAGCATACCTCAACCTGATAGCTACAGTGAACTGATACCGTAAAGCCTATCTGATTGGATTGAACTTATTCAAAGTGACATCTAATTCTCCTGTCAAGGATGACAGAATATCCCATCTATTTATATTTTGGCCAAAAAATATATACAAATTCTGGAGCGTTGTGAAGTAACTGACAACTTGTTTTACGCCTTTGACGGTATCATTAATGGCAAGGTTAAAATTATGTACCTCGCAGTGAATAGGCCTAGGCCCTATATGTAGCTCGTTCTTCAATTTCTTGAAGTCTCTTCTAAACATCTGAGTAAGCAGACTCATCACAGCAGCGCTTTTCTATTCCTGCCCTCTGCATTTTTTCAAAGACAATCCAATTTCTCCAAATGACTTAACACCAGAGTTGCAAGTCTGGATGCAGTTGGATGTAAAAATCCTAAAAACACTTTAGCAATGTTGCAACTCTTGCAAGAAGCACAATGTACGGATAAGTTTATTTTTAAACCCCTCTAAAGAGACATCTCGTGTGTCGTTGTCAATCCTGGTAGCTCATGTTCTAATTAAACTATTGTGAAAATATTCTTTTTCAAGTGTTTAAGAGAATAATATTTACAGGCAAGGTGCAGGGGAACCTTTAAAAGCTCTTGGGCCCCTTAGGGGCCGCCCCCCCCCCCCCGCACCGCGGGATCCTGCGGTTTATAGATCCGGCACTGTAATGATGCAATTATTTGTTTATCATAATGTAAACAGAATAAAAGTGATAGCTATAAAAGAAGTTGTAATGTCTGAAATAGAACGACTTATGACTAAACAATGACTGGTTTGAAACATTCTTCAAAGCAAGAGATAATATTAAAAGCATAACAATTCCTCTAAAAATTTCACGAAACTAAACTTAAAAATGATGGCATGATCAAAGCATGTTTGTATGGTAAACAACAGTTTCGAAAGATGATTATGTGTGTGAACCATCATCTCGTTGTAGGCCTACATACTTATGCTTTATATCCCAACTCATCTTCCTCCGGCATCATCATTTTCTGCTTCATCTTCCTCTATAAGGTTATCATCACATTTGATATGCATGCAGAATTTCAAGGAAGGAATATTCTGCCAATCCGTTCCAAAATGTAATTGAAACAATCGTCTGATATCACTTGATCTTACCTGAACCGCTCCTACAACAGATTCATTACTTATTAACGATTTTCCAGGGGAATATTTTACGTGCGAGGTCTGTGGTTCCTCCATCCATCACAGAATTACATCATACATACCAGGGTGTATCCAGGGGGGCGATCGCCCCCTCCAGAAGGGAAAATTTTCTTATTTTATATATAAATAAAACCCATCCCAGTGTTTGGAGCTCTTAAAAGTAGCTCTAAGGAGCAGTATTACAATAGGGTGGGTCGTTTTGCCACTTTTTCTTCGGAACGAAATGTAATACCTGGCAAAAGTGGCCAATCCACATGGACATTTCAGGTATAGATTTTTTTTCAAATCAGATAATATCTTCTGTGAGAACTATTGCCTCAAAGTTTCAAAATTTACCTGAAAATTGCAAAAAATACCAAAATTGTTCATTTTTTTCTTATGTTAAAGTAAACATATTTTTGGGTTTATACACGCCAGATGCTATGAAAACTGACATTCCAATCTCAAAATGCCAGTTATATGCGCTTGGGGGGTATAGGGATGCCTCCTCTGGGGCCGGAAAAGAGAGTATATTCAGTACAATTAAGCGTTTCTACAACATTTTTCGTCCTTGCCTTTTCCTTCGGGACCTGCTGGACCAATATGAAGATGAACGTGACAATTGTTTGAATAGCATCGTCACTGGAGATGATAGGTGGTGTTATCACTACGAGCCGGAATCCAGAAGCCAGTCCATGGAATGCCGATTTTTACAAGCGCGACATGCAGGCTCTGGTTCATCGTTGGCAAAAGTGCATTACAAATGGTGAGAACTATGTGGAAAAATTAGTCTGTAGCTGAAATATTGCTCGGTTTAGCTGTGCTGTTGTTAGTTATGTATCTCCATTAGTTTCCATTAAAAAAAAAAGATGCATTACTTTACGACAGAGATGTTCACCCTCGCGAGGGTGGCCCTCTCGAGGGCATCCTCACCCTCAAGTTCCCTCGCCCACAGTGACGCGAGGGCGAGGCCAATTTTTTCCGCGAGGGCGAGGGTGCGCGAGGGCGAGGACAAGCTTCGATGGCGAGGGTGAGGGTGCGCGAGGGCGAGGACAAGTTTTGGCCGCGAGGGCGAGGACAAGCTTCGATGGCGAGGGTGAGGGTGCGCGAGGGCGAGGAAAAGCTTCGACGAAGAGGGTGAGGTGCGCGAGGGCGAGGACAAGTTTCGGCAGCGAGGGCGAGGACAAGCTTCGATGGCGAGGTTGAGGGTACGCGAGGGCGAGGACAAGCTTCGATGGCGAGGGTGAGGGTGCGCGAGGGCGAGGAAAAGCTTCGACGAAGAGGGTGAGGGTGCGCGAGGGCGAGGACAAGTTTCGGCAGCGAGGGCGAGGGTGCGCGAGGGCGAGGACAAGCTTCGATGGCGAGGGTGAGGGTGCGCGAGGGCGAGGACAAGCTTCGATGGCGAGGGTGCGCGAGGGCGAGGAAAAGCTTCGACGAAGAGGGTGAGGGTGCGCGAGGGCGAGGACAAGTTTCGGCAGCGAGGGCGAGGGTGCGCGAGGGCGAGGACAAGCTTCGATGGCGAGGGTGAGGGTGCGCGAGGGCGAGGAAAAGCTTCGACGAAGAGGGCGAGGGTGCGCGAGGGCGAGGACAAGTTTCGGCAGCGAGGGAGAGGGTGCGCGAGGGCGAGGACAAGCTTCGATGGCGAGGGTGAGGGTGCGCGAGTGCGAGGAAAAGCTTCGACGAAGAGGGCGAGGGTTCGCGAGGGCGAGGACAAGTTTCGGCAGCGAGGGTGAGGATGCGCGAGGGTGAGGACAAACTTCGATGGCGGGGGTGAGGGTGCGCGAGGGCGAGGAAAAGCTTCGACGAAGAGGGCGAGGGTGAACGATAGTGAGGGCCAAGTGTTACTGCGGGAGCGAGGGTGCACGATGGCTAGAGACAACTTCCTTCAGGAGAACGAGGGCACGCGAGGGAGGAGGACAAGCTTCCTTAAAAGCAACTGTTTTGGAGTTTGCTGTTTGACCTCTTTTGGAGAGAGGCAAAATTTAAAATATCATCTGCCATGTCCCCTAGATGAAAAGTTAGTGTCATAGCAAGGTTATACATTAATCGTATTTTTCCTTTCAATTAATTGCAGTAGACAATTTCTCGTGTGTACGTACATAATTATTAAAAATAATAATGCAAATAAGAATAATATTTGATTTTTCCCAAGAAAGTTTCCGGGTAGAAATAGCGCTACATTAAGAAGTAAGTGTGCCTCATTGTTGCCCTCCCTGTGCTGGAGATGTTTTAGATAAGAAGTGTCTACTACACTGTCATATTTAACGAGTGTTGGTAGACAGACGGACAGTCACTCACGTCATTCAGCAGTAAATGACAAGAGCGCTGATATCTGAACAAACACAATCAATGAGAGAACCATCAGAATGCAGTAGATCAGATGGAAAAAGACTTGATGGAATGACTTTGGTTCATAGATGGCCATTTTGCTCTGGACTCTCTCGGACTCGGGCTCATTTTTTTCAACTGGGCTCTCGCTCATTTATTCCTTTGGGAATCGTGCTAGGGGTCCCTTCCCTCAGTTGGACTCGCGCTGACTTATTTCATTGGCGCTCGGGGTAGCGCTTAATTATTGAACCCGAGAACGGTTGAGATAATTTTTAACTTTTCATAGTTTTGTGACAACCCAAACTATTATCTGAATCGATATTTGTTAAAATAATGTCAGTCACTATTGTATGGATTTTCATTGTTTCTGCTTTTATAATCTACGTGGGTAGAGCTATCATTTAGTTACAAAATAAATAATATGATGTTTCTTGTCCTTAAATAGAAATATCTGACACGTTAATACTGAAATTTTGTTAAAAGAGCTGCTTTAGCAAAATAAATTAACAAGTTCCACAAGACATAAGTTGTTTATGCAGCCGAAATTTGCAACTGTTGACTGATTGCCGTTTAGCGTCCTCTTTCGTCGGCGAGGCTATATGAGAAGTGGACCTATAGGTTTAACACGGAATTCGATTCGCTGTCGTTCAATGTTCTCCCACTCGGAATTGTCCCCAGGACCCCATGCACCAAAGGTTCGCGTGCAAGCCAGTGAGATAGGGTTTGTATGTTGTGTTGTTCAATGATTTTTATTAGGAATAAAATACGTTACAGGATGATATTCTGATTGTAAATATTATAGTGCAAGTATTGAACGATTGTGTGGTAAAAGGAGAAATATAAATTTGAACAAATTAAAAAAAGGCCTGAAAAAAACTAGGATATATGAAACATATAAAACTTAGGAAAAGCCACTTCAGCAAAACGAGCAGGATTTTGTTGTGGGTAAACAGTTTAATCATATTATTAATTTCGCACAAATGTGCCATACATCATAGCATGGGCGGCGATTAGGGGGGCAAAGGGGAACAGTTACCCCCCCCCACTCTTTTGAAATGACCCATTAATGTCGCTATATAGTTTCATTTGGAAATATAAAGTTTTTGTATGTATTAAGATTCATAGAATGAAAATGGTGCCATAAAATATTTGCCGTTCCGTGAGTACGTATATTAGTTCTCTTCCCGTGCAGTTAAGAAAGCTACAGGAGTTGCGTTTTAATTGCCACGAAAAAATGGCTCAAAAATTAACCTATCCGAGTGTACTTTCATATTCATTTCTTCTTACAAGGGCTCGATATGTTAGTCAGCCGCTTTGGAACTAATTGAGATAACATTTCGCAGAAAAAGAAGTCCTTCATAAGCAGTGTTTCTTTCACAAACAATGTTCTGGGGGGGGGGGGCACACTTAGTATCCCGGGGCGGCACTGCAGGTACTATTCTATTCATTATTATATTATAGACGTATTATTTTGGTCTCCTTCGGGGGGAGGCTCTCAGAGCTTCGGGGGGCAGTACCCCCCAAAAAACATGTCTAAAAGAAACACTCTTCTCAACTTATTCTGTAATTGCACAAAAATCGACAGTTCCTGAAATGTCTTTTCTTCTTTCTAATAGTAAGGAATATTTGATTTGATTTTTTTAAATATCCCTTCAGCAGTGAGACTATATGAGACGTGAACCTACCGATTAACGTAGAATACGAACCACATGAGCTCCCGCCAGGAATCGAACCCGGGTCTCCCACGTCAAAGTTGCGGCATTGTTTTGCAGTGTAATATACGGGTTCAGGGGTGTACATATACAATTTTGTATATACCGGTACAATTAAATTTAGTGAATTCAACATAATTCTAGGTTTTAGGATTATTTGGGATAACTGGAGTGTGGAGTGATTCTAAGTATTGTTGAAATGAAATGAAATCTTTAAGTTTAACGTCCCATGGTTATGCCGGTTAGGCTAAAGGAGACGGTAATAATAAGAAATGAGTGAAATGGTGGAATGGATAAAGTGGGAGGAAACGGGAGAACCCCGAGAAAACCCACGAGCACGGCGTTTGTCCACCACAAAGTCCACACGGCGCGAGCTGGGATCGAACCAGGGACCCCAAGCACCGGAGGTGAATTACTGAGCCACCGCGCCTCCTTAAATATAGTTGAGTTTTGATATATTCCAAGAAAGTGAAAACTGCACCTAATGGCAATAAACATGTTTCGGGAAGCTGCAAAAGTATTTCTTTAAATGTCCAAGTGAGAGAAACAAGA
Source organism: Thermobia domestica (assembly GCF_964235325.1). Classification (NCBI taxonomy): domain Eukaryota; kingdom Metazoa; phylum Arthropoda; class Insecta; order Zygentoma; family Lepismatidae; genus Thermobia; species Thermobia domestica. The sequence continues at coordinate 237,741,626 of NC_137458.1, read as the reverse complement.
GAGAGGAAAAAATATTGCAAAACTAGAAATGACCATTTTTACGTCAGCAAATTTGCAGTGCAACGTAATCTACGTACTCTTTTTAGTAGAGGCAAATAATGGACAGTACTAACGATGACAGAACATTTATGATAATGAGGTAAGTATTAAGATGGTATCTTAGATGCTGACAAATTACATTTCTTTTCAAATGTTTCCTTTATAGTATTAACCATTGGTAAATGTCCTCTGTGTTGTATTGTTATTGTTTGGTTTCCCACACCCTTCATCAGCCAATTAACATGAAACGAGACTTAAAAGTTAACATAGTATCTAAGCAACATGCAGGGGCGGACTGGCCCACCCTGCTACCCTGATAATGCAGGGTGGGCCCCCCAAACAGGTGGGCCCCCTCCACCAATTTTAAAAAAGATGTGCTCAACTAAACCTACCAGCATCAAAAATATGGTAGGGTAACTCCCGCAAACTTGTGTTTTGCATAAAAAAGACGTAAAGTTAAACTTTCATGAACAGACCTTTTTCTTCTTCACGTTTATCGACTTGAAAAGGTTCCGTCTATGAGACAATCAGGCCCTAAAACAGCGTTTCCCAACCGGTGTGCCGCGCCACACTGGTGTGCCGCGAGGAAATGAGAACAAAATTATGAATTATATAGCAACCAAATTACAAGACAGGAAAAATGTGTATTTGTATTTCACATTACTATGAACCTCTACAATGGAAAAAATACTGTAATTATAATATATTATTGTATATAATACATTACTACTACACAGTTTGTATTTCGAAAACAGAATTTTATTAATATTTAAAAATTGTGACGTATATTAACCATGTTAATAAATTATAAGTTTCACACTGTGTTACTTGTCTGTACATTTTTAATGTTCAAAAAAGTATTTAGTATCATTGTTATAATCATTATTGCTTTTTTATTGTTACAGGTTATTTCGTAATTTGAAATTTTAAAATCTCATCTACCCTTTCGACAAAGCAAACACTCATACAAGTTACCTCCATCTGTTTTAAAAGTACAAGAGATTTGTTTGTTCGTTTGCTATTTAGTGATCTTCCTTAGGGAAAGGTTGGATACAGTCTTCAAAAAGTAAGTTTATTTTTAAAAGCCTGAGTCCTATATTTCATTGGAATTGTTTTCTATTTTTTTTAAATTAGAATGAAAAATAAGTATAATGATTTAAGATGGGGGAAAACCAGTGATGGAGCTTTTTTCTCTGTGAGAAGGAGGTCAGTAATCACAGAAAAAAATTACGACGGTATTTTCTATTTACTACTACTAATAATAATAATATCTATGACTGTGCCGCGAGAATTCAATTTACACCCGTAGTGTGCCGCAAGTTTAAAAAGGTTGGGAAACGCTGCCCTAAAATATTGCGGGGGTTGTTGTAGTGTTTCAAAGTTGACTTCAGATTAGTTTTTACTTATAGCACATGTATATATTTTGGGTTTTCTAAAACGTGACATTCATTTGTTTAAATAAATGGTTTAAATTCATTACATAAAAAACAATAGCACTATATAAATAACTGAAAGCACCAATTCCGGTATTGTGTGTGTTTACAATAAAATGCCAATTACACACTGTATGAGTTACTATTAAAATGTTCCTACTTCAGATTCTTTTTTGTAATTAATGTTTTGCTTTTGTATGAATATATGGGATACTATTTATGGGTTCGAAGATGGACTTTTATATGTAATTATATGAAGAATGCCAAGTACATTTTTTTTACATTTTTATACAGTGGGCCCCATTTCAGTTAAGCAGGGTGGGCCCTATGGTTGCCAGTCCGCCCCTGGCAACATGACCAAGCGGGGGATCAAACTCCGGTCTCCCGCACCACTTAGCCACGAGGGAGGGAGTTAGGCTGTATTTTGTGTAATTTAATATATCCATATTTAAAAACGTTCTGTGTTTAGAAAGAAAAGAATGTAACTAACAGGTGAACAGAATAATTTTTTTTCAAAGTGTAAAAAAATAAAACTGTTGGGTGTCACACTATTCTTTGTTCGTGGAATTTTCCAAAGACTCGTTTGAGTTCAGAGGTACTTGTTTGTGTCGCTTCCCATCTCAGGTAGAAATATCTTAATAGTAGCTAGCAGGGATTTGCAGAGGTTTATGCCTTTGTCGGAAATAGTTTTAGCGATCTGATTCACATCTCTGCAATTCATTCTTCAATAGTGAGACTGAGACTACCAAATGTGTCACTTTGAGGATAATTCAATTCCTAGAATTTGCCAAGACCAAAGAATTCTGTGAATACAAGTGCTTCGTTTAGAAGTGCGTCCAAGCGTAAAATCATGTGATGCTTGTTTGAATACAGAAATTTCAACAATTAGATATTCATTTGATAAGAAAGCTCGTTCTTATTTTGTTGGATGGAAACAGATACGTTGATCATAAACCACAAAGCAATGAAGGAAAAGAAGGGTTATATATAACTATGTGAAGCTGTCATACATAACAGAGTAAACCTTCGAAGAGGTCTCGCGTTCAATTCTGACTATGAATTTTTTTTCCTAGTCCTACCAGTTTACCATTGTTTTGGGTACATCCGTCTTTTCAATTTCCATCTCATCCCGTTGTTCTGAGAAGTGCAGCCAATGAGTTATTAATTGGATGGTACCAACACGGCATACAACGGCAAATTTTACAAACAGGCTGACAGATTGGGTTTATCTATTTAGAAATAGATCTTAATATTAAACCAGTTGAGAATGCTCGAATAGCATTGCCAGAACAAACTTAAATTATTTTTTTCGAAATTTATATGAAATTGTATATTAAATGTATTTGATTAAATTCAATAGATAATTCAATATATATAATTAAAATATATTAATATAAATTATAATCGTAATAAAGTAATTAGAAAAATATCATACAAATTGTAGGCAATTAATTAAATGAAAAATATGAAAAATATGTAGTTATTTAAATTATTTAAAAGTTTAAATTGAAATAACTAATGACGCAATAATTTTTCGATCAGTAACTAGTATTGGTATTAAAGTGACGCTAAAAATGCCTCACTTCTTTTAGATATTTTTTGATGCTCCATCGAATGGGGGGCTCAAAATTGAAAAATTCGCAAATAACACACACACCAGGTGCGATCGGGGCAGTCCCCCCGCCAGCGGCGTAGCGTAAGGGAACGCCGGTATGCCCGGCATCCCCTATTAATAAGAAAAAATACGTATTTCATTGTATATAAATTGTTTGCTTGTAATTATCACAATTCTTTCCACTGCAATCTTCTGGATGTGCTCTCTCGCCTTACTTTGATAAGCGGAACCTACGTATGTGCGTCACTCAAATGCACATTTTCTATCTTTCCTCTTGTCGTATGCTATGTTCCTTGGGCATCCAAGCCTACTGCAAGAATATTTCCAACTCCATCTGTTTTGAACTAAGCTATAGTTTCTGTACAGAACGTACGAGCGCTAACGTCAAGGAAAGAGAACAAAACAGAAATGGCTAGTTCAATGCCTTTTTGAAGCATGTCGGTTATGTAAATAATAGTATAAAAATAGTTATGCTTTAATCGTAATTAAATGCATCGTAATTGTAATCGTAATTAAAGGCAAACTATTAATCTTCATCATAAATACATAGTATGTCCAGTGGCGTGGCCAGAAACTCTTTGAGGGAGCTCACACACACAAGCATAAATATAAAGCATTCTGTAGAATCACGGTCACCGATCTGGTAGACCAAGAGAGTCAGCATTCTCGCCCCTCGCAAAGATTGCTTGGGCCCTTCAGTCATTAGCACATATCCCGAGGAGATAAGGGGGACATGTCCCCTCCACCCGATTTGAAATTGTGATGATTTGTATCCGAATGCCACAAAGGAAAGTGGGATCAAATTGTTTCCCTTGACTTGTTTTATTTTAAAAAAAGAATCGTGTTTTTTTAATATTTCACTATCATTTATTATTGTTAGTCTATTTTCAACTATTTGTTTAATTCCTGTAACGATTCCTATAATGCTATTGTGATCATCATAATTTTGCTCAAATAAGAGTATTGTTGCGCCATACATAGTTGATTTTCTTTCATAGTTTTGGGGAAGTCATTATTTATATTATTACAAAACATGTGTCCTAAAATTTTAATGTGGATCATTGTGGATGCGTAAATATAAACATATCAATTATAAATGTGCATGTATTCAGATTTCAAATGTGTTCACGACACTTGATACGTATCACAATTTTATCTACATCGCCTGGTATATAATATACAACAGATTCACCTCAGAAATCAGATTCATCTACCGTAATATGAGTTTCATCCCCCCTCCCCCCAGAGTAAGCCTCAAATATGCCCTCCTCCCTCAAATCTGCCCTCCTCCAAATGTTGAAGACAACTCTGATCCTCCACAGCATTGTTTTTCAACTTCATAAATATTTGGAACATCGCTTTAAAAAATGGGAACGGTCTTACCCGTTCCCCGAATGTTGAAGACAGATTTGCGCCCCTGCCTTCAGTATCTGGATATCTGACAACGAAATACATACTCAGAAACAGGCCCCCAGAGTTGGTTTAAGTGTTTTCTATTTACATCTTCAAATGATATACGTATACACTCAGGCCCATATTCACGAATGGGCGTCTGAGTTTCGGACTCAAGATGACAAATTTCTAATGGTGACTTTTTAAAGAACGAGATTGAAGTATGGTATGCGGAGAAAGAAGCTGCCCACGAGAAAGAAATAAAGGGAACTATACTGGAAACAACGTTCATACAACAGCGGGGCCGAGTTTTCTTGTCACACGGTAGTGGTAAGAAGAAGCTGACAAGGGAACCTTCCGAAAATGATAGTTGCAGTGAAAGATGTGGCCTATGCCAATTAATAGAGCTGTAACAGAGATGAGCATTCCTCAAAAATTAGCTGCCCATAGCAATAGGTTCAAGAAATATAAGGGGTGGAAGTTCGGGAAACAGCATGGTTGGACAAGGGGAGGAGTGCAAATTCCGCAAAAAAAAAAAAAAAAAAAAAAAAAGCACGGCAAAATACAATGCTGACAAGTGATGTATAGAAAGAGACTTGCCACAATAGAGAACAAATGAAGGACACCAGTGGGGTTAACAGTGTTGCCAACTGCAATGAAAAGTACATGTTTTGTAAAGAGCACTATATAAAGTGAGTGCAATATTCAGTGTCAACATAAGATATGACGTGTGTAATCAGTGGTACAATCTAACAAAAGAAAATAGAAAGAACAGAAGTATGAAAAATACGGAAAAGACGGAGTTAGCCATAATGCGCCACATTTGATCACGAGCTGTGCATATTAGAATGAACAAAACAAGAAAGCACCAACTATGCAGGAAACTGACGTACCTAAAGTAAAAAAGAAAATCGAGTTACAAAGTTGGCAACATTAATCATGAAAATCCAGACAAGTCTAATATAGTTAGGCCACTTGCTTCACAAACAGAAAATTCCGGCAACAGGCATTAGCCTTCGCATCATTTGTGCATGCTCGTCAACATTGTACGTGCAATTGTTCGATGAGACAATGGTCCAAACAGAAGATACATTTGCAGTGAGCACAGCGGAATACTGCCAATCCGTCACACATGGTACAATGATCGCTGTGAATGTCTCGAAACAGTATTCTATAGGTGTCGGAACCTTTGGTGGTCTTTCTATCACACATTCACACCTGTAAAAAGCAAACATAATCAAAGGCTTGAATAAACATGCCGTAAACCGGTAATGGGTTAAGGCTTGAAGTTTCAGAAAATTCTCGCGGGACCAAATGTTAAAGTGAGTATCTGATAACACAAGCTCTGTAACGTAGTGCACGAAGTTCTTGTATTGTCTAAAAAAATAAACATCAAGTGGTTGTATCAGACCCGTGCAACCAGGAGGGATCAGCTCAACTTTGAAATTCACTCCGGATGGTACATGCTCGTAGATAGCAAATGTTTCCTATAGGTGTTGTTGCACATTCCATGATCTATCGAAAGAGGTACCACTCGGTCCTTGTTGCCATTTGAAAGTTTGAAGTTGGCTCCTGGGGCCCTATGATGGGCATCCTGGGGGCACTTGCTTCTCACAGACTTTTATCGCCCCCTGACATTGGTACATTTTTTGTTCGTTTCGCAAATCTTTCAGGCCACAAAGTTTGGTGGGACACCCTGTATATTTTTCGTACTTCTGTTCTTTCTATTTTCTTTTGTTAGATTGTACCACTGATTATAGACGTCATATCTTATGTTCTACATGACAGGTTGGCACTGAATATTGCACTCACTTCATATAGTGCTCTTTGCAAAACATGTACTTTTCATTGCAGTTGGCAACACTGTTAACCCCACTGGTGTCCTTCATTTGTTCTCTATTGTGGCAAGTCTCTTTCTATACATCACTTGTCAGCATTGTATTTTGCCGTGCTCTTTTTTTTTTTTTTTTTTTTTTTTTTTTTTTTTTTTGCGGAATTTGCACTCCCCCTCTGTCCAAACATGCTGTTTCCCGAACTTCCACCCCTTATATTTCTTGAACCTATTGCTATGGGCAGCTAATTTTTTGGGAATGCTCATCTCTGTTACAGCTCTTTTAATTGGCATAGGTCACATCTTTCACTGCAACTATCATTTTCGGAAGGTTCCCTTGTGAGACAATTGCTTATTGGCTTCTGACGTAATCCACGCATTTGCTTTTGTATGCCCCACTAGGCCACCAATTAGGGGGCCTCCCCCCTAAATTTTTTTACAACCCTATATTTCCCATCGGTATAGCTATGTATTGCTGATTTTAGTAGTATTGTATCGCACAAGTTACTAACTTTGGCATCCCCATTTCGGAATACCACGCTACGCTACTGCCCCCCGCAGAAGAGGAAACTATCTTATTTTACATATATGAATAAAACCCATCCCAGAGTTTAGAGCCCTTAAAAGTAGCAGTATGACAACCCCCCCCCAGAAGTCGGTCCTGGATCCGCCCCTGACACAAACACACACAGACAGAGAGAAAGACATATAGAATTCAATAACGAACTTTTTAAATGAATTAAATGTAGACACCGTAAATTGATAACACTTAGTGTAATCCACTTCATCAAAGTCAGTTATTAGTTGATCAATAATTTTAATTGATCTTAAATTAGGATTATCTTATAAATCACTGATGTTAATGGGTTTAATTGAATTGTCAATTTTGTAAATAAAATCTCATTCTAAGATAATTACGTTAAGTGTAGATCACAACTATCTAGGCCAGCCCACAAACTGTTTTTAATTGAAATCCTATCCGTTTTCCAAGTACCCAGTTACAAAACTATTAAGTCAATACTGAAAACTAAAAACGAAAATATTTATTGCAATTAAACGATTAACACGATTGGGATTATTGGACGGGAGTACGTTGGCTCAGTGCTACACCTAATCTCTGGCTTCAGGGATCACTCGTTCTATCCCAGGCCAAGGGAGGTCGTGGAGGACGATAGCGTATACTTGGGTTTTCTCGGGATTTTCCCGTTTCCTCCCGTTTTCTCATTCCACCTATTCTTTCATCATCATTCACTTACAATTCCACCAGTCTCCTTTAGCCGTCGATGGCATAACCGTTGGATGTTAAACTAAAGATTTATTTTTATTTTATTTTATTTATTTATTTATTTTTTAAATTGGTATCTTTGAAAGCGTTTTTAACCCTTATCCGGGCAAGACATTTTTGTAACGTAAAAGGGCAACCGGGGCCTGTGAGGCCCAGTATATATTTTAAGTGCAGAATACACAAAATCAATGCCTATTGTCACTTACTGTTCAGACTAGTCTAGAATGTACCGGTATATATTTTTGTCAAGTAGCGAAACTTCGTGTCATGCTTTTGTAAGCCGACCAAGCAGAATAGCAAATCCGGTCCAGACATTTTTGTAACGTAAACGGGCAACCGGGGCCTGTCAGGCCCAGTATATATTTTAAGTGCAGAACACTCAAAATTCAATGTCTGTTGCCGCATACTGTTCCGACTAAAGGTTACAATAGTCACGTGTTCAATATATAATTATGTGACAATTTGATCTAATATTTGACAGGAATTTCACTAAAGTTATAAGGGGCCTCCTTGGCCCCGGTTGCCCGATTACGTCAGGAAAAGATTTTCAAATTAAAAAAAAAAAAAAAGCTTTACCAACTCGATATGTTCATGATTTTAACTTCAACGAAAGATAGAAGAATTCAGTATTTTATGTCTTCGAAATATGTATGGTTATTGAGAAATTTTAGAAAAATGAAGCTCCTGGGCCTGGGAGGCCCCGGTTGCCCGGATATAGTGTAAGAATATGCAGCGCAGTCTTGAAAAGGGAGACTATTTTGGGCGTCCAGTAGGCTTCTTTCTGTGATCTGTTACCCTTCATTATCGACGTTTTTATTATCTATTATTTTTTTTTCGCTAAATAGGATATTAAAATAGAATGATTTGGCTCTATATCGCAAGTTTTAAAGCTCCCTGACAACTGATATTTAGTCAGCAAAGCATAGAAAAACTTAGAAATAAAGAAGCAAAACTACCTGAAGTATTCGGCAATGGTTCATCTAATCATGGGTGTCGTAACGAGGGGCTTGGGTGGTCGCGTTCCTCCCAGATTTTCGTCACACGTATGTAAGCAAACTAAGAAAATAAAAGCATATATTCAGGGGTGTAGTCGAGAGTATACGAAGGTGTATTGCTCAATCTTAGTCATTTGCGCATACTTTCTGCTTCAAGGCATGTAGTACTATATTCAAAACTAGCATATATAACCTGTGAAATTTTTAAGACTAGCGTATACTCTGTGAAAATTTTAAGAATATGGTGTACGCCGTGTGAAATTTTAGGACTTGAGCAGGAAGTTTTTGATAGTCTATTATTGCAACACAGCCCCTGCCCGCTGCAGCCCCTAGTTATTCACCTCTACTTTCTAAACATTTTCTATATATTTTACATCCCTGGAGTTGGTGGCCCCGCATCGTGGAGGTTGTGGGGACATTATCTAAGCCTTTGGTCAAGTGACCTTACATTTGGACCTGTCAAGTGACCTTACATTTACATAGATTACTATCACTAGCGGATCCAGAAGGATCGTTTGGAGGGGGCGGTTCACTTCCTGGAAGATGAGCGTAGCTTCAAGGTGACTAAAATTTTAATTAGCAAGTATGGGACGCATACCAATCCGGGTGGAGGGGGGTGTAAACCTGATTCCCAGAATCCATTTTGGGACCCGAATTTGTGTGTGTGTGTTTTTAAAATGAAAATATGTTCTTTCTTACCGCTTAATGAATTCGTAGATTCATTGGCGCAGTAACAAAAGAACGCAAGTGCATCCTCCCTTACGCTGTATCAATTAAGTAATTACTTTCATAATTTGTTTGTATAAGATTACTCTTTATATTCTTCTTCTCAGTCTACTTAAATATCCATCTAAAACTCTATAAAACGCTTTCTTGAACTTCGTAAATATTCCTTTACGAAAATGGCACACACAGACAGAGATGTTGAAGTATCACATCACAAGGCAGGGACGTACGCAGGGGATGGATCCAGGGAGTCCGGATCCCTTCCATAAAATTTAGATTTTTCGGTAAATTTCGTCTAATTTTGGTGGTGATTTTACAAATTATAATACAATTTATTCTCACTTTAAATTTGGACTCCCTCCCGAAATAGTACAACGTACGTGCTTACCACGAGGTATAAGACATGTAAACTTACTACGTTTTGTTAATTCATGTGGTCTCGGGTTCAATTCCTGGTGGTACAGCCTTGAAAGGAATAACTAACGCCAATAGCACTGGTAAAAAGTGCCCTCGCTTGGACAAATTTCTGATTTTTTTTTAAAATCGCTAAATCCAATGCATCTATTTTAAAACAAATCCTTTCATGGGGTCACTAGCCAAATAATCTCAAAACTGGAATTTTGAACTTCCATTTATGCCAATGGTAAAAGTTCAATGGTTGAACACTTTTCGAATTGCTCTTTTTATATTAATTTGAGGACACTGAGGCCAATGGAAGGATGTTTCAACACATTGGTGTATGAAGCGCCGAGAAAAATGACATCAATGGATGGATATGCATACTCCATTCTCGTGACTCCATGGACGAATATGCATTAAAATAGTTCAATTGGATTCAGGGTTCTCAAATTAGTATGAAAATAGCAATTAGAAATTTATTCAAAAGTAGGCACTTTCCACTAGTGGCAATATCGTTTGTTCTCTGGGCGCATTACAGTGATTCGGATTCCACCTAAAACTGCAGATGTACGTTTCATATAGCATCGGTGCTAAAAGGAACAAGCTTTCTTCATATTTTGTTGATATTGATATTTGGGAGGGGTATCATGGTGAGTTGTGGTATAAGCCTGTAAAGCGCTCACTTCTTTCGATTTGATTCGAGTCCATGATTTTAGCCAAAGTATGATAAACAAAGCATGTATTTCGAAATAATTGAAAGCCACGCATACACCCTGTTTTCATGTGCCTCCCCGAATTGCATGAATTTCTTATTACGGGATTTTCACATGCCTCATCCAGTCTCGGTCGCTTCACCAAAAATGACAACAGAGTCACGTTCTTCAGTTTCTTATTCATCTTCAACACAAACACACACACTAACAGAACCACCGTAAATTAATATATAACGGGTTGAATTTGAAATAGCTATGTTAAAATTACAGTCCACGCAAAAAAGTATTTTATCGCTGTCAATGTAACAGAGTGAGTAGGGCCACATGGTTAAAAGTTATCTTGCCATCTGTTATCTGCCATTAAGCCCCTCCCATTTCTCCTCTGGGTAGATAAATATAGCTTTCCTTTGTTGCGCTAAAGTGATCGCAGGAAAACATGAAGCTTGACCTAAATCTATCGATTTCACTATCCAATAGAATGCGAGGGTATGTTCCGGTCGTCGACTCCTATCTATACATTTTTTTCACTGTCCTATAATCTTTGAACTATAGCGCTATGCGAAGAACATTTCTTGATGGGCAAAATGTTGGATTTTCGATGCGTTTCGTTTTGTGAAACTTAATATTTCACCACTACTTCAATTTGTCAACATTGTTGAGGTTTTCTTAAATATGTGTTCGGAGTGCGGCTCCATAAATCGTACCAAAATCTTCTGATGTATCAAAGGCAAAGAAAACATTTCTATGGTCGGTATAGAACCCAGGATTCACGAGTTGTTGGAAGTTACTGATAAACCTTGACATTATGTATCCATAGAATTGTTCATTTCTGAAGAAAAAGCTTTCAACTTGATTCAATTCATATATTTAACGATGAATATGTCAGGAATTGAATTGCTGGTACGTTCAGGAATTTTTCAATTAAACAGAAGAGAGCAAGAAGACAAATATAGGACACTGTTACAAAAGTGTATGCAAAGGGTATTTTGGTTTGTTGCTTGAGCTTAACGTTCCAAGATAACGACATGGCGGCTAAAGGAGACGTTCACTTACTGATTATAGTAGAATCCGAACCACTTTGTTTTGTTCAAATATACCCCAACTGGAAATCGAACCGGGGACCATGAGCACCGTATAGGGTATTTTGTCCAAGTTCGCCGCTTTTGCAGTGGTATATTGAGTATGTAAAGAAAAAAAGCATTAGACCAGGCTAAGAACAGGTTAGAAATTGGCTCTATTAAGTAATTTGTTAAATTCAGCTTTTAGAAACATAGTATAATTATAGTTATTCCTATAACTACAATAAAATTATATTATACTAGCCTTCGCCTAGGGTGAGGCTTCGCCTCCAGACCCCCAATTTGCTCGGAATACGGGCTCGCCCAATATTGCAAATGCTCATACGTGTTACTATGGCTCAATATTTAGCGTTCTTCCTTCTGTTTCTTTCATATAGAATTGAATTGAGCTAAAACTCTGTCACGAAATTCAAACACCTCGTAAGGCATTTTAGTGAACCACCCCCACCTCTTTTATTACATTTCTCTTTATTCAGGTAAAGATAATTGAAGTTTCGGAACCCGAATTTCATTTTCATATCCTTTTTCTAGGACACAATTTTAAAATATACGTCTTTAGTTCAAAGAGTGAGCCGTCTTACCTTTCTTCCTACAGCTCTTCGTTCAATGAATGAATCATATATTCGCTCTTTTGGGGCTTATGGTGTCTGCCCAAGGAACTAGAGACAAAAGTATTCATAATTCAAATATGTCTGTATTAAGTGCTATTAAATACCACACATTTTGATTAGACTCTGCTAGGCTTGTCACACAAATTGGATCGGTCGTGAAAAGGCAATATTTATATTTGCCAATGATAAATGTTGGAAGTAAAAAGAAAGACCTTTGGGGGGGGCGGTTGCCCCCTCCGCCCCCTCCGTAGATCCGCCAGTGATTACTATTGAGATAAGTGGGTAAAACTGCATTCAGGTTTACACCTATAATTTCATGATTCTTAGTGTTCATCCTCCCGAAGGGGAACTTTCGAAGATGTCCTCAATTCTAACTATAGAGAAACGTTCTCACACAACAGAATAAACATAATTTCAAACCGTTCATGATCTATATTTAGAAAAAAATAGCACTCTACTAACGTAATTTGCTGTTTTGGAAAATATAAGTTTTACTTATGAATATCTGGGAATCAGTCGATCTGTCTGTATTCTGACGTATTAGAGTTAATGTCCCTTTATAATTCATCACCGATGCCAATGCTTAATGGTACGTGAATCTATAGTTTATGGTAGGATCCGAACCACCATAATGCGTTCAAACTTCACTCAATGGGTCGAACCTGAGACTTGCTGCAAAGCAGACATGCTTGCTAGACACTATACTAACTTCTTTTGTATATTTCAATATCATTAACTTTCAGTAATCACCGGTAATCGACCTATAACCAGAGTCGAAGTCCAAGAGGGAGTTATTGAAAATGTTTAATTATCCTAATTTTTATGTAAATATTTCACTTTAGAATATTAGCGTTTAAATACTCCTCTCTCCCATACAACCATTACACACGCTAATACTATGTAACAAGCAGTAACACCTACATATTATCAGGTGCAACATTTAATCAATCAACATATAACATATAAAGCTTATAAAATTTTAATTAGTCAGCTGGATTACATCTTATGAAAAAAGTTGAATAATTTCCACCTTATATGTTAGTTGTTTGACGTAACGTAAGCATGAAGGTAAGCTTAGATCTTTGTTCGAAATTCACATTGAAATGATATTCGCAAAGAATCTTCAGTGGGCTGAATCTCTTTCGTTCCAGGCTGGCTACAAGACTGCGATAATCGTAGGACGTAAAAATGAAGATTTTATTCCCGTCAGAATTTTTAAACTATCCTATCTCTTCAAGTCAATAATTGTCTGTTTTGCATTATTACTTTTCTACCACAGAGCAAAATAATTCAGTCACTCTACTCCTGTTTTAATTATGTATGGCAGCGCGTAACAAATTGTTGCGAGGTCCTGGGCAAGGAAAGTTTGTGATCGCCCTTTCAGTTTTTAATTGCTAATTATAATAAAATTTTTGGAAATCAATTAATCTACACATTTAATTATTTGTGCTAAAGAAAATAAAGGTTTGTTCTCAGACTTTCCGTTCCACCATTTCTTTCATCATCATTCACTTGCAATTTCATTCATCTTCTTTAGCAGTTACATAACTCTGGGGCGCTAAACTAAAGATTTCATCTTTTCTTTCATTACTACAATCTTAAAGTTTGCACGTATTAAAGTTTGCACGACATTATTAATTGTTGAATTGGTGGATTTATAAAAGTCAGTGCTAAATCATTTTAGGCTCGATAATCTTTCCAAGGCCCCTGGAGGCGCTAAGCTCTGAGCGTGCCATTTAGGGAGGATCGGTGGCTCAGCGATAGAGAAATTACCTTTGTTCGAAGGATCGCCTGTTCAATTCCCGTCCAAGTAAGTTCGTGGTGGAGGACATCGTGTTCGTGGGTTTTCTGGGGATTCTCCAGTTTCCTACCACATTCTCATTCAACTATTTCTTTCATCATTCACTTCTGTCTCCTTTAGCATTTAGCTTGCATAATCGTGGGATCTTAAACTTAAGATTTCATTTTTCATTTGCCTTTACGTATTTGTAGTGTAAGGAATGCCTGAGACAACGTTTGAAAGATATCATTTCATAATTGTGGGAATTACTGAAAATAAACTTTCCAACAATGATAGCTGCCAAAAATGAACCAAGACCAAAGTGATAAAGTGCAAAAATTGGCCCCTAAGGTAGTTTCTTAAGACAAAGTTTCATATTTATGGCAATTATTGAAAAAAATTAAAAATTTTAACATTGTTAAGGTAGGACAAATGTATCTCTATTAGTGGTGAATATTAACAATATTTGAGCATCGAAATTAACCTTACAAGCACATTGACACATTTCAGTTTATATTTTAAAATACCAATTAACTTAGATTCACATTCAAATCAATGAAGTCATTCATGTTATAGGTTAGAGTGGGTATATATTTCCGAGTGATAATTCAACAATAGTGTTCTGAAGTATTTTATTTGTTTGCTGACGGAGTTTCAAAATTAAGCTCTTTAGATCTTTCCCTTTGAATTTGTTCAAATTCCTCAGTTACGCTACATACATCAGGGATGGCCAACGTGTTGACTGTCAAATTTTGACAGTCCGTGGCAGTTACTCTACCGCCAATCATCAAACCTTGATTTCACCCTCACCCTCATGAGAGCCGCCCTTGTGTGGCTGAATACTTATGCTTGTATCGTAGTTCAAGGAACATTTTAAAGTAAAGGCATTGGATACTGTTGATAAATGATGTAAACGTCACTATCGACCGAGATCTCCATTGTAACAGTTGTTCCATTTTAGGTGTTCCACAGTAAGTTATACGATGATATGTTTATTTTCCTTTCTTTAGGATGTATGTTAAGCAAAGGCGGATACAGGACGGACTTCTGGTGGGGGTGGTGGGTTGTAATACTGCTACTTAGAGCTACTTTTAAGAGCTCCAAACTCTGGGATGCGTTTTATTTGTATATATAAAATAAAGAAGTTTCCTCTTCTGGGGGGGAGTGATCGCCCCCCCTGGATCCGCCACTGACGATAAGGAAATAATTCAACAAATAGGTTGAATAATTGATGCTCTGATCCTCACGAAGAAGGCCCTCTCGAGGCCTCCTCACCCTCAATTACCCTCGCCCTCAATGATAATAGGGCGAGGGTGCGCGAGGGCGAGGACGAGCTTCGATGGCGAGGGTGAGGGTGCGCGAGGGCGAGGAAAAGCTTCGACGAAAAGGGCGAGGATGTGCGAGGGCCAGGAGAAGCTTCGACAGCGAGGGTGAGGGCGCGCGAGGGCGAGGACAAGCTTCGATGGCGAGGGCGAGGGTGCGCGAGGGCGAGGACAAGTTTTGGCCGCGAGGGCGAGGACAAGCTTCGATGGCGAGGGTGAGAGTGCGCGAGGGCGAGGACAAGCTTCGATGGCGAGAGTGAGGGTGCGCGAGGGCGAGGACAAGTTTTGGCCGCGAGGGCGAGGACAAGCTTCGACGGCGAGGGCGAGGGTGCGCGAGGGCGAGGACAAGTTTCGACAGCGAGGGTAAGGGCGCGCGAGGGCGATGGACAATTCCATTCGCGAGGGCGAGGGTGAACGAGGGTGAGGGCCAACTGCTACTGCGAGGGCGAGGGTGAGTGAGGTCGAAGTAAAATGAACATCTATGCTTTACGAACGACTTTCCTAGATTTGACTGAAACTGTTATGATTGCTCAGAGATACAATGTAAGCGAGAGGGCTGCGGCACATATAACAACTGTGCTTCAGGCAGCTTCAAAGGCTGGAATTATAAGTTCTCAAAAATCTAGCGACATAACATCTGCTTTAACTGTAGACAGGAACAAAATAAGGCGTGCGAAACTTAAACTTGCTCGGAATTTAAAAGAAAGTTCTAGAAATGATGATCCCATTAAAATCCTATACTTTGATGATAGAAGGGATACATACACAGGCATCGTTAGCGAAGAGCACAATCACTTGTGGCTGAACGTAACTTTCAATACGTTGGTCACGTGACACCATCCCCTGGCTCTGCACATGACGAGAACAGAGCTATTTTCGAATACATAATGAACCAACTCAGAGTTGGCTTTGATAAAGTTGAGGTTCTTGGGTGTGATGGAACATACACTAACATGCTTGGAATGGAGTTGTTCTTCGAAAATTAGAGGAACTAACAGGAAAACAAATGCAATGGGCTATTTGTCTCTTGCATTTTAATGAACTGCTGTTCCGAGCTCTCTTCACGCATATTCACGGCGCTTATTCAAGCCCCTATTCTTACACACGTCCCATAATTTCAAAACTACCTAACTGTGAAAAAGATTTCAGTGTTGCTATTCAAATTAATAAAATGTGACTTACCTCATCATAGTCCAGAAGAGCACAGAAAACTCAGTAAAGACCTGAGATGCTTGTTCCAGATATCTCAAGCCATTGACTCCAGAGCATGTCCGGAAGAGCTTGTTTCTATGTTTCCTGGCAAACTAAACAAATCTAGCTGGTTGCCTAGTGCAAAAAAAAAAAAAAAAAAAAAAAAAAAAAAAAAACTAACATTGTATATTGCAACAAAAAAACCTACCAAGAAATTAATAGAAATTGCGACATTCATACTTAGAGTCTGTGTGGTTATGCAATGCCGTATCAGAACATAGTCTTCCATTGCTGATGGTCCTCTCACGTCTTTGAGGCCATTCAAGGTCTACATACTTACCAAGGGAATACCAGGCTGCAATCCGTTCATCCATTCAGACGAATGCATTCTTTGCACTCCCAGAAAATTTCTTCTCGCCATGATGACTGATGGTCGACTTGCTGTCGGACAAGATGCATTACATAAGATTCTTAGTGCTCGAGAATACGAAGCAGGGAATCTCCATAACTCCATTAGATATAACATCATTCCCAGACTGAATTTTGAGGCAAACGATTACACTGCAATGGTCTTTTGGGAAAGCACTGATGTTTCAATAGCTGTAATACCAGTAAGTTCTATAGACGGTACCAAACAAACAGCTCATGGTCAAACTTTCACTTCCTGACAACACTGTGCCAGAATGGTCCTTCACCGTCCATCCGTGCCATACGGTGGCAGTAGAACGGATAGTGAATTTGTCACTGAAGAAGCCTCCCGATTATGTGCCAGTGATGCTAGAGGCGGAATAATCAGGTCAACCTTACTTTCTAGGCAAGCTGCGTCTAAATTTCAATCAAAGTCCCAATTTGTGACAACTTTTCCTGACAGTGACTAATCGGATCAGTTCATCCGGCCCAATATATGGTTGGTTGATTGGATAGGCCTAGCAGAGGAGCCCTAGGTGCAGCCACCTCTACATGGTGGGTTCTGGGTCACTTGGCCAGTCTATATTGGCAGGTAAGCGAGACACTGCACAACCGCTTAACTGTACTGAATTTGCCCCCTTTTCTAGCTCCAGAGGAGGCACCCCTATTTCCCCCAAGGGCATATAACTGGCATTTTTATACTTGAATGACAGTTTTCATAGCAACTGACATGTATTTAACCAAAAATATGTTTACTTTAACAGAACTAAAATTAATGAACAACTTTGGTATTTTTTGCAATTTTCAGGTAAATTTTGAAACTTTGAGGCAATAGTTCTCACAGAAGATATTATCTGATTTGAAAAAAAAATCTATACCTGAAATGTCCATGTGGATTGGCCACTTTTGCCAGGTATTACATTTCATTCCGAGAAAAAAGTGGTAAAACGTTGCACCCTAGTATTACAACCCACCGTCCCCCCAGAAGTCCGTCCTGGAAGTCCCCTGATACATACAGCAAGCTGGAAGTAATTTCTATTTCTCACCAACCACGTTAAAAGAAAGAAAAAAAAGCGCAAAACGTGACCCAATCTCCTACATGGGTGGATGTGATAATGAAACTGATCGTTAATATATATATATATATATATATATATATATATATATATATATATATATATATATATATATATATATATATATATATATATATATATATATATATATATATATATATATATATATATATTGACAGTAACAGTAATAGAAGGGTTACCAACCGTTACGAATAAGCATACTGTCCTTAGAACCTACTGTGTTATGAGAAGAATATTACATTTTTAACATATCTGAATCTAGCTGTGACCTCTGGACGAAAGTTGCTATGAAATTGTTTTTATTTAAGTACTACAGATGTCTAAAGGACAAAAAGCCGTTTGTTTCTGTAAATGTCAAGATTTTTCCTCCTCCATTTTGGTTTGTTGGATGTGAACAAGAACCAGTTTGTAACTGTGTGACATTTCCCACATTTAAACGTAATTGTATTCTCTTTTCGGATTTTTTGGAACTATAAAGTATATAACATATGAAAGCTATGAATACCATTGATCCAATGGTGCCAATATCTCAAAATCGAATTTTCTTGGGCAAGATGCCGTTTGGAAATGGAGGAGTCACATGTTTTTCTGTGCTAGCTTTTGGTTCCCGAAATTATTGAACATCAAATATGAGGTTAGGGCTTACTGAGAAAGGGGAGACAAACCTTTAACAAACTTTTTAGACATTAATTTGAGGTTAAACATGGTTGTTTGTAATAAATATTTGCTAGAATCATTGAAGGACGAACTTTTCCCGCAATAAGAGAACTTATTACTAGTACTTTAATATTAAATTTGTTCAGTTGACACCAGTTTGGACATAAATCTATTCGCAATAGACCGCCATTTTTCAGTGATTACATTTATACAAAGAGGTTATAAAACCATACATATAAAGTATAGTGAAACTTAGATAATGGGACCTCACTGTTGAATAGGTTAAACAATCATAGTCCAAAATAGGATCCTTGACGAATTTTAGAAGCCATGTAATGCATGTTTGCATGGCATTCTTTGTATGCAATTGATTGCTTACAGACAATTACTTATGTCTCAAATAACTTTACCGTAGATAAATAAAACCAAATGATCTGAGTTGTTGATTTACGATATTGTGGTCAACAATGTCAAATGACTTGCAAAAATCTTTATAAATAACATTCCGTTGGTTTCAGAAATCAAGTTTATTTGCTACTAGCAGCGTTCACCCCGCTTCGCTGCGGTCACCCCGGAACGCAATAAACTTTGTTACTTAGATAATTTTTACTTTTTCGCTTTCAAATTGCAGTAAATGTTAAAATTATAGCGCCTGTCATTTATGTTAACCCGCCGAGTCACATGGTCATGCGGGTTGCATATAAATACGTTTATTTTTACCTATGATGAACTAATAACGTATGGACACTTGAATGGTCAATTATCTCAAGACACTGGTAATTAAAAATTAAAGTGATATGATAAAAACCATCTAGGGTCCAAATCCTAATAATCCCCCAAAAATGAAAGAAATTGGTTCAGCCGTATTAGCGTGATGAGTTCACAAAGGATTTGTGCGTTCTCTTTTATATATATAGATAAATGGTTATATTAAAAGATAGGGTATAAATCTATGTCTGCTGTTCTGATAAAGCCAAGTGGTTAAACATATGTGTATATAAAGGGAGTCCCAGGAAGAAGGGGCAATATTTTGGGAAATGGTAGTATGGGTGATTCTAAGCAAAAAAGGTCATATAAACATAGGTCCTAATCTCAACGGTTTGAGAACTACAGGTTTCAAACCATTTTTGACTCTTTGTTGCGTATTGCTCATCCTGTATATACTCTGCAGAGGTGAGACATAGCGAATTTGAAAGGTGATGGAATGGCTTTTCGAATGGAATGGCAACATACGGCAGAGGTATCTTTGGAAGGGAAGCTATTGAGGAAAATTTGGAAAAGTTAAGGTTATTTAAAGAAATTGGATGGCAACACTGATTCTTAAATATCCTTCAATAACTTCTCTTTCAAAGACACCACTGCCACGTATTGCATACCATTTGAAGGGCCATATCATCATCTTTCAAATCCGTTATGTCTTACCTCTGTAGAATAACTACAGGGTGAACAATATGCAATATAAAATGGTTCACAACCTGTAGCTCTGTAACCGTTGAGATTAGGACCCATGTTCATATGAACTTTTTTGCTTAGAATCACCAATACTACCATTTTCCGAAGTATTATCCCTTCCTCCTGGGACACCCTGTATATCACAGTATTTGCTCATAGACTTTAGTGAAAGCTTAAAGATTAGCAATGAGCCTGTTATTCTAAATATCGTTTTTACTACTTTGAGGATTGGTTAAACCAAAGTTCTTTCCATTTACAAGGAAACATAAATATGTTAACGGAAATATTCAATATGAGTTACAGAGCAAAACTGTCAGAATAGCCTCTGCTTATAGAATATTGTACATCATCAGAATTTATTGATTTTTTAAATAGCTTTTTTTAATTACATTTTCAAATCCATGTAGATTGGTTACACTTATGAGAAAGGAATGTAGATGCTCTTATTGATTTATTTCTGTTTGAGCCCATAAATCTTTTGATGGCTGTTATTAACTGATTTCACATCGATAGGAAGTTAAACTTTCAGCGTTTCAAATTACCAACGTGACTTCCCTCAAGAGCTGCCACTGATATTATTATTATTGGCATTATGTTGAATAGTTTCTATTTAATATAAGTTAATTAATTATCCGTGAACTAATAGCATAGAAATTAAATATGCTTATCTCATTTTGAAGTGTAGCATGTATTTAACATCTACTCTTTATGGCTTAATATTTTACAAGCAGCAAACGCAATAATATAATAAGCGTAACCAATATAGTCCTACTGCAGAACGTCATGGTCACGACCTTTCTTATGGCTTCGATGTTGTTTATTCTCTAAATGGAA
Source organism: Thermobia domestica (assembly GCF_964235325.1). Lineage (NCBI taxonomy): Eukaryota > Metazoa > Arthropoda > Insecta > Zygentoma > Lepismatidae > Thermobia > Thermobia domestica. The sequence goes on along the minus strand of NC_137458.1, from coordinate 237,720,767 downwards.
TGTTTACGTTAATGTTATTGGTGTTCATATTTCTATTATGAACTTTTATTGCTACTAAATTGTTTATTGATAATAATTTACGTTTTAAAATGTTCATTTATTACTTCATTATATCATTATAGAAGATATGTAAGTACTCACGGTAATTCTGATAGTCAACAGTCAGGATAATACTTATTGATAGCTGCGCTGCCTGCCTTCCTGACACCAATAGATGTCGCTAGTGTGCAGGGAATTCGCAGATTTAAAACTGTTGTTAGGATTTAATTGCAACTTAACAACCGCATTGTTTCAATTTAATTATTTCACAATAGGATAAGAGCCGTAACTTGTGGGAGCAGGAGGCAACTGTCCCCCAGGGAACCTTTCCGCCTTTCGAGGGGGGCCCACTTTAACACAAAATGTTCTTACTCCATATACGATACGAACACGAAATTATAAATGAAGCATCAAACAGGTTCACTACATTACATAAACGAAACAGCGCACAAAAAGTAAATAAAACAAAAAATTAGCTGTGGGCCCATTTCAGTAAAAAATGTCTACTATTAAAGGCCCTAGAAATAATATTTATTCGTATGGCTTTGAGATTTGTCAATATCGTGCCCTTAATTAATTTGTCATATATTGATCGGGCCCAGGGATATAACTAACGGCCCCGCAGAACTTGCCGTGCGGGAGGGTCCACAAGCTCCGGGGGCCAATAAAGAGTAAGAGAAAGACGGAAAGAGAGGGCCCAAGAATTAGAAAAACAACTTTTTCTACGGGGGGCAAATACGCGTATTAATACTTGTCCCCAAAGAAATCTAAGTTACGGTGCTAGACAAAATGATATTATTATTATTATTATTATTATTATTATTATTATTATTATTATTATTATTATTATTATTATTATTATTTTAATAACACGTATGTAAACAGAGTTTACATTAACGACGACGACCCATGCCTTGCATATCGAACTTCACATCTTCCAGTAAAGGGAAACATCAAGATCTCCCAGTAATGATTGTGAGACCACCACGAAAACCTCGGCGAGAAACAACTCGTCCTCGAAACCGAAAAGTGTCTGCTTCTTCTGAAAACTCTGACGCTTCACCTCCTACAGATTGAGAAGGCTTACAATCATCTGCACGTCCTACATATACCGAGTCCACCGAAGGCTACACCAGGCTCACCAACCTCTACTTTAGCAGTCGACACACCCATTGTAATTCCTATGGAAGGGATTTCTTCAAACTCGGGACTAATCTCCATTCTCTTTACGCAGTTAAAATCTAATTTCCATAACTTCAAATCCTTCTATTTTATGCTGGTACGATATTGCACACGCCTGGATTCACATCAACTTATCAAAACTCAGAACGGCATCACCCTTAAAACAACTAATTCTTCTTCTTCTTCTTCTTCTTCTTCTTCTTCTTCTTCTTATTATTATTATTATTATTATTATTATTATTATTATTATTATTATTATTATTATTATTATTATTATTATTATTATTAAGTATTCTGCTTTTTGGGCAGGTCCTGGGACTAATGAGGATTTCTTTTTTCAATTTTAGATTTGTAAATGTTTCTTCCACTTTTGTCAATCTTCAGCTTCCTCTTTTAACTCCCAATATTTTCTCCTATCTTTCAAATCATCGATCAGCTGTGTCCTTCTTCTTCCTATTCCTCGCTTCCCTTCCATCTTTCCTTCTATGGCGGTGTGAAGAAGACAATTTCTTCGCAAGATGTGTCCAATCCAATTGGCCTTTCTATGAAGGATGGTGGCCAGAAGTGTACTCTTCTCCCCTATCCATTTTAAAACATCTTCGTTTGTTCATCTCTCTGTCCATTTTATCTTCTCCATCTACCTCCAACACCACTGATATTATTATTATTATTATTGGCATTATGTTGATTATGTTATTTCCTCTCCAAATATTTCTTCTCTAACTTCCGAAATGTCCAAGTCTCTGAACCATACAGTCCAATGCTCCATATATAGCACTTCACCAACTTCTTCTTACGTCCAATATTGAGCCTGCTAGTTAAGAGTGATCTTTTCTTGTTGAATGCTTCTTTAGTTATGGTAATTCTTGACCTGATCTCTTTGGTGCAGTAAGCGTCTCTCGTCAAAATACTTCCCAGGTACTTGAAATTATCGACCTCCTCAAGTTCTCCTTGTTGTACTCTGATCCGTAAGAGCGTGTTTCCACGGGATATTGTCATGATTTTCGACTTTTCGATGTTAATTTCCATTCCATACAGTTTTCCAGTGTCAACTATTTTGTCAATCATCTCCTGTAGTCCTTCTTCGGTTTTAGCTATTATAACCTGCATACCTGATCTTGTTAATGATCTGTCCTCGAATCTTGAAGTCTCCAGTTCCCATTAATGCTTCCTTCATTAAACATTCACTGTAAATGTTGAATAATTGGGGCGATAAACTATATCCTTGTGTGACTCCTCTTCCAATCTCCACACTATTGGTTTCTCCTTTATTCAAGCGCAGCTTCACTCGTTGTCCCGCGTACAGGTTTTGAATGAGTCATCGATCTCTCCAGTTGACTCCGATTTCTTTAACTATTTTCAGAAGTTTCGTCCAATTGACTAGCTCGAAAGTTTTTCGCCAGTCGATGAAGCACAAACACAACTCTTCCTTTACATCAAGAATTCTTTCTGATATAATTCTCATCAATCCAATAGCATCTCTGGTACTTTTTCCTTTCCGGAATCCAAATTGATCTTCTTCTAACCTCTCATCTATCTTACTTTCGAGCCGCCGGTTCAGTATGCGTGCAATGACCTTTCCAGTGTGGGAAATCAGGCTAATGGTTCCGTGATCGCTGACTTCTTTGCTTGCATTTTCTTGGGCAATGTAATCATTGTAACATCAAGAAAATCCTTTAACCATTCTCCACTCAACCAACACCTAATTTATAAAGTGAGTCCAGCCAATGTTTAGCACCAACGCAAAGATCCAGTTATTATAGACTTGAAGTCATAAAACACCACCTCCACCTAAGCGTACTCCACTGCTTTCTGTAGTGATCCTTGGTGTCGATCCCTAGGTCACAGAACAAGAAATTTTAGAAGAACTCAAGGCCGATGACATTCAATCTACAAGTGCAATTCGCATTTAAAATACTACAGGTCCAACACACATGGTTCGTTTACTCACCGACGACAAAATTCTCATCGATGATCTGCTTTAAAATGAGGTTTTCATTTAATTGAACTTCTCGCACACCACAACCTATCTCTATACGCTACGGAAAATACTTACAATATATTTCTCATCCGACAAACAAGTGCACTCTTCCAACAGTTTGTCCTCACTGCAAAAGAACTTCATAAAGTTAAAAACTGCACATTACTAAATCAACCTTCTGTTTGCAATACTTGTAATTGCAATTATTCTACTTATTCCTACCAATGTAAAAGGAAGCCTAAAACTCTACCTGACAAACCCGAGACTGTTGTTCCAATACGTCTTCACATGTCCTCTACATCTACCAATGTCTCAACTGGAACTCAAACCCCTCTTCTACCTCCTCCAGCCGTTGAAAACATTCTATAATTTATCACACTAGTGCTACAAAATGTATTTCCATTTCAACGTGATGCTATTCTTACGCACGCCTCAAAAGCTGCATTTGATAGTTTTCATCTTCATATTCCTATGAAGATGAAAAATGGTGACCTAGGCAGCCACCTATTCAGTCCTTTATTCACATTTTCATCTTCACTCTGAATCTAACAATCATGGACAGGATGGACAGGAACAGAAGTAGGAAAGCCGTCAAACTGCTCGTTTGCTACAAACTAATAAAGTTCTGCTCGAAATCATGGCATCATTGCTTAAAGTCGATTGCGTTACGCTCAACGAAACTTTCTTAAAAGCACCTGAGCGTTTTTATTTCCTACATTACCATTTGTTTCGAACTGATCCTCCTCACAATATTGCTCGTGGTGGAGCCGCTATTGCCATTAAGAACTCATTACCTCGTCGTCCTATCGCACCACCATATCCTGATCAATACTCTGAACATGTCATTACAACAGTTTATTTTCCAGCACTTACTCTCACTCAGGCAACTATTTATGTTCGGTCCACTCAACTTTTACCGTATCGTTTTCTTACAAATATGGATCTTAATTTTAAAACTTATGTTGTTCTAGCAGGCATTAATTACCATTCCCGAATTACTACACAGCAACAATGTTTCCAGAACTTTCTGCAAACTACCCGCAGATCCTACATCTTTCTACCACATCAGACTCGGCCTGAAAGTAATACCACACCTGACATTGCCATAATCAGTAATAGTCTATTGACTAAATCTAACGTGGAGGTGCTCAGCTCAATAGTCAGTGATCACTTACCCATTCTTCTTAAAATAATTCCATCTGGTCCTCATTCAGCGGACAAATATTGTACCTATATTTCTGAGCAGCTTCCACCTACAAATACTAATATTGCATCTTTGGATGGCATAGACACCGTCTCAACTTCCTTAAATAAGCTAATCGTCAACGCTATTGAACATGCAGTTCCAAAAAGTAGCTTGCACTCAAATCGGTCTAGTTTACTTCTTTACGCTCTCATACTTCACCGATATCATGGATATTTAAACGAATACAGGAGGACCAAAGATTACAACTTTCTACTGCTTCATCGTCAATTCCAGAGAATGATCAAACATTATATCATCACTCGGAAACTATTAGATTGGCTTACTTCTTGCAACCGATTACGCAATTCAACAAAATTCTGGGACTTATTCTAACTCCTCACTCACCAGAAACACGGATCACAATATCCTATTCATGTTGTTGGCACTGTCCCTACTAGCGATGCAGAGAAAGCAGCAGCTTTTGCAAATCATTTTGAGGACGTTTCCGCCCTTCATTCGGCTCCGCTTTTTACACATCCGTCTGATAGTCACATTACTATTCTTGGCAATCCTACCATACCGTTGTTTACACCTGCCATAGAACATCACCTTGATGCTACTGAACCACTCACAGCTCCCTTTACCAGTAATGATGTTGCCGATGCTCTCTGTAATCACCGTAACATAGCTCCTGGAGCAGATGCTGTAACTTACAACCAAACTCGACAGGCACCGTCGGTATTTCATATTGTCCTAATTCTCCTCTATGCGGCTATTCTTATTACAGGCTTATTCACTACCTTATGGAAACTCGCCAAAATAGTGGTATTCTAAAACCACATAAAGATCCTACCAACATAAGTTCCTATTGACCAATCAGTCTCACAAATGTCTTCAACAAGACATTGGACGGAATTCTGGTCAAACGACTCCACTCTTATCTACATACTTATTCTCTTCTAGAATCTACAGAAGCCGCCACCATCATTTAGTACTACTGATCAACTTTTGAAATTATCTAGCTACGTTATTAACCATTACGTTTGCCTTCTGTACTAGTTTCATTTTATATTGAGTGCTCATTCCATACAGTCTGCCATCAGGGACTCCTCTTCAAGTTGTTACGCATTCAATCGTTAACATACGTCCGACATATAGACAGATTTTTTTTCACCGTTCAGGCTTCACCCAAAACAATCAGGCTTAATCCCACCACTTTGTACTTTGAGCAGGAGTGCAGCAAGACTGTTTTCTTACCCCTACTTTACATCTTATATGTCGCTGATCTACCGCAACCTCAACCACAAATATTTTCTACAATTTGCTGATGGCACTGCATGCGTAGCATTATGCTCCTCAGTGGGTCGTATTAATACTAAATGCAACCGGTAATCGACAAGCTTGTTAGTTGGTGTCTCAAAGGGAAATTGAAAAACTCAAATGATGTTATTTGGACTCGAACGCAACAAATCCAACCATTGTATTATCCAACTCGAAATCCTGAGCGTTTATATCTCACACTCTTAGAATCCTCATTAACCTTACAGAAGAGTATGAAGTATCTTGGGGTCATATTTGACGAACATCTCACTTGGAAAGCTCATCTCTCCAACCTCGAATCTAATTTTCACCGTCAAATCAATTTGTTTCGTAGTTTACGAGGCACCAACTGGGGCCTCAATTCAAGACTGATTCTTCTACACTTACGAGCGTATTGTTCGCTCTGTTCTAATGCATGGAAATATGACCTGGTTGTCAGCTCCATTAAAGTTTTATAACAGATGAAAAGTCCTGGAACGTCATGCTTTACGCCTTGCATACTCTTTACCACTTAGTACTCCAACATAAGAAGTTTATAGCAGCACTGATATACCGACATTTCTATTACATCTCTACCGCCTTCGCTTTCGTTATATCTACCACCGTATCAGAGATGCTCATCCAATTCTCTATTAACTTCTCTAGCAGACTTCAGCCTTATCACGATAATCTTATTCTCAAGTTGATCACTTGCAATTCATGAACGTAAATACGCCACAGATTTCTATAACCCTCTTCGTCGCATTTATAGTCGTCATTCATACATCTATAGGGCATAATCTCATTACTGCACTCCTTCGTTTTCACTAACACGGCTCCAAGCTTCTACCCACGCTCTGAGTAGCCCCAGAGCAGAAAATAACATCCTTGTTTAAGCTAACACATCTCCTTGTTTACGAAACATTATTATTATTATTATTATTATTATTATTATTATTATTATTATTATTATTATTATTATTATTATTATTATTATTATTATTATCAAAGATTTGATAATTCAAATATTGAAACACTAAAATATTCAAATATCTTAAGATGATAAAACGTGTGTCATAGCCGATCAATCGCCACCAAAAATTCTAAAGTAAAATATATATATATATATATATATATATATATATATACACCGTAATTCCAATTCGAAGACCTCCAGATTACTAGTCGAGTGTCTTGACCACTGAACCACGATTACTTCACGCTAAATGATTCATCTTTAGCGTATTTAAGTTTGACTTCTTTGCCTCTACTTATAAATTTCTACGTTATTTTTCTTTTCTTTTTCTTTTCAAAACTTCTGTCGTATTTCTTTTATAATGCTATAAGTTATTAACCTTTGGCATAGTTTATATTAATAACTTGAGTTGTTCTCAAACTTTTGGTTGATGATTTTGTTTCTTCTCCACACCAAACTACAGATATGACAGATTTAATTTTCATACCCAGCTTTTGGTTTCAAAGCAGTCGCCATTAACTGGTAAAACGAAATAAAACTAGTTAGTTCCGTAAATTTTTTAGGTGTACATATATCAGCAAATTTAAAATGAGATTATCATATAGAAAAATGCGAATAGGTTAAGAAAAATATGTTTCGCCGTATAAACCTTAAAAATACTATAAACCGAAATACAGCAAAAATATTATATTACTGCTCATTTGAGTCTATATTAAGATATGGATTAATATTTTGGGGAAATACTGTAAAAAGTAGAGGTATTTTTGTTCTTCAAAAAACTAAAAATTAGAGATATTTTTGTTCTTCAAAAAAGAGTTGTACGAATCCTAGCTGGTGTAGGACCCCGAGAGTCCTGTAGGAAATATTTTAAAGAACTAGCTATACTACCTTTACCATGTTTGTATATATATTGCTTAACACAAGAAAAAAGACTAATTTTCATCCACCAGACCATATAACAGCAATGTACGAAAAGGGAGTAAAGTATGCTGATATTATGCTATACAATAAGTTACCAAACAAATTAAAGGTAATCAAGTCTAATGTTGCATTCAAAAGAAAATTAAAAGAATACCTATTGTCACATTGCTTCTATACAATAGAGGAATATAATAAATTAAATTGTCACAATGTAAAGGTCCATTTATGTATAAGGTATGCTGTAGTATTGGTATAATGATATTTCAAATTACCATAATGTATAAATGTATGAATTATGTTTAACAAATGTGTCTAATATATGTATTGCTTCAATTAACCATGACGAAACCCATGTACTATCGGAAAATTATTTCCAAGTTTGTACAGAATGGAGGATAAATAAAATGAAATGAAATGGAAAAACTTTAGTCCGCCAATATACAAGTTCCTCTAAATTTTTATCAACTGTGAATACGTAGTAAAATACAACTGTTATCAGCTTTGAGTAGAGAAAAGCAAGGGGAAGTGGAGGCTTAAAAAAAAAAAAAAAGAGAGAGAGAGAGAGAGAGAGAGAGAGAGAAAGTTAAGCGAAGGAATACATGATCAACGCTGTCATAAGTCTTCGCCAGGCCTACGGCTAAGGCTTTCGCGGGAACCTGACGAGAATGAAAATACGCGAAACGCTCGCTTTCTTACGAATTTCACTATGTGGCAAAGTTGTAAAAACTTGTGACGAATGTTCGCAATAAAAATCATATCGCTTGTATATGTTCACCTTTGCTTCGTCATAATACTGTACTAACAGATTGGCAGGCAGGTTTAGTTCCCTCTGAATTTTTTGGAATCCATGAGTGTCCACTAAGAATCAAGTTATTTTTCTTCCTTTCTCTTCGGAAGTAGAAGTGAACGTCAGAATAAATAGAAATATCAATAATGTGACAGCAACGATTTAGGTGGTATATGGGAACCTATTGGAAGATGATTTGTCATTACTCATACAAATTCCATTTACTTTTTTATCATACTGATGTGGGGTACCATATAGCGGAAAAATAGAAATGCTACAAAGAAATGTGTCATTTTTTTGAAAATATTATTCTTATAGAGTAGGGTCATTACAGAAGGTTTATTCGAAAACCTCAAAAACACTACAATAACTTTAGATTTGAGATTAAACAACGAGGGGCTTCATTCTGTACCAATCTGCACAAAATTAACAAACCGCAACACAACACAAACCATTTTATAAAGAGTTGTTTGTTGGTTGCTTGATAGAATCCCTTTCAGCAGCGATGCTATATGATATGTGGAGCTACAACTTAAAGCGGAATCCAAACTATATGACCTTAAGCATACGCAACCATAAAGCCAGGAGGAACTCTTGTTAAAGAATTGTGCTGGTGAATCTGTGAAAAAAGTTGCGGAGGATAGGTAACGTCAAAACGTAAAATTTGGCACTGCGTTGACGCAAACCGCTACGGAATGAGGTCCAAAATCAGAAAATACAGTGAAACCTCTACTAACGGACACCTCCCGTAACGGACATATTTTGTAATCCCCAAACACTGTAATAGGAAAAATCATATTGGCAAACCTCTCTAAAACGGACACTCTCTAGTACGGACACGGATAGTATTTTCTGTCTTTTATAGGTATTGTTTACCTCTGTATTACGGACACTTTCTCCAGAAACAAGTTGAAAAATACACTAAAAATACATTTTTAGTAATTCATACATGTGTCACCAAAGAAGCATTGTGACAACATTTTACCTCCTCAACTGTCTACTCAGCAATCCAGACGAAGCATTATCTGTTTAACAACACCCTCATATCCTTTGCTTACATTTCACTCCCACCCAACCTGTTTTAGACACAAAAGTAATTAACAGTTGCCTGCCCTTTGAGATGACACGTTATTCTACTGTCCCTCTGGAATCTCTGACCAAGCAGAAGACAAATTTAGTATCTTTTGCCCTCGGGTACGCATATTGTCTCAAAAAAGACACTACTGGACTCCAATTAACCCACAAATTAAAGGAACATACTGTAAACGTAGTAAGTAGTGATAAGTGTGAAGTGCAGGAAACTAACATCTTATTTCCATGTTGTGTGAAGAACATAGAGTAGGCCTATTGAATGCAGAGGATAATACAGGTTCAGTATCATTTTGGTAATATTCGTAAATACATGATTCATGCAATTATTTTTTCTAATTGGATATCACATTACATTGGATTCTTTACTAATTTACGTAAGGAAATATTGACACCTCTCTAATGGGGCGTTTACACTTGGTCGATTTAGTCGCACGGCTAAATCGACTCGCTGCATTTGCGACTAAATCGAAGCAACTAGGCCGAATCAGATCGATGGATGTGTTCAATTGTTTCAACCGAAATTGAATGCTGCTTGTCGACTCGCTCTCCTCTGGTCGATTCGAAATCGACTGGCAATTTTAAAGATGTCCAAGCAAAAAGTAATCGGTACAATTTGCGGTGTTATAGCAGAAGAAAATAGAATTGACTACAGAAAATAGAACGTCTTTCAATTCAGTTGCTAGTCGATTAGTCGCTTTCGATCAACAAGCGATTAAGTTGAAGTCCTGTTTACACGGTCGATTAAGTTGAAAGTGACGTCAATTCAACTGAATCGAACGCAAATCGACTAAGTGTAAACGCCCCATAAGGCGGACACCTCTCTATAGCGGACAATTTTTGATTCCCTAGGGCTGTCCGCTTTAGAGAGGTTTCATTGTATGTTTTTCAATGTTGCAAAGTGGTAAACGAAAAACCCCTTATTTGCTTTTAGGGGAAAAATTTTTCATGGAACAACGTCAGTAAGACAGACAGATCTCGAGGCAAATCACGTTGGTAAAAATTAACATATGATGCGTGGGTCTGTACTTTAATCCCAGCTCCAACCAAGTGATCTTTGGGGCGGACAAACATCGTGTGTATGCGTTTTCTCGGGGTTCGCCAGTTACCTCCCACTTTCGCCATCTCACTACTATCAGCCATCTCATCATTGTTTCCCTTAATCTTCGTGCATTATTATGGGACGTTAAACTGAAAAAGATAATGATCTGAAAACTAAAGTTTAAGAAAAACATTTCCAACCACAATTTATTGTTATGTATATTTTCTGTATTATTATTATTATTATTATTATTATTATTATTATTATTATTATTATTATTATTATTATTATTATTCAACTAAAACTACTACTACTAATAATAATAATAGTAACTTATTATCAGTCAGTGGTAGCCCTAACCGTCAAATCAATATATGCAACGGGCGAGAGGACGTGTCAATGTACATCTGAAGTATCTTATTGTCGCATACTATGAAGATGAAATGATCTATTTCTAACAAATAGGAACAAAGTTACAAGGGATTGAAAATGTTACTTTCTGTAATTTTTAATTCGAAAATGTACTTAGATAAATATCATATTCAATTAAATAGATAGTTGGTTTCCGATAAACACAAATATCATAATTATGTTTACAGCAATTTGCTACCGGAAATGTGATAAATATGAATAGAGATTACTATTATGTTATATTGCTTATATTGAGGTACTGGAGGGCATTGGCGTCTCTGGCATATAAAATTTGGAAGGGGACATCAAAGGAAATGATTATTATTTATATGTTATTCTGTTGTTAGTAAATAAATTAAATTAAAATAAAATATTGAATATTTCATATTTCGACGCCCATGGTGGAGGGTAACTATTTTTAAAATATTGCTTTTGTCTGCGTCCAAAACACTGCTGCAATAATTTTTGGTAGTTATAATTCCAAATTCTCGCAATTACATAATTTTAGAGAGTATCTCAAACTTTACCAATGTTCATCATATCTCCGGTACGGATTGATATATCAAATTGCTGTAAACGGCATTGTTACTTTTATCCACTGATCTAATATTAAAATTATCCGTAAGTAGGGCTATATACCAGGCGCGCACCTAGAAATTTTCGTTGGGAGAAGTCCAATACTACAAGCCAATAAATTTATGTAGTATTGAACGGGTATTATTCTACATCCGAAAATAGGATATGTAATATTGTAAAATACTTTCATCTGTATTTTCAGAAAAAGACGATAGAACTAGATTGTTTTTATGGGAGAAAGAGTACAAATGAAGTGTAAGTTCAACTTTTTATGCTACATCAATCAATTCCCTTCAAAAATATCTCTAAATGTAAAACATGATATAAAATGTCCCTTAAAATATTTCTTCAAACACTTTTTCAATATTGGGAAATATCAAAGAAAGATGTAACGGCCGATTAAAAAAAAAAAAGTATCATTTTTGGTCCATCATAGGTACCCTTTCAGTCAACGTATGCCTTTGCCCAGCATAGATAATGTTCGAAACTGCATAATTATGCTCTTGTATGATACTAAACAACGTGACAAACATCTTGGCATTTGAAGGCGGCGCTCCGAAGTTCCCTTTAAATGCTGCTAGCAAATGAGAGGCCAGCAGTATTGCCACGTTTATTTTGCACACATCCACGTCTATTTCCTCTCACCTGATCGCGCTGTAGTTTGTCTGCTTAGCCATAGGCACACCCCTTTACCGCTTGGCAACGTCGCGTCAGAGCTTGCGTTTTATTCGTTTAGCTGAAATGCCAAGATGTTTGTTACAGACTTCAGATACACCGGATATCTATATGCTATACAGTTAGGGAAGAAAGCTTTCTGAAAACTGATTCATCGCAATACCAGTTACTTCGGAGCTTAAATGAAAGGGAAACATTACGAATACTAAAACAGGCGTACTGGGTCTGTTAACCCATACCAAGAACTAGAGATCTGCACGGGCTTGGACTTGGGCGGGCCGATACTGATTTCTCTTCAGGTCGGGCCAGGCTGGGGCCGATTAATTGCAATTCTTTAATAATTATTGACTTTCGTTAAACGATAATTGAAATAAAGCCAAACGTTGAAAAAAAGTGCCGGTGAAAAATGTTACAAAGAATGCAATAGCTATTTACAGTTTGTGTTGCTTAGCGGCTCCACTTTCACTATAGAGGATTGCGGGCATAGCGTGGTAAATTGAGCTCTGACCTTGACTTCACTGAACCCAAAATATGACAAGAAGGGGTGGGAAAGTTTTGCCTGTCGCTAAACTATATTGCCATCTTCACTTTATGCTAAAAATCAATTAAGTTAGATTTTGTTACAGGAAATGGAGTTTTTGTTCTCTCGATGACAGTACCATTCGGGAGGCAAGCGTTAGGTTGTGAACCAGAGTTTAGAAAATGTTTCTGAGGGTTAGGTCAAGTTTAATACTAAATTTTGAGAAAGATTGGGGCTCGAGGTAAGTTTAAAAAAATCGGGCCGGGGTCGAGCCAAAAATTTTAAAATTTATCTGGCCCGGACCGGGCTTGGGCCAAGAATTTTTAAAAACTTATCGGGCCGGGCCGGGCTCGGGTCGAAAATCTCCAAAACTTTTCGGGCCCGGGCTGGGCCGGGCCTAGGTACATTTGGGCTGGATTGGGCTCGGGCCGGAAAATTCGGCCCGTGCAGGTCTCTACCAAGAACCTCACTCATAATGAAAAAGAATGATCTGAACTGAAAATAATTAAATCCTCTCCACTGATTTAGTGGCTAGCAAGTGTGCCTTTGGTGTCCTAGTTCCAGGTTCCATTCCCGATGGGAGAGCACAAAACTTAACTCATATTCATTCACCTTCATTAATTATCCTGCTCCTTTAGCCTAAAGGACATAATCGTGGTCATGTCCTTTAGGCTAAACTAAACAATAATAATAATAATTTCATATTATTGTTCTGATTGTGTTTATTGTGCAGACCGAACCACGGTGCAGACGACTCTACCGTGGCGTGTGGCGGCGACAGTCTTCCGAGACCATCACGTGATGAAACTGCAACGCATGCGTGTATATCTGATGGGAAAAGAGGTGGACAAATTACTTCGTGCTTGTGCTTCTATACAAGCGGAGTAAGGAGTGGGTGCGGGTAGTGACTTTGGCTTGCGCGTAGAAAGTAGGAGTGGTAAAAGGTTATTATATTAACCTTTGACCTGAGGAAATGAGGTAATTATGAGAATATATTGTTAAGTATAATACCACCTTACAGAGAAATAATCAAAGGAGGACGTTGCACTCAGGAGAATCATAGTTTGTCTTAGTGTATTGGTTATTGTGTCGTAGTAGTTTTGTTTATTATTGTGCGCGAAAAGGAGGCCAGCAGAATACAAAATAGCCTAATCTAGTGTTGTGATATTGATGTCTTAATTGACAAGAAGATGTACCCATATTATCCCAAGAAGTGTTGGTTAGTTATAATGTGTTAAATGCTTGATTTGTTTAATAATTTTTAAGTGATTTATAAGATTATTATGTCACGTTAATTGGTTTAGTAGATGAAACCTGTTCCTGAACTGAAGTAATGCTGTTCTGTTGTTTGAAAATTTGAATTGTATTATTTGTGTACGCTAATGAATAACAAGTTCCACCGTTTTAGTGGTGTATTCGAAAATTAGTTCCTCTTAAAAGAACAGTCCTTTTAAAAACTAATCACGGTTCTAATGATGAATTGCATATCAACTAATGTCAGCTGATCCACAAAATAGTTTGAACTGAAATGTGTACTATTCAGTTTTTCTATCATTAATATTCAAGGTACCGAGTACATAGAATAACTGAAGTGTGTAAATATTCACGTGTTAATTGTGCTTATGAAGTGGAAATTTAATAGATTTTTTTTTTCTTGTGTGAAACATTTCCTCACAATATGATATAAACAAAGCAGAGTGAACACAGAATGTATGCTGGTTGCCTCGTATTGTGGAGTTCTCGGTTGGTTGGTTTTGGTTGAAGGTTAACGTCCCCTTTCAGCATAATTCAGATCTATAACTCAGCGTCAAATACTAGTTACACAAGATCAAAATTGTCTCCTTCACAATAGGCAATAACAAACATTTAGACGTGGGAGGGGGGAGAGCAACGATTTTTTTCGGGTTTCAAGCCTAGAAATGACCAACCTATGTGGTTACTGTTTGGACAGTAATATAATTTCCTCATATAGCCCAACAGTGTTCTAATTATTTAAAGAACAGATATGTTTCATGAAATCGTAATGCAATAAAGTTCCGTACGTGGTGCCCGTATTAACTACCGTGACATTAACTTAAGAGTCAAGCCTCGTTGCAGCTGTGTACTTTTTTTTTTTTTTCGCAACATCATCTACGACCCATAAATGCTTGTGTGAATTATTGTTGAATACAGGTAGCTTCAGATCAGGAATAGTACACGGTTTAGTTTTGTTACGTTTATTTGGTAAGATTCAGGGTTCGTAATTCTATTGTTGGGTAAGAATACTCTCATGGTTTACAAAATATTCGTTGAAATTAGAAAAACTATCGCGCCTGCAGTAAGCAAGTTCTTTTTCCTATAAAATGATATACTTGATTTTTTTTTTTGGGGGGGGGGTAGAGATATACAGTAATCAGATATTCCTACGATATAATGAGTGGATTGGATCAGAATGTTTAACATCCCTTCCTACACCGAGGCTGTATAAAACGTGGACCTATATATCAGGGTGGAATCCGAACCATCCTAATGTGTTAAAATTTCAAGACTCTCTCACCGAGATTCGATTCTGTGACTTCGTCCACCAAAGGCGCAGCGGGGAGGGCACGTTATAATGAGTTCATGATCAGTGGTGTAATGCTATAATTTTTGGTAGGTATGGACTCGATCGTTTTCAAAAGTATAGCGTATACGCAGGAATAGTTCGCGTCCTTAGAGCGCAAAGGTTCTATGTCCAATTTTAGAAATTTTACAGGAGAGAAAAAATAATGGACATAAGACATAGGAGGACATATGGCATAGGGCAATATTTCATTCATTATTTCTTGTAAATAATAACGATGGCATGTGAAAGAGCACATCACGCGCCATCTATAAGTATAAAAAACTCAATTTTGGAAAAAATTGGACTTAGAACCTGTGCGCTCTAAGGACGCGAGTTAGTGTATGAATACCCAATTTCGGCGTATACGTTTGTTCGTTCATAAATTTAAGGTCAGTATATGCCAAACTATAAAAATTTGAAGTGGGTATACGTCGTATACGCACCGTTACATCCCTGTTCCTGATGTAAATTAAGGTTCTGAAAACAGGCCAAATTTTCGCGAGAGAGAAAGCTATGAAAAATACTCCTTTTTTAGTACTTTCTCTCGAGTTTTGCACCTCGAAAAGGTGGTAAAAAAAAAAAAAAAAAAAAAAAACTTAATGAGATAAATTCCCCATTATTTATAAAACATTCGAGCTGTACGTTCGATATTATACTTAGCCGTAAGGTAACAAGGGACGTTTCGATGTTCCTAATAGATAAGTATGATGTACCGAATAACAAGATGCAACACCCGATAGTTTCTTGTAATAAGAACATAGGTGGTAAGGACCCAAAATATGTGACAAAAAGTACTAAAAATACCGTTAAAAAGGTAAATAATAATAATAATAATAATAATCGAAAACTTAAGAAAAAGCCTGAAAGATTTTTCCAGCTCGTGTATCACTACAAAATACAATTTATAATATGTATTTATACATATGTATACATGTTCCAGTCTGTTCTCAGGCTTCGAGTGCTTCCTAACCAGAAATCAAATGAAGCCCGATGCTTGTCAGTAGTTTGATAGAGCATCCAATATATGTATATATACGCATTGGCCAACATTAATGAGTAAACGAAAGGCAATAACTTGTATTTCTCATAAGATGTACTTGAGGAATTGTATATAGATATACGTGAATCGTTATTGTAGTGTAGTGTGGTCTTTTCTCGTCGCTGTCTACTCCCAGCCTACTATTGTATCAAGTGGTAGTTAATATTTGCCACTGAAAGTCGTTGGTCATGTCTCAGTAACTCCGCCTCAGCTTGTTTTTGCTGGCAATTGAGCAGTTAATTTTGTATGAAAATATTAGAAAAACTTGAAAGGACCTTTCATAATAAGATCTAGTGAATTCGGCCTTTGATCCAAATTGGATCGTTATTGACCCAAAATGTTAGTTCTGACCTAAAATCACCCCCAAAAAAGTTTCGAGACCCTACCACCATCCCTTGCTGAATTATCGTATCATACGTGCTCAAAATTTGATATTTTTCAATTTTTGTGAGGGTGGTCCAAATAATTTAAAAGTTTCACAGATTGTAGATATTATGTAGGTGCAAATGCGAACATTGTTTTAAAAAATCGTAAAATAAAAAAAAATGAATGTTTACGTCGCGTCGCTGATTTTTTTTTTTTTTTTTTTCAAAATGTTATAATACCCTTAGGTACAACATATATTTTTCAGGGTCTGAAAATAATGGCAACGTTGTCATTGTCCTAAAGCGGTCAAAAAACTATGAGAAAACTGTTTTTTTTTTTCAGTTTTAATTTTTTTGACAATGCTTTCATCAGTTTCACACCCTGAAAATATGTTTCACTTAAGAGTATCATATATTTTGAACAAAAAGGAAAAAAAAAAAAAAGCGACGACCTCCCTCAAAGAATCGTAAAAATTTTGAGTGAGGGGACGACTTTTTTTTTTGTTTTGTTTTGTTTGTTTGTTCAAAATGATTTATAAAACCCTTACAAAAAGAGTTAGGTTTCTGGTCTCTTGACATATATGGCCATGTTAGCCCGTCACGTATGAGGGATGACGTCCCTCGCCGATCAATCTATTCATGGAAAAGGAAGGAAGGAAGGATTGGGGAAGAAAGGAAGCATCCTGGGAACTGTATGTTAGGCATTTGCCTGGTGTGAGTGAGGAAATCCCAGGAAAACCTCACTCAGGATGGCTGGCTTGAAATAGCTTTTACACTTTTTCAACCGAGTGGCTCCACTGGAAATCGAACCCGGAACCACTCGCACCAAAGATTAGCGACTACGATGCGCGGGGCCACACATAAAATTGAAAGATTCACAGAGAAAAAAATGCGTAGGTATAGTTTGTAATCACCTTAAACATATTTGCAAATTATGATTTCAAAATATATTTCGGTTTTCTTTTGGAAACACTGAATCATACTTTCTCTTTCTGTGATCACCATTTTGTCGAAACGTATTTCGATTTTCTGTCCGAAAAACGCTGGATTACAATTTTCAGTTCTGTCAAGAGAACCAATTCATAGAAATGTCTTCCGGTTCTATTCTCAAAAGCACAGTGAATTAAAACGTTTATTTAAATTCAGGGATCGGGGTCGAAGATATTTTCAGTTCTGCTGTCGGTAACAACCCTACTAAAAATTATAAGTGAATTCAGACTCAGAATGGCGTGATAGAACTTCTTGAAAGGAAGATAGTTAACGGATACATCAGGGCAAAGAACAAAGAGGTAATTGAGGACTGTAGTGTGTGGAAATTTGCAATTCGATCTTGGCAGGATAGTTTCAGATTATGCTGTGGAAATTGCTTGTCAAGTATTTTTTTCTTCCAGTTCATTATATGAAATAAGTAGTAAAGAAGTGAAACGAATTAATGAAAATGAATGGTGAAATAATTGATGGAAGAATGGGGAAGGAAACTGGAAAACTTAAGAACACATGTTGTCCAAGATAGAAATTGGATAAATGAGGGCTTCTACCATCATTTTTTTTTTTTTTTTTTTTTAGTTTAATGTAGTGCAATTATGCTTCGAGGCTAATAAAATCAATGATGATGATGATAATGAACGAAATGGTAGAATGAAGAAAGTAGAAGGAAACAGGAGAGTCACGAAAAATCCCACACAATGGGTGATATCAATAAAAATAAGTAACTACTCCTGAGAAGTCCTGCTTGAGAATCGGAGTAACTACGCCTGGAGTAATCTCCTCCCTCAATTTCGTATCAATAAAACAAGCCACTACTCAGGTCTAGTCTGCTCCAGATTTATGAACGTTTACTCGCGCTTCCTCTGCACGTAGCACTGAGTCGTATCAATAAAAGAAGTAGTTACTCATTTCTCCCATTCATCGCGCAATTTCGTTGTTTTTAACCTATGGCGTAGTATCTTAAAAGCCATGAAACTTTGACTTAAAAGCCATGAAAGCCGAAACTTTGAAGGTAATTACAGTGAAATGCACCGAAATATCAAATACATCTACGACTGAGACACAAATCCAAAAGAGAATCTGTAATATTCGAGCGAGAATAAAACAAAAATAAAAAAGAAGAAAAAAAACGGGAAAGAAGAAAGTAATACTGAAACCATGGGAATGAACCTATTTGAGCTGATGGATGTTGATTGGAATCCAGCAATATTAAGATTAACACGACAAGCGCATATCACGTGTTGTCCAAGGTCTTTGTAGATTGTTTGGCTTTAAGAACGAAATCAGACACTTGGCTCCTTTGTTTTCTTTTTTAAAAAGTCCAGCCACCCACGTCATAAAACACGTCCATCTGATTGCGTTTTCCACACCATACGTGTCCCCTTTCGCCTTGACATAAACAAAATACATTCTCATGTATACACCCTTTCTATCAACGTTGAGTTGAGTTGATTATTAGTTTAACGTCCTTTTCAGTAGCGTGCCTATATGAGACAGAACCCACTGATTAACTTGGAATCCAAACCACATGAGCTGCCGGGAATCGAACGCGGGTCTCCTATGCCAAAGGCATGTACGCTAACCGCTTAGCCACGAAATAGCTCTTCCTATTAACGTATTACTCTCCAAAATACTAGGTTTCTTTAATGCCACTTGTATATAGTCAAGTGCTCCGATAGCACCCGGAAATGTATATTGTTCTTGCCACTCTACCTTTGCTGTTTGTATATTACGCACACTTCCGGAAACAATCCATTTTCAGGTAGTCATAGACAATACTTTGAGCCACACCAGAATCCCCTGACATTCCGACCTGGAATCCCGGATCACTCACGTAACGCAAGAAAACCAAGGGCACCGATTTCTCTGTAAATTTGGGGGGGGGGGGGAGGGCATTCAGATGCAGAAGGTATATATATCAGGATTTTAAGACAAATTGCACTCTAATTATGCCAAATATTGTATATTCATAAATACAATAGGGGGCCCACATGAGCTTTGGGGAGCCCGGGCCCCCATAGGATCGGCGCCCTTGAAGAAAACCCGCATCTTTTCATCATTACGTAGTCCACCACCCCGAATTTCGGTTGATTCTCCTTTAAAAATGTTGTGCTAATCACTACATTTTCTTTCATAAACTTATAATGCTTTTGGTAATCTCCATTTCCAACATTTCTATGCAGTTTATAAGTTTTTCTACGTAGTAAAACAATCATATACTCTGCCATATTTCGCACGGAGTCACCTATTTAGCTTGCTCCACAAATTTGGAGAAGTTACTAGCATCACAGAGGAGTCTTTGATTTTTATTGATATCAAACGCGGAGTAGTTACTCGGCTCGAGAATAGAGGTGTGATTACTTCAAAAGGGCGGGGCTTCTCCGAGGTCAGCCGAGACGACTAGTGCTCAGTTCTCTTTTTATTGATACCAATGCGAGTAACTACTTCAAAATTGGACGTAATGAGTAACTTCTCCGTTTTATTGATATCACCCAATATGCTTGTCTACCACAAATCCTACTAGGCGAAAGGTGGAATCGAATTAGAGACCCATTAGAATTTTGGGTGTAGAAACTTTTCTTTGAAAGTGTGCAAAGCAAATTGATGTGTTGGTAAAAAGACTTAATGCTTACCCTGAGCTTCCTTGTGTATACGCCTTCGGTGTGGAAGACCCGGATTCAAACTTCGTGATAGGAGCTCATGTGATAGGGATTCCACGTTAAACTGTGTAAGTCCACGTCTCGTATAGGTTCGGTGCTGAAATGGACGCTAAACTCCAAATCAATCAACTATATTTTTCCTGAAAAGTCTTAAAGCGAGTGACATTTTTGGCTTAGTTTGAGCGCTATTTTCCAGCACCGAGACTGTGTGAAGCGTGGAGTTAACAGCTTAGCATAGGATCCAAGGCACATGGATTTCCATTGATAATTGAACCCTCTTGGGCGTCACGGTTTTGTCGCGAACATTTACCATTTAGTCACGACAGAATTATTTAAAACCAGTAAGAGTTCGCAGAATAGATAAAAAAAAGAAAGAAAAAAAAAAAGAAAAATGAAATGAAATATTTGAGTTTTACGTCCAACGGTTATGCCGGTTAAGCTAAAAGAGACGGTGATGATGAGAAATGAGTGAAATGGTGGAATGAAGAAAGTGGCAGGAAATGGGAGAACCCCGAGAAAACCCACGAGTAACTGTGTTTGTCCACCACAAAGTCCACGGCGTGATCGAACCAGGGACCCCAAGCACCGGAGATGAACGCTCTACCACTGAGCCGCCGCGCCCCCCAGAAAGAAAAAAGAGTTCATGGTTATCGTGTGATGTAATTAATTTTCCATTGAAATGGGTAAACTTAAAGGTCTGTTAGTTCGAACTTAACGTGCTGCTTTTTATATTTAGAACGAGAATCCACAATAATCCTAAGGAAAAAGGAAAATTACTCTTTTTTTTTTAATTTTATTGCGACGACTCGGAAGTTCAAGGGGCGATGTTGTCTTACCGCATGTGGATCAACATAATGATATTATCTGCAATTGCAGTAAAGATAATCACGCGAAAAGTATAGTTATTGATGAATCTATGCTGGTACGGCCAGTAATAATCGTTGCAAAGACAACAATACTCGAGGGTCTTATATGCCCTCTCGTACTCCAGTTATTATATAAGATTTTAACCTCACCAATATTTTTTTGAGGTTTCGTAACCGAAAAGTCTTTTAACTTAAAAAAAATCTAATCTCGGCTTATATTTGTAAATATAGGATGTGGATAGCCACTATTAAAGTCACCGTTACCCGTGAAGATGTTAATGGCGTTAGTCCCACGTACACCAATTGTCCACACTTTTATTAGAATAAGAACTTCAATGAATTTTTCTTTAGTATCGTGTCATATAGACCTAACTCATATAGACTTGATTTAAATCTGAATTATATTATTACGGAGATGTAAATTTATGTGATAGTTGTAGGGGACAATATCAGTAAATATCTCAAGAAGTTTTTCCACGACCTAAAGATGAATACACCAAGAGGCTGAATCCTACCACTTGTTAGTGCTGTATGGTTTCCGTTTTGAGGTACTCTTTTGTTCGTAAAATAAGTTGAAAAGTTGATTAATTGTAACCACTCCACGAATCTAATAACAAAATGAAAAAAAAAATTAAATTAAATATTTTTGAGTTTTACGTCCCACGAATATGCCGGTTAGGCTAAAGGAGATGATGAGAGATGAGTGAAATAGTGGAATGAAGAAAGTGGGAGAACCCACGAGCACGGTGTTTGCCTACCACAAAGTCCACACGGCGCAAGCTGGGATCGAAGCAGGAACCCCAAGCACCGGAGGTGAACGCTCTACCACTGAGCCACCGCGCCCCCTAAACGGAAAAGATCTGTTGGTTTCAGAATGGTGATATTAAAAGTAGAATCATGGATTACGCATAACATCACACATCAAAGGAGGGTTAAAAAATGTCCGTCACATAAATCAGTATTTTCTCTCCCAGAAGAGGTAATATTCTTCTCTAATTTGTATCTTCAGTTATCTTAGTTTATAGTTAGTCAACATTTTCTGGGACAAAAAATAATGATTTATGTGGTGGACATTTTTTTAACTCTTCCTTGGTGTGCGGTGTTAGACGTAACTTTTTGGTGTACGTAGGGTTAACGAACTCAGTCGAGATAATGACTCTGGCTCTTCATTACAAAAAGCACAAGTCTCATAGCAAGTTACTTAAAAAAAAAAACCTAAAAGTGAGTTTTTTCAAGTTTGTCACTAAAAGTTACTTTGAGGGGGAGGTAAATTCATTTTTTCGTGTGATTTATGTTTTGCATTGGCAGTTTTCCAAGAAATATATTATAAAAATAAATGGGAAAAGGCAGAAACTTGTTACTTATTATTCTTTTGAAAACTTCAATACTTGCTACCATGTGCAGCTGTGCGGCCACATGTGAACCAAGTCAGCTTTATTCTCACTTCAGCTTTCTCTTCTTTTTTTCTAAAGCACAGTGGGTGGGTGGTGGGTGCTTGAGCTCTCAATGTGTGATTGAGAGCCCTTCTGTGTCTATTCTACCATCTGGAACCGTGCAAATATGTAATTAATAATGAACCTCTAAACACAATTAGTCCAATTTTATTATTATTATTATTATTATTATTATTATTATTATTATTATTATTATCTGACAAACTTAAGTAAAATAAATTTTAATCTTAACATGTTAAAACATTATGTATTTCAGCTATGATCCAGCCGGCCCTATGTTGGTTGAAGAAAAAAATTGTAAAATTCAATTTATGCCTTTAGTTTGGCATCAAGGGTTAAAGTTACTTGTTGATAAGATTTTGGTCACTTTTCAACTATTTAGAAGGAACCAGACCACTATGAACCCTGAAAGGAGAATTCAGAAATTAGCTTTCTTTCAAGGGTTGTCATGTGGAGTAACAGACTGACTTACATTACAGTCTTACAACACTCGCTAGCGTCATCTTAATAACTACATATATGTATCATTAACGTGAAACAGACATCTTATCACGCGAAACGAATACTACTAAATCCTAATGGCTGCCCCTTCGCCTTCAGTGTGCGTAGTATTCCGAATTCCTGTTGGGATTTGAAGTTATTTTACAGCATTCACCTGGCATCTTGAAAACCAGTTGACCATGAGAACTAGAAATAAGAGGTCAATGCTCTGATAGCTTATCACACGTTTGAACATATGCGTCTCACCAGCCAAAACTACACTGGACTGCGTTATCTCAGTTTGTACTTATTCTACGACAGTATTACATCTTCATTATATTTTTGTTCCTTTTTCGTTTCGTGTTACGATCCATGGTTATAAACTAACATGAATGGCATTCCAGATGTTGAATTCGCGCGTGCATTCCTTCAAGTTGTATGTATGTATGATTATGTTGTCTTGCCATAAATTTCTTTTCAGTTTGTTACTTATCCAAAGACGTCCAAACTGTCTGCCAGCAAAGTGGGTGGTTCAAAGAAACAATGCGTTCATAGACATAGTTTATTTTGCGTTCAATAGGCAGCTGCAGGATACGTAAATCTTAAAAGAATGCTAGTCACCAATCACATCTTAACCAGTCCGTACTTTTATCCATTGGAACCGTAGTGGTTCAGTAGTAGAGCGTTTACGTTTGGTTCTGGTTTGATCCTTGCTCCCGCCAAGCACTCTTTGTAGCGGACATACGCCGTGTGTGGGGGTTTTCTCGGAATTCTTTCTCTTATTTCTACTTTCGTCATTCCAGTTACCATCACCATCTCTCTCAGCCTCAGAGCATAACTGTGGAACGTTAAACTATAAGAAAAGAAAATCCATTAAGTAAAAGTCACGTATATGAATCTTCTTTTGTGGGGAGTAGTAGAGGTTGCACTGCCAGATAAGTAACTAGATTTTGTCTCCCCCCCCCCCCTCATAAGAAAGTACCCAGGACCCCCGTCTGACCTCAACATTTCCCTTACAAGTAAGGGACCATATGGTTGTCGCGCAAATCAGATGCAAACATACGCCATCTGATTGAGCATGAAAAGATATGGAGAACACAGAAATTTAAGGTGCTAAGGGCCATCGGGAGCGGAGTGAGGGAAGAGGAAACATTGAATGTCGGCAAAATTGAAGAAAGTCAGGAATGACGGGAAAAGTTAATTTATTGCAAACAGGGAAAGAAAGTCAACCAAAAGAAAGAAACTAAACATAACAAGGTCATCAAGGACGAAGAGAGATCATAATCAGGGTTGGCATCCGGACCACAGTGTTGCCAGCGTTGCATAACATTGATATGGAAAATATAGCACAGTATAGCAATTCATGCATTAGGAAAAATATTAGTAACACAAAAGACAATTGAAAAGACTCTGTACACGTGCGTAAAAAGCTTTAACGCAGTCGTGAGTGAATATTACACCTGCGTGAATACAAATGGAGGAAAATAGAGAACAGTACGCACCATTTGTAGTTTAATTGCAGTTGACGTGAAGATCACGAATGAATGCGTGGTCAACACACAAACATTTCTCGCAGTGAGCACAGCGGATGAAAGCAAGCTGATCACACGCGTCTCTGCAGCATTCCTCTGTGAGTCCTTTTTCAAAGCAATATGCGGAAGGTGTTTCAAACTGTCCAGGATGTTCATTGGAGTAGCCACATTTGAAAAACGCAAAGCGTATCATCTTTTTTAATCGCCTAGAGGAAAACTGGCAATGAACAAATGACTGATGGCGGAGAAAGTTCTCACGTTGCCACACATTAATACTGGGGAACACTAATGTATTTGTGATGAACGATCATCATTATCATCATGGAACGATGCTCCCAAACACTTTCGTTTCTGTGTTATCATGTGTACCCCCTTCACTTTCATATCTATATTTGTTCTCCCTCATGTACATTATTCACTCACGACTATCGTTAAACCTTTTTACGCACGTGTACAGAGTGTTTTCAATTCTCTTTTGTGTTACTAATATTTTTCCTAGTGCATGAATTGCTATACTGTGCTATATTTTCCATATCAATGTTATGCAACGCTGGCAACACTGTGGTCCGGATGGCAACCCTGATTATGATCTTTCTTCGTCCTTGATGCCCTTGTTATGTTTAGTTTCTTTCTTTTGGTTGACTTTCTTTGCCTGTTTGCAATAAATTAACTTTTCCCGTCATTCCTGACTTTCTTCAATTTTGCCGACATTCAATGTTTCCTCTTTCCTCGCTCCGCTCCCTATGGCCCTTAGCACCTTAAATTTCTGTGTTCTCCATATCTTTTCATGCTCAATCAGATGGCGTATGTTTGCATCTGATTTGCGCGACAACCATATGGTCCCTTACTTGTTAGTATTTAGCAAGTAGCTGAACCTGAACCTCGGATTTCATTCATGTCCTCCCTGTGTCTCATGAATGTTAAAGACTTTTGCTGGCATTAATAAGCCAATCTAGAACTTGACGCCACAAAATTGGCTTAGTACCGTACTCGTTTCTCAACCTCCTCATCAAGACACTTATCCACTCATTATAAGTAATGCATGATGCAATGTAATCCTGGGACGTACTGTGACTTTTTTTTTTTTTTTTTTTAATACTCTGCCCTATTCATGTCTGGTTTTATTTCCTCGAGAACAGTCAACAGGTTTGACATACATTATTTGTTGGTATGTAATATAGACAAGCTGGAGGTAATTTTTGTCTGTGTGTTCTCATTGTTCAGTAATTATGTTCTGGAAAACTGCTATTGTGTACATATTTACGGGAAAGGGGCTCAAAGTAGGCACAACCCTTTCCAAATTATGATTTTTAAAAAATGTTAGTATCTATCTTGAAAATAGCCGTTATCACGATTTAAGAGATCATAAAAACTATTTGGAACTCGTTCTTCCTCTAATGAACATTAGCACGCTATTTGAATTTTGTTATTTTTGTGTCTTCATTTTGAAACTACAAGGTAACCAAAAAAATTCTTGCCTTTGACGTCCGATTAATCATATGTTTATAGAGAGGAAACGAAATGACGCGCATGCCTACCAAGCATCGGAAGCTGTTCTAACCATTGATCTTCAATAATACAAACGCATTGCGCACATCCAGCAGTCATAGCTCACCCAGTGTCGAAGAGAAATAGAGGTATCAAAGAGGCTTGTTTGCGTGTTTCTTGTATGAGTTTTAAAGTGGGCTTGTCAGTAGCCGCATCAAGTATCCGCATATGCTAGGCATTTGGGGAGAGTACCGTGGACGAGCGCACCGCCAGACATTGGTTCCAGAAATTCCGTTCGTGAGATGTCAACCTTTCGGATGAACCTCGCCGTGAACAACCACAAGTGTTGGATGACGAGGTCCTGAAGGCAGCCATGGAGGAGGACAGTGGTCGAATGTGTAATGAACTTGCAGAAGGTTCCATGTTTCTGCTGAAACAGTCAGACTGCATCTGCATGAGACAGGGAATTCATACAAAGTAAGCAAATGGTACCCCACATTGTCGGCAGCCAGAAAGGAACAACGAGTGACAGCCTGTTTGTCACCTGAACACACCCATCTTGGATCGCTTTCACACTGGTGACGAAAAGTGGGCCCTCCATGACACTCCCAAGCGTACCGGACGTTGGTTGTCGCCACGTGACCATGTTCCTTACATCTCAAGACCACCTCTGCACCCGCGAAAGGTTATGTTCTCCATATGGTGGAATTGTTATCAAGTGGTACATTACAAGCTCCTTCAACCTGGTCAGGCCATCACTGTTGACCTCTACTCTCAGCAGTTGCAAAGGCTGCACCGTGATTTGCGGCAGAAAGAGACGACATTGGTGAATCACAAGGGTGCTGGTCCTGCGTGTCAACGCCAAGCCATATGTGGCAAAGAGAACCCGGGAGACCCTTCAGCAATTTGACTGACATAGTGTACCATGCACTATATGCACCGGATCTTGCGCCAACAGATTACCACCTATTTCATTCCCTCGACTACCACTTCCGTGAGAGGTCCTTGGCAAATAAGGGAGACCAGCAGATCGCACTCATGGACTTCTTTGCATCCATGACCGCCGAGTTTTATCTCCAGGGTAGTGTGAAACTGCAGGAACGTTGGCAAGAGATGTTGGATGCTGATGGAGGTTACTTCGAAACCTAAAGGTACGTATCGTCCAGTGTATTGCTATTTGTTTATCACTGCTCTAGAACGGCAAGAACGTTTTTGGTAACCTTGTAGTATTTGAACTTGAGCCTAATCCCTAATGGATTTGTGTCAGTGGATTCAGCAACACTATCGGTACTTTCCGTATTTACATTAGTAGGTGGAGGAACGTTATATTCACTATTATTATTTTAATGGCCAAAATTTATGTAAATTTCAAGTTAGATATAAGATTTTGTTTTCTTGTAGGCTCCTTTTCTTTCTTTTCGAAGCACTACTCTCACGGGTTATAAATTAATAAAATAAGTAATTTGAACTTGCTCGCAATGTCACTAAATTGAACTTTTAAATACTGTGCAACAAACCTAACTTTTTCGATCATATATAACCATAAACTGATGAATTGATGGACTTAACTGAATTCAAATTACTGTATTATGACAGAATTGTCTAGTAGCTTGTTGAAACAAACTTATATACTTTGTTTGCGTTTTAGGGAAACGAAGAGATTCACCGTTTACCAAAGTTTTAACAATCAGCCTGAATATCGACTAACTGCAGTCGAAGTGACAGAAAAATAATAGTAAGGAAGTAGTATAGTATTATGTAAGCCTTTTTCCTTGGATCTCTATGTCCTGTGTCTCTTTCTCGTGGGTGTTTCTAAATACAATGATGTTTTGTGATCTGAACTTAACCCGTTCCAGAACCTATTCGGGTTCCAAATCGTTTAAAATCTAAGACAGTTTTTTCCTCTTTAAAATAATTGAAACTGGATTAATCTGTTCCAGGGTTGCATAAACTCGAATTTTCAAAGCGATATTGCCAGTAAATGCATTGGATTTTAAGGTAAAATATTAACATAATATTTGACTAAAAATGAAAGTTAGTAAAATTTAAAATATGAAAATAGCCGAAAATCACACTAGATGCTTGCAATAAAACTTTTAACAACGAAAACTGAACGAGAAAGTGTATGGGTGTCCCGAGCACAGGGAAACATACGTACAAATACACACGAACAACGAGTTGAATGTTTGGATTCCTAAGCAGAATTCGGATTCCGAGTCAAAATTTGGTCGAATTTTTCGTTCGGATCCCAGGCTGTTCGAGTTCTGAGGCGTTCAGATTTCGGATGTATGCAGTATTTCAAAGCTGTTGTTAAGGAGGGCTTAGACATTTCTTCGTGTCTTGATATGCACTACAAGATCGTCGATAAATTCAAGTTCGAAATATAGTCTTCGGGTTCATTTCCTACTCAACTCTCATCAGGAAACAGTTTATTCCGTATTTCTATTACCGTCAACAATTTGAGTTCCAAAAAGTTTCATGGCTAAACGCTAATATTCTTCAAAGTTTTCTCTCTTTATTACACCTGCATAATGTTGTAAAGGCTTGGGAAAGAACGGAAATTTTGGGTAAAAAAGGCCTTTTTTATCGTTTTTTCCTAACTTCGAAAAAAACGGAAAATTTGGTAAAAATTGAAATTTTCTAATATTTCGCTACATTATGCGTTTAAAATGAAAACTATTTTATATTTACTAGTTTACAGTTAAGATCATTGAAAACTTAAGTTTTTTGTATTAGAATACGGAAAATTTGTGGCAACAAATGTATGTCGACCACTCATCCAAACACTTTAAATTTAGCACCGCGATAGAATGGAGTTATGGCTACAAAAGTTACTAAAATGTAATTCTATTTGGATTAAATAATGTAGATACATTTAAATTATCTTAAGCAATCTTATGAAGTTCCTGCGTTATGGCAAGGAAATGTTAAAATAACGGGGCCAGAATCATTTTAGTTAATACTGGTATGTTAAAGTCAAATGTATATCTTATGGAGGTATGTATCATCCTTGTGCTGTGTAAACTTTCCGGAAATTTTGAACCCATTTGGAAAAAAATCTTTGTTCGGAAGTATTGGCGAAAACCGGAAAATATAATTTAAAAACTACTTCTTCGCCTGATGCTAATCTTATTTGCTGTAACGTGTCTGCAGCATATATACAACGTATTTCGCTAGCAGGAAAAACACTTAAAGCAACAGCTTTTTAATTTTACTTTTTATTTTTCTGATTTCTGCTAAAAATCTCTCTTTATTATTTGTATATTTTTCGAACAACTCAAAGAGAGAGATGATCTTATTACACACACACACACCGCACAAGTGAGTAAATTTGAGCAGCGAGAAATATAAAAAAATTAAAATGTGAAACTTGCGTTCGTTATTATTAAAGACTAGCAGAATACCTGTTCTTCGCACGAGAAGAATAAGTTTCATTTTGGACATAAAGGGTATCAAAACTGTCACCAATGAACTTAGAGGTTGATGAAAAAGGCTTACATGCACTAAGATGTTCTAGGAGTGGAGGTCGAATTTCTCGTCATGGAGAGCTGATTAATATAATAAGACGAGCCCTTGCCAGCATTGATGTTCCAAATATTTTAGAACCATCTGGAATGTCCCGAGATGATGGGAAACGACCAGATGTAGTGACATTAATCCCTTGGAAAATGGGGCAACGACTGGTATGGGACGTCACCTGTGTAGACACATTTGCAGCTTCCCATTTAGCTTCATCATGTAAAGAGGCCGGAAATGCTGCTGAGACTGCCTATAAGCGGAAAAACACGAAATATTCCAAATTAAAAGAAGATCATATGTTTGTTGCCTTTGCTACGGAAACCATGGAAGCTTTTAGCAAGGAAGCTAGGGAATTCCTAAAGGAAATCGGATTGAAATTAAATCTGAAGACAGGAGATCCAAGGAGTGCACAATTTTTATTTCAACGCATTAGTCTAGCAATTCAGCGAGGTAATGCAGTTAGCATTTTAAGTTCCTTCCCTTCTTCTAAAATGGAAGAAATTTTTTATTTGAAATGAACCAGAAATTGTGAACATTTTGGCCTGAAAATTTTGTAAACTATTTAAGTTTTGTTAGCTCCATGATATTTCTCATGCTACTTCCAAAGATGAGGAAGATGTACTTATTCGTTCTTCTCAATTATGAATAGCCTAGTTTCTAGATTTTACATTTCAAACAAAAGAATTAGTGTAATGTATCTTCTGTCCATAATTGTCTATGACAACCATTTGTTTCTGTGGTAATGAATTTTCAATATTAAAAAAAAAAAAATCAAATACTACTTCTAGACTGAAACAATGTATGGATACAAGCCACTAAGAACTGTTCTAGTGCGCACATTCATTTATTTCTCAGCAAAGGAAAATTTGTATTTTTTTCGCTTAATAAATACACTATATATATATATGTATCATAAAATTGAAAGTCACTATGTTTGTGAATCTTATTCTCTTGAACCGCCCGACCGATCTCGATCAAATTTTCATCGTAGATGCGGTTATGGCCTGTTAGTGTTTTTAGCTATTTACTTTGACGGTAGAACTTAGGGGAGGGGGAGGAGGAAGACAGAAAAAATAAATAATACTTAATAACTCTTGAACCACCCGACCGATCTTGATCAAATTTTCAATGTAGATGAGGTTTGGACTTGGCATGATTATCATCATTTCACTTTGACGGAGCAACGTAGGGGAGTGGGTGGAGGGAGAGATATACAAAAAACAATAAATATAAAAATAAAAGTGACTATATTCGTGAATTAATAACTTTTGAACCACCCGATCGATCTCAATCAAATTTTCAACATATATGAAGTTCAAACCTGGGAAGTTTATTATTATTTCATTTTGACAGTAGATCTTACGGGCGGGGAGGAGGGGAAATATATGAAAATGAATAAAACTTAATAACTCTTGAATCACCGATCTCAATCAAACTTTCAACACAGATAAGGTTCGTTCCTGGTCTGTTTTCTCCACTTCACTTTTGCAGTGCAATAAAGAGGTGGGGGAGGGGGAGATATATGTCAAAAAAGTAAAACTAAAAGTGATTTTCTTTGTGACTTCATCACATTTAAACCACCCGACCGATCTTAACTAAATTTTCAACATAGATGAGGTTCAGACTTGAGGTGGTTTTTATCATATCACTTTAACGGTAGAACTTAGGGGGACAGATATATAAAAATAAGTAAAACTTAATAAGTCTTGAACCACCCAACCGATCTCGATCAAATTTTCAACATAGATGACGTTCGGACTTGGGATAATTTTTAACATTTAACTTTGACGGTGCAACGTAGGGGAGAGGGAGGCGGAGATATATGTAAAAAAAAAAAAGTGGAAGTGACTGTCTATTTGATTTCACTCTTGAATCATCTGACCGATCTCGATCAAATTTTCAACTTAGATGAGGTTCGGGCCTGGGATGGTATTTGTCTATTCACTTTGACGATAGAACTTAAGGGAGGAGGTAGGAGGGGGAGATATAAAAATAAATAAAACTTGATAACTTGAACCACCGGACCGATCTCGATCAAATTTCCAACCTAGATGAAGTTCGAACATGAAATGATTTTTGTCATATCACTTTGACTACCAGTATGCAACTTAAACGAGGGGAAAGACATTTACAAATGATCGAAAATGAACGATATTAGTGATGAATCTATAGTTTTTGAGGTCGCTGAGATGAACAGTGACACTTCTGATGCCATTTAAATCCAAATTCAGCACCGCAAAAATTGTGGGAGGGGATATAAAAGGCGGGGCGAACTTCAAGAAATGTAAACAGAGGCTTTTGTCTCTAGTTCTAAAAGTTGATATAGGTAAAGATAATTTCGTATGTAAAATTTCAGATTTTTATCTTTTGATTTAAGGGTCCCAACTTTGAGTTAACAATGAAGCTATTATTGGCATATGATAAAAAGTAATTTTTTTTCTGTTCAGTAGGTTTATTCTAAAACATGCATTAATTTTTTAAAAGAAGTATTACTTAATTATCTGCTTTCAGAAACGCATGCTTAGTATCCAAATTTCCTTCTTGATTCCTCGGATGAAGCAATCATTCCATGTCTGGCTTTATGACCAAAAACTTTTGTGGAAACCCTGGAAACTTCTTTTACGACTCGTTCAACTGCTTGTGAATGACATTGAATTCCTGTAAATTCCAGTGGTCCTATTTCAATCTTTGCCAGCAATTCTTCATCTGGCATTGAGTTTACAAGTGGAGGTGGCGTTGTGATGGAAGCAGTGATGAAAATTTTCCGATTCATAAAAACATACTCCACTTATTCCTACATCGTTGTTTAGTCGTGATGTGAGGTGGAAAAATTTTCCGGTAAATTTTCCCTCTTAACAAATATCAGTGATCAAGTAACAATTCCTCAGTATTCATAAAATTGATTGAAATCATGTATAGAAATGTTAAAAAGTGAAATATCATTTAAAGAACCCGAAAATTTTAATGGTTCACACAATTTCCAGCTTGTTTGGTCGTTCTTGCAACAACAATCTTGTCTACTGCATCTTTTCTTACTTCAATGTCGGGATCTGCAAGAGCTGCAAGAAGAATATTTTCACTGTGGGCAAAATAACAATTTAACTTTAGAGATCTTATTGCAGCTTCCTTCATCTCACTATCGGGTAAATTTCTAACTTTCTCCAAAATAAAATGGAAGTTACGTGATCCATCAGTGCAGTTGGAATGGGTTTTTATCTCGAACCAACTTGGAGTATACACTCTAACGATGTAGGTTACAAGCTGCAATAGGTTTTTGGACGGATTACTTGTGCTCATGAACAAACGAAGGGTTCGATTGGCGAGTGTCAACCACCTGGCGTGATTAAGAGCACCTGGAGAAGCAGTTTGTAAAAATTTTATAACAGCAGCATCAGCGTTGTCCTTTCCCTTTTGTACTGCGATGCAAGTCTTCATTAAATACTTTTGATCAGCGCTAAAAGCTTTTGTGATATTCACACAAAATTCCTTGACATTTCCAGTGACGGGCTGGAAATCAACTATTGGAACATCCCGTGGATCAAAACGTAGCATCTTTCCGATATGCCCCGAAAATCCCTTTGGACCAGTTGTTTTGCCATCAATATTTTAAAAAATTTCTCTTAGTGGAAGCTCATTCAGATGCAATATACAAATGAGCCACTGTAAAGGTCGATTTAAAGCTGTTTCCAGTCGATGTATAATTCCAGAATGTTCGCCGGTGTTTGTATTTGTTCCATCACATACCACAGCACGCAAAGTAGCTGTCGAATCCGTGTCACGTATAACAGAGAGTATTTCATTTGAAATATCTTCTGCTTTGCCACTTTGTGGAGCAATATGATCCACGTATTGCTTGCTCACTAGGATATGCAATAATAACGTAGTGATCCTCCTCCTTTGTTAGTTGTCCTCCATCTGGTCCAAATAGTCTGGTTTCATCTATGCGCCCATCAAAACCAACACAAATTAGCCTGCGCAAGTCAAACAAACGAGATTCTGCTCCCTTGTCTCTCCAATAAATTCGCTGTCTCCGCAACTTTGTTGGTTCTAGTATATTTCCGGTTTATCCAGTTTCAGGTCTTTCAGGCATGCATTAATTAATTTGCAAGCATCTCGGTTACTAACGCCAGTTCTTTCCATCATTTGGTTTAAGTGTGGGTACTGATGCCTATTTTGTGCTGGCCGTTTTTCGGAATCTGTGTCTTCAGAGTCGGATGTGTTTGCTTCATAAGGTGATTCATCTTCCAAGGCCACACCACTTGCTTCATTTGCTTCCATAAAGTTCAACTGACAGGCAGTAGTTTTAGTCGTAGTTAGGCTTTGCAAATGCTTTTTCCTAAACCGCTCTTCCTGGTCCGTCCTCTCTGCTTTTTTTCTGAAGTGAACTCGAAACAATCTTGTCAATCGAACCGATTACCATTTTCCGACCCGAAGTCTGATCTACCCAGAAATTCCACTCAATTTGTGGTACTTTTATGGCGCATTTACACAACTGTCTGCCCATTATTTTGTTTCTAACACAATTGCAAGTACAGATATCAAATACTTGTTTGAAATTATTGAAGTCCGCTTTGAATGTAAATGATGTGCGCCTTGCTGGTGGATATTTGGTAAAAACTTGTTGCAAGTTTTAGAATAAAACTGCGTTAATTGCATCGAACTAACATTTATTTTAAGCAAAACAAGAGAAAAATGAAAATATGTATAAACTATAATTAAAATATGTGGTAAGGAAATTCTGCAACTACACGCAAAACCTTTTGTTTTACAAAATTACACTGACATTTGTGGTGCCATCTAGCGAGAAATTGGAAAATTACAAAATAATAAAATTACTGAATCAGATTCCAGTTGCGACCAGTAGAAGTGTGATTTTTTTAGGAATCATACTGAAAGTGTGCTTAGCACATACAAGAGCAGCGATCTTCATTAAATTTGCATCAATTAATTTTTTTGCCCCGCCCAAATATATATATAATCAAAATGACCAATATCAGTGTCGAATTTATATTTTTGAGGTCGCTGAGATGAACAATGACACTTCCGATACCGTGGCCCGTAACATGGGGAGGAGAGGGGATATATAAAAATCATCGAAAATGACCAATATCAAGGAGCACTTTAGTAATAGTGAAAAGTGACTGACTCATGAAACAAATTACTGTTTTTTCTTAATATAACGCAGCGAAGCAGTTTATTTATTTATTTATTTATTACAAAAGCCTTTTTTCTCAGTGACATATCCGTAATGCGAACAGATCGTTTTGACCTTAGAATATTATATAAATTATTATGAAACAGAACCCTCCCGTTTACGAACACGAACAATCTTATTTTTCCTCCAGCGTTTTAATAACACCTTAATAATGGATAGGAACTATTCTCAGTTCGTACGTTTTAGTGGAAATAAATCTGCAGTACAGTGCAATAGACAGAAAATCCCTTCCTCACAGGATGTCTTTGTTATAAATCAATAGACTGTTAAGCCACTACACAACAGTTAACGAGGTGAACTTGAAGCAATTCTTTTCTGTATTTACAATAAATTTTCAATATTTAATAATAATTTTGCGTATTCTTTTTGCGTTGCTTTTACGTTCAGAATATTTAGCGTGCAAATTAA
Organism: Thermobia domestica; assembly: GCF_964235325.1. NCBI lineage: Eukaryota > Metazoa > Arthropoda > Insecta > Zygentoma > Lepismatidae > Thermobia > Thermobia domestica. Next base: position 237,685,486 of record NC_137458.1, on the reverse strand, counting down.
AGATTTGTATAATGAGAATGACATATATGTATACTTGAGAAGAAAATGATTTCAAAAGCAGTATATTTTGCATTCCGTGTAAACACACCCATCAGTGAACATTTGTTTCTTGACAAGTTGATATCCTCTCATTTCCCTTAGAAATTTAAATTCTGAATACAAATTTCGGCATTAGTATATATTTACATGTACTCTGTATAACTGTCATACTTACTGTATATTACATACAATTACCGCATGAGCTGTGGGTAATCTAAATATGTGAATCTCTCGGTAAGGAATACCTCTCATTTATGAACAAATGATCGTGTATCAACAGTGTTCGCTATTCAGTGGTTTCACTGTATTTAGAAGTCATGGTAATTTGTGTTGCGTACAACTTATAAAAATAAAATATTCTTTCAGGTGGAACTGTTAAGCTAAAGAAAGAAAAGGCCAAAATGGATGTTGTCATTTCTCACATCAAACGATCACCCATCTCACACTTGCTTCTGGCAATCACATTCTTCACCTCAGGATTGATCATTAACTGCACGCAGGCCTTGATGTGGATTACAATTCGTCCATGCAGCAAGTATCTCTATCGGAAATTGAACTACTACTTGTCATACTCCCTGAACAGTCGTAAGTATTGTCTTCTTAGCATTTAAAGCTTAATTCAGAACTGTTAATATTAACGCACAAGACAGGAGGACTAGCATATTAGTATTATTTTCATACGTATCTGTTAAATCCTATATGATTTGTATTATTCCTAATTTGTGCATAAAAATACTTAGGAATAGTACATTAATTTTGTCTTAATACATAAAGCAGGGGTTCATTTCATAGTACCAGTAATCTGACATATTTACTTTATTATTATTATTATTAATTAATTTATTTATTTATTTATTTTTCAAGTTTCTCAACTTAAAGTAATGAAGTGTCAAAAGCATAATTTTCTCATCTTGGACAATTAGTGAAGTTCAGTGTTTGAATTGTCTTGCGTGAGGGGTAGGCGCAAAACTTTCACATTACTTCGAAGAGTTAATTAGTCATTGCTTGCAAATTCTTGTGGTTGGTTTGAAATTTTCTTTTTCAGCCGTTATATTTATAATTATTTTAATTTTGTCTTGTTTTATTTATTTAATGTATGTATTATATTTTATTTTCATACAGAATTTACATTTAATGTGTAGATCTCAAGCTCAAATGGTTTCGTAATTTCTGAAACATCTGAGATCCCACTTGCCAAGTATGTTGCGTATTAGGTAACAAATTTTCCCCCTGATTTTCGCAAAAATGCTGAAAATTTTAAATTCTGCTATAAACTATCGGTAAATGCATAACGCAGAACTCAATATGCATTGCAGAAGAAATTACGATAATTAAACAGAAAAGTATTGGCAGGACATATCACTTCCGTGGAGTAAATACAATTTTAATGGAGATTCTCCTAGGAAATAGACTTTTGGGTGGATAATAGAAGAGGGAAAGGGTAATATAAAGCAAGATGTTAGGGAGATAGGTTATAACAATCCTGTTACTTAGAGGCAATAGGATGTATATCAAATATTATAACAAAAATTATATACTCACCTAAACATCCAAGTAGCAATCCGAACGCAGTCGTTTCAGCAACAAGTTTTCACCATCCTCAGTGCGTATCCCTTAATAAAAATATGTTGCTTGAAGAACCATGCATTTTGATTAATTCCTTCAGTAGAGAAATAATGCAGTATATGTAATTCTTGAAGTATTGGTGTTAAATTTCCTTGTTAGTGTAGGCCAGGTTTTTTTAAAGGAGGGAGCCAAAGAAAAGAGGAAAATCTTTACGTGATCCAACATTATTTATTAAAAACAACAGTGGTATATTGTACAGAATTCTTGTAATATTAAGCCCTGTTAATGATTGAAGATTTGAACAATTATGAAAGAAGAATCTGATAAATGTAACTGTAAATGCATGTTCTAAAAGTTTTTCATAATCTTATTCGAGTTCGAGTGTACTGATTGTCAGAAGTGAAGGTAAATTCGTCAGATTAGAATTCATGTCGCGGGCTGGATGCAACCTTTCAGGGGGCAGCGAGTAGCCCGCAGACTGTAGTTTGCCCTTCCCTGACCTATGTTATCTTCTTGCGCGCAAAATTTTAACTTTAATGTTACATTTTTTTTATTTATTATTTATTATTATTATTTCAATTCTGAGTACCGGTAATGAGAAAGCAGCACAGGCTTTATAACCAACGAAAATTAAAAGCATTGTTTTACGAGGTGCACACCAAAAGTATATGGCACTTTGTTCTAAAGTCCACATTTTGTCATTTCAGAAAAGCAATGGCACCATCGGAGACTTCCATTCTTCCTCTCTAAGCAATGCAGGGTTTGTTTATTAGGTGGCATCAGTTGAGTCACAGTAAGACATGTTTCTGATAGTGCCCGAAGACATGAAATTTTCGGTTGAAGAGCAACGGATAGTTATGAAATTCCTCACCGTAGGTGGATGTTGTGTAATCGATATTCATCACCAATTGGAGGGTGTGTGTGATGATAGAAAACATTGTTAGGAAGTGGTACGAGGGTTCAGACCGGGGCGAACGAGTATGAAAGATGAGCAGAGGTCTGGACATCCAAAATCAGCGTCAATTGACACTAACATTGCTCGTGTTGAAATTTCATCCTGGAAGATAGGAGTATCACCATTCAGGAGATTTGTGATATATTGGGGTTAACGATGCGAACAGTAGAACGAATACTTATAAACGAACTGGGCCTTGCTTAATGACGATGAAAAAGAGGCAAGGATTCCATTGTTACAAATTTGACACGCTTCAAAAAGAGAGGGACGTAATTTCTTGGGAAGTATTTTGACAATGGATGAATCACAGATTCCATTGTTCAATCCAGAACCAAAAAGACAGTCGGTGCATTGGAAACACACAGACCCCTTCCCCCCCCCCCCAAAAAAAAAAGTGAAGTGGCGTCCAATGTCAAGATACTGTACGCTGTCTTCTAGGATTCCCAGGGAATGATATTGTTCCACAGTTCCTAAAAGTCGTACAATTACGGGTGAGTATTTTTCTATACAAAAGTTTGGCCAAATTGAGTGAGAAATGACCACAAACGGTCAATGGCAATTTCATCCTACACATGGGGACAGTGTACCGCCACCCTGTGCTAATGTTGTGACGTCATTCTTGGCTGACCACGGTATTGAACTTCTGCCACTCCCGAAGTGGTGAGTAGGGCGGGTGGAAATTGCCATTTATCATTTGTGGTCGTTTCTCCGTCAATTTGGGCAAAAATTCTGTATTCAAAAGTGTACGAAAATACTCGCCGTAATTGTATGACTTTTGGTTCCCAAATCTCCAGGATTTTCTTCGTGGACGCCATTATGCCAGTAGATCATCCCTGGGAAGTGCTGTTTTCCAGTATCTGAACCATACCCTCAAAAATGACTATGCTACATGCTACATAAATTGGACGAAGCGATGGCAACTGTATATCAATAAAGAGAGTTTGTTTAGAAATAGACACGAGTTAGTTCCCTATATTTCCAGGTAGTGTAATGTATATAATGTCTTGTGCGTAATTTTGACCTATTCAAATATATATAAGGTTAACCCGTAAACGCTGTATATAGATTCAGTGTTTCAAGAAAGGCTTCCTATGCCTTTTTCCTCCTGTTTAAAAACTCAAATTAGTAAATATCTTTCATTTTCGAACTCACAAAGGTAAAAACGATAACGGATACGATCGGTCTTGTATCGGGTGAATGTTTATATATATATATATATATATATATATATATATATATATATATATATATATATATATATATATATATATATATAATGTTTAATCTATCTCAAAACGCCCTCCTAACTTTTAAACTAATAGATAAATCTTAAATGTAGTATGTGCAAATATCGAGAGGGGAGGGGAGACAATTTTGACAATCTATAATACCAACACGCATTAACGGTAACCCAATATAAAGTTGTATTTCTACTTTCGAATGAAATTCAACACTCATCTCAGTCATTTTGGGCATTTTATTTTTCATGTCTTCTCACCTTCCATCCCGATTAGGGTTGAACTTGAACTTGAAGGCATCAGAAATGTTATTATTCATCTCAGTGACCCCGAAAAAGTATGGTTTCGACAGTAATATCGGTCTTGTACAATTATCTTACATGTAACTCCTTCCCACTAAAACCCTAGGAGCGCTAAGAGCGTTGTATCCCCGCTAGGGGCAGAACTTGAATTGAAACGACATCGAGAGTGTCACTATTATTCTCAGCGAACTCGAAAGCTGAATTCGACACTAATGTCGTTCATTTTTTATTACTTTTATACAGAATGACACACGGGAGACGGACGGTTTTGAACTGCGTTGTACTGAGAGTGCGGTGGTGGGAGGTGGTCGTGGTGGGAATAGTTCTGCTCTACACAAGACGCCATTTCATTTACTCAGTCACTATGGAGCAGTGGGACTTGCAACGTCGATTGTTTGTCTATGACAGTTTCGTGAGAAGTGGTGAGTCTATTACAGCTACGCAGCGATTGTTTCGTTTAATGTCGGTCGACATGGAGCTGTTACGAGCCGTAACACAATCCTCAGATGGATGAAAAACTTCAGATAGAGTAGACGTCATGCTAGTGAGCTACGAATCAATCGTGAATCGGTTAGACGAGTTTTGTATAAAGAATTAAAATTCCATCCCTACAAAATGCTCATTGTCCAACAACTTAAGGCAACTGATTTTGCTGTACGCGAAGACTTTGCTTACAGAATGCAAGTGATTTTGGGATCGAATGAAAATGCAATTTTATTGATGAGCGATGACGCTCATTTCAATTTAAACGGGACCGTGAATAAGCAAAATTTACGTTACTGGGCTTTAGAGCATCCACACCTTATCCACCAGCGTCCTCTACACTCTGAAAAAGTAAAAGTCTGGTGTTCTTTTGGCTCTGTTGGCATTTTATTGGACCTTATATTTTCGAAGAGAACGGGGCCACAGTTACTGTTAATTCGGCTCGATATATTCGTATGCTTGAAACATTCTTGAAACCAGAACTAAGAAGACGACGAATCCCCTTAAAACGTGTTTGGTTCCAGCAGGATGGGGCAACATCACACACCGCGAACACTTCAATGACAGTTTTTAGACGCATGTTTCCTGGACAGATTATCTCACGTTTTGGCAATGTTCCTTGGCCTCCCAGGTCTCCCGACTTACCAGTGTGTGACTTTTTTCTGTGGGGGTACCTTAAGAGCTGTGTCTATAACCACAAACAACAAATTTTGGACGAGTTGAAGAATGCAATCATTCAAGAAATTGCTGCCATCCCCGCAGAGATGTTAGTCCGTGTGATAAAGGATTTTGAGAAGAGACTTGAGTCATGCATTCGAAATGATGGATATCACGTTGACGTCATTATTTTTCACAAATAACTGAAATAGCAGGTAATTAGCTTTGTTAACTAAAATGGCAAATAATGAGCTTTGATTTTGTGTAAATAAACATGCATTAATTTTCAAATTGGCTGAGTATTATTTCATTAAAAACCGTCCATCTCCCGTGTGTCACCCTGTATGTCACTCCTTCCCACCCCCTAGGAATTGTAGGGATGTGGAAGCTCCACATTAAAAAAAAAAAATGTAAGTCATTTGTGTACAAAGATTGGGAAATTATTCCTGCCATTTCAGAGTTATGCTGGAACGTACACAGATAATACATATATCCATTTATATATATAATATAGATATAAAATGCCCCCCCCCCCCCCTCCTCGTTAGAACAAAACTTTTCGAAAACAGAAACATGTGTCCATTTTTTATAAATGAATATTTTATTATACCGAGTTCCATGTTCCTGGCTTGAGAGGTTTGTGGGATACTCAGTTTTTCGCATAAATTATAACCCGCACCCCGCTAAGAATATGTATTTTAATCGAAGTAATATGATAAAATCCTGGTTCGAGGTAAATGATAACTCGGCTCAGCCGTTTTTCCTCGATTCGATTACGAATACGATATTTCATTTATATATATATCTATATCTATCTACCTATCTCTCTCTCTCTCTCTCTCTCTCTCTATATATATATATATATATATATATATATATATATATATATATATACCAGGGCTTATAGCGAGTTACTTTTTTTTTCAAATTGTTCAGTAAAAGTTCCTTTTTTTCAAATTTGTCACTAAAACAGGGTGTCTATCGGTCACGAAATCAGAAAACAGTCATGAAAGTCAAGAAATTTAGCTTTTGGGTCACTTTATTTATTTATTTTATTTTATTATAAGTAAAGACTGGAAAATTTTGTTCTATAAAACATCAAAGTTCATGACCAAAAATGTGTATTGTCTGCTTTTGATTCCACCAAATCGCAAGCAAAGCACTCTTCTATCGCTTGCATGAAAATTCGGCCTAATTCGCTCTCGAAAATGATACTAAATTTTATGCTTTGGTAAAGAAAAGGTCGCGAAATAGTCACGAAATTTCATTTTGGAATTTTAGTAGACACCCTGTAAAAGTTACTTTTCTGGGAGGTAAAGTGAGTTTTTCGTGTGATTTATGTTTTGCGTTGGCAGTTTTCTAAGAAGAATATAAAAATAAATGAAAAAAGGCAGAAACTTGTTACTCATTGCTCTTCTGAAAACTTCAGTACTTGCTGCCACATGTGAAATAGTCAGCTTTTATTCTTTCTAAAGCACAGTGGATGGTTGGTGGATGCTTAAGCTCTCAAGGTGAGGTTGAGAACCCTTCTGTGTCGGTTCTTTCTTCTATCATAATAGTCATTTAGCCTTCTCTCGTAATAGTTAACGCTCCGCTCAACGTTGTATGTGTGTGTTTGTGTAGTTCATCATGTTCGTCTTGTGTTATGCTTCTTGTATGTTCTTCTTAAGAGTAGGTGATGTATTTGAATATTTCATGGCTTTGAGAACTCTCAATGCTAAGTTAAGTATAATGTCTGGGATGAAGAAATTCGAAAATAGGCCAGAACTGGTTTCACTTACTCAAAAGCTTCTTACATCTGCTAAGTCTGCTTACCGTAACTACAAAGCATACTTAGAAAACCTAAGAAAGGAGGAAGCTCAAAAAGAAGAAGTAAAGAAGAAAAGATGAAACGAAACAACAAAGAGAGAGGCGATGGAGAAATTGGCAAAGGAAAAAAGGGCCATGATGAGATTTTGGTCACTTTTTCGTGTGCTTTTGGTCACTTTTCAACTATTTACAAGAGACCAAACCACTATAAGCCCTGCTATACATATATGGATCCCAGAATAGAATGATTGATTACGTTGCAGCGGGGCTATATAGGATAAGATCTACAGTTTAAAGTAGAATCTGAACCGATGTAGTACTTGACGTACTTCGACTGGGAATCGAATCTTGAACCTCGTGCCTCAAAGGCACACGCGATAACCATTAGACTAGAGCAGAGAGGGTTCCCAAAACTGAATTCCGGCTCCACCCTTATCTATTGAAACCTAAAGTAGATGATATCTACAATTTTCCTGCTTCGATATTGGTTTCCCATAGAGCAGAAATGGCAAGAGATAGCAACAAATATTTTTCGATTCTCATATAGTAGAAACGTTAAGAGAGAAAAGGCGTTTTGTAAATCGGTTCAACATTCGTAAGAGATTTCGTCTCCGCTTTTAGCCCTCTATTGAAACAGGAAATGATATATCTGTTAAGGTTGAATCCTTATAGTTCGGAAGTCTACCGTGATTTCACTATGTGAAATGAAACTCACTTGTTTTTGAACGACATAATAATTTGGGTTGTTCCAGCTTATGAATCCTTAGAAATTGCGCAGTACTTACATTGTCAGTTACGTATGTGTATTGTTAACTTACTTAGTCCGTGCAGAGAGATTCCTTATCCTTTTCACAGCCACATACATTTTCTGTTTGGTATTGCTTCTTCGTTTGGTCTTCAACGTGGCGATATTTTTCTTTACTCATCTTTCCCATCTAAACTTGTTTGTCTTGTGGGTTTCCTTGATATGTCGTATTAACACTCGTCCAGGAAAGATACTAGAAATAATGCATCCGAGGAACATAGGGTCATTTTTGACCCATCAGTATTTTAATTGTTTTTTAAGGAGAACATAGTATTATTAGTAGATTTCCAATTAATTTAAAGCGTGATATTAGTGATGAGTATATTGGTCTTCAGTGGCGGATCTCGAAGGTAAAAATTGGAGGGAAGGGACAGCCTAAAACCCAGACTATGATAGCTTCAGCACTTTCTTCTTGGTGTCTAATCAGTTCACGAAATATCTCATCTGAAGTTTTCAAAAACTTTTGCTCGAACATTATTGCCGCACAGAGAACAGACATAGTTTATTTACATTCTTCGTCTGCACGAGTGAAATTGGACTAAAATAATTGATATTTACTCTGACAGGCAGTGTTACCAGTTCGTGAAGTGAAACTTCCCGTCCGTAGACATGACATTTTCCAATATGATTCAATGTTTCCCGCAGATACATAACGCACTCAAACACACCCAGATATACATATATATTAACATGTTTCCATTGGCACATATTGAAATATTTCACTTCATCTTCGTGAAAGTACGATTATGAAAGAGTTATTATTCGCTCATCAATTAGCACGTTATGACGTAGAAAGAGGTACTAGTAAGTAAATTTCTTGTGAAGATTTAAATCAGCGTTTCCCAACCTTTCTCAACTTCCGGCACACTACGGGTGTAACTTGAATTCTCGCGGCACACTCATAGATATTATTATTACTATTATTTGCAAATATAAAATACCATGGTATTTTTTCTGTGATTACTGATCATCTTCTCACAGGGATGAAAGCTCAATCACTGGTTTTCCCCTATGATAATTCATTATGCTTATTTTTTATTCTAATTTTAAAATAGAAAACAATTGCAATGAAATATAAGGACTCGGAGTTTTAAAAATACGCTTTCTTTTTTCGAAAACTGTATCCAACTTTTCACTAAGAACGAAGGTCACTAAATAACGAACGAACAAAGAAATGTCTTGTACTTTTAACTTTGCTGTTTTAACCAAAACCGGTGCATATTATTGCAATCACACAGCTTGCGATGCGTCGAAGTCAAAACACAGCTGTTGAACAAATTGTTCTGTCATTCACGTAGGAATGAGTGTTCTACGAACGTTCACTTGACGCGTACCGTACAAGTGCTTCCATTTCTCGGTGTTAGTATGACTCTCAATTGAAGCGTAATAGCAGTTAACCGTGGAAATGCGTACTAGCCGAAATACTGTCTGCTACACAGTAATAGATGTAGAATAATATATTACAATTACAGTATTTTTTTCCATGGGAGAAATTCATAGTAATGTGAAATATAAAATTATACATTTTCTTCCTATGTCTTCCAATTTGGTTGCTCTAGAATTAATAATTTTGTTTCGATTTCCTCGCGGCACACCAGCGGTCCATTCGCGGCACACCGGTTGGGAAACTCTGATTTAAATTATAAAGGAGGGGTGGCGAAAAGGGCCAAAATCGGCCCCCTTGATTTTTCAATTCATTTATGCTATAATGGTAGTACTAGAGCAGATATGTATGAAAAACAGAATGTTAACAAAATATATTTTGCAATTAAGGTTTTACACAGCACCATTTGTTAACAAAAAATGCACAATCTTATTATATTGTAGGTAACATGGACAAGAAACTAACATTACTAATGAAAATGAAACAAAATGAATATTAAAAAGACAAAACTTTTCGTTTTTTAATGTTGTCAAAACACTATTTGTGGTATCCCCTATTAGAACTTCGTGATATAGGTCTACTACAGAATGGCAATATCACAATAGTCATTTTATTAGTTTGTTCTTCACAGACCACTCAGAGCCGTAACAGAACATGTAGAGAGACACACGGTTCTATTTTCACTTTCCTGTCAATCTGAGTCTCCTGCTTTGTCATCATCAGCATTTTCGTCATCAGACCAGCCAACTGCAGCATCTTGTATAAAAGCTTGATAATGTGCGGAGTGTCTTTCTTGTTGGTGATGAAGGTGTCGATAGTAACCAAGAAACCACAACACAGAAGCAATGTGAGCACAGCATCCAACAACACGTGCTCCAACTTTACACTGGCAATACCAAGATCCAACTGTAGCTATATTATACTGTATCCATAGAGTGTGTATCTTGGACGATGTGTGTCGGCTCTGAATTAAAACTCTTATTACATCTGAACATTCTCTGTGTGGGAACAACTTGTAAAGCCTAGTTCATCTGTATGTTCAGTTGTATAAGAGGTCGCCTGTTTCAGCTGATATATGCCCAAGGTCAGTTGTTTAAGTTCTTCAAGTATTAAACGAGGGAAATCGGTCAAAGTGTCATCAGTCATTTCTTGCCAAATAACCCTTTTTCTTAACCGCTTTTCTGCAGTCACGCGGTGTTGCAACTCATTGGGATGGAAGTGCAATGCTAACATTCTTTCTCCAATTTTTTGCACTTTCATCATCTTCCATTATTCGAGGAGGCCTAAATGCATTGCAGATGCTACTTACAATTTTGACATAGTCTCCTATGTATGGCACTTGAGAATTGGGCACGACGTGGGCTAGTGCTTGAAAAGTTTTTAGCAAACCATTTAAGGCTTCTACTACCCATCTCACTGATGTAACTAATCTCGACTCATTAGCCTCTTGTGTAGTATGTTGACTTTGTTTCTGTAGGAAATGTGTGCTCTTCTCTATATAAATGTAAGTTCCATCCACAACTATTACAGCTTTATCCTCTCCTTGTGTGAAGATGGTCTTCGCAAATGCTCTGGTGTGTTTCTGAATAAAATCATCTCTAGTAATATGATTGAAACCGAGATGTTTCGGAACGAATTCAGACATGAGAGCCCTACGAACAGTGTGAACACATCGTTTTATGACATCTTTTGATAAGGCAAAAAGGTTTCATTTACACTATGAGCGCTATGGAGTACTGTGGCCATTTTTACAAATGTTAACGCTTATCCACTCCTACACAACATACTTAAAAACCGTTTTCGTACTCCGTTGCGCTATATACGTAATAACTTAGTAAATGTCGAAAAACAACCCCTTTTCAAGGATTTTCTTGCAACAAGCCTCCTTCCACAAATATTTTCCTATAAACCACTCTGCACTGTATGAAAATGCTTATTATTTTTTGACGTTTTATATCTTATAGATTGCTCATATAGGTCAAATTCAGTCCGTACCGCTACTTTAAAAACGACCCCTCGCGGGGGCCGATTTTGGCTCTTTTCGCCACCCCTCCTTTGAGTGACATTTGCTCTATATTTGTCCCTTGTTCCATGAAATTTTAAATAGGGTTTTGTGAGATATTATCTCCATTGCTGTATAGAGTAGAATTATAATAAATTAACTAAAATGAGGGTAAAAGTTTAAACTAAAAATTTAGATGAATTATTATAAATTTTTGTATAGTCTTTCATCCCTTACTACTATATTCTATGCAAAAAAATAACATTTGCTATCCATTTATGAGAGAAGGTTTTCACATGTTATGAACAAATTGTCGTACAGTCTCTTAACACTTTAAGAATTATTTTAGCTGTGAAACCACTTTTCATTTCGGTGGAAAGAAGAGTATTGTGAACAGGTGACATAAGCTTGAAAGTTAAAATATTTTAAATTGTTGTTCGAAACCAAATTTGAGAACAAATGAATAGATGTTAATTTTCATGTCCATTGCTCTGAGTATCAAGCTGTTCGGTTTATGGCATATTGCTTGTTACATTAAAGCATGTACTTAAGATACCTACTTCTGCCTTAAGTAAATATTAAGGTAGAAGTAGGTATGTTGATGTGAAAATTTGTTTTCAGAAACAAGAAGACGTGATAATTAAATATGTATGTGAATTTTAAAACTTGAATTGCATTTACTGGCTTTAAGGATCTTGTTTGGGTTTCTATTGATTTGTGTGTGTTCATAAACATGTATAGATGCAAATATTTCGAGAAAGGATGCCCTAATTTTCAAGGGTAGCATCTATACTACTCGAGACTGCATCAAGATAGGCCTTCTGGAGCTTCGTGACTAAGCGGTGGCCCCGCGTAGCGTAGTCGCTAACGTTCTCGCCTTCGGTGCGAGCGGTCCCGGGTTCGATTCCTGGTGGAAACACTCGGTCGAAAAAGTTTCAACGCTTTTTCAGGCCAGCCACCTTGAATGAGATTTTCCTGAGTTTTCCTCATTCACACCAGGCAAAGGCCGGAGTGTTACCTAACTTAAAGGTCCCAGGACCCCAATCCTTTCTTCCTTCGCTTTTCCCGGATAGTGTGCTCGCCGAGGGAGTCATCCCTCAAACGTGACGGGCTAAATAGCCATAGATGCTAAAAGCCCAGAAATCTAAATCCTAAATCGTGGCTAAGCGGTTAGCATGCGCACCTTTGACGTGGGAGTCCCGGGGTCGATCCATGGTGGGAGCTTGTGTGTTTCGGATCCCACGTTAAGATGTAGATCCGCGTCTCGTATAGCCTCGCTGTTGAAAGGAACACTAAACAAAATCATTCAGTCAAGATGGACTTTTTGTATTCCGTTAACTACACGCTTGATCTAATGGTCAGTATAGTTGTTTTGCTATATTCTATCCCTTGTCGCTGATTGAAAGGAATATTTATCGCAGATAACATCTGTGTTTGAAATCAAAACCTATCAACTTTCTTTTATTCTGTGCCCCACCCCACTTTTCATTAGCATGTGCAAACTAGAGCTTGTAATGCGATGTTGCCAAGTTTGTACTAGACAATTTATTTTAAACTTACTAAAATTTGCTTCGGAATAGATTCTTGTAACTCCAGTATTTTTTAAATAACTTACAAATTTCAATCACAATTCCCCTACACCTTGAGACCAGCTGAAGGTATTTCTGATATATTTTGCAGAACTTCAAGATTGAAGAACGGGGGTAGGAGATAAGAATTTAGAGAGGTATTAAGTAGGTCTACTTTTACTTTCATTTTTCACAATTTTCATGCAAGTTATCTTTTTCGCCACGGATTAATAACTTGTAAAATAGTGTCAATTATTAAAGTAATCAAACCGTAAGGGCCCGCGGAGGTTCAGTGGTAGGACATTCACCTTTGGTGCTGGGTAGGCGCGTATTTAGGTAAGTGCTACTCTGTGCTCGAACACAGGGTGGCACAATTTAGGGGGCGGCAAAATTTTGAATTTTTTAAAAAGATTCATAATAAAGTAATATTTAAAAGTAGCAACCCGCAGAATTCCGCGCAAGCGTGAGAAAATATGTTCATGTATTTAATACGCTCTAATTACAGTAGTTACTAATTAACTGGCTTATCTGATTACTTTAAAAAGCAATTCTCTCCCACCCCAACCTCAAGGATGAGGATGAACTTGAGCATCATGAAAACTGATACCGTCAAACTCAGCGACCTCGAAAATTATGAATTCAACACTAATATCTGTCGTTTTCGATTTCTTTTAAAATCTCGCCAACTCCCTGGGGAGTGGAGTATGACCTTGAATTGGATTAAAACTGTCACTATTCATCTCAGCTACCCCAAAAACTATGAATTCAACACTAATATTGCTCGTTTTCGAGGGGGGGCGGCAAATTATTTAGAGCAAGGGCGCACAATATATAAATACGGGCCTGTCCCTGTTTCGATTCCAGTTCGCACGAATTCGACTTTGTGGTGGACAAGTACCATGTACGTGGGTTTTCTCGGGATTTTCCCGTTTCCTTCCACTTTCTTCATTCCACCATTTCATTCATTTCCTATCACTGTCTCTTTTAGTCTACATGGCGTAATCGTAGGATTAACTGGCTAAGAATTTAGGATGTTCTGAACACGTTGACTGAAGTTTTGTACGATTTTTCCTGAGTGCACCAGGCGAATGCCGGGTTGGTACGTTAGTTAAAGGAACTTTCACATTCTTTCCCTGGTTGGTTTGCTTGTCGAGGCACGTTATCCTTCCAACGTTACGGCTCGCTACAAACTAGCAACGCTAAGTAAGTATAGTTGCCAGTTTGCATAGAAATATATATATATTTTTTAAATCGATCTAAATTAATTAACTATGTATATTACGAAAAATTATTTCTACAAGTTTACTTACCAATACTCCATCGCTAAAATTAAGTGTAGAAGAGTGGTAAACTGCTTTGATTTCATTGTTTGAAGGTGAAAATTTATTGAATTACATTAATATTACAGTTGTTAATTGAAGCAACAAAGCATTCAGAGAATACACCAGATTATTTATGAACTAAGTGTATCAATTGAATACTCAAGTGCGGCTCCAAAAGGGATTGTGTCATTGTGGCCTACATAAAACCTCATACAATTCCATTCGATCATCGTTGTCGTCACTGTCACTAATATTATCGCTTTATGTAACGATTGTTTTTTTTTTTTTTTTTTTTAATAAATAAATATTATCATGTCTGTTTCAACTCTTATACTTCTATTTTAACACGATGTTTCACACACGCTTTCCTCAATGTTAAAGAAATGTTATTCACTTCATGCCAGATCACCGAGTCACTGGTATTCGGAATTTTATTATAAAAAGCAATTCATCATTTTGGTGAGCTCCAAGTCATTTCTGTTGGATTGAACACACAAAAATAGGGCGGCAGTCTGGATACTTGGTGCTCCTCCGACCGCATATTTGTTTTCGACATTTACACAGTTGGCAATATCTTACACATGAATGAAATTATATTAGGTTTTTCGTACTGCTATTCGGAATTTTCTCTAACTGGTGAAAGTAGTAGTTAGCGTTATCCATTACAATCACACACTCCTCATTCCTTGGTAATTTTTTTTTATCAACTGTTCTTTAAACTACCTGTCGAAAAGCTCGGCTGTCATATCTTGGTGGTAATCGGTAGAAGATAAGTATAATAATTCGCTTTTTTTTCCTCGGCAGAAGATAAGTATAATAATTTGCGTTTTTAAAATTGCGATATCCAGACAACAGTTATGAAATTTGCCCTGCCTTCCTTTCTGCACTATAGTATGGGTATCATATCATGTTATGTCAAGATAAATTATTTTTTTTACCAGCTTCTCTATAGTTGTTTATGACTTGAAGATATTTATCACGTAAAACGACTATCCACCGGGAATCCATAATAACTTGTCAATTAAGTAGTTTCATGTATGAAAACCCAGACTTTTAACAAGCAAACTTATGGTTTCATCTCGGTAAGTAAACATATCTTCAGTTCCTACTTTTAATCTTTTTAAAAGCTTCATTTTCTCTGTACATTTGATATATTGTTCTCCGCATTATATCACACACAAAAAGTCGTTCGTCCCGTTTTCTAAATCTAATACCACACGTAATAACACATCTCAGTTTTGTCACTTATGCCTGTAGCCATAATAAATCTTAGCAACGTTGTGTTGTGAGTAACTGCATTTCGAACAAGAACTAAAGGAAACTATTCGTAGAACCAGACACGTTTCTTTTCTTCCTGTTCTTTAAACAGGTGACAGGATATCAGATGTAAGCTAATTATAAAGGCAGAGATAAGAGGAACAGAATTTATCAGAACAACTATACCTGTTCATCAGAGTGAGGAATGTCAATTAATTTCATTCCTGCTCAGGCTCAGTATTGTGGCAAAAATTCCCCTGAATCTTTCCTAATACCTGCAAAAGATGCTTAGAAAACATCTAGCGAAATTGGCTGTAAGACGTTATTTCCTTTCTAATATTTTATCGTCAATCGACGATAATCCTCAAATTAAATCGCAGTTAAGTTTTAATGCCAGACAAATCTGTAAATACAAAATTAAATCTTTGTTGTATTTCTTTTTATTTTTAATGAATATACACATTTCTTGCAAAATAGGTATTTTAATCGCTGTAATTACAAGATATACTTAAAAGCAACAACGAATAGATTTTTTTATACTTGATACATGAACTACGAACCGGATACACACTTAGGCTTTGCGGATAGCTGGGTATGCCGTTGTTTAAACATTAGGATTTATTTTTCCTGCAGTTTCTTGCAGATGTGTGGCTTCAGAATAGATATTGAAATAAAATTTTGTACAAAAACACTGCGCTCTAATTGAGTGGTCTGTTCAGTAAAACATGTACGAGATCTATCATATCGAGTGAAACATGGTACTTTCTGGTCTGACTATGTCAATTTCCGACTATTCCACGTTATGATATTTCGCTTCTTCAATAGAAAAGTGACGCAAATCAAGATTATCAACTTTCCAGGAGAACGAATTGGAGATTGACACTGCTGCACATTTACATGGGTAGACGAATGGTACAATTCAACGCCTAGCTGACACGGAGGCTTATCGTTTTTTTTTTTTTTTTTTTTTTTTAAAACCTTTGAAGTCCTGTAAGTACACTTACGTATAAAACTTAAGGGAATATGCGGATACCAGTGACAGTCATGAACAAATGATACAAAAATATTTCTGCTCGCTCACAAGTGTAGAACGGATACCGGTGGATATATATACATGCTTGCAATGACACATTAACACTGAAAAATCTGACTGAATACACTTACATTATTTGGGTCACCTCTGTTGGCCGTTACAAGTTCGGTTTTTTGTTGACAGAAATGTTCAGTATGGAGTATGGTTACCGCAAACAGCTATGCAGACTGTGCAGCGTGTACCCGTGCTACGGATTAAGACCATCAAGCAGTTCCTGTGGTAAAATATCCGCTCTTTCACAATACTCTGCGCAGTTCACTAATGTACCGTGGTGAAAGTATTAAATATGCAGTCTGTTGTCCGAAGGCATCCTATGCATGCGCATTGGCATTGAAGTTCGGTGACTACGCTGGCCACTCGAAATGCGTAATGTCTTCATGCTGTAGGCAATTCTCCACCAACTGTGCCTAATGTGGATGCCTAATATGAATATCATCTATAAAGTGAAATTCAGGGTCGTATGCACCACGAAGCAGTCGGACATACTGTACAAGGATGACGTGCCTGTAGGTCTCAGCTCTTTGCATCCACTGCTAGAACACGTGAAGTGGCATGCGATCCCGTAACATGATGCCGCTCCGTACCATAACATCAAAGTCTCCATACTTGTCCCTTTAAGCAACATTTTGGGGATGGAAACGTGTTTCTGATGACCTCCAAACAAGCAGACGGTGAAAATCATTCTCCAAACTGAATTGCGACTCGTCAGTGAAGAATACACTGCTCCACTACTCTGGTATCCACTCACTGTG
This sequence comes from Thermobia domestica, assembly GCF_964235325.1. Classification (NCBI taxonomy): domain Eukaryota; kingdom Metazoa; phylum Arthropoda; class Insecta; order Zygentoma; family Lepismatidae; genus Thermobia; species Thermobia domestica. Next base: position 237,668,254 of record NC_137458.1, on the reverse strand, counting down.
GTATACATCACTAATGGTGAGCGGAATGCACCTGGCAGTTCGGTGTGCATTCGTGTAACCACTGGTATGTAGTTTAACATGATATGTGGGTACCAGGGGAAGCTGCAAGGTCTGGAGTTACTGTACATGCTGTGCACGGTGATCTTCTGGCGTTTAAGGCCAGATAATGATCCTCAAGCAGCGTTGTTGTACATCGACGACCTCCACCATACTACCTTCCAATGTTTTCACGAGCCAGGAAACGATTCCACAGTTGTGACATGACACTGCGAGGAACATTCAAGTCTCTAACCACACGCTGTTGACTTTGTCCTATTTCTAATCTACCAATAATCCGACCGCACATCGCATCATACACATGTGTTCTCTGAGTCATCGTGTGTTTCTAGAACACATTCATTATAACCAATATACACTGCTTACTCCGAAAACCACAACCCACTGATTATACGCATTTCTCCCGCTACAAACGTTCTTCATGTTATCGCAGTCATAAAGGTCACCTATGTCGTTGCAATCAGGTGTGCCAGCCCGATGTCTGGCATTCAGGATCAACATGGGATAAGGTTTACTTTTCGAAAGTGACATTCCCTTAAGTTTTTGACATGAGTGTGTTATCATTGAATTTTGAGGTCCGACATATTTTAAGATGATAAATATGATCATAAACTATATCAAAGTGGCAATAACTCAATTTTGACAAAAGTGAATATCGTACTATACCACCAGCCGATAGTACTTGGGGGGAGGGGGGATTTTCGGAACAGTTTTCAGGATCATATATCAATGGTAATTTTCGATTTGTCACTTTTCTGTTGAAGAAGCTATTTTTTGAGTGCATACGTGCGTGTATGTGTGTGATGTGTGTTTGTAAATATAAGTGTATGTATCAGAGATGTCCAAACTCGTGAGCTCGGGTCTTAGGCTCGGTCGAGCTCCAGCTCTGATTGAGAGCAAAATGGTATGAGCGCTGCCAAGAGCCCGAGCCCTAATATGATTAGTGAGCGCAGCCGCGAGTGGGTGTAAGTCCCATTGAGGATAGCGAACTCGATTCCTTAGTGAACGCGAGTCCAATAAGGTTAATTAATTAACATCGGCTTTATTAAAGATAGCGATCCGTATTGAGATTAGTAAGCGTGGCCCTCAATGACGATACTGATCTCCAATTGCAAAATGATCATCTCTGGTATGTATATACAGGGTTTTCATAAAGTCTGGACGGATTTAATTTGCTTATAATTTTCATAAAAATGCTCATAATGAAATCAAATAAAGTGCAAACGGTAGCGGAAGGATTAAATTTTTAGTTGGCAACACTGTTACCGTATCAAAGATGGCGTCGGTGAAAGAGAAAGCACAATGTGTTCTGTGGTACGCAGAGCTAAAATCACCAATTCTGGTGTGTCGAAAGTTCACCAAAGAGTTCAAAAAGCCGGCACCGACTGAGAGTGTAATCCGAAAGTGGCATGCTAAGTTCTTAGAGACAGGAAGCGTCCTGGACCGTCCTCGAAGTGGGAGGCCGCCAACATCGCCTGCAACAGTGAGCAGGGTAAGGGAAAGCATCATCAACAGCCCACAGAAGTCGATTCCTAGTGGCGCCCAGTTGGAGGTGTGGCGGTGAATGAACTGAGCTGGTGCAGATTACAGGTAAAAATTTAATCCTTCCGCTACCGTTTGCACCTTATTTGATTTCAATACGAGCATTTTTATGTAAATTATAAGCAAATTAAATCCGTCCATACTTTATGAAAACCCTGTATAGTCTTGTTCGAAAAATCCTGGGCACCCATCCCTCTTTGAAAAGTCCTACAGTCGGAACCAAATCAAATAAATGTGGATTTTCTTTGACCAACTAAGATCTTCATTTAGAGCAAAGTGATTGAATTTCCTACATAGATTGCCAGAATAACGCCTTCGAAGCAAAGTGGGTGGCCAAGAGTTTTTTAACAAGACCATACTTGAATTTGGGATTAATAACAAGAAGAATGAATGAGGTGGAATTATTTTGAAGTAGCCGTTAGATACTGTTAATATTGACCTTCACAAAAATAAAAAGTTTTCCCTTTTCGTTTGCAATTAATCTTTCCACTTCCTTTATCTAGATTTAGATCTTCATTATTATCTTTCTTGCAAGCATCGTCCTTCCGAACAGTATCGGTCAAGAAGTGGATAACATTTCTATCAAAGGTTAGCACCTAACGCAATGCTCTATTGTTTTAGTAAGCATGATTAGGAATTAGAATTGCATGTATTAACACTTAAAATTTACAGGCACATGTTGGAATGGCATTTTCAAAGTTTTCACTTTCCAAAGGTCTCAAATGCCAATAACATTTCTTTATGCTGACTCTATACTAACTAATGAATAGACTTATATTGACCTGTGTTATTTCTTATTTTTCAGAACTGGTCTTTCTGGCAGAATGGTGGTCAGGCTCGGATGTTATACTTTATATAGATAGAGAAGAATACGACAAATATTATGGGAAAGAGCATGGCTATCTCGTGATGAATCATAGCTATGAAACAGATTGGCTCATTGGCTGGGTATTTTGTGATCGTACACAAATACTGGGGGTAAGTAGTTGAATTTTAGGAAGCTAGATGACATCATTTCTGACTGGATTGGCCTTAACTTGACACAGATACTATCCAGTGATGGGCTTTATTTTTATTTGGGTATCGTAAACCATCGAATGATTTAGTTTCCCATAATTTTCCCTTTCGCAAAAGCAGTTTATTCGCTTGATACTAATTTTGAGAAGCAGTATCCACTGATTTATCAAATCTCTATTTTAATTTAATTAAAATTACTACTTTTCTTTTCATTGGTATCTAAATTAAATCGTCTAGTGTCCAAAATTTAAGCATGAAGACCATATTGATGTCTTACCTTTATAATGAAGGTTTAATTAAAATTATTTAGATACAGAAATCAATGCGTGATTAAACATGCTACTTCACAGAGTCACTGTCCATGAAATACTCCAATTGAGTGCCACAGACTTTGAATATGGAAATCAGGCTAATCCGTTGGCAAAGCTTATGTCTTAAATAAATAAATAAATAAAAAGAAAAAAAGAAAAAAGTACGGTGGTGACGGGGTTTAGAAAGGGTTTATGGTAGAGATATATTCTCGGTAATATGTCTCCCTAGAGCATTCCAAGCAGGTTCTATCGTTTTGGAATCAGAGGAGAACGCGGGCTACTATATACGGTGAAATCCTCTTCGGACAAGCATTATCATTCGAAAAATTAAATCCGGACCCACTGCTCCCCAGAATAGGTGAATAACTACAATATCTTGCACATGTCACGAACTCTCGTTCCAATAGCTGCAATTTAATGCGCTCAATGATTATTATGACGGTCCACGCCCAAATATGTTAGAGTAAACTAAATCTGTCTTCATCCGTAAACATCAGTGTACTCCATTCCTCATTCGACTAGGTAATGTGGGCTCAATATCATAGCACTCTAGCGTGTTTGTATCAGTGTATGTTTCACAGGTTTGTATGCATAAAGCCATGTCATTCAGGCGTCTTGCGATAATTTGACGCGATACACGTTTCCCAGTATTTGTGTGCAAATGAGGACGCTGCTGAATAGTGTGTTCCGACGATTGCATTTTGAAGATAACACCATAGAACTGTCCTCTACTGGTGTGGTGCGGGAGCTCATGTGATTCGAATTCCACGTTAATCAGTAGGTCCCATCTCATATAGCCTCGGTGCTGTAAGGGACGTTAAAATCAGCTCAACTCTACTGATGTGATGTTGCGTTAACTTCCTCCTCCGGTACATCGTGAGACATTTCTGGTTGTCTTGTATCGTGACCGCAGTCTTGACATTATGTTTTGATCTACTTCCAATTCATTTGAAGGACTCGGTGTCAGATAGTGCTGTGCCAGATTTGGATGATTTCGAGATAAACCGCTTTAGTGCAAACGGTCCCGGATTCGATTGCCGGTGGGGGACACTCATTCGAAAAGGTGTAACAACTTTTTAGGCCAGTCATCTTGAGCGAATTTTTTTCTGGGTTTCTTCATTGATACCAGGCAAAAGCCGGTATAGCACCAACATACAGGTCCCAGGAGCTTCCTTTCTTAATTCCTTCCTTCCTTCGGATAGTACACTCGCTGAGGGATGTCGTCCGTCATACGTGATGAGCTTAAGGCCAGGCGTTGAAAAATTGAGGCATAGCATTATTTCTTTATTATTTACACAAGATGGGCTCGGGTAAGATATTGTACTATGCCGCAATAAGTTAATTTCTAGAAAGTTCCAAAATATTCAATAATTACCAGTCTAATTCTTTTTCTTCACACTTCTTGGTATTCCCTTAATTACAATGTTTAAAGTAAAATAAATATGAAGTATGGCCGTGAAATATTGTTTAAACTGAATATTCTTTATACTAAGTGTAAACTAGGTTGGAAAAAATGGCCTTTAACATGATTATCTGCAAATTTTGAACGTTTTACAACATAACAATCGAATACAAGTGTCATATTTTCATAGTTAATATATTGATTTTTTTTTTTTTTAAACTGGAAAACAAAATCGAACGTTACTCCTTGCATATCAATCAACGATTTTCCCAACAAATTAAGACAAAAGTCGAAATTACGTAGCCCGTTGGGGAAAACGGTACCCAATGTCATATTGTCTAAATCCTATTTTCTTTTCCATTGATATATAATAGGAACACCAATTCAATGTGAAACAAATCTTGTACATTTATTGCTGTGAGCAATATAGTTCTAAATCCACATATTATATTTTACTAACCTAGAACACCTATTGTAATTAACTTGCCTTGTTGTTGAATAGCGCAAATAGCCTTCATAACCATGAAAGGGATCATCCAATGAGGAATTTATTTCTTATTTCAATAATATTGCCAATTTTTGAACATATTACTACTTGAAGCAGGAGCATAAGTTGCATTTGGAAACACAATTTTCCTCAAATCGTTTTCCTTGAACGAATCTTCACTAACGAAAGGAACACTGCGAAATTTGTCTTCAATATTACTTCCTTTGTCTATATAACACAGTCTTTTCCACACATGCTTTCTAACACTACTTGTATTAGCTTTTCACATGTTATTTCGATACGTGTCATAGGATGCTCATGTTGGAATATTTATGATCATATTTTTGAGGGCAACACAGATTCATAGCACTTGTACTGCAATCTCTTAATGTTGCGTGAAAATTCTTACCGACATTTAACAATACTACCGATGAAGACCCATAAGCAAACCATCATTCATTTTTAGCCTGTATGGCAAAGCACTATCTTGCCCCGGGTCTTTCATTTGCAAAACTAGTCACGGTTTGCCCTTCTTCCAATTTACCGTAACCTCTTTCGAACTTATTCATATGATGCTTTTGTGCTGGTCTACGATGGTTATTCACTAGCTTTGCATAAGATCTTACCTAACAAGCTGTCACTGCATGCCATATCAGACCATAAATCACACAGAACCTGCGCTTGCTTTCATCGATCTACGATCAACTAGTTTGTGGCTTTCACCCACAGGATAGTTGACTTCTCAGTGGATGACTATGTATTTGATGTAAAGGTGCAGTAACCCATATTTTCGGAAAGCCAACTCCGTGTTTAAGTTTTGGACACCGTGTATTTTTCTTTATTTGTTATAAAGGATACTTAGTTAATAGTATCCGAGTTTGTGTTGTTAAATGGATTCTAGTATTGCAGTAGCAAGCTTTCACTTGGTAATTATTCTCCTACGGATTAGGTTCTGATGATAGACTCAAGTTATGATCACCAGAAATAACTGAAGGGAAGGCTTGTATCTGTAGTGTGAAGTTGAAAATATGGCCATCCATTCTCTTTTTTACAGATAAAAAAAATATGTATTATAAAGTTCATCATTAAGGTATTTTTAGTTGAGTCAGAACTTTCAGATATTAAATTTTTGGCTGCAGAGAAGTGAGAGATCGATTCTATTAATTCTCATAATGTGCGCTACGCACGTGCAACATATCAGAGAAAGATTGTTATATGAACAGTAAATTCCATATATGTGAAGTTGTTGTTTGTTCATCATTGATAAAGAAACTAATAACAGATTGAATTTCCTGAACCTAAATCTTTATTGCTTAATAAGAAAGTGCTGGTAAATCCCCTTTAAGTATCTAATACAATCCCTTCAAAGTACCTGAATTCTTATTCCAAATCCAATATATTAGGAAATTACTTTTTAAATTATAGCGACATGACTATTCACGTTAAAAAGTGGCAGAGCGAAAGAACGCTAATATAATCAGAATTTTATCCAGAATTAGCAAATTTGCCCGTTTTTCCACTTTCTTATAAAATTTCTTCTTTCTTCTGTGGACCGTCAACACCTTTCTAGTCTATTTCGTGACGTCTTTCTCCTCACATGTCCATAAATTTCATTATTAATCATCTTTAATCTGACTCGTTTTTCTATTGTTTATCCTTTCTTCTAGCCTCTTCCCTGTTTACTTGTATAATTCATATTATATTCTTTACACGTGATTTTATACACTACACCGTCCTTACTTTGTTGTATCTCACTTTCCTTTTTCTTCTTGTTCATAAATCCTACGAGTTTTATTCTTCGAAGTTTTAGCTACACTTCTTCTTTCAACAGCTTTTTGCAGACTTCTGGTGTATCTCCAGTGTTTTCTATCCCAAACTATCTTTTTCTTTTCGTGGGGCATGCTAACTTATTTTTAAAGCGCTCACCTCAGGTGTGAGGGACCCTCAATTTCCGGCTATTCAATTTTGTGATGAAGAATACCGTGTTCTTGAGTTTTCTCGAGGTTTAATTACCGTTTCCCCTCACATTCTCATTCCACCAAGTACGTCGTAATCTATTCATGTAAATTATTCATTGTAGCTTTGGAAAATTCAAGATTACTAATGAAACTCCAACTGTCCAAAGCAGTGTTATATTGTAAGATTCTATATTTGTGCTACAGTTTCGGCTATGTAACACAAATATATAATCTTAAAATATATATACTGCTTTGGTCAGTTGGAGTTTTATTAGTAAAGTTCGTAATCGTTCACTTTCATTAATCATCCTTCTCCGTAGTCAAAAGAGGCATAACCATAGGGCGGAAAACTAGAAATTTTGTTTTAATTTTTCTTTTCTTCTTTGACTTTTTCCTTTTATTTGTTTTCTAATTTTTCTTTACTGCATCCATTTTTAAATAGCAGACTGATGCAATTTCTCTGTCTTCTTTCCTCTTCTTATCCAGCAGTTGTGTCCTTCTCTCCATGTTCCAAATAAAATTCTTTTTTGTTCCTTCATGTACATCCTCCGCGGCAGTATACATCCGCTGAGTATTCTTTCCCATACCACGTTGTTTTAAATCTTCCTCCTTCATCACCGTATATGAAATGTAGATATACCCTTTGTTTCCAAATCCACTTCTAATCTTACTCCTTTCTCCTCATTCTCAATTCTGGTGCATACTACCCCTGCCACTTTGTTCCTTTTAATTCCTCTAAACAATCGCCACATATCTGTAAGACCTAATTAACTTTGGTATATTTTCATTTAAAAAAAAAGGAAATTTGAAACAATAGAATATGATCAGGGACGGCTCAGTAATGTGGTCACAAAGTCACGTGCATTCCTACTTAATTCGCAGAAAAGTATTTTTAAGAAAAATAACAATTATAGACATTATGTACGTTTAACAAATAGGAAACGACCCAACACAAATTTTAGCTATTTTTAATATGGAGTCTGGAACCCTGATTTATATTAATGATAGATACGGCAATAGCGGAAGTCAGAATGCTTGATATTACCCTCTGTTCACATGTTTTGACTTGATTCTTTATAGTGTCAGCTATTGTCAGAGAACAGCCCTTTAAACGCCTGATATTACGTATAGTGTAATCACACATTTTTTCGTGATTGTGAATTCTTTCGTTTTCTATGACCTTGCGACGACTGAGCGAGGAGGAAATTGGGTGGAGTCAGCCTGTAAGCTATGTGTTGATCGCGCCCAGAATGAAAGGAAAGAAGGAACGGGGACTCGGAAGGTGATTTCTTCTTCTTCTTCTTCTTCTTTGGGGCCGCGGTGGCTCAGTGGTAGAGCGTTCACCTCTGGTGCTTGGGGTTCCGGGTTCGATCCGAGCCCCCGCCAAGTGAACTTTGTGGTGGAGAAACACCGTGTGCGTGGGTTTTCTCGGGGTTCTCCAGTTTCCTCCCACTTTCTTCATTCCACCATTTTCATTCATTACTCATCACAGTCTCCTTTAGCCTAACCGGCATAACCGTGGGACGTAAAACTCAAAAATTTCATTTCATTTTTCTTCTTCTTCTTCTTCTTCTTGTAGGAGAAATACTGACTTACTCTTTCAATAGTGACAGAGCTCCACAGGTATTTTTGGTGCGACTTTCACACTATAACAAATTATTATGAAGAAAGAAAAAAATAAAATTTCTTAATCTACTTTACGATTTCGGAATTTAATAACATATGATGTAGGGGTACGTTTTTTGGCTTTTTTTTTTTTCGAGCATTAAAGAAATGAATGAATATCCTTGAATTATATTTTAAATTGACTTACGTCTGAAATATTAATGTCAAGAATGCATTCGAACCCACAGAGAAATATATAAGTGTTGTGCGTGTAATTCAAATAAATAGCTATAAAATACAAATAAGTAAGAGAATAAAGTGTCGAAAAATAAATTTCAAATTTTGCAAGGACATAGGCTACATAAATACGAATTTCTCTTGCTTTTACTAACCTTAAGGTCAGAATTACCGTGGTTTTGAGTCATGTATTAAGTCATGTAGGGTAATTTTAAAGTGGGAAACACTCATAGAGGCTCAGTAAATTCTGCCTCCGCTAGACTTCCGGAACTTGACGCATGTTTTGGAGTTTCCTGGTAGATACGTGATTAACAAACGCGTCTCTGGCATGGGATACCAGTGTTCAATTCCCGGTAGGAGCACGTGTGATTCAGAGTCTATATTAAACAATAGGTCTATGTCTTAATTCTGAAAAATGGTCGAATGAATTACTTATGTGCTTGAGAAACAATCGAAATCAAATGCATACTTCAATTTCAATGCATCATATAAGTATTATCATGTCCCTATTGTACAAGTTAATAAATATACGAGAAATGAAGCTAAAAATCTTTTCACCATTACTTAATTTTTTCCTCTTTCCAATTACAATGTTAAGAAATGTGTAAGATAGTCAGTGTGTAACCCAATGGTTTTTACAGAACCAATTAAGAAATTCAATACCCTCCCCGCTGGTCAAGTCGTTCGCTCGTTCACCTATTCTGTACATGGTCCCAGATTCGATTCCTGGAGATGTGCACAAAAATTTAATTTCACAATCATTCAACTTCATTAATCATTCGTCTCTTTGAGCTAAAGAGTATAAACATGGTACGTTAAATTAAAATATCATTTCATTAAGAAATTCGAACTGAAGAAATAGATTGAGAACTGGTGGCAACATCAATTGTTTTCCGCTTTTTGATTTCTTTGCGCTGAGCAATATATTTAACATAAGTTAAACAGTTCACGTATGTAAGGTATATACTGGATACATGATAATCCGATGCTAAATTCGTTTTTATTTTTTCTGTAATATTTGTACCTCCTATGAGAATTTATAGAATACTTAAAAAAAAAAATCGCTAGAGGACCCCAAAACCGGGGGGTATTGCTTTCCTCTACTGATGTAGCTTTCCTCTTAGTTTCTCTTACTACCGACGTACTGTAACCGCCACTGAGATGATGTATGTCATCTGGAACTAATGAACAAACACTTCGATAATACAGGATTTCCCATATAAAAGTAACCCGGCCGGGTAACACCAGAAGCAAGCAAATAATTGCGCGTAATTCTTTGAGTAATTCTGTCTGATTTCAACGTGTTGCCCGATGGGCAGTTGTTCGGCTTTAATTCCCTGCCTGTTGAGTACTGGTAAGAAAAAAAGGTGTGTCGAGAAGATGGTGTTTTCTATGCAACAGCGAATTGTGACAGTGGAAGAACGTGCGCGGACGGAATCCATTAAGAACACACAAGAGACCTATATTGCCATGTACCCAGGAACCAAACCACCTGCAAAACGTTGTGTTCAGAACTTGGTGCAAAAAAGATATAATTGGGTTTGTGGTGAATGTGAGTAGGCGGAAACCAAATGTCCAAATATCGGAGATCGTCTGTGATATTCAGCAACAGATAGCACGCAGCTCGGAAAAGTCTACCCGGAAACTATCCTATCAGGGTGTGTCATATACAATATGTTAGGATCTCTGAAACTGAAACCATACCAAGTAACGTACGTCCAGGGATTGAAGGAGCTGGACACAGATAAACGGGTTGCGTACTGTAATTTTGTACTGTACCCTGGCTGAACTGCAGTAAAACATACCCACAACAACCCGTGAAGACCTACACATGGTGTCAGCCAGTATTTTTAGATGTTTGCAGAAGTGTCTCGACGTTATCAGGGCCACTTTCAACTTATCTCGTAAGATAACAAGAGCCAGTGTTTATATTTTCCTACTCTTTCGGTCGATATACGATATTACCTCGCCGGGCTACTTTTATGTGGGCTGCCCTGTGTTATAGTTATTTAAACTTGTTGATATTAAGTTTTATGTTTTTTTCCATTTTTATTCTTTACGTTATTGACTGAAATTGAACAGTGCTGAAGAATTGGCAAGAGCTCCACATAATATGGTCTTCTAGTAGATCATAAATTTTATGTAATATTGAGGGTATGTGATAATCCAGTATGATTATCATAATGTTAAATTGGAAATTTAGAACATCCTAAAAACCTTTAAAAACACAAATTTGATATGTATCACTGTAGGCTTTGGCTTAAAGTATACTGCAGTCATAATATATAAGCTCATATCTAATGTTACCTTAACACAAATATCTTGTACATGTTGTATACTCATCTCAATTTGTTGCACTTGATACTTGGTGAAGACAGCGAACCGTCAGCCATTCTCTTAAGTCTCTTTCCTTAGTATATTATAACTGTTATCAATAAACTTATTATCGTGTACATAATTATTTTGCCTATCAATAATATTGAATCATAATTAGAGCAGCAAGGATACTATTCAAATTTTCACTTAATTTCGTACTTTTACCTCTTACATTGTGATAAAAAATTGAAACACAGCTATCGAAATTACTCATGTCATTATATTATATTTCTAAGTGTTATAAACTACAGTCTCTCTTTCTTAATTTTGACCAGTCAATTCATTTTCTGCCTTTTTTAATTTTTCGGGCGTCACTAAGCACTATTTTGCATTGAATCCAAAGACTCTGATTAACATAAATGGTGCCACGCCAGAAGACAACCCAATATGTAAACAATTCAAATTACGTTTTATCATCCTTCTTTTGTAGAAATTTATCTTTGTTGACGCTTTTTACGAACTTAAGAACTAGACTTGCGGAACTTTGACTTTTCTTTTTTACAATCTGTGACATGCATCAATTACATTATCTTCAGTATTTATATGTAGTTCACGTCCTACTTTATTTATTTATTTATTTTAACAACAGATAGAGCATCATCTTTCGATTATTTCGGGAATACCTTAAAGTTCTGTGGTATTTCGTTTACTACATAGGTCCAAATCTTCCAGCTATATTCGAATAATTTAGCAGCACTATTCTGATTGGTTGAACACAGACCTCAAGAGTGATAAAAAAATGGATGGTTACAAATGAAATGAAATATTCCAGTTTTACGTCCCACGGTTATGCCGGTTAGGCTAAAGGAGACTGTGATAATGAAAAATGAATGGAATGGTGGAATAAACTGGGAGGAAACGGGAGAACCCCGAGAAAACCCAACCACACTGTTTGTCTACCACAAAGTTCACTTGGCGCGAATTGGGATCGAACCAGGGAACCCTGGTACCAGAGGTGAGCGCTCTACCGCGGCCCACATGGGTGATTACGGAAGAACTAGGTAGTGTAGTAGATAGTGCACCAACACAGAACCCTAACGCCTCGATTTGATCCACGGTCTAGTTTCACTTTTTTATGCTAAATTATATTGAATTCTCACCTGAGGAATGGGAAAAAATTTATTTTATCAATTTACCTACAGAACTTAAGTATTAATTTCTTTGGTAGAGAGAACCAATCCTCTACAACCGAAAACGATGTGATTCAGTGATACAGCGGTCACCTTAGTGCTAGGAGTCCGTGGTTCGATCCAGGCCAAGTGTGAATTTGTGATGGACAACATTGTGTCCACGGGTTTTCTCAGAGTTCTGTTACCTTCCACATTCTCATCCAACCAATTCTGTCATAATCATTCCCCCAAAGTTATTGACAAATGAAGGAAATCTTTAACATTTTACGCTTATGCCCTGTAGCAAAATAGACAAATAATAAGCAAATAATTGATGATAGAAGAATTGGCGGAATGAAGATAGTGGGAGAAACCTAGAAAACTTCCGGACATAATGTTTATCACAAACCCACATGACCAAAGATCGAAGTAAGGACTACCAGAGGCGAGTGCTTTACTACTAAGTCACTATGCCCCCAAAGTTACTAATAAGACAGTAAGGAGCGGAATTCATGGATTACCGGTGACTACATAACCATCACATAAAAGTAAATTGAGCTATCTGAAACCTGAGTGAACTGACTTCATTTTCGCCCGATTTCTGGGTATATGCATGAAGTCATCTGACTACGCGTATTCCTCATCGAACCTTAGGCCACAACAAAGTGTAGGAACTGACGCAACGGTCACGTAAAAACTCATTTTCTAATGGAAACTGCTCATGTCAAGTTGTCAGTGTTCCCAAAAACGCCGTTCCCCACAAAACATAAAAATGCAGTTAGTTTGCTCTAGTTTCAGACACATCAACTCACCATAGTCTTTGTAGTAAGAATTTTGTATACTATAGATTTTCTAGTAAGAATTAGAATTTAGCGAATGATATACTTTTTTTTTTTTTATTTCTTACAGAATTGCAAGACGATAGCAAAGAAGATAATTCAGTATGTTCCGACAATGGGTTGGAATTGGAAGATGGGTGAAAGCATATTTCTGGAACGAAACTGGCAAAAAGATAAAGAAATTATTGGAGCTCAGTTAAGAGAACTTATAGCATACCCGGATCCTATATGGGTAAATAAACTCTGCATGTTATTGTGTTACTAGTTTTGCATGGTTGTTAATGAGTACTGTAGAGGTACATACATATAAATATGACAGATTCAGTGGATGGAGTTCTTTGTTTATTCACTTATTGACAACATTGTATATTATACAGCTCCTGAAGCAATTTAACATCGAAAATAGCAATGGAAGATGGGAATAAAGTCTGTTAAATTCTAGATTTCACTCTGCATTATAACTTCTACTGGTTATTAGAGGCACTATATGTAGAGCTAGAAATGTATTAGACAATTAGTGGAATCTCGTAGGAATTTCCCCATAATATTCGAAAAATATGTTCTTTAATGTATTAATCGAATTAAGCTTATCTTACAGTAGTCTATAAATCATGAAAAGTAGTGTTTTCTAATCGTGGTGAATAGGTGGTACGGAAGAGATTACAATTAATACGTTTGTGATCATGGTATTCAAAAATGGATACTTTTGAAAAATTGAATGTGATAAATATAATGTTCATGTCTATCAGCAAATATTAAATGTGATAATTTCAGAAATGGGTAATGAATGTTTTTAATAGGTACACTAGGCAGGAAGTTAATTTTAAAATTAATTAAGTTTTATTATTTACTAAGGAGCGCGTCTTTCTTAGTTGAAATGGTCACATTCCTTTGTTGTTTAGCTTCTGAAAAATTCATTTATTCTGACTCTTTAGAACATGAACACCACTTCAAAGTCTGAGTGGTATGAAGCGGTAGGTCTAGCTAGAGTGATGCTGTAAGGATAAAAGCCTCGATCCCGATATTCAGTAGTAGAACAGGAAGAACGTGTCAGGGTGACCGAGCGCGTAATTCCAGCTCGAAACTTATTGTGAAGCGAGAATGGTAACCACTTATCCACTTGTTCGATTAAATACATAAAATATTATATAAATACTCTTCTGCACTGCTGTATTTTTGTGAATAATTGCGTATGAAATACATCAGAGTCATTATGGAATTTATTTTAGTATACATTTTCAGCTCGAAATATCTATCATTTAAATTTTATATGGCAAGAGTATAGTTTTGAGCTGAGAGGAATAAAAACCTGGGTTAAGGAGAACATACTTGTTTTCCAATTTGAAGATGAGTGAGCATTTTCCCAATTACCATGGAGGACTTTTCTCATACTGTTAATAAAATATATCTTAACCCTGAAAGCTTGTGCAGCCATCTTATAAAGATATGGCAATTTTAAAAAGCCATTATTACGAGGAAATTCTAAAATTAATTTGGTATAACAAAGTGGAATATAAACTAGACATGAAAGTATCTACTTATTAGTGATTTTTAAATCACCAAACAGAAAACAGTGTTCCACACGAAGAAAATGCGCAAAGAAACAAAATTACCACTTTTTGCTGGAGTTTCCTTGTATCTGTACATCACTAAAACGTCGTATTCAGGAAGAAGTTGCAAAAAATTCCTCTAGATATGCTGCGAACAGTAATGGGTGACACTAACAAGAGATTTATTGAGTGAATACAGCGGAATAGCGGTTATCTGCAAGATGCTTTGGACAGTAACACTTTTGGTACACCACTGTCTCTTTATTGTGCGCAACATTGTTTTCTGTTTGATGACTTAAATTCAAAAATAAATAAATACTTTCACGCTTTTACTTGTTACACCCAAATAAATTTCACCATTTTCTCGTAATAACGTTTTTAAAATGACATGTTAATGATAATCGCAACAAATTTAACCATTCCAGAGGTCGGTTACTGTTAATCGATATCGTTTCACTGTAGGATACCATACGAAAATGACGGTTAGAATGCTCTGAATTTATGTAGAAGATTATAGTTACCTTTAATGTCGAAAATTGTATTTATATAGGCAAATTATTAGCTCTTTTTCTAGATAAGTTTGAATGAGAACATACACATGCGCATAAGAATGTAAGATTCGTAGGTAAAATCATTCAGCGGTTATTTCATATTATATTACAATATTTTATGTGCATATTTTATGTCAATAAAAACTTCCAAAGATATCAACACAATGTTATAAATCGACCTCAGCCAATTCAGATACTTCGCCGAAGGAGTAATTACAAAACTGATTCTCTTATACGAAACTCATAAAAACTATTTGGTTTTGGCATAACCTTAAGCAAAGTTTCCTTTATTCACGCACATAAACATATACAACAGTTACTGAAACAACTGACCGTTGAAACACAAATTAGTTTTGTATAAACATCACATCATACAATTTCAAACCCAATAACAATAATCAATTCGAGTGTCTTTTATTTTTCTTTAATTGCTTACTAACTGATATGTCTTTATCATCTTCTTGTAATCCCTACAATCTAATAAACATTTTAAGCCCACTATTTTATTATGCAATGAATATATTGGTCAATTTTAATTTTGATTTACATCACGAGACCTATAGCAGAGAGTGAGATCAGAACCACCGGAATGCTTTCTCACCGAGAGTCGAAACCGGAACCTTGTGCACCAAAGAAAGCGCACGTGCTAGCCATTAGACCAGCGTGAAGGGCTATGCACAAAGTATTGTCACAACCCTTTTGGTAAGAGGTTAGAAAGATTGCTAAAAATCAATATCCTTACTTCCTACCTTGCAAAATTTGATATTGAATTTGTGCCTTACAGTGTGGATCCAAAGAAATGTGTCCGAGAAAAAAAAGTTTTGTTTTCTGACAACTTCATCAGTGTTATCATCAACGCTGCTAGGCCCCTTAATATGTGGATTCCTTTCTTTCCATGGATTCCCTTTTCTTAAAGATAGATAATATATATATATACGTTATAAAATTGATAAATATTTTTAGAAGATGCTTCGTTTTAGATAAGGAATTCCGTAAAAATGAAGGACTTCACCCTAGCAGTGTACATGGTAAAACAAATGTTGGCAGTTGCCATAAAGCAACGAGAACTTTTGGAAAAGTCTTTTCCTTCTCGGATACAAAGTAAAGCATTTTTTCTTCAGTATTAAATATGTATTCTATAATCATTATTAGTAAATATATGGACATTTAATATTTATTTCTAAAATTGATCTAAAAAATGTGTTAACGTTTAACGAAAAATTACGTCTAAAACCGGTACATATACTAATCGATAGGTACCAATGAGCTGAATAGAATTATTGTCAGAAAAGCTCGTAAGTAGCTTTCGAGTAACAAAAAGGTACGGCAAAATTTCAGGGGTGAATTCCTTATGGGTAGACAAGCAAAAAAGTTCATATCAATATGTCGGAAAATGCATCGTTACAAAGTTACGGCCATTGAACCGCCCGACGGTGTGAAATAGTCACATTCCGGTCGCCCCTTAATGTGACTGAATTTAAACCTCAATAACTCAGCCCGTAATTAAGCTAGGAAGATAATTTTGGTAGCAATGTGTTCCTGAAGGATGGAGCTTTCCGCCAATATGCATTTTATTAGTGTACCCCAAAGGGGAAAGGAATGCCATCCTCAAAATCCTGAAGCAGAAACAAACACGTAATTACCATTCCCCGTAGTACCACCCACATACATAAAATAGATATCGGCGGAAAGTGTTGTCCTAAAGGAATACATAGATACCAAAATTATCTTCCTAGCTTAATTAGCTCAATGGCCGTAACTCTGTAACGATGCATTTCCCGACATATGGTCATATGAACTTTTTTTGCTACACACTGTATATACAGGGTGACTGCTAATTCGATGCATTCCTTGCAAGGGGATATTCTACAAGTACTTTAGAACATTTTCACCCATATGAACCAGGGGTTGTAAATCAATAGTTTCTGAGTAATTTGCACATGTGTGATTTCTTTGAAATTTGCCGCTAACGAGAGGTGCGCGAGAAAATTTTACCCTGACCCACTTTCACATATCGTAGAGCGATGAAATTTTACATGTGCAATTCTGCATACTTGTGTAGCTCATGTGGTAATGTACAGCTCGTAACACTGCACCGTTGCTGTATTATAGGCCCGAAAGTGAAATAAGGTGTAGTGGTATAAATCCACTACTGCAGCTCAAAAAGCAGCATGGCAACATCGCAGAAGTACTTGCCCGTAGGAAATGACTGCATGGTTGGGAAGAGGTAGAATGAAGATTGTGTGCAGTCAAGAGAAAATGCGAATTATGCCATATTTCATACACAGAGTCGTGCATCTGTCTGGCCAACATTCGAGGCGTGAACGGGTGCATTGCTTTCCAGGAGGCGGACACCTTTTGTCAGCACCCACATTCTGGCATTTCACAGAATCGCGCAACATACGCAGCAGTGAGGCATAGTATATCCTGGTAATTGTACCCTTTCCCTGGAAAACAAGTTTTAATACCCTCGAAAATATACGTGATCATCCTTTTTGGTTGCTCAGAGTTGAACAGACTTCCTTTGGTGGTGGTACGTCGGCACACTTATCATTGGTTTGACTAGGTTTTTATGCATGTATTTATGCAAGGGAATTAGTCAAGGAAGGGTTCGGACCTCGCAACTCCGGGGTCACATCGGTCTTTTAGGTGAGTCTTGGATTTGGGAAGGAACTGGCCCTGGTCTTCTAGAAGATACAATTCCGGCCTTCGACTGGTGGGAGTGAAGGAAACCAGGGAAAACCTAATCAAACCAATGACAGCGTGCCGACGTATCACCACCAAAGGAAGTCTGTGTTCAACTCTGAGCGACCAAAGTGATGATTACGTTTATTTAGGATTAGCATGGAGTATTAATTACTACTTGCTTTCCAGGTAAAGGGTACCACAATTACTAAGGTATACTATGCCTCACTGCTGCGTGCGTTGCGGGATTCTGTGAAATTCCAGAGCGTGGCATGCTGACAAAATGTGTCCGCCTCCTGGAAAATAACGCACCCGTTTATTGTTGGCTAGACAGATGCCCAGCCCTGGGTATAAAATTCGTCCGCATTTTCTCTTGACTGCACACAATCTTCATTCTACCTCTTCCCAACCATGCAGTCATTTCCTAGGGGTAAGTACTTCTGCGATGTTACTACGCTGCTTTCTGAGATGCGGTAATGGATTTATATCACTACACCTTTCTTCATCTTCGAGCCTATAATACAACAACGGTGCAGAGTTACGAGCTGTATATTACCACATGAGCTACATAAGTATGCAGGATTACACATGTAAAATTTCATCGCTCTACGGTATGTGAAAGTGAGTCAGGGTAAAATTTTCTCGCGCACCTCTCGCTAGCCGGCAAATTTCAAAGAAATCACACATGTGCAAATTACTCAGAAACTATTGATTTCCGACCCCTGGTTCATATGCGTGAAAATGTTCCAAAGTACTTGTAGAATATCCCCTTGCAATGAATGCATCGAATTAACAGTCACCCTGTATATATATCCTCATTATGATGCTAGCAAGATGGAACTACATACTGCGGTTAATGAAATAAACCCAAAATTAATATTAATTCGTAATTTCCGTTGAAACAAAATATTGTCCAAACATTATATATAAATCGGTTGATAGATCACATCTAGCTGAACAAAATGGCACTCACGTGCATAGATTTCCAGAAAAACTAATTTTTATGACTAAAAAGTATGGTATTCTTTGTCAATGTAATGCATTTAAGAAAAAAATAATTCTGCTAAATTAGATTGTTTATTTATGTAGTACATATGATAAGTATGCACTATTAACCTTTCTATGAGCGCTAGGGATTTGAACGAAATCGTAGACTTTCACGTTGGTGGCACTGATGACCTAAATATCACAGAGTCGTGATTGATACATCGTTGGAAAGCTTATAGAACACATATTCCAACGAGGCAACATTTGTGCAATTCTCGCCCAATTCGTTGAAGAAAAAGAAGAAACAAAGGGTCCTAAAAATGTTAAAAAATAAAATTGAGGGATAGCAACCCTTGTAGTCACCCAATGGTAACAAAATGATGTCAATGTGTAAACAACACACTTCTAGACAATGTGTAGGCAACATAATAGGAAAAAATGGTAGCCATTGCTGTAATACAAAGCGAGATAAAAATTCAGAACGAAACCGAAACTCATAGCCAAATTCATTGAATTGGACATTCGCCCCGTTTCACTCCCCACCATAGTACCACGTTGTATGCACTTTTTTTTCACATCATGTACAGCAACAAGAATTATACGTCTAGACGAGTTCAGTGAAAAGATATATTGTCTTATATGGAACCGTGATGAAAATAAATGTAATTTATGTCAAAAAAGTGAGACTGAAAAAAATGGCCAATTTTTATAAGTACCCCGAAGCAGGGAAATGCACCCTGCAGAAAACCTGATGGAAAAAAAAAATGTACTTTACCCTCCTCCCTCCGCCGTGGTATCCACTCAAATACATAAAATGCATAACTGCGGAAA
Source organism: Thermobia domestica (assembly GCF_964235325.1). Lineage (NCBI taxonomy): Eukaryota > Metazoa > Arthropoda > Insecta > Zygentoma > Lepismatidae > Thermobia > Thermobia domestica. Next base: position 237,648,710 of record NC_137458.1, on the reverse strand, counting down.
GCTTCATTTTTCAGGAACATATTGATATGAAAAATTATCATCTTAGCTTAACTAGAGGCTAAAGTCTTGACATAGCAGTTGCACCAATAGGCGTTTTAGATTGTTGTGTGATTTCTCCTAACAATGACCCATATACTACGTGTAATAACTATTTTTGTATGGTAGGAAGAGTTTCTTTCTTTCTTTTTTCTTGTAGCAAAAATAACTTACTGTATCATTGAACCTAGGGAATATTATTAGTATTTCTTTCTTAAATACGGACACCAAATTTCCCGTAATAATTATAATATATGAGCCTCACGTATGATTGTAAATGTATACTTTTAACACACATTCTGCCTACTTCGTGATATACCTACTCATGTTACATGATTACGTTGAGTTTAGTACTGTATAGTAAAATGTCTTGAGTAATTATGCTGCTTACTTTTGTTGTGCTATAATACTCAGGAGGTTGAAAAGCATTTTGAACAGGAAATTAAAAAATTACTATCGCCTCCATATGTATTGTGTGTCAAGCTTGTAGTCCTTTTTGAAACTTTAACGACAAGTAAAGAGACTTTCGCATTATTTTCAAATTGTAGTTTGATTCATTCTAATAGCACCATTGATAGCTGAAATATCTCTAAAATATCTGTTCATTGCAGCTACCGGGACTACATATTCTATACAAGATCTCTGAAATAGAAATATTTATGAGGTAGATGTATTTTCTTCAGGGTATTTAATTCTGCATATCTTCCTTGTAGTAATATATCTGCAGTTGGTAGAAAAGGAAACGAGCTGCACTAATTTTTGAATAGTTTCAATAACAGACTTTTTCTGTTATTGTTCAGAGGCACTACGTATTGCCTTGGATCTTTTTTTATGTTTACGTAGAGTGAAATAAATTTTTGATTAGAAAAGAAGAGCTTTTCGCTATTCCAGAACAATTAAGTAGTTTTTTTTTTTTTTTTTTTTTTCAACAAAAGAATTCGGACTAAAGCATGTCTGTAAATATTGAGAAATTCGCACAAATAGCATGCATTCTTTCCTTATATAAGGCAATTTGATAAGATAATTATATTTGAGATCACTGTATATCGAAATGCATGTTCACATATTTGCTTTTCACCCTCCTTTGTTTTGTAATCCGATTATTGTATTTGCTGTTAATCGCTACATCTGTTGCCATGTTAGTGAATGTTTTATACAGTAAATAGCTTACGACGAAAAAGCATTGATATAATCGCAGTTATCTATTTACACTTAATATTTCAGCTTCACATGGTCTTTGTACTATTTTATTCGCTGTGGAGAACACGAACTTTTCCTTTGGACTGCTTTATAATGACATAACATATAGTTAATGAAAAGATGTCCAGATTTCAATATATAGGGCATAATTTGCTTAACTTTAAATCAACATTATATTCACTATACCAATGCTACTTCTCAACGTTACGTTTATAAGTGTTCCGTTAACATTATTAACGTAACGATAAGAAATCCAAGATAGATTATATTATAAGTTATCCGATCGATTTTCAGAATGTACTTATCTATGCCAAGTCATACAACTACCATTGGCTTGTGTTCTATATAGCCACTAACATTATGGACTATCCCTGACATCGCAATTTCCACAACAAATTACATTGAAGCAAACGCATAATAATTCTAATATCCTATTCCTCTTTGCAGATTTTCTATAGGCCTAGTGAGAGCATGTTAAGACGTCGTTTTTTATAGTTCAAATGCGTAGTAATCAATTTAGTTGGCATCAAACCTTTTTTATGTCATGGAAGGGAATAACATGGATTCTACTTTCCTCCATGTCATAATAAAACTGGAGTGATATGTAGTATGACTGGGACGCTTTCCCTAAACGGATCCGCAAATGGTTGTTGTTGGCTTTGTAGAAGTGAGGGATGTATTTTCGATAGATTGGGATCATAAGTAGGCAGCGTTCACCTTCACATTTTTGTCTGCCTTGACATATGTCAACTTCCCCTTGTAACCGTACTCGGCAACAGTCATGAATTCCTGCGGAAATCTTTCTCTGCACTGGTGGTAACACTTATTACATTCCTTGCAAGATGTGTTAAGATACTTAATTGTCCCAATGTTACCGTTACGCATGAGATAAATGTGACAACCTCCTTCCGTTTCGACCCCAACTGCAAGTGTTTTTCGTACAGTTTGATGCTGATTTTCTTACCTTCAGCAAAGTAGCACGGGAGGAGGTTGTAAACCCGGCTTTTATATATGCAACGCAGTCCAAAACGGTGACCAATGAGGTAACTAACAATCATCTGCACTAGATGCTCATATCACGCTGAGTGGTGAATTATTCTTGCCTACAAGTCGACGAATTTACGAAGCACCTGAGGCAATAGTTTCAGTAGTGATCTTGGATGAGCCCCTTTTGTTGTTGAGTGTTCTGCATGGGTCTTATTTGTGTATGCCTGTCCACGATATCTTAGCTTCTTTGGTGCGAGTGGGACACTAGGCCGGAAAAATATCAAAAGCTTTTTCAGGCCAACCACCCTGAGCGAGATTTTTCTCATTCACTCCAGGCAAATGCTCATAATGGTCCCAAGCCGATTCTTTTCTTCTTCCTCAATTCACCACGTAGTGTGATCGCCGAGTAATCCAGGCTCTGTCCATAAGAGCTGTAGAAAAGTCGGGGATGACAGCAGATCTCTTCAGAACCTGTTAGAGGGTGATCAATTAATGAAAAAAATCGAAGGTAACACTTCCGCAACCGGGGCCTTCATTGTGAAATTCAATATTCAAAATGGCGCCCGCGCGCAAGCACCAAATTATATTTGAACTGAAATATCTTCTCACAGAAACAAGTTAGAAACTTCGTTTTTGTACCAAATTAAAGATAATTGATAGTAGAAGTAAGAAAACTGGATATATTGTTTACATGTTGCCGCCATATTTAAAATAACGGTTATTTGAGCCAAAAATTAGTTTTTCTCGTTTCTCTTTTTTCATTTCATGACAAATAACTATGAAGTTATTAAAAATATGAAAACGCAGCCCAAACTGATTAAAGGAACATATTCTTAGCTTTCTATCGTTACCAATATCTTTAGTAGATCTTAAAAATGACGGAGCTATTTAAATTTAAGTGGCGCAGGGTGTAGCGTTTTTTGGACTGTTTAATAAATTACCGGAAAAACACTCACTACGCGCAAAACTTTCAAAGCTATTACTTTTCAACAAATTAAAATAGTCCATTCATTTTATCGATAAATTAAAGGTAATAGGTTGCTGTGTCGTAGGAAGTGAAATAATGTTATTGCATTTGTCAAATATTATTATTAACATGTTTGTTCATATAATATGTAGCTAATGTAATTATTATATTGTTTTATTTTGCAGACTTTGATATCATGAGAATTTACTTCAATTTGATGGTAATATCATGTGTACTTGTGAGAGCTAGTAATGTTTAACTAAGGTTTTCTACAGTTTCAAAATTTGCTTTATATATGACTTTATATATGACAAACGAATATATGACTTTAGATGTGCTTTAGAGAATATTTACATATTTCTTTTCAGAGCATAATGTAAAATTACTGACACCCAACATGAAACACTCATGTAATTTTTGGAACATTTGAAGAGGTAGTGATAGATATAACAGGAGTTGCACCATTCTCAAGCAGTAATTCACTCAGACAGATTTCAAAGACTTTAAATTTTGCTTTTGTGCAGAGGTAGTCTTAAGACATCTTGAATTTCAATTTTGTTTTCCGAGAAAGCCAAAAATCTCCCCATTTGCACCGGCCGGAATGTGTACATGACAGATTAGTTAGTAGTATAGGTGAGGCGGTTACCCTTTGCTCTCTTTCCACATTTTATGACCAATTTGATTAGATAGTCACATAAAATCCCTGCGGGTGCGAGTTTAAACATTGCTGCAGCTCCTGATGAATACATCAAACAGATCAGCAAATGTTTGTGAACCTTTCACTCGAGTTTTACGAAGTTAGTTCATAACATCAGCAATAATTTCTGTATTCATTGATGAATGTCCTTCGAAAACGTACTCAGACGGTCCCAACAGCTTTCGCAAGTAGACTAAGTAGACTACTTTATTTGCTTGACAAAACTGTGTAAGTTCTCGTCTGTGAATGGTCTTCGACAACGAAGTTGTTTTGTAGAAAAATCGCTCGTTTCGGAATGCCACATAAGCTTCATGGCTACGTGTCAGGTAATTCAGGATTTTTCTGCATTAGAATCTGGTACAACTTAATGCGACATGAAATGGTACAACTTCTAAGGACTGTGAACTTTGTACGGATTTCCCTGCGCTCCATAAAATTCTACCATTCTGCTAAGAGTTACGAACTTCATCAAGTACATTGCCAAAGAACTCATGGTCTGTTTGTGATATACCAAGAATCTGACTGAAGATTTGGCATGTCGAAAGAACTTCGTGGTACGACAGTACCCACTCCGTTATATAATTCTTTCTGTGCATCTGACACATAATTCCTTCCGATGATTTCTTAGATCTATTTATAATCTGTTCAAGTATTATATCAACTCCAACTGCGCTAAATACATTGTTCGTTCTTCTGACTACGAAGTGACCATTCATGAACTGAGCATTAATTTCCGGGTGTTGAGTCTCCAAATTTCTAATTTGTTTAAGATAGAGGGACGTGCACCACAGGAAATTGATTCGATTGAGTGCCACGAATACCGGAAGCAACTGCTGTACAATATACAGATGCAGCAGCCAGTATCCTTCTCGGTCAGCTCTTATAAGGCTTTTTAGCAGAAATAAAAAATGTAAAAACTGTTCAAGGCAGTAGCACTGTTCTGAGATTGAACTGAATTTCTCTAAAAAGTTCTGCAAAGCTTCGATATTTCATCTGAATTAATGACCAACTCCACGAACTGATAAGAGCACGTTAAGCTTGTCTTTCTTTCATAATAGTCATAGTGTCAACGAACTGCTGGATGACAGACGTATAATATTCACCTTCTTCTTCCAGGAAATCCTTCCCTTTAGCATAAACACATCTGCAATCATAAACATACCTCTCACTGCTCTAACGTAGACAGTTCCCTTTAGAATACTCTCGGTTACTTTGGACCCAAAAATTTTCTATGAAAAGAGACTCCAAACCACTACCAGAAATGTACTTTCCTGTACAGACAAGAAGGTCATGTGGAGTGATCCTAGCATGAGGACAATGTTTGAAAATTCATTGCTCCTAAGTTGAATTTCGGCAGCAATGTGATACACCCCTTCGTCACATACTACAGACATTGAAGATTCGTTTAAGTGTATAAGTAGGCTCTGGAAGTTTTATTTCATTGCTGAGTATATTCCGTTACTGGATAAGGTAGTACTGGAAGAAAGCCAACTTGTTTCTTGGAAACATCTGAATCCGTTATTTTCACATTCACAGTACCCCGCGTTAGGGTGGATTCTTTAGTTTCTAACTTGTATGCAGCATGCATTATGTCTTGAGTAAACTCCTTCTGACGCAGATTATCGATGTCCAAATCATACAGTTCCGGAGAAATTGTCAGCGTGTTTTGAAGCGATCTAGATTGTACCTTCCTTTCTTATTTCTTCAGTTACTTAGATGGAAGCAAGCATCGAAGATGACTGGAGGTCTTGCTAATACCGACTTCGACAATTTCGGTTTCGATGAGACTTCTGTTGGCAATTCCTGGAAAAGCACCATGACTGTATCGTGGCTATCATGGATTCCTGACAGAGTAGCCTCTTCACGGTCGAAATTGTCCATAGCTCCTAGCGTGAAACTATCACCCTGAAAGTGGCTTGAAATAGACAAGGTGGAGGAACAGGTCTTTAGTGTATATTGTGCAAGGTTGCTTCGTGCTTGTATATTATCTTTATAGCCAACTAACACACCTAATTTATTCAGTTGAGATCAGTTGTCTGATTTTGCATTTTTCATGAATTGAATGTGCCACCATCAAATGCATGGGGGTTGCTTTCCTATATTATAGAATAAAGTGTGGAAGATTGATTTCAATAGATTCTGAAAATTTAGATTTTGTTGGTCTTAAAATTCTTCAAGATCATTTTCATTGTCTTCGTCAGTGATATGTAGATCTTCGCTTGCGTCCCAGATATGATGTTCAGCTTGACCACTTGTAGCACTTCTGCTAGAAATCCAAAAGAGGTTGAGGAATTCTAGTTGCTGGCAGGACTTATGAAGTTGCTGACTGTTTCCAAATTCTTCTTCAATACCGAAATCTGTGTGAAGGAGAGCCGTTCGTACTTCTTTCGCTGCACTCGTATGTATGTTAATCGATCTCAGTTTGTCATCTACTTCTTCGGCACTAAATAATGAGTTGAAACCTAGAATCGGTTTAGTTCTTTTCGAAGGCTTCGATAACCTTACTTTTTCTCCAAAGCTTAACTTCGTTGTTATTAAAAGTCAGTTCACTGTTTCCATTAATGAAGTCTCGAATTTCCGACAATGTCAATCCACACCCTCATCCAATACTTTCTCCATAATTGGCACACTTTATTAAGCATTGCACTTTTATTAGTTTTCTTAGACTCGGTAGTTGTGCTATCTGATTTCTGAGAATATTTATTGAACTTCAGAAGATAGTGCTCAAGACAGGCCTTATGATAATAAAGATTTGCACCGAAAACAGGTAATTCATCCTCCAAGTCACAAGTTCTCGTAAATTCTTCATCTTTAAAGAACATGGTTGCGGATAAAAATGTAGTTGCACGGTTTGATTCACATATTCTGTACTTTTGTTTAATTCCGTTGTGTTTCTCTTTCCCACATACCACACATAAAACGTTTCTTGCTTTCTTGTTTGAAGCTGGTGATTGTCAAACTGGAATATCTACTCTCATTCTCTTTGTCATTGGCTCAGATTGATATTTCATTGAACGTTGATAAAGCTCCTCAGTTTCACTACATTCTCTTTTCTTTTTCTTCCGTAACAACACATTCTTGTTTGAATATAACATATAGAATGCGCCATTACAATGATACACAAATTCTGCACCTCGCTGAAGATCCTTAAGTCTTTTCAGAACACGATCCTTGCGAATTTCAGCCGCAGCTTTAACATCTTCTCTCCCTCCGAAAGACGACATTGTTTTATCTGAAGATTTGTCACATTTCTGACAAATGATGCAGGCATTTACGTCTAATACGGATGCAGAGGAAGAGGTGTTCCGTGATAGGTAGATGTTAAACGGGTTTTCTATAGTCATTGTCTAGGATATTGGAGAAAACTATGGATTTTTATTATTCCACTGCACACATTAGAGTCTGCAACATTAGCTACATATTATATGAACAAACATGTTAATAATAATATTTGACAAATGCAATAACATTATTATGTCACTTCCTACGACACAGCAACCTATTACCTTTAATTTATCGATAAAATGAATGGACTATTTTAATTTGTTGAAAAGTAATAGCTTTGAAAGTTTTGCGCGTAGTGAGTGTTTTTCCGGTAATTTATTAAACAGTCCAAAAAACGCTACACCCTGCGCCACTTAAATTTAAATAGCTCCGTCATTTTTAAGATCTACTAAAGATATCGGTAACGATAGAAAGCTAAGAATATGTTCCTTTAATCAGTTTGGGCTGCGTTTTCATATTTTTAATAACTTCATAGTTATTTGTCATGAAATGAAAAAAGAGAAACGAGAAAAACTAATTTTTGGCTCAAATAACCGTTATTTTAAATATGGCGGCAACATGTAAACAATATATCCAGTTTTCTTACTTCTACTATCCATTATCTTTAATTTGGTACAAAAACGAAGTTTCTAACTTGTTTCTGTGAGAAGATATTTCAGTTCAAACATAATTTGGTGCTTGCGCGCGGGCGCCATTTTGAATATTGAATTTCACAATGAAGGCCCCGGTTGCGGAAGTGTTACCTTCGATTTTTTTCATTAATTGATCACCCTCTAACAGGTTCTGAAGAGATCTGCTGTCATCCCCGACTTTTCTACAGCTCTTATGGACAGAGCCTAGACTAGAGGGACGTCTTCCCTCATGCATGACGAGCTTACATGGCCTTAGCTGCCGAAAACCCTGAAATATAATTCCTAATTCTATTATCGTAACTGTGGTTCCTTCGGTGATTAAAGTATTTTCACAACACAGTCACTATTTAGTCGTGTGAAAAATCTTCGTGTAAAGAGCCATGATATATCCTTCCTTATAAGGGTTTACTTTCAGAGGCTTTTCGTAAGTACCAACACGATAACGATGTAGATATTTTATGTTTTTGGTACAACCACAGATGTGATAGCAACGTTATCAAATCGATAAGATGTAAACCGATCATCCTTCGATAGGAGTGTACCTGTTTAATATATGACTGTCTCGTGTAATCCCGATCTGTTCGCATTCGTTCAGTGTTTCCTTAAAATCATGTTGTCTTTCGAATATTGATTAACTTACGTCAAAGTAGTATATCTTGTATTTACGCTATAGGTTTTCCAAATGAAAAATGCATTCTTAATCGTAAGTCAGTCATCCCTTTTTTCTGGATTCTGATAGAATCTGGAATAATCGAAAATTATTCGAACGTTTGCGAAGAGAAGTTTACAAAATTGCTGCACATACGCAATCAGAAATTACTTTAGAAGAGGTTAGTTGAATATACCTAAATTTACTCACTTAGGAATGTTCCTCAGTCAGTATTTTCTCTTAATATTTCAAATGTAACGCACGAACATTCATTCTTAGAAACATACAATGGCTTAAGTCCTTTTCTTCTATACGATTTTTTTTTGGGGGGGGGTCTCTCAACAGTGGTAATTTACGAATATTACGTAAATTTTATCGATACTTATGGTCTCCTATCTTTCCCAATATCTTGCAGATTGCTCGTATTATTTTAGTATATAACAGTATACAGAGTGTTTCAAAACAATACGACAACGTTTGAGAGGTGATTTCTGACATCAAGATAAGACAAAAAGCATAGTCCAACCTGAGTGCAGAAACTCTTTCTTCCGCCTCTATGACCAGCCGATTGTCGGTTAAATTCAAAAACAACCATAACTCGAGAACAAAATGTCCAATCGAAGTCTGATAAAATGGAATGTACATTATTTTAATCGTAGATTCCAGTAATGCACAATTCGATGTCCAGGGATGGCGCAAGGACAAACCCAAAATAAACTGAAGAATTCCTGTAGTATTTTACGTCTACCGAGGAAAATTAACTACGATATTTCAACGAACAAAAGTGGCAGCACTTCGTGCAAATTAGAAAAAACATTGTTAGAATTCGAAGAAAGGAAAGAGAGACACATATTTGATTGATAGGCGAACAGAGGAAGAACTGAAATAATACGAAGTCTATAATGTTTAACTTTTATGCCTTCTAGGCTAATGAAGAAAAGAGATTACTTCATGGTTATGTTAGTAGATTATACGACTTTGGCATGGGATTCCCGGCTGAGCTCATGTTGTTCGGGTTCCGCGTTAAACCGTAGCTCCATGTCTCGTATAACCTCACTAGCAGAAAAGATGCCGAATGCAAGTTCGATTCAATAATGGAGACAGATAAAAGCTAATTATTGGAAAAGAATTCGTAAAATGAGAATGTATGAGAAAACAACAATCCCGAGAAAACTCACGGATATGGTGTTTTCCAACACGAATCTCTATGGTCTGGGATCAAACGAGGTTCCCCTCCATAACAGAATTGAGCGCTCTATCTAAGCCACCATGCCCCCACTTTGAAGGAAGAACTATCATTTTGATAGGTGTACCGGTCTATAAATACTATGTGTAGTAAACTAATGTACAAAATGCATAGACTGTCAGGATGTGGGATTCGTCGAGTTTCCTTCGTCCGGAAACTGTAAGTTTTTTGTAAGTCAGTATTCTTAACTGGTAGGCTGCTTCTCTCCGTGGGTTGCCGGGAAACACGGTGGTTCAGTGGTAGAGTGCTTGCCTCTTGTGTGTATGGTCCCTGGTTCGATCCCCGACCAAGTAAGTTTGTGGAACAATATCGTCTCCGTGAATTTTCTCGAGGTACTCTTGTTTCCTGTCACACTCTCATTCCGCTAGTTATTTCATCATCATTCACTTGCCTTAATTGTCGTTTCCCTTAGCCTAAAGGGTGTAATCGTGAAACGTTATACCGAAATATTAAATTTCATTTTCTCGAGATTGTTGACACTTTGTCGGTAGGTCACCGTTAAGATGCGTTGTATTATCGTTGCTATTATTGATTTTAAGTTTAGCATCCCTTTGAGCAGCGAGGCTGTATGAGATGTGGTTTTACAGGTTATGTGGGGTCCGAACCACATGAGCTTTCGCTTAAAATCGAACCCGGGTCTCCTACGGTAAAGATGCATACACTAATCACTTAGCCACGAGGAAGTTGTGCTATTTGTAAGAAAGATAGAGTCGTATGGGCTTGCAAATGATTGAGAACTACTGTTTTAGGTTGATTGTTCAAGGTATGAATAGAGTATGGAAGACATCAAGTAGATTCGACTTGTGAACTTTTTAACATTATTAGTCGTATTATGGATAACAAAATAGTTGTCAGTTTTCTATTGATGGTAGGACGGGGAAAATAATTCCACGATGACTAAGTAAAGAAGCTCATAACCAGATAGCAAAAGCATGTAGTAGCAGGGTAATGCGTCGAAAAATGGCACGATTAACTTCAATTCATGTCTGATAAGGTCTAGATATTAATATGTGAGGATATTTATTGGGCACCCTTCATATTAGCCTATTTCTCATTACGATTTAGCATGCATTTCAAGATCATTTCTACAAGGTTTACGTAGTAAACAATAGTGAACTAAGTTGAATATCTTGCTTCATTGAGTCGTAACTATTTCTCAACCTGTGAAAAGTATTTTATATTCGGAAGATATTGATACAAGAACTCGCCGAAAGATTCTTGACAATGACGACGCGTTCTAATTTCTTGTGTGGGAACAAGCAGAGGGATAGAAAAATTTTGGAAGACAGAAAATTTTTATATATCTGAAGAGAGTAATTTGATATACAATATGTCTGCGGATCTGGCGTGACCACCGGAGGAGGACGCTCACAGTTCTATTTCTTCCTGATGTCACGGATTTTTAACTTTTATATAGTTTAGAGCATCACAGACGTATTAGGGCATGGAAAGTGGAAGAGCACAGCGAACGAAACGTGTCTATGAAACTTCTACTAGGGGAATGGTATACGAGTAAGACGAAAAGAGATGGTCCGGTAACATATGTAATAGAGAAAGAAGGTCGTATGATAAGAAATCCAATAGTGAATTAGTCCCGGAATGTAAACACACTAAGGATATATTCTAAAATTTAAAAAAAAAAAAAAAGAGAGAGAGAGAGAAATTAAAGTAGTAAATTGTTTCTAAAATTCAAGTCATTCTTAATAATTGCGCTTACGAAAGCTGGTTCCCATGCATCATACATATTTCAATATTTTCCATAAATGATAAGTCATACACTCCAAGAATGTGTTTATTGGAGAGTCAGTTCTTCCTCCGAGAGTTTATTTTGCGCTGAGACAAAGTAGATCAATCCAACGTGTGTATTTCTCCTTTTTGTGAATTTTAGCAGTGTTCTAACTTGAACAAGGTATTATGATTTTTGTTCGTTGGAGTAATGTACTTGATTCTAGACAATTTTTCGTAATCAACTTTTGACAAAAGAATTCTTCAGTTTCATTGGGAGTCACCCGTGCACCAAATCGAATTGTGTAATGGAAGCTACGACTAAAAATAGTTGACTTCCTCTTTTACCCGACTTCGATCCGACATTTCGTTTTCGAGTTATGACTGCTTTTATATTATTCCCACAAATTTACGGTTGATCGTAGCGCCGAAACGAAGCATTTCTGCAACCAAGTTGGTCTATCCTTTTTGTCTTATCTTGGTTTCAGGAATCACCTCCCAAACGTTATCGATGTTGTTTTGAAGCACCCGATATATATAATATCCCTCTTAGAAATTTATATCAATGAAAGTGTAATAATAAAAATACAGAAATTATTCTACTTTTAGCATAAGTTTTGAAACACCCTGCCCCCACAGAATACACTAAAAACCCAGCTTGAAGTGGGTATTAGCCAGGCCTGTATTTAGATAAGTGCTATTCTGTGCTCGCGCACAGGGCGGCAGAATTTAGGGGGCGGCAAAATTTTGGATTTTTTTTTTAAGATTCACAATAAAGTAATATTTAAAACTGGCAACAAACAGAGCCCCGCGCAAGCACGAGAAAATATATTAATGTGTTTAATTCGTTCTAATTACAGTAGTTACTAATTAGCTAGCTTCTCTGATAATTTTTAAAAATTCATCTTCTCCCACCCCCACCCCAAGAAATGAACTTGAACGTCATGACATCTCATACCGTTAAATTCTGCGACCTCGAAAACTATGAATTCAACACTAATATTTGTCGTTTTCGATTGCTTTTAAAATCTCGCCCCCTCATTGGGGAGCTTAGTATAACCTTGAAGTTGAATTGAATTAAAACTGTCACTATTCATCTTAGCGACCCCAAAAATTATAAATTCAACTCTAATATTGGTCGTTTCTGATTATTTTTAAAATGCTCCCATGTTATTCTTATGGGAACTTTGCACCCCCATATCTCAGCTCAGGTGTAACTTAAGAACCTGGAACAGGTAATTTGGATCATTTTTCTGAGAGCACTAAAATATATTAAAATTTCATGTTTACATCTGTTATGGTTCACGATTTGAAAAGCGCTACAGACAGACAGCTTATTGTACAGGGTGTCCAATATACAATGCAACCCGGAGTTTGGGATAGTAGAACTTTTGAACCTGAAGCGAAATACAAATAATGGTTATACCAAAATGAAACGTTGTTCATGCATATATTTTTAAACTAGGAAGCAACGATTGAAGTACATTAGGAACCACACAGTGTTGCCAGATTTAACCATTTTTTTTAACATGTAAATTGACTCATAACTCATACGTATGGATGTTCTGTTATTAATTTTCAGTTTGTTTAGTTGGAGTACCTTGGAAACTATAGAGCAAAATAATAATAATAATAATAAAATAATAATAATAATAAATAATTTTCACCGATAACTAATCAGATGAGGCCTCTGTAAGGGGGAACTAGGAAAATCGCAGTTTTCATGAATTAACACTCTGAATTGGCAACTCTGCTGATGTTTCAGTGCATCAAAAGTTGTGTTAAGTATCTGTCTACATTATACAATTCCTAAAAAGAACGAAGAAGAAACTTTAAAATTACCATGAAAAAATTTTACTTACATGCACCCAGCAACGCTGCTATTCTTTCTATGGGGCCACTTAAAGCAAGAGGTATACAAGAACAATCCTCGAACTATACAAGACTTGGAAACGAATAATCGCAGTATCATTGAGAACATTAACACTTCTACTCTTCGTAAAGTTGCTGCCAACATGGTGAAACGTGTGTACCTGTGTTTGAATCAAAACAGAGGGTACTTCCAGCATCTGTTGTACAGCTGACAACTCATTGCGTGGTAGTAGCAGTGTTGCCGGGTGCATATAAGTAACAGTTTTATCATGATAATTTCAAAGTTTCTTTTTCGTTCTTTTCAGGAATTGCATAATGTAGACAGACCCTTAACACACCTTTTGATGCACTGGAACATCAGCAAAGTTGCCAATTCAGAGTGTTAATTCATGAAAACTACGATTTTGCTAGCTCCTCCTTACAGCGGCCTTATCCGATTAGTTATCGGTTAAAATGAAACATTCCTTTTTCTGCTCTATAGTTTCCAAACTACTCCAACTAAACAAACTGAAAATTAATGACAAAACATCAATACGTATGAGTTGTCAGTTTACATGTTTTGCCGAAAAAAAAAAAAAGATTTACACCTTTGGTTACATCTGGCAACATTGTGTGGTTTCTAGTGTACTTCAATCGTTGCTTCCTAGTTTAAAAATATTTTTTTGGTATAAACATTATTTGTGTATCGCTTCAGGTTCAAAAGTTCTATTATCCCAAACTCCGGGTTGCATTGTATATTGGACACCCTGTATTATAATTAATATAGATACTATTAAACCGTTACTGACGGTGAATAATGTAAACAATTATTTTTCTTAATAGTTATCACCAATAATTATTGGTGTCTCACAGTGGCATCCACTAATGGATGTCAGCCAATCCCAGCTTCACAGGAGAAAACAGTTTCTTTGCAAATACTTTGGGAAGATTTTTTTTCTTTTTATTTGGGTAATCTAACGTGAGAAAACACATGCAGGAAAATTTTTTTTTTGCAAATACTTTAAGTTTTTTAATATTCAAGTAACCTAAAACGTGAGGAAAGAAAATACATACAGGAGAAAAAAGTTTATTTGCAAATACTTTGGAAAGAGTTTCTCTTATTCGTTCGAGTAGCCGAGTAGCTTAAAACATATGTAAGAATCCCCACGCATTATGTAAACTAATATTTTTTTTTTTTTTTTTACATATAAAGTCTTATAAAATGTTTTTACTAAACTTACTATAATCTTTAATTATGTGATAAGTTCAAAATAAACAATGCCTAAATTTTTTTATTCCATATTTTACTATTACAGTGACAAGAGTAAATATTTAAGAAATTCAACCATAATCCAAGTGAAACTATAAAATATAAAAATGACATAATGGTTGATTCAGAATTACTAGAATACATTTTCTCCGGACACGAATGAATTACATGCCAGTATTGATAGAATGTGTCCCCAATGGATGAGTGGTTAAGCTCGTTGCCTTGTAATCAAGGGGTCCCGTGTTCGATTCCCGGTGAGGACACAAGTGGTTCGGATTCCAAGTTAAGCTGTAGGTCCCGGCCTTAGTACGTGATCATCATCCCATGGAAGGCAATGGCAAACTACAATGGGTACACCCTGCCGAGGGATCTTCGGGTCAAACACCTACCTTCGGGCGGAAAAACTACATCATAATCGTCATTGAGAGAATTAGGCCATTTAAAATTACGTTGTAACTTTTGTAACTTACAATACATAAACTGCTGCTCAACAAGAGATGTATGTTTGCAAAATCACGGCTTGCTTCCTTGTTTGAGACATAAGTTTGTGCGGGATGGGGGGCGGGAAATTAAGAGCACAGGGGCTCACAATATATAAATACGGGTCTGGTATTAACTATCTTTCAAAAGTCATTTCAAACTGGTCAAATGTTTTTCCGACCTCGAAAACTATGAATTCGATTCAAATCTCAGTCACTTTTGACATTTTTTTTCACTGCACCCCTCCCCTCCTGTTTGCCGATCGGTTTTAACTTGACTTAAGCTGCATTTGGAGCGTTCCTGTTCATTCCAGCGACCCGAAAACTGTAGATTGCATACTAATATTAATTGTTTTGCATTATTTTTAATGTCACTCCTTTTACTCCTTGAAGTTTGTTACTCCCACAGTATTTTCCCAGATTAAAAGTCGTATGTCTACCAAGTTTGATTAAAATTGTTCCAGACATTCCGAAGGTACGCTAGAATATGTATTCATACACAAGTATTCAAATATATGTAAATGTGCCAACGACACCTTCGACGTTGTTCCTGTAAATTCCCAATCCAGCAGACATGTCCGTTCACGCCCAAACGTGGAATTAAATGTAATCATGATTGTAATCTTATACCTTGACGGACTGAAACTGGATTGGACACTAATTTGTCATTTGAGGCATTTTATTTTTCACCCGTTGTCATCCCCCATGCCAATGGGAGCTAAACTTGGACTTAAACGCTATCGGGAGTGTAATTATTAATCTTAGTGGCATCGAGAACTGTGGATTCGACACTGATATCTGCTTTACTTTTACAAGTCAGCCCTTTGCCACCACCCTAGGAGAGCTAATGGGGTTAAACGTAATTTAAATTGTATAGAGAGTGTCGATAATGAACTTAGCTACATCGAAAACTATGGATTCGATACTAATATCGGTCGTTTTTTATTATTTTTTTTCATGTGACCATTCTCCTCCCCAAGGGTACTGATGGGGGCTGAACTTAGATTTAAACGGCATCAGGAGTGTCGCTATTCATCTCAGAGACCCCGAAATATGGTCGCCTTAATATGGTCGTTTTTGATCATTTATATTACCACCTTTTTGATCATTTCTTATATTACCCCCTACTCTACTCTCCTTAGGTGTGCCAGGGGAACTGCCACCAATCAACTTAGGGACCCCGAAAACCATGTATTCGGTACTAATATCAGCCATTTTCAATTATTTTTGCGTATCAATTTCAGATCCCTTCCCGGTGAACTTGAACTTAAGTGACATCTGAATTATTTACTCTTGGTCTAAGCGACCCCGAAAACTATGAATTCGACATTAATATCTGTCTTTTTTTTTTTTTTTTTTTTAATCATTTTTATGTCCCCCACTCCCCCTAGGAGTGCAAAGGAGATCTTGCCCCAATTGGAGGCTGAACGTGGACTTAAATGGCATCAGAATTGCTACCAGTAAACTTAGCGACGCTGAAAATTAATGATTTCATATAATTACAATAAACAAAAAAACAATTTGACGTGGCTACATTGTGTACACTGTGATTTAAATTAGTTGTATGTTGAGTGATTATGACGACGTTCCAATAAAGTAGAATTAATTGAAAAGAAAACTTAATAAATAAATAATAAAGAAGTTTGTGCACGAACATTAGGACATATATACATATATTGTTGTGTACTAAAATATTAAAAGCAACAACTTAATGGGAAAGGTAGGCGACCATAAACATTGATAAAATTTACGCAATATTCATAATTTACCATTGTTGAGACACACACACAAAAAATGTGAAGATCGTGTAGTAAAAAAGGACTTAAGCCATTGTGTACCTCTGAGGATGAGTGTCCGTACCGTATGTCACACGCGAAATATGGGAGGAGAGATCGGCTGAAGAATATAACGAGGTGAGTAAATTTAAGTATTAGAGTGTGTTTCATATACTAAATAAGTAGTTGAATATTCTTTTTATCAGACGTGCAACATTTTGTCAACGAAAGAATGGCGTACTCTTGTACATGGAAAATAATACAGTTAGTTTAATGTTTGGAACTGTTTACAAGTAAAGCATAACGTTGTATGGTCTTGTTACTTTAACTGGTATTTGCGGTTCTGTGTATATTTTTTTTTTTCTTCATACTTGTTGGCAACTTTAAAGCTAAAATGATCTTTTCTTTTGCTTCTGTATTTTAACATGATTGTAGAAGTTTCGAAACAAAAAGAGGGCCTCATATAAGGTCCAAATAATTTATGAGGCTTTTCATTTTTTCTCTTTCTTTTTCCAGTATATTGTGTAATTTCCCCTTTAATTGCTTTGGTTCTTCCTATTACCATGTATTTTTGAAGAATGTAATTTGTGGTCCTTCCTTCGCAAAGGTTTTGCTGTTTGCCGAAGGAACTCGGTTTACTCGTGACAAGCATGAAGCCAGCATGAAATTTGCTCGTGAGAAAGGCTTGAAGGAGCTGAAGCACCACCTCGTCCCTAGGACCAAGGGTTTTTGCCATTGCGTGCCCTTTATCAAAGGAAGTTTCGGAGGCATTTATGATACTCAGATTGGTTTCAAAGAGTAAGTTTCGTTCTGGTAAGAAGTGTGTTCATTTATCAGTATTGTATGTAAAATTAGCTATAAAGCATGAATACTCTCGACTTACCTAGTAACCTTGAACACACTGACAATAGGTATGAACTATAATAGCATGTGAAGACACCATACTTCGATGCATTTTTACTTTATTTAATGCTATTTCGTTAGATAAGTGGTCTTGTAAGTTGTTTATATATGAATTCGTTCTTCCAGGCTTTGTGAATTTAAGGCCTATATTTAAGATATAACTTTGCTGGGGCTAAGGAGAGCCTCTAACTTATTGCCTGTTTCGGAAATCGAATTCCGAACGTCCTGACTACAAGCTTGTTTTTATTATTATTATTATTATTATTATTATTATTATTATTATTATTATTATTATTATTATTATTATTATTATTATTATTATTATTATTATTAAGATTGATGTCGAAACAGTTACATGATTATGTTAATTGTACTCCGTACTTTTCTGTTGGTTAATAAAGACTCATTAATATGTATTCGCGATATGAAAGGGAAAAAGGTTAGACACAAAAGGAAAGGGCCTGATATAACGATCAGGTGAAAAGCTTGAAATAATAAGCACAAAAAGAACTAATTATAAGATGCACTGTAAAGGAGAAAATAATGTTTTGGTTGTGGAATCCAGTGCTATTTCCTGTAAAAAGTTTACAAAAACGGGGGAATGAGGGGGAAATATGAAGAAATAAAGCTAAAAGCACTGGGTGCTCTTCTTAAGGTCGAGAGCTAAAGTTTTTGTGGATATTAGGGAAGCTTCTTCACGTTCTTCGTTTTATCTAACAAAAGAAAAATCTTTTTAGTAATTTTTTCTAAACTTTTGTTAGTAAGGCAATAACACTAAATTACGCTTCAAGAAAAAATCCTTTGTAGTTAATTTTGTGAAACATTGTTTTTGAGTTCTTTACGGTTGTTATTGTTTCCTTTTTAGTCTATTCAGTATTTTTAATTGCGGTGTACAAGCAATATTCTCTTCCTTCGTATAACGATAAGAAAAGTGCTTAAAGTTATTGATATGAAATAAGTCGTTTGCGAGCAACCAAACTTATGTAAGGTTTGGGTTATACAGAGGTTGTTCAGCCTACGTTTGGCCGATTTAGTTTCTTCCCCCTCCCAGGCAGAATGGACTCACCCGACCTGGCTCGTGGCGTCCTGCAGTGTTGTGCAGTGGCTTCCTGGGAACGGAGTTGTTTTTCCGCGCGGACGACAATAACTCACAAAACAGGACCATTGCTGTGAGTGTTGTGTTAAATTTGTTTCCAAGTGTGTGGGTTTCCGCTCTGTGACTAAAATGCCGCCCAAACTAAGCCGGTTTTGGGAAAGCTATGTTGCGGCTCTTTATGACGCCCACTTTAGTGTTTCTGTCATTAGAAAACAGTGCAAGAAGAATGGTTGCAACATCAGTTTAAGTGGAATAAAAAATGTTATTAAAAGTACAAGGGCAACAAAGCTCCACCATTTGGATCACCAACGAAGTTGCCTAGGAAGCGGGAATGCACCAAGTTCACCTCCACCATGCAGAGGAAACTTCGCAAAATGGCAATGCAAGAAAATCCGCCAACACAAAAGTGTATGGCTAATCGTCTTGACGTGTCTTTGAAGACTGTGAGCCGAACGTTACACCATCAACTCAAGCTGGAAAAAGTCATGAAAGCTCGCGGATGCCCATCTTCTCACGGATGCCCACCAAAAGGAACGAAAGTGTAACGCCCGGAAGCTGTACGAACGGCATCTGGCAAAACAAAGGTGGATGCACGTCGTAACGCTCGATGAAGCATGGATTTACCTTTCCGACTGCGGCAAACCGAAAGTCATCATGTACCGACAGAAAAGCGCCAAGAACTTCAGAAGATAGGTCTGTGTCTGTAAAGAATCCTTCCCAAAAGGGTTCATGGTCGTTACTGGCTACTGTTACCGAGGTAAACTGAAGATTCGTAGGGTGACGAAGAACTGCAAAATAAATTCGCAGTATTTTCAGGAGCAGATCATGCGGCCGATCTACGAGCATGAGATTCGAACAATGTACGGAAATGACGCAATCTGGTGCGCAGTCACAAGGACAAGATCTCATCCCATACCTCACGATCGTCCCTCGCATTCTACAGGGAGATGGAGGAGGCAAGTGGTATACAGGTGATACCTTTCAATGAGGTACCTGTTAAGTCTCCAGATGCAAGTCCTATGGACTATTGTGGATTTAAATTGCTGAAGCGGGCTTTGAGAAAATGGCGTGTGACAACTGTGGAAGGACTTTGGGAAGCTGTGCAAAGGGAATGGGACAATATTCCTCTCCCAGTTCTTCAGAGAAGTCTATTATAGTGGAAATTACGCTGTCGGGCTACTGTTAGGAACCAAGGGAAACACATCAAGCACTTACGGACCTGACGCCATGGGTTCTTCTAAATTTTTAGGTAAGTCTAAATTGACCAAATGTAGACTGAACAACCTCTGTACAAGGCGCAGACGTTCGATATTTCTTTTCAAAACAATTAGTTTTAGTAACGTTACAGTAACTTAGAATGTAAATTATGTGAAAATGCCGTTTTAACATTGTAAATTATGTGAAAGGCATCAGGTTTACATATGTATACAAAATTTTAAAGCTTTAGTTTGGAAGTGTGAGTAATATACGAGCAAGATTTGACTCAAATAAAGAACGTAACCTAAACGAGCAACAAATCCGATATATATCAGACTAGATTGTGCCTAATTACAATAAGATTGTCTTAATAATAATAATTAATAATAATAATAATAATAATAATAATCCTTATTACAAATGGAAAATATCTTAGTCTGTGAGTATCACGTATTCCTAATAGTTAATCCTCGCTGCTTCACTACGTGCATTTCTGCCTATGCAGCGGAACAGCGAGTGTTAACTATTAGGAATTAACGTTACCCACAGGTTGAGACTTTTTCCTTTTAAAATAAGGATTGACAAAAAGTGGCCAAAATTTCTCACACCTTCTGGCATACGACTAAGTAACTTCAGTCGCCTGACATAAAAGTAGGCATACCAAGAGATTAAAACTAAAAAGGAATTGTGAAACAAAATGGAGGTCGTCACATAATGAATACAAATATATATGTGTAGAGATTTTTGAGTTAACTAGTTTTCTAAGGAGTGTGCACCCATTTCAACGTCATATGAGAATGAAAAGTAACCGGAAAGTTTTTCATACAATAGTTATTCCAACATGAGAAAATGGTGCCTCGAAATCAAACTCGGACAATTTTCACTTAACATAAACTAACTTTAATATAACTCTTAAATAAGAAATGAAGTACTGCGCATACTTACAATGGTTTTGAAGAACACAAAAGGGAAAAAATTCCTTATGTATATATAATAAACTTCGTGCAGGATGAATGCTTGCTTCGTGACATGTGATCCGTTAAGTTTTAGCTGCACAATGCCTGCACCAGCTTGTGCGCAGTGGCCAGGGTGCTGCAGTGAGTCTCAGATCAAAAGGCTTTTTTTTTTTTTTTTTTTTTTTTTTTAATCATACTTTCTAATATTTCCAATATTACTGTATTTATTCTTGCATTTATTGGCTATTACAGTGACTCTCGGAATGCTACCTGAGAAAATCACTGCTAAAGCTTCCCACGGCCTTGGAAGATAGTTAGAAACAGCGCACCGTTGTATTATATGAGTTTTAAAAATGAGAAAAGCGTTCCATTGCACAGAAAATTGTCCTTGTACATTCGCTTCATTAAAATAAATGTAATTCTAAAATAACGTATAAAAAATATTACAAAATAACTCCCAACAGGGAAAGTGACAAAGTTCTGTTGTGATTCGTTTTCATTTAGAACCCTGGGATTAAATATGAAACACTAATATTCAAATTAACGCACTATATACACGGAAAAGAAATATTTGATAACCTTTGATCACTGTTTGTTTAGTTCACCTGTGCAATCAAGGACAAGGATTAATGGCGCAGTAATAAAACATATCACAAAATACACTAACACTATAAATAATATTTAAAAACATTGTTAGAATAAACACTGCTAATAAACAAAAATAATTCTTCAAACTTAGTACTTGTAAAACAGAACTACATTGTATAAAATTTGCTAAACAAATTGAGAATATTAATATTCAAGAATACCATAGTTGTTCATTGTAATATTTTAGTTCCAGTTCAAAATATTGATACTATGCAGTTCAACAATATCACTGTTGACAAACAATCTAAACTATCTGTCAGTCACTCCATTCATTTATTAATTTGTACTTCACACGCAAACTGTTCATGTACAATTACACTTGGGTATAAGATCCATATGACAATCCTCTTCATTCACTCTTTCCATATATAAAACGGATATCCCACAGTGGACATTCAATATATATATATATATATATATATATATATATAGTTCAAAATATACAGTGTTTAGTGTGATTGTACTGACGTAATGTGTATTCTCCTTAATGTAAACATATTTACAGAACAGATAAATGAAGAAAATAAAGTTCTTCATTTATCAATAATATTTTTCGTGCATGTGTAAAAAGGTTTGTTATTACATATTATATGTAATTTATGTGTTTATTGTAAATATAGGTTAAATTTACTTAAAGGATGTATGAAAAAAGGAAATAACGTACAGGGAAGGCTAGATACCTATGCATAATCATACAGTCATTTCTTCAATTTATGATAACTACAAATTACCACGATCATATGATTTTACAACACAAATTTCCCATGTATAGTTCGCAATATACATATGTATGGACCAAAGAAAAGAAAAAAGAAAACGGTTAAGTATAGTATAATCAAAATAACGTAATAGCCTGAATACATGTATGGTGGTACGAATGTATATAAAGATAGATATATCAACAACATTGATAATAGAAGAAGGGAAAAATACTAATAAAGATCTAATTTTGGATTCGTTTATTGAGGCGCAGATATCCAATAGGATGCCAACTTATTTCTGTTATAGACCATAGTGTGCAAGGTTAATGGATAAACTCCAACCCTATTAAAATCCATTGATCTTTCCGAAGAAACTAAGACCACGTAAGGCACTAAAGTAAGGTAAAATAAAATGATGAATGCGAAACCCCAAAAATTGATATATTATCAAAGATATATATGTATATATTAGCACCAAACTTACATGGTCGTGCATTAAAGTAATCATTCTCTAATATCTGTCACAAGAAAAGAATGCTTTAAATTAGTGTTTCTGGTAAAATTTGTCATGGAACAGCCTTACAAATACCAAACTCCGGCAAGAAACTACTCATCAACACATCATCGAACCATAGTTACAGTCCAATTTCTCCAGAAACATTCCCTTATACGGTCCATGGTACGTTTTCGTACCTAAATGCAGTGTTGTCTTTAATCGCTTATTTAGGTCCTATAACAGGCATTTAAGCTGGGATTTTTTATTGGTCAAGCCAGACATGGACCAAAGAATATCCTAAATACGTTTTGGAACCAAATGGTCAACTTGGAGGCGCCAAATGGGGGTGGAGGGAGTGACACCACATTTTTTTCCTGAGGTAATTTTCGAAACTTTTTTTCCCGCCCTTAGCTTTCAAGATATATTGAAATTTTGCATACGCATAGTATACACCTCCAACTATTTATCGATTTTTTTAGATCTCTATGTCAACCCGGGCTTGGGCCCGAGGGGCTCAAAGATTTAAAAAAGAAGATTTTTCAGAAAATTTCCCGGATTTTCCCTAATTTTCCGTTTCTGGTGTATGGGCATGCGAATGATACTATTTGAATTGTTGCTTTATTCTGAAGAGAATGAGGTATGAATCATGATCCAGGGACAAATAGTCTTGTTTTAGGAAATTTTTACATCACGTCGTATAAATACATGTATGTATGTATATAAAAAGATTGGTCACCTTAAGATTGTCAAAAAAGTTTCCCGCCCTTAGTTTTCAAGATATCACATTGAAATTTTGCATACGGATTGTGTACGTAATTACGTACTTTTCCAGTGATTTCGAGTTCTCTACGTCAACCCAGGCCCGGGCCAGAGGGGCGCAAAATTTCTGCAAAAAGTTATTTCCAAAAAACCCGGTTTTCCCGAATTTCCCGTTTCAGGTGTATGATACGAACAAACGAGTGGTACAGTCCGCAGCAAAAACCCTGCAACATGAACATGTAAGATTATTGTGAAACTAAGCCTAACAGCGTAGGAAATCAGCATAACGTCTAGGTGGCACGAATCACGCCAGGAAAAACCTCAGCGTCCTCCACTGCACACTTATTTTGGAGCAAAACACTTCGTTGCTTCACAATAAACTTACATGCTCATGTTGCAGGTTTTTTGCTGCGGACTGTACCGTTGGAAAGATTACTCTATTGTGAAAAATACGAAGTATAAACCATGATCCTAAGATAAATAGCAATGAAGCAGTACGTGCTTGATTGAAAATCTAAAATTTGCCTCAAAAAGCGAGGATCGTAAAAAGGTTACGATAAGACTTTTTAATAAACTAAAGAATCTTCCTTTCATAAGTAGTTCTTTCGTATATATCACATAACACTATCATCTATAAAACTCAACCGAACTTTCACTTCCTGGCCACAGTCTTTATCACACTACACAGCTATTTCCTTTTTCTTCTTTAACAGATACGAAACTATCATTAGCTTCCTTCTCAGCTCTTTCAACGACATCATAGCAATGAACTTCACATACATGCAGTGCTTAAAGTGAGGCGGTATGAGCCGGTTATGCATCCGAAAGTTAGAAAATCGGCCGGTATGGCGTACCGGTAAAAATAAAATATTTAAATTGTAATTTGCATGTAGAAAAAAGAAAGATTTTACACAGTAATAAGTACGATGTTAGCATTGAGTCAACAAATATGTTTGCACTATCAAAGATTTTGTTGCTGCTGCTTTGAAAAGTTAATAATAGTTCCCTATCACCCTATTCAATGGCAGAATGTATGCTCTTGATTTTTTTTCAACATTTGTGAGAGCGATTCCATCCCCCCTCAAACAATTCTAACTTCCGTACTGCCCGCCTAAAATGTTTAACCTGGATCCGTCTCTGATATTGACAGGACTTTTTTTTTAAATTCAAAATTATTCTTTTCATTTTGTCTGGAGTTCTGTGTTTACAACTATATAAGAAAATTAGTGTTGAACACGAGATGAGACCAGAAGAAGTTTAGAAAATGGAAATGAAATTGGAAAGAATCATTAAATATTAGATACTAGAGACGAGACGAGATTGCCTACAAAGCCTTGCAAACGAGACGAAAAACATATGAACATATATGTGTTTTCTTGTTTTAATCAACTTAAGGCAGCGTTGGATCGCTATGTTATTGTAACTACGATGTTTAAGTAAACGTACCATCTGTGCTCTTCCACTTTTAGATCGCCGATATGGTCAAGCAAAATTTTTACGAAAGCATACCGCCTCTGCTTCTTTCCCCACTTCGTAATCACTATTGCTCAACAATCAGTTTGGAGGCAGAAGTCTAAAGGCTAGTTCAACAATAGAAAGCCTAAGCCTTGGAAGCCGCTTAGGCAAGCCTTTTACACTTTTATATTTGGATATTCAAAAGTTTTTAAGTTCATTCAGTTTAGAAAAGGGAAATTTAGTTCCTTGCTGGGACTAGAGCCTTTTTATTTCGAGTGTGCCCCTTCTGGCGCTGCTGTCAATAGTATGTGCTTTCCCGTACCTCCCTCGAGACAAGTTGATGTAGCCGAGACCCTTCATTTGTTGGATGCGGACAGAATTGCTACATTTAATTATTTCACGGGCTTCGCTGTGCACCGACCGGTTAACCATTCTAGGTAGTCTTACGATCTTCACTCGCCAAAGACCACACGACTGAATGACAAATTGGCAACGCAGCCGAAGAAATTCACTTCTTTCCCCAAACCAAAGGTAAAGTTTCCTCCATAAGAGGGATGGCGCGGGTGAGGTCGAAGTATGTTTCACAAATTTTCCTCTCTGCAGCAAGAATCGTGTAGCTATGAGCGCATTCCCCTTCGCTCCATCTACATCCGCAGAGTACGAACGGCCTGCCAGGTAGGACCAGTTGCCTCTAGAGAAATCTGTTTCTTGGGCGTGAGCTAAGAGTAAAGGAGTTATACGAGTAATGACAGCGCATTTTCGGGTCCCTGGAGCCTCGTTGCGTAATGGTTTGCGTCAACGCAACTCAAATTTTGTGTTTGACAGTATTTTGCGGGAATTGGCAGAGCTTTATAATTACTTGTTTCATTATTTGCGTTACGTTGCGAAGGCTCTTACAGACTGAGCCTTCTTCATTGGCTAATCACCTCTTTCAACGTTCTTCATTGCTAGCACAACTCCCATTTACTCTGGTGAGTAGTGTTACAACTTATCCAAAGCATAGGTGTAACTGGAAGGAAACTAGGCTCCCTAGCAAGAACTCATTATCCCAAAGAGGAAGAGTTATTATTATTATTATGAATGTACAGGTGTTATGAAGGGTTAGTGGCAGCTTAAGCCAGCAAACCAGGATATGAGCCACTGATGATAGTGGAGCGTGAAACATTTACATATTAGTTCTCTCTCTCTCTCTCTGTATATATATATATATATATATATATATATATATATATATATATATATATATATATATATATATATATATATATAGCCATATTTGTTCCATACCGTCACCTCATCTGATGTCACTTTAAGCACTGCATACATGTTCCTTCAATAACTCTAACCACTTCTTACGATTCGCTGGTGTTCGTCTCCACTGTTTCAAACACATTGTCACTAATCTTTTTCCAACAAACATATTGATTACGATGTACTTCACGTAACTTAGCTATTCGCTTATCCAACAAACTACTGAGATTATATTGACACTAAGGAACACTAAATCACCTTTCCACAACACTCGTCTCAAACCCTGAGATCTATTCAGCTTTTCATTTCGCTTTTCACTAACCATTCTCTTTCTCAAATCTGCCATGATTAACTTAATATTCTAATAAATACTTCATCTTCATTAATTTCTTCCTTTTCCCGTGTGATAGCAAATGAGCCAATATAAATTCTTCTGGTTTTGTCTTTAAATGTAATTCGACTGGAGCAGCTCAAACTATGACTAATGGTATGGTTCAGCAACAAATATGCTTGCGCTACATATTCAGGCCATGAAGAATGAGATTCACGACACAACACTCGCAAATTTCTTTCTAAATTCCTATGAAAACATTCAATAACATTACTGAAAGCGTGATAAAACGTTATATAATGAATCTTGATGTTATAAGCTTTATGATTTAGTTTCATATTTCAGTATAAACCACAAACTTTTATACAATAGTGAACAACAGGAATCGATTAATTTCATTTGCGTTCCAATAAGAAATTCCCAAAACCATAAATCAATATTAGAACTCGAATAATCTTTTGGGATTGTCCTTGATTACAAATGTAAATTTAAGATTTTTTGGCGTTTTATTTTGAGATAGGATCTTTTTTTCTTAAAATATTAATAATTATCCATTTTGTAGTATTTCTGAAAAGGAGAATACATTTACCAACATCCTGCTTGGCAAGAAGATAACAGGACACATGTACATGAAGAGAATTCCCATGGAGGAAATTCCAGACGATGAAAAGGAATGTGCGGAATGGCTTCACAATTTGTATCAGAAAAAAGTAGGTCTTTAGATCATTCTGTTCTTCTATTAATTCATACAGTATACAATATTGAGTCAGACAAAAAGTGTAAATATTAATGCAAATTCAGAAAAATTTAGATATTCACAGGACACTTAACATCTTACAAATGAATCATACTCAAGATCACGTAAAATGAATGTTGCTAAGTCCTTAAATATTGACAAGTTCCAAACAGAACTATTGTTCTGTATGTCGCCTCTAAGCGTAAACAAATAATAGAGATACTAGCCAGGATTAATGTGAATTCCTTTTAGTTTCTAAACAAATTAATTTTGATTAGTGTTTAGATGAACCCAAAATTACAGAATTTTGATCTTTGATATATCTTATATTCCTTTATTCTCATTCCAATGTTTCTCTTCGTTATTCACTGTTTCTAACTAAAAATCATTTTCGGAGGAAAAAGGGTATTTTAGACAAATTAAAGAAAATGATCATTGGATTTACCGCAATTCATCACAAATAAGTTTTAGTGAAATTTAATAGCGTTAGATTTCCTTTCCGTTTTGACCAAAATTGTCTTTTAGTTTAAATTAGATGGCTAAAAAATATAACTTTTAGGCTAGCTATAAGTTATCAACTAGTATTGTAAAATATTATATCAGAATTTTAAGAATTGAGGTCCCTCGTGGCTATTTGGGCACGGGAGACCGGGTGGCTCAGTAGAGCGTTCACCTCTGGTGCATGGGGTCCCTGGTTCGATTTCTGCTCACGTCAAGTGAACTTTGTGGTGGATACACACCGTATGTGTGTGAGTTTTCTCGAGATTCTCCCGTTTCCTCCCACTTTCTTCATTCCACCATTTCATTTATTTCTCACCATCACCGTCTCCTTTAGCTCACACGGCATGATCATGGGACGTGAAACTTAAAATTTCATTTCATTTTGGGCACGGGAGACCCGAGCTCATGTTTGAATCCCACGTTAAACTATAAGTCCACGTCTCATACAACCTTGCTGCTAAAAGGGATGTTCAACTCTTAATCTATCCACCCATAAGAATTTTAAGAATTATTTTGTTAATATCGTTGTGCATGCAGGAATTTTATCAGGCTTTTTGTCAGCATGATGGCATAACTTTTGGTATGACTAAGAAGAATATGGAACTGAGAATGAAGGAGCATATAAGAGATGCCAAGATTCTGCGATTTTTCTAGCTTATCCAAACGTCTAGGTAGTCCAAACATACCATTAAAGGAGTCCAAATAATTCACAATACCTTTCCACAAATTGAAATGAATGTGTGCAAGTCAGACTGTATCAGAAACAAAAATCCAACGTTGAATTTTGATGAGGCAAACCAATTAATGCCATATTACTGACAGAATTTTTATTGTTAGTAATAGTTTAATTCAAAAATTTGAGTCTTGTTGACGTTAATCCTATTTAATATGTCTATTATTCATTCGTACTAAAATGTGATATAAAAAAAAAAAAAACATTCTTATTACGCGTGTGGAATGTAGCACCATTCATTTTACGTAATTTCAAGTATGATTCCTTTATAACACATGGAATGTTCTGTGAATATTTAAAATTGTATTGAGTGTACTATAGTTTATGAATTTGGTTTCTTTCTTGGAAAATTTTTAAGAATAAGTGTAACTGGTCAGCAAGTTTTTAAAAAAGTGACTTAAGATTCAGTTTATCGTTATACGAGGACAGATCTGAATGTGAAAATGTTAATTCATTATTTATGACTTTCTTGTCCAAGTGTGACTGATGAACTGAACAGGAGCTCTTGAAATATTTCACAAAGTACATATTCAAGCATATTACGGGAGAGTAACATGAATGTTCAATGTTTTGAATATAACTATATGTCACCGAATGGAACCGAAATGCGTAAGATATTGCGGGAGCACGACTTTTTTCAGTGTGTGAACCTCGTAGCGCACGGTACACAATCTGTCGATTTACATGTAAAGTTTTTTATTTATTTATTTATTTTTTTTTTTTCAACAAGGACTTAAAATTATTTGTTTCTGATTAAATGGAGGAAATATTTAACTTTCACTCACTCTATATTCCTTATAGGTGCGAAATTAGCGAAAAATTTCCGACTCCTGCTTACCGTGGGGTTAATGGACTGGGTAGCGTGATAATTAATGCATTGGCACGGTAACCCAGAGCCCTGTTTCGGTTTCCAGTCCAGTCGCTCATTTTCACCCTCTTAATTTGTATTTATGTAGTAGTTTTATCACGATGGCTTGCCAAAATTGTAGCATTGTGTATATACGAGTACGAAATATGATGTATCTTACCCATTCAGAAGCCTTTCCTTCTGACATTTATTTACAATAATTACGTTCCTTAAATGATGATGGCCATTAGTTTTATTTCATTGCTTCGAGATATATAAACAGTTTGAACAATAATAATAATAATCCTTAATAAAAGTTTATCGCCTGTTCCAAACACAAAAGTAGGATTGTATCGCATTGTTAGCATTCCGTTTACCAGATTTTTTTAAATACACAACTGAGATATCTTTGTCAAGCTTATTTGGCAAGCTATAGCCGGTACTCATTTTATTTCACAATCAGTAATTACACATACTTCTACAGTATTCTTTATCTCGTATGTAAGTACATCATTTTAAAATACATACACTACTATGTTTGCATTATAAACAGTGGTCGAAGTGAGACGGTATGCGGTCTCTGGTTTTTCAGTGATGAAGGCATACCGCCTCTGGCTTTTTAGTGATCAAGACATACCGTCACTGGAGAATAGGTGCTAAATATCTTTAATAAATCCATTTTTATACACAGTAATTGATGAATAGCTTTGCACGTGAAAAGAGTTTATTTCTTATTTAGAAATAATTTCTAAGCTGAGAACACCGACATCTTTTTCCTACCTTTTGTTTTTAAAATGAGGTGTCTTCAAAGAAGTTCATTTGGTTATATTTTGATGTGCCATTTTGAATTCTTTCTTTCGTATGTATATATGTGTGTGTCTTGACTTAATTCATATAGAGGTCGTGTTTTGAACATGAGCGGATTTAGGTGTTGTCTGCTGTAGGAGCGATTCTTCCGGGGGTTTAGAATGCCCCTCAGTTGAGTGGAAGATTCGGGAGCTTTCTAGCAGGCAGCTTGTTAATACAAAAGCTCTCCCATGGTTTTGAGTCATTATGTAAATAGAAATGCATTATTTTAGGCAACATACCCTCACTCTATTTCAACAGTTAGAAAGGCGGTATGTCGAGTCAAAATCGTAATAAAACATACCGCCTCTGCTTTTTTTCCATTTCGAACATTAATTATAAACATTACAAAACATACCTTTATGCTGTCTGCAACCGGCACAACATTAATAATAATAGCAACAGGTTTATTATTCCGATTTTTTTTTTTTTTTTCTTTTTTGCTGTACGCTTTCCGCTTACTGTAATATTCTTAATCTCAGCGTGAACTCTTTTCTTTCTTTATTTATTTCATATCAAAGACATTTCGGAGACGACAAATTTTAATGTTCTGGTTTGTTTTACAAATGCATTTTCGTTATAAATGGCTGTTTGTGCCCTTTGAGTACTTTATTGCTGTTGTATAAGCTTATTTAAACAAAAAAAAAAAAAAAAAATGTAGATTTTCAAAACTTACGAGACTGCGATGCAAAATACTTTTATATTATTTGTTTTTAGGATAAAATGCAGGACAGTTTTATCCGAACAGGAGACTTCTTTGCGGAAAGTGGCGTACCAAGAGTGGAAGGATTCCGACTTCCGAGAAGATACTATTCACTTTTTAATACAGTCACTTGGGGTGTAGTGGTTCTGGTTCCCATGACATATTACCAAATCCAGTTATTAACGTCTGGATCAACGCTGTATTTTGGCGCTGGTGTAGGAATTATTGCGTTATGTGAGTATATACGTGTAGTAATATAATAGTTAATGATGACAAAGTAAATATATAATTGGTGACTCTATTGCCTTAATCAGAATTCACTTATCAATTCTGTTAGTGGTGGTCGTAGAAATCCTTTCTGAGGTTTGAAACAGGCTTATTTGTAGCTGTGTTGCAGGAAGTTTTTTGTATTTTATAAATTGATATATGAGTGTTTTCAAAATAATAGAAAGGCCTATAGTCAACACGTACGTTGTGTGAAGTGCTAACACTGAGTTGCTTGTTAGTGGTGCTTTAGGTCATAGTCTGCAATACGTCAGGAAGATAGGAGATATGTGTCGAAGCAGTTAAATGGTGGTGATGCAAAAGGTTGCAAGGAGGCCAAATTCTGAGTGCGCAACTAGTTGGATATCTAAGATGGTCAGTGTGTTAAGTTTGCCGCGAGGAACAGTGTCCAAGGTGATGACGGCCTACAGAACTCATGGGAAAACAACATCGGCGAAGGAAAAAAAGGAGAGGAAGCATTAGTGATTAGGATCGCCAAACATTGAAGAGTACTGTCGCTAAGGGCTGTCGAGAGAATGCGGAAAAAGTGACTGTAGAACTCAATTAGCGCTTGGAACAGCCTGTTGCTAAAATCAGTCCGACGGGATCTGTATAACACGAGGTTGGATTGCAATTGGCAAATCTCTTATCACCACCAACGGTTTAACGCAAAGAAAATGTTTTTGAGAATGTGCAACAGTGCAGCCCCGATTATTGGAAACGTGTAACATAGTCCGATAAGTCATTTTTCACGTGATTTTCAACACCAGACTGTGTTTATGTATGGTGGATTCCCAGAAAAGTTCCTAACTGTCTCCTTTCTGCAGCGGCTTTGGGATTCTCTAGGCCACAATTTTCTGATATTCCGCGGGTCCTGTGATTACGTTCACAGGACTCATCGCTGCTAGTAATATGGAGATTTTAGATGACCACTTTCAACCTTTTGTTATTTCCGACCAATAATAATGTGCCAGTTCACCTACTGGAGATGTTGAGGTGTGATTTCATGAACATTGGGATCAAATGTAACATCTCCCCTGGCCAACCTGATTTCACTCTTCAGTTATTGAGCACCTGTGGGTAATTTTGAAGCTCAGACTCCGGAGCAGTCATTCTCCTTCATTCTTGTTGATGGAACTGAGTGCTGCATTTCGTAAGGAATAGTACAGCATTCTTCTTGAAACTATTCACGACCTGTGTGTCTCCATTCCACGACGAATCACTGCTTTCTGCAAGCTAACTGTAGTTCCATGCCGTATATAAACCAGATAAGGTGCACTTTTTTTTTTTTTTTTTTTTTTATAAAGGTCTTTCCATTATTTTGATTGCATCTGTATGTATTGCAAACTAAATTGTTCAGTAAATGATGTTCATCTAATTATATATAGAGAGGTCTGGGTGTTTGACTGTCGGACACCCGAATCTCCGCTTATTGGGCGGCTACTCAAACCAATTGAGGTACTATTATCACTTCTTTTTAGCTAATATAGTAATTAATTGCGTTAAGACTGAATACGGAACATACTAAAACAAGGTAGATTTAAATTCGTTAGAAAAGAGACTTCTATTATGTAGTCCAAAATCTCTTATCCCGAATTCTGTCGAGAAATTTGAAGCTTAAAATATATAAAATGATAATCATGCCTGTTGTTCTGTATAGTTGCGAAACATAGTCGCTTACTCTGAGGGAAGAACATAGACTGAAAATATTTGAGAACAAAATCGTGAGACGAATATTCGGACCCATGGGGGATGGGAAATGGCGGAAACTTCATAACGAGGAACTACGTAACTTATTTGGTTTACCAAACATTGTTAGGGTCATCAAGTCTAGGAGGCTTAGGTAGGCAGTTTATGTAGCTAGGATGGAAGAAAGTAGAAACGCTTTCTAAGTCTTGACTGGAAGACCAATCGGAAAACGACCAATAGGAAGACCTAGGCGCAGATGGGAGGACAATATTAAGACGGATCTCGCAGAGACAGGAATACAAAGTAGAAACTGGATCCAGTTGGCTAAAGGTAGAAGTCAGTGGAGAGCTTTTGTGAACGCGGCATTGAACTTCCGGGTTCCATAGGCTATAGAGTTAAGTTAGTTAGTTTTAGAGAAGAGGTTCATCCGACTTTACATATAAAACTGGCCTATCATTCGATTTTTTTCTGAATAAAATCTCAAATTATCATGCACGTTGATGAGTTATATATATTGTAATTTGCCTGATGTGGTTTGTTACTCGGGGACCGTTGGACCTTTCCGTTTTGTCAGTACTGTAGCTGGAGAAAAGTACCTAACAATGCGTGCTTACTCCATTTTTCCTGCCATTCATACAATGTACGATAATGACATGTTTCATTACGAACAAGATCGCGCCCCGACGCAATATTATAGGGATGTGCGAGCACACCTGGATCAAAATGTAATAGGCCAGTAAATAGGATGCAGGGGACCAATCGAGTTTCCTGCATGCTCTCCAGACCTTCCGCCACTCGATTTTTTATTTATTTATTTATTTATTTATTTATGTGACATGGTAGAAGATTAGGTATACCGTCGTAAACCATGTAATCAAGACATACTTTGGGATGAGATTCAAATGGTGTGCACAGAAATCCTATTGTATACTCGGGTGCGAAGTACGGATACAGTAGTAACTTATACTTGAAATGTATTGATACTGAAGCATGTATTGATACTGATGTGATGTATTGACCACAATTTTGAGTACTTACTTTATCCACCATTTGAAGCATTCAGTTTGACCAGAAAATATACTTACTTTTCAAATTGGACTATAGCTTTACTTTTCGCAGAAATTTAACCTTGTAGGTTGGAAAATAATTTTCCTATGGCAGGTTAAATGTGAATACATTTTCTGACGCATCCGGTATTTTACTACGGATACGAGTCTCATTACCGTGCTGTGTGTGAAACCGTCTAAATTTCACTAAGATTTACTCCTTCATTACAAAGAATTTCACAACACACTACGTTACATCTGAACTCCCTGACTTGCCTGCCATCTTGTTTATCAAGTAAATTGCATTTGCCTTTCGACTCTAGTGCACTATGCTATGATGCTAAAAACTTGTCACGTATAAGCATGCTAATATACGCACCTCTTATATTCATGAGACTGAAAATATCGGTTTGACAAAACTCTTGTCGTAAAATACCAATGCTCCTTCAACTGGAACAGGTTTGGTTTGGCGTTAAAGCATATGATCACCAAAGATTTTTGATTGCTTCTGCAAATTGCCACCAGATAGCTGTGGTCCAGGGGCTGAGAGAATAAAGCGCCCAAACAGAAAAAATGGTTATATCGGTGGTAGCTTAGTTAGTTAGGTTAACTGCCCAGTAAACTGGAAATCCGAGTCCGAATCCACGGGATATTTTCATTTAGTATTGTATACTTTAATCATTAAGAGAATTTAATTTTGTATTTTGATAATGATCGAAGGACTGTCATTTACAGGTTTCTTTGGTTTATACAAAACAATTGGGATGACCAAGATTAGTAAAGCGTCATCATATGGCAAAGAAGTTAGTCATAGCAACTCATCAGGTGCCTTGAAAAAAGACTGAGTAAGTATATAAAGAATGTGCTACCTCCCTCTGTGTTTGTTTCCGGTTATTTTTAAGTTGTTGGGATGTTTGTGATTTGTACGTAAGAGATTGTGCCAAAAGGTGTGATGTTCTATAGGTTTCACTAACATTAAGGTATTAGAGAGCCTAGTGTAAGGTCGATAGGTTTCATAATGTACTGTGCTTTTGTATTTATTTTTCATAAATGAATCTTCTATTTGTATTTAATTTCATAGGCTGCTACTTAATTGTACGTTGTATATTTTCAAACTGGGATAATCTTTGGTTTGCGTAATAAAGAATAAAAAGAGGGGTGGCAACTAGGTTAAGTTGGATTTAATTCTAAGAGCTCGTCAAACATCCATAAAAAAAAAAGGGGGAAAAAACATTTTATATATGACATATATACACTTTATTTTTGTTACAAGTAATACATTTATTATGTATGAAAAATGTTCAAAAATTATCGTTGTACCAGATAACGAAAATTTTGATACAGGTCAACAGTGTAACTAGTATTTAGAATGTGTTTATACTATTGAATACCAGAAAGAGATCAAGAATAATATCCCAAAGTACTCTTGCTATGTAAGTTCTTTAAGAAGTAATTGATATGATCTAAGAACATCACATAATACGAATTTATGTAACTCATATAAGTTGCTGCTACGATTATTCAATATGTATTATGAACAATTTGTATTCACCTTTTAGTACAGTTGTTTTTCTGTGCTGTAATGTTAAAACTTGAAAGATCTAAATCATCATGTAATCTACGTAACAGTTAACTTCGTGTGCTATTATATATATATATATATATATATATATATATATATTTATATTAGAAGAATATTGTAAGTGTGCAAACGAGTGGGTGTTCAGTGTTGTGAAATTGAATCTTGTAGTACATATTTGTTATTAATGAAGTAAAGGTGCGTATAGTACTGAATATTGGTGGTTTTCGGAATGATAAGTACATAGTTTAAATGAAGAATTCGCAATCTATTAAATGATTACGAAAGATTATGCAAATTTATAATTATAATTATTGCGCTAGATACTGTGCTAATACTGCAACGTTCATGGTTGTCAGTTTTATATTATGTAGCGGTGCAGAATACAAATACTCGCTTGTTCTTATTGAAAGATTTTTTTTTTCTGTTGATTTGGCTTAAGGATAAAGGTAGAAAAGAAGAATTCTGCAATGTCGATAGAACGATTGCAGCCTCCATAACCAAATCATTTTCTGCCCCTAACGTTATTGCTTGTGGGGAAAAAGCTATAGGCCTAATTTCAATAACAAGACGCTTCATGTTGAGACTCATAAATTGTAACTATATTTCCTCGCGTGGATTCTGTGAAGATAGTTCGTGCATTAAATATGATTTCCAATATTCTGATACACAAGTTAATGCTCCATATTGTATTGGCGTTAAATTTAGTATTTGCTTTTTTATTTGGTGTTATTTTAAAGAAGTTACATTTTTAGTTCCAGGCTCTAATCAGTCAAACCTCTCATCTTCCACGACATGGGAAAACTAATGAATTCTGTTCGTATACTTCTGCAGAGGCAGGGAAAATCTTGTATACAAACTGGAAAGTCGAACGGAAAACCGATTCTAATTGTTACAGGATATAAGTTAAGATCAAAATTGACACAAACACACAAATGGCTCACTTTAGTTGAATATATAAGAAAAAAATTGACAGTTTTCTCACGTATTACGTTCTGTATGTACGATTAATGTTACTGGTTCAGATTTGTCATGAGCATTACTGGAAGAATGTAAATAATTATTGTCCATATAAAGATTTCAAATAAAAGACATAAAACAAATAAGGAAATTCGTCGTGTTCTCTGTAAAATGTTTACAACATTATTTTCATTGCATGCGGACATATAAATTTGATAACGTAGTTGCATAGACACGGAAATTAATTTTCAATATCAGTCAAAACGTTCAGTTTTGTTCAGAAAAATCCAGGCTACCTGCCTTTCTATGAAAAGACGTATACTCTCATTTATAAACTTAAATAAAACAAATGTGAATTTTCTATGGTTGTGGAAATACGGTCTTTTAAAGAGAATGAGTAGCTAAGTTCGTTGAACAAAATTAACGTTGAACTTCCAACGATATCACACACACACACATATATATATATAGGGATTTTGTGTGTGTATTATATCATGCTCCGAAAATCAACATTCCGCGTCCCTAACGAACTAAGGGCCTAATGTAATTTTCATTGTAACATTGCATAGTTAAAATATACGAAGTTCAATGTATTGTTTGGTGTATAAAACTTGATTTTAATCGAAATATCCCAGAAATGAAAAGTAGTTAATGCGAATTCTGAATTTGAAATAGTACATGGCAGTATATTAAAAAAAAAAAATAATAATAAAATTACGTTTTGTATTTTAAACGTATACCGAATTTGTTTTAAGAAAGCGAGAAGTTTTTAGTAGGAGTGTGCATTTGAACTCTTTTATTGAGGATTTCTTCCTCGTCAATATCATTAATATTAAAAGGTTAAATGTGTTCATTTGTTACAACACAGTGAAATAGAAACAAATCTCAGGATTGTTTACTTTCACTCGTGTTGGAAAGCCATATTTAGTATAACAGTAGATGATTTTTCGCTAATTAATTTTCTCTTACTAATAATTTTTTAAAAGATGAGTGGATCCCAGTAGTTTTCTGTAATTTACAGAGAATGTAATGTGGTATAAAGTGCATAATAAATATACTGCAGAATCAATCAAATCACAGGTTAACAAAGATTTTAATCGGAAGCAATTCCTGGTTAAACGTAGCCGTAAGGAATGGTAATCCTTTAAAGCGATGAAGTACCATTAGGCTATTCTTTTCACAATTATTTTTAATGTAACACATGTTCCCGGCTGGTCGGCTTAAGTTCTTTGCCAGGGTGTTGTGTCCCCCATATTATTTAGTCTACAGTCAAATCAGTTAAAACTAGTAATTGATGATTTTAGTGTTACGCTATAAGTATATGTGCCACTTATAACTATTTGAATTCATGATATCTTTGAGGAGATTCTTAAATTAAGATGAACATTATGAAAAGTGTGGTTTTGGAGGGCTTCTTGTGGTTAAATTTTTTCATAATTGTGCGTGAGTTTGACGTGTATTTTCTTGAGGTGGTTTGTTGCATATATATCGTATAATAAAACGTAAGAGGTATTTTGTTTTTTCGTAAATAAACTGCGGAAGTTTAGATTCTAAAAAATGAAGTGTTAGAAGCTTTAATATGTCTCAAAGAAAAAGAGTATTACTTATATCTGAGAATCAAAAGAAAACAGACCATTTTGAATTATTGAAAATTAGTTAAATCCATCTAATGTCCAGGAAAAAAAAAAAAAAAAAAAAAAAAACTTTCGACCAGTGAGTCTCAAGGAAGGGTCGTCAATTGTAGACGTGTCTATTTAAGACAGTTAGTGACTCGTATTTCGAGTTACTGTATGTGCTGGAGCCTCCATCACTAAATATACTTAACCTAAGGGTGGCAACAATATTTGTACGAAGCTTCATCAGAAGCAAGTTTTGTCACTTTTTTTAGTCCAAAATGGCCCTAATTTTTCTTGTTTACACAAACTAAGTCAAACTAGGTTTCCTTCAAATGTAATGTTTACCCTTATTGTGTATGAGATTTAATATGTATATATAGAATAAAACACAAGATTTAACCTAAACTTCCGCAGTCCTCGTCAGTCAACACTGTTTAAAGCTGCTATGTATAATATATTCGTTTGTGTGTACTTGCATTGAAAATTTATATGGGATAGTGTGTGGTTAAATTATCAGATGAATTTAATTTGTTCAGAGTACTTGAAATAAGGGACATTTTCTAAACTATAGTAGTTCCTTTGGGCAAGTACTCTATTTTTATTATTGTTATTATTATGTAGCTTTTGTGTGTGTGATTTTGTGGGGTGCTGCTGATGAGAAAATTATATAGAACATATTTAAAAGAAAAAAAAAGACACGTATTATACGCACATGACATATTGCCAGTTCCTTGTGTGTCTTGTAGTTGTGTCTAAATGATAAGGATATATATGGTTGGTCGAGGAATTAATTGGTTAGGATAATTCTATAAGTAATATTTAAATAATTATACGAAAAAAATGTGTTTAAAAATGATTTGATGTATTTGCCGATTATGTACCGACGTGCTAAGCAGTTGAGTTCTCTGGAAGTTAGTTTACGTGATTTGAATATTTTTTGTACCGTTTTGGCGTTCAATTCATCAATAAATTTCAAATGATTAGTGTAATTTTTAAAATGAACTGAAGTAACCCTTTTCTCGAATTTGATGTATGTGTTGAGTATTGTTTTCATACCTTGAAAATATTTTCGCCAAATTGATAAGGTTTGGTATGTATTTAAAATGGCAAACTACCGTATTTCATAAGATCTAACTGTACAACCTATTCAAACAAGTTTTCTTTTCGTATAGGCACCAAATGGTGTGCGAAATAAACTGTTAGTAGGTTCCTTGAAATGAAGATTGTATATTTCATATTCAAACCTTCATTTCACAGTGTTTACTGCGTGCATAAGTAGAGAAATATGCACTTATTTTTTAGTTCATTATACCTAATTACAATGAATGAGTTGCTTAATTATGATTTACCCGTAGGCCCACCGTTTTAATGGTCTTTTGAATTTTAAACTCTGAGGATACGTGATAGATGTTTGCAAAATCTCCCAAGTTGTATTGAATTAATGTTTGATTTTGTGGCTACGTTACAAGAAATATACACCTAAAAATCACACATAAATCAGGATGACATTAAAGAATGAAAATGTAAAGATTTTGCAGTAACAATTTCATTACAAGATATTTTAAACAATTGTCGAAATGTTTGTATTTTGGTCTATATAACACTCAGAGTAAAAGTAGTGACAGTTTTGACAGAAAGGATACCTTCATACTTTAACACTTCTCAGTTTCTAAAGCCTTTTGTTTTATTATAATTTAGGCACATTAATCATCAGAACTTCTTTTTTTCTACAAGAATGAGAAACTCTTGTAAATCTGGTGAAGATTAAGTGCTGCCATTCATTTTAGTAAAAGATTATTAGAACTGTGTACCGTTGCTTTAACCGTGTTTAGATTTAACATTTAATTTAATATTTCTTTGAAACGTGTTATTAGGATAGGAGATTGTCCTAATTTGTTTAGAATTTGGTGTGGCAATAATTCCATTTCATTCCGTGTGGTACGTTCATTAGGTCTAAACCTCTGTCATTCTAGTCTTAATGTCCTGTACTTTAAGTAAGCTTCAAATTAAAACAAAGTAATTGGTAATTTGTTGTAGTAGATCGACGCGGGCATAAGCCTAAGGTTCCAAACTTGCCTCTGACAATGCTCATAACGCTTGCGAACTAAGTAGTTCAATCTCTGTATTCGTTTTGACGAACTATTGGCAGACATAATCGCAGTAAATAGTTTTTATTATGAATAATTCGTGTAAGGTCTTAATTATAATATTATGTATATATAATTCTTTTGTGGAAACAAATTTAATACAGTAATGAAAGTATGAACCAATTTTTCATATATACCAGTGATTTCTGTCGATACCAGTGAGTTTAATGTATACTCGGCAAGTATGACCCTGACGCGAATAAAGAAAAATCCCTTTAAAGAATTTAGTTCAATGGAGAGGTAAAAGTGAGAGGGAACGTGGGGGACGCCATCCCACCACTTTCAGAAAATATCTGTGGCCCCCCTTACTTTCTAAAAAAGTTACAATGGGTATACATAAGCACTGGGAACG
This sequence comes from Thermobia domestica, assembly GCF_964235325.1. NCBI lineage: Eukaryota > Metazoa > Arthropoda > Insecta > Zygentoma > Lepismatidae > Thermobia > Thermobia domestica. The sequence goes on along the minus strand of NC_137458.1, from coordinate 237,608,099 downwards.
GTGTGACGTCATGAGTCCTCCTACCTTTTCAGATCCACTTTTACCCCTAGTTCAATGCATTTTTTGCTAGTTTATAGTACAATATATGTAACGAACAGAAGAAATAAAATAGAACATTGGTAATTATACTTAGCACAATGAATTGATTTTAACATAATTTAGTATTACGAAAGAAAAAAATGTTGAACGCAAGACGTCACGTAAGCGTTTTTAGTTTATTTTCTTGAAAATTTATTGGAAAGCTACGTTTGTGAAGTACCAGATATTGTGCAAGTTGTAACCACACATATTTTAGTAAAAGAAATTATCTTTTCTGTCGTGTTCATACCGAATGAGATATTGTTATAGTGATTTTACAAGGTTCAGAAATTTTATTATAATATTTTCTTAAATTTTACAAATTATCTTTCTATTATTGATTGATAGTTTTAAAATTATAATGTTATAGATACAACGTTTTATAACAATATTTCTCTAAAGTAACTTGAAAAAAGAAGAAATGTCTGAGAGCACTGATGTGGAAAATCGAGATGAGAGCTTTCTTTATCGCATTCATTCGTAGTATAAATATGCATAATTTCAGAAGCTGTTTAAGGACTAATAAAAACATAGAAGTTACTAACAAACAATATGAAAACGTACAATTTACTGGACCCAGATATTTTGAAATATTCTTTAATAATGAGAAACAAGAAACCTTTTGTTTGTTTTCTTGTAGACCGCATGTGTTCACACTTAAATGTGTTGGTTAGTGAGAAGAAGAAAAATGTGTAGTACAAAGGTTGATATTGTTGAAAAGTAGAAATAGATTATTTTTTTTTGTTTTCAGTTTGCAAATTGTATACTTTAGAAACAATATTTTCGTACTCTGCTGTTTGCAGCGTTCTGCTCAAGAAAGAAAGAAATATTAGCTAGTTGTATTTTATCAAATAATTGTCTGTTTTCTTGTCTTTCCTAAATTACTTGAACGCAAAGAAGAATGTATTTTACATATTTGTGCATATGAAATTTGGAGTAGTGTAAAAGATGGATATGAGAAAGAAAGAAAGAAAGAAAAAGAAAAAACTGTACGTCTAGTATTATATTTTTGTGTGTCGTCTGTATTTGTACAATTTGAAAAATAATATAAGATTGATAAATCCGCATTTATTGTAAAATGTTACTGTTTCTAGCTTTTGCTCGTCAGTATGAAGGTTTTGAACACAAGCCAAAAATGTTCGTATATAAATTTCTCTCTCGAATTACAGAATTTAATCGTTTTTGACCATGGAAAATGTAAAATTTTGTTATTTAATACTATAGGAAATAATGGACGTTATCCAGTAAATATGATTGCATTTACTGTCATTGTAGGTTGATTAGTGTAAGATATATATATATTTTGTAATTCAAAAAAATATAACTCTAATGCAGACGTTCCATTGCAGAATTAGATTATACTATTAATTCGTTCCAAGCGATGTTCTCTTTATGCAAATTTTATAGATTCGTTAAAATGTACTGTATTTTAATACTTGCATAAGAGCACAGTGTATTTTTGTGTGCATCTTTGTCAAAATAATTCCAGTACCTAATAGAAATAATAATATTTATCTTAAATGTAATTTCTGAGAGTCTATGATGTTCGCGTTAAATAGAATTATACAAAATATATATAAGTACTTACTGACGGTAATTGTTACCCATTTCATAAAAATTGATGTTCAGTGGATGTGTATCTAGCTTCATACGTTAGCAAATACTTTATGTAAACTTTTATAGTTGTTCATGTGGTGAAATGCAATTTCCATGGCATAAGATGTATAGTCATAATTTGTTGAAGCCATTCTTTGCAGTGTAGATAGTGCTGTATTTTTTTTTCTTTTTTGGACAATCAAAAGAAGACATAATTTATGTATTAATAGTAACAATATTTACAACATTCAAAGTGGCCCAATTTGTTTGTATAATGAAGAAAGAAAGTAAGAAAAAAAATGAAAAGAGCACCGAAGAACATTGTCCAACATTTTTAGCTGTAGACACATTTTGTTACATCGTTTTTAAATTTGTATATGTTTATATATTGAAAAAGTCATCAAGCAAAAAAGAAAGGAACATTCTTTTCCGACGACGTCAGTGTAGCAGTTTCACCTCCGCTTCATTCGAAAATATTTTTCGTCTGCTTCTTGTGTATTCGTATTATGTACAAAAGATCTTTGAGACTCTGTTTTGCTTAAACTAATAATGTATAATTATTTTATGAACATTGTGTATTTTCTTAGAAAACGAATAAATATACATACATATATATTTGTTGTTTCTACGATTAATAGCATTTCATGTAATGTGATTACTAATTTCTTTGCTCCTTCTCTGCCATTTGAGAGTTACTAATACCTTGGAAAGAAATGGAACAGAAAATGGATCCTTTTATAGAAAATTAATTAATTTCTTCCAAAATTTGGAGAAAGTAATCAGCATAACTGGTTAACACTTTATAATTGCATAGTTATATCTGACGTTATCGTTTTTAATGTAATACTGTAGACAATATTTTATAGTTTTTATTTATTTATTTATTTAATTCTCTGCATGTTACAAGTGGCTCAAAGTACAGACTACTTGGCTTTCGTTGGAATTTTAACCATTGATTAAAGTGAGTGAAAAGCCTACCGTATGTGATGGCATGGAGTTGAAAGATTTTAAGATTTGATTTTCTTTTCAGGCAAGCAATGTTTTAATTAGTTTGACGCAGCTTTCCACTCTTCCCTTTTCTGAGCCAGACTTTTTATTTCAATGTTCCTTTTCTTCCCTACATCAAGTATTATTTGGTCCGTATATTTCAGTGACAGTCCTTCTCTAGGTACTTTTTTTTCTCCTATTCCCTCCATAACTAATAGCGTGATTCCTCCATGTCTGATAATATGTCCAGTCATCTTATAGCTTTAGTATAGTCGTTTTTACATACATAGGCTTCATACATATCCTTTCATTAGCGAAAAATTTTGTTTTGAATTCTGAACAGAAAGTTGTGTGGAAGAACCAATGAAAAAGTTGAGGACGAACAGTTCGGGTTCAGGAGAGGTAACGGCACAAGAGATACAATTGGATTATTAAGGATGATCGGTGAAAGGTTTATAGAAAAAAGAAAGAGGTGTATGTGGTATTTATTTATCTAAAAAGGCTTAACATACAGTACAGGCCTGTACATATGAGTACAGGCATAATAAATATTTCGTTTCGTTTGTAATTCAGCTATAATCTTCCAGATACAACCTTGAAGACCATTTTATACTGATAACACTGTTCGACAAAATTCAACTTCAAAAATTTTTTCTGCATGAAAGCAGGTGTTTTTTATAGTTTTCGAGCTGCTGAAAACGAATCTGATCTTAATTTTGGTCCTGCACCCTCAGATTTTGAAATAATGTCAGTTATAGTAGATTTTGGTTAAAATTCTAAAGCAATCGCAGAAAGGCAGGTTTAAAGCCTCTCTGCTCCTTTCCTAACTATTCCAGAATAACAAATGTTACCTCGTTGGAAAGGGCATGGAACACACATTCCAACGGTAAACATTTGTTACCCATTACGCTCAATGTCTAGAAGAAGAAGAAGAAAAATATTGAAAAAACTGGGGAAAAAACGGGGTTTTTGAAGAAATTTAGAGACGTTTGCAACACTGACAGTCACGCTACGCAATCATAAGCTCAGTAACCCATATCCCATACATTCAGGTGTGCTATATTAAAAACTCAAAGAGATATCTCAAACACAAGAGGAGTAAAACAGTGTGAAAGTAATTTTAAAAGGAGGGAAAATTTAATATTTGGAGAAATTGAAAAAGTTTGCAACACTTACACTTGCGATACTCATACATAAACTCAGTAGCACACATCCAATACATTCATTATATTAAAAGAATCATAGAGATTGCTGTTTGCTAGGGGAGAAAAAATTGGCTAACTCGAGTAAACAAAGAAATACATGTACAATATGAATATTCACATTGTGATACAGAAATATATATGTGACCAAAGAACAATGATTCACCTAGTTCATTGTTTTGCTTTTGACCTTCCTGTGGGTGTCTTCGGTGTCCGTAACCAATCCCCAACAATAGTCCGCAAGCATATTCAGTTTCCATCCACTTTGGTAACGTCTTTCCATTGCTGCTATTGTTTGGTGAAACTTTCCGCCATGCTCATCATTTACGTCGCCGAGATTCGGTGGAAAGAAGTCTAGATGACTGTGTAGAAAGTGAATTTTCAGCGACATGTTGTATGCATGCTTTCCCTAAGTATTCAACAAGTTGTCCACGGGTGTTTTTGTAGTTCTCATCCTTCGTCTTGACTAAGAAACCGAAACACAAACTCTTGAATGATACCCAACACTGCAGCTCAAGAGGACTAAGCGCTGCATTAAAGTTATGGTCCCGCATTAGATCTCTTTACTGGGTGTCGACAAACAGACCAGCATTCATTTCGTTAGCTCAGAGATTCGGAAATTTAGTGTCAAGTACTAAAATCCAGCTCCACTCTTGTCCATTCCAACCACAAAAGATTTCATAAGGCCAAGTTTTATATGGAGTGGAGGGAGAATATGTCTTCAGATTTAACTAGAGAGGGGTTGCAACATTCTTAACACCTACTTGCATTGTACTGCGTCGTGATCATTCTTTCCTCTGGTAGTGACTATCTCGGGCTCGACAGTCCCATTCGCATAAGAAACAGCAATGTTCGTATATTCATTCTGTATGCTATAACTTTGAAATCGCCAACGATGTGCCACTTACGAACATTGTACTGAACTTTTTCTAATATAAGTTTCATGCCATACTCTTCTTTCACCTGTGTGTCATAAGCAATTGGTACAGTTAGCAGGATATTGCCATTATGTATTAAAACTGCCTTAAGACTGCTCTTTGAGGAGTCTATAAAAAGTCTCCACTCCCGTGCCACATGTGTCGTACCAAGAGCAGCAAACAAACCATTGACATCAGAACAAAAACAGAGTGTATCTTCCTGTTGAAAAAAAAAAAAAAAAAAATCTCTGAATGGTGCATGTCGTTTCCTGCATGAACAAACGGTGTCACTTACGTCAAGTAAATTCCATTGTATAAGTCTGGATCCAAGATTTTAAGCCTGCCACTGGGTTAGTTTCAAATCTCGAATAAGGTCATTTAAATCACTTTGTGTTACAAAATGTGGGTTGTTTCTCTCTTCAAATTCAAAATCTGACTCTGAGCTCTCCGATTCTGAAGAATCTATGTATGTTTTCTCCTCTTCCAGAAACCATGTTGCTGGAGGTACAGGAATTGGAACTTTATCACCGTGTTTGGCAGGTCTTATTGCAATCGAAATATTGTCAGGTTTTTTTTTTTTCTCCTTCCCTTTCATGCCTTGAATGTATACCGCACAGAAGTAGCAGTCACTTACGTGGTCGGCTGGCTCACTCCATATCTTCGGAACACCAAATGACATTTTACCTTGACGTTTGCTATTCAACCACGACCGGAAATGCCAAGCACACTTAATTACATATTGTACTAAGTACCCACTGCCTATCTTCATCAATTTTGCTGTCGAAGTATATAGTTCGAAGCCTTCTTCGCCAAAAGTTTTAATTTTTTCCTCGTAGCCTTAACTATGTATTCTCCACAGACATAACAAAAATTATCTGAATGGGTAACACAATCTCGAGGCATTGTGACAGTCACAAAAACACTTACACGATAGGAAGACGTGTACAAACTCCCTGCCCCACGCTCAAACCTTCAGACAACTGAGCAACAGTAGAGTGATGACTGGGAAGGAGGAAAAATACAATGTTGCCAGGCTTCAATAGACCACTTTTTTCTCACAAATCGGAATATTGGATGTAATTCAAAAAATTCTGACCATGTTTCCTTTTGCCATAAAAAAAGCTGAAATTTTTCAAAACAATCGTTGACAATTTACATACATGGTAACTTCATTTAGCAAAATTTTCTAAACTTCTGCTCAGGTAACATCTGTGAGTATTTTTACCTGAATGTATTAGGTGTCCGTTACTGAGCTTATGTGTGAGTATCGCAAGTGTAATGTTGCAAACTTTTCTCAATTTCTCTAAATATTAATTTTCCCCTGTTTTTAAAAATTACTTCCATACTATTTTACTCCCCTTGTGCTTGAGCTCTGATTTTTTAATATAGCACACCTAAATGTATAAGTTATGGGTTACTGAGCTTATGTTTGTGTAGCGTGACTATCAATGTTGCAAACCTTTCTAATTTTTTTTTTTTTTAAAAAAAACGTTTTCCCCAGTTTTTCAATATTATTATTCTTCTACAAATTGAGCGCAATGGATCCTAAATGTTTACCGTTGGAATTTGTGTTCCATACTCTTTCCAAAGAGGTATCATTTGTTATTCTGGGATAGTTAGGAAAGGAGTAGAGAGGCGTCAAACCTGCAGTTGTGCGATTTCCTTGAAATTTTAACCAAAATCTACTATAACTGACATTATTTCAAAATCTGAGGGTGCAGAGCCAAAATTAAGATCAGATTCGTTTTCAGCAGCTCGAAAACTATAAGGAACACCTTGTTTCATGGAAGAAAATTTTTCACTGTCGACCAGTGTAATCAGTGGCGGATTTAGAAAAGTATTTTGGGAGAGTTTCTTATTAATGCTTAGTTTTTCTAAAAATTCCTAATTTTTTATTTGAGGACAGCTTGAAGTTTATGAGTAAAGGCAAAACAAATATTTAGTTTTTCGTAATTTCGGGGTAGATGCTTCAATCCGAAAGACATCCCCACCCTAAACCTCTTCGCAAATCCATCACTGCTGGTAATTAATAATAATAATAAAGATTTAAAAACGATTAGAAAGTAAGTCGGTCAGGACTCACAGTACACGCACTATCTCTACATTCACAGATGGAATTAAGAAAAACTTTTGTCAAAATGGTCAAATGCGGGGTTGAATCCTGGACTTCACGGTAGAAGCGCGAAAGCTAACCACTCACTCATGTTTGTTGTGCAGTTGTGCTTAACTTAAATGTATTCTCTCTCTCTCTTTATGGCCACAAAAGCTCTCCATTGACTTCTGTCCTTATCCAATTCAATCCAGTTTCTACTCTGTATTCCTATTTCTACTAGATCCATCTTAATATTGTCCTCCCATCTGGGCCTAGATTTTCCTAATGGGCGTTTCCCGATTGGGTTTTCAGTTAAAACTTTGAAAGCGTTCCTACTTTCTTCCATTCTGGCTACATGACCTGCTCACCTTAGCCTCCTAGGCTTGATGACACTAACGATGTTTGGTAAACCGTATAAATTATGTAGTTCCTCCTTATGAAGTTTCCGCCATTCCCCATTCTCGTTCCTCTTGGGTCCAAATATTCGTCTCAGAATTTTATTCTCAAATAATTTCAGTCTGCGTTCTTCCCTCAGCGTAAGCGACCATGTTTCACAACCATAAAGCATAACAGGCTTGATTATCATTTCATATATTTTAAGCTTTAAATTCCTTGACAGAATTCGCGACGACAAAATATTTTGAACTGAATAATAACAAGAATTTCCTGATTTTAGTCGACATTTAATTTCTTTGTGGGTATGATTTTGGTCTGGTAATACTAATCCAAGATATTTGAAAGTATCCACTGTGTCGAAAGTATTAATTGACATTTTAACGCATTCATAATTTGCCGTAACTTCCTTGTATTTAGATTTCTCTGCATTTACTCATGTCCCTGCAAGCGTTTAATAAGGCCTCTGCATTTCTTTCGATCGTTCTATCAGATTTACATCATCAGCATACACCATAACCTGGTGAATACCATTCAACTCTAGGCCCTGGTTCCTATCTTTGATTTTTCTTATAGCGTACTCCGGAACAAAGTGAATAATAACGGCGATAACGCATATCCTTGTTTCAGGCCAATCTCGACGTGGAAGCTCGCATTTTTCTACTCGGACTTTACTCTGGAATTCATTTAAACACTCAATAAATCTAGCTCTTTCGGTATTCCAAATTCTGGAAGAATGTTGTACAATGTTTCCCTCCTTACCGAGTTGTAAGCCTTTCTAAAGTCAATAAACAGTTGATGTACTGGGTAATATATTCCCATTTCTTTTCGAGTATTTGTCGAATGGTAAATATCTGGTCGATTTCTACTAAATTCACACTGATAATCTCCAATAATTTCATCTGCGTATGGGGTCAATCTTATTAATAGTATTATATTCCCAAAAACATTAAACGATGAAAAGTTTAAAATTATTATACAGGCATATACTTTGTGATGTCTCCTTTGTGAAAGTTCTATTAAAGAACAAGATTAACAATATTATCCAACCACGGAAAAGAAAAAAACAACTAGTACGCAAACGGATTTTCCAGTGGCATCAAAATATATTAGATAAAAACTTTCAAAGTGATGGTATCAAAGTATATTCAAGGTGATGGTATCAAAACATATTAGATAAAAACTTTCAAGGTGATTATTTTGAAAGAAATTGAAAAAAACATATTTTCCATATAATAAAAAGAAACCAGCATAAACAGTGCCTTTCTAAATCCAAAATAGTTTTTGTGATAATATAAAACCTGGCGTTTTAAAACAATATGGATCATTCGACCTGCACCCGCTAATAGTGTAGTTTGGTATATTCAATCTGCATCCAGGATGAACCAACCAGGACTGCCAGTTGTGAAAGGAGGCCTGAGTTTGTGAGTATGCACTGTGCTGATGAACTTTTGCATGACATATTGTCGTAAAAGGAGGACTACGTAACATTTAAAAACACACGAGAGAACCAGGGATTTCTCCTTGGTATGACTCCAACCACTATACTTCTTATGTCTTATATCATGATCTTGTAATATTATTTGTTTCTATATTATCATCATCTAAGGTGACGGTTTTAATAAATACCCCAAATGAATGACACTTGTCCTTTTATTAGCATTTTAATTACTTTACGTGACAATTGATTGTTGCTATATTCAGTAACACATTAGTACATATTAATAGAATGTTAAGAGAAATGCCTCGATAAATATTACAATCAATTTTGTCGTCTTTTTTGTAAATTGGAACAGTGATTGATTCTTCCACTCTTTTTGAATGTATTCCATAGGTTTATATATATATATACATATATATATATATACACGAAAAAGTTTCGTAACTATGTGTTGAATTTTCTTGTTAAGAATTTAGAAACCTTCAGCATTGGGTAAACCGTGATGGTGGTTATATATTCTACAGCCTAGGAAACCATACGCTCAGATGAACCGTCTATTACGTATATGATCCATGAACAGAAAATTCGATACTTTCCCGATTCTGAACAAGCTTAAGGAGCAGTCAGTGCATTACAGAATTTGAAGCTTTACCGATTTTGCAGATCCAAAGCACCTGATAGGTGGTAACAGATTATTACGTATGCGATCAATCAGTGAAAAATTTGTTCGAAATATTCATACAATGTATATGGAAGTGAAAATTTAACTGAAAAATTTCAAGAATGTACAGAACCACCCGAAATGAAGCTGTTGATGTGCAGATTTATCTCATGTTTTTCTTTATTTTGCTTCAAAAAGAGGGTGTGTGATATTTTGAAGTAAAAATACTACATACAATTTTGCTAGTTATGTGTGTATCATTTTTTAAAGTGCTTATTGTATATAAGAGGTTAAAATATTACATGTATTGGTTAATCCCTTGGAATTCATAATATAAATATGTTAAGAATTTTAAAAAATCTTTTTGAAATTCATGGTTTATTTTCGAGGTTTCATATTATTATCTGCATCAGCCACTATTTAAATGAGTTTTTTTGTTGTAGAGAAGCGAAACAAAGTCTGCTTTATCAGTTTAAAACAAAAGTTTCAAAAAAGCCCAAAATTTCCCAAGCAAAAAAGCGAAGCAGAAAAAAAAGTTTTTTTTTCAAAAAAGCCTGTTTTTTTCGAGCCCTTGCATCTCTAAAAATGAATGTTGTTAGACAAAAGTCATGGTGATCGGAAGGAAGCAGTCGATGTCAAATATAGAAGTAGGAGAGGAGAAAATAGAATAGATGACTAGTGATGACACGAAATGCAAACGTGAAATAAAAACAAGTATGGAAATGGCGAAAGAAGCCTTTAGGAGGACGAAAATAAATCTCTTACGTGTTCTTGAATAAAGAGTTGGGGAAAAGACTCATAAAGTGCTTCGTTATACATATATTTCTCGTACAGGGAAAACGGCATCTCTGAAAGGTGGAGCGAAACGTCAAACTCAATGCTATGTACTACAGACTCATTTTGACTGAAATATACCAGCATGAAATTCTAGCATTGTACGGACAAGACGTGAACGAGAGTGAATTGTACCAAGACAAAGTATGCAGCCACACGGCTAAAACATCGCTGAAATTCTATCGCCGTATAGAACAAGAAATTGGAATTTCGGCAATTCCCTTCTCTGACATTCCTGTCAAGGAGTCCAGAGGCCTATTCCACCATTGAACTTAGCAACTTTGCACTTTGCAAAATTTGCAAAGTGGAAAGTTTTTGAGTTCCACCATTATTTTTGAAGAACTTTGCAATTTAATGTTCTGCAACTGCAAAGTTGCAAAGTCTGCAAAGTTATTTACTCATGAACAGAAAAAATAGTTTCGAGATATGAATGTGATTGAAAGGTGAAGAACAAGGTATGGTGGGAATTTTATTTTAGAGTAGGATTAGACTTTTTACAAACATGACATAAACGATTATGTTAAAATCCGTGTGTAATGAATAAATAACGTCTCTGTTGCGAAGTAGTAATTATTAATTGAGTTAATTCATATGTTCCAGTAAAATAAATGTGTTCGTATTATTTCATTTAGACTGAGTTCTTTTACGTTCAGTATTTAACAAGTTAGTGGTAATTGTTACTATGAATTGCTGTTGTACCGGTTTCATAAATATTATTTATTTTGAGTCATGTTTGTTCTTAAGCAAATATTTCTGCAGGTAGGTTATCTCGCAAGCACTTTCATGACACACATATTAGTTTATTACGAACAAGTACACAATAACTTAAAAACGGTATGTTTACTGAATGAATTTTATACAAGAATTTATTTTACACTTCCGTATTGTGTCCTGCAAAAAACCTAATAAATAGGGCAACCCCAAAGCATAAAAAGCATAATAGCATTTTATACATATGGTTGATACCTTGAACATGGTTGTGGTTGTCTAAGAGCCAAGAAGAAACTAATTTTAAAAGCATAATTTTAGAAAATAAAGCATAATTTTAGAAAATAAAGCATAATTTAAAATATATAGCACAATTATTGGAAAATTCTATTAGAATAATTCTTGGAAAATTCTGTTTAACTGTGCAAGTTTAACATACTGTATTAATATTTTTTAAAACCAATATTCACAATACAAAATCTTTGAGAACATAAAACAATGCAACAATGAAAAGCTTGTTTTTATTTCTGTAAACTTTTTGGTGTAATCCCTTAAAAGTGGAGAAAAACAAGGAAAAGAAGAAGAAAACTTTCCGTCAACAATGAATAAACAATAGTTTTCTTCTAATTGTAACTGCACAGTTATGAAAGATGATTCGAAATGTACAAAAATTGCACAAGAACTTCACACTATATTGCTATGTATCCCTCTTGAACTGGAGCACTTTCTGTACTTTTTGGTGGCATCTTTTACTTTCCCTTTCTGTATAGTATATGCACCTCTAAGGCGCACACAAGTGGTACAAAAACTGACTCGGAGTAAAGCATATCTCTTTGCAGTGCATTAAGTAGAAAGTTCATTAAATATGAAAGAAACTGATTGTATAAAATATTAATAAATAGATCAAGATATTTAGAATATTTAATGTATAATAAATATTATGCACTTATACAAGATTAATAGAAAACAATGATTGAAATTAACAATAAAGCATAATTTGGAAAAAAAAATAAAGCATAATTAAACAAAAAAATTAAGCACAATGTGGGTTGCTCTACTAATAAATTATGAGTTTAGTTGGGTCTCAGTGACAATTATTGTTGTATAGTAAAATATATGCAAATCAGTTAATTAAAAATAGGAATATAAAGTTATCTCAGTCTGGGTTTTGATTCATTTGTCCTTTGCTATGGACTTTGAGTGTGTTTCCCCTTGTGTATTTGCAAAGTGTACATCTTAGTAATTATAATGTTAACTTTGTTAATGTTCTCCAGTACGAATTCTGTCAAACGGAAGCATTCTTTAGAAAAATAAATTCATGCCATGGAAGTTGATTGTGCTCTTATACACTTTCTTAGGAATCTTATCCTCACTTGATGATAACCTCCGAAACATTTTCAAACGACATGGCTCTTAGTCAATCATACAGGCAAAGCGAAACTTCTCTTTGCAAAATACTACACAACTTTGCAAAACTATTCCTTTACACTTCTCAATTCTAAGATGATGATGGAACAAAAGTCAGAAATTTCTGCAGTCTTTGCAAGTTTTCGTTTTGCACGTTTCACTTTGCAGAAATATTTTTTGTGGAACATAAACCTTGCTGCAAATTGCAAAGTACAAAGTTAAAAGTTGCAAAGTTCAATGGTGAAATAGGCCCCTGATGTCAGCCCAACGAATTATTGTGCTTTCGGATTTCTCAAGCAGTGCTTATCCCATCAGCAAGTTTGTACCGTTGTCAGCCTGTGGAAAGCGTGTAGTGAGATGCAATACCCATGTCCAAGTTCAACGTAGTCTCTTGCAATGGAAACTACGATGTCGGGAAATAGTTGGCAGAGGTGGCCTTACAGATCGAACATCTCATTTGCTAGGTAAGTATACGAGGAGTGAGCAGAAAGTAAGGTCACAGGCTGCAGTGAAACGTGTATATAATATTTCATACAGCCAACAGATAGTACATTCATTAGGTTATTTTCCGACAGTCTCCATATCGGTTGAGACACTTGTCGCATCATGACATGAGTTTCAAAATTTCCTCCTGGTAAAAATCCTGCCCTTGCGTGTTCAACCACGTTGTCACGAAGTGTTTCACCTCCTCTGAAGCGAAACAACGGCCTCCGAGGTGATCCTTCAAGTGCGGAAACATATGAAACTCGCTTGGAGCGAGGTTCGTGTTGCAGGGTGGTCAATGATGTCCCAGCGAAATTGCTTCAACAGCGTGCTGGTCTTCTGGGATGTATGCGAGTGCGCTTTGTCGTGAAGGAAGATAATGCCCTCGGTGAGAAGTCCTGGCCGTTTCCTCCTGATTGCTTCGCGCAATCGTGTCAAGGTCCCACAGTAGCGGTCACTGTGCGTTCTCTTTCCAGAAACTCCACTAGTATGGCACCGGTGCTGTCCTAACTACTGTGGCCATCACCTTGCTGGCATATCTGCGTCACCTTAAACTTCTTTGTTTTCGGATATCCACTCCTTTGATGACCACTTTCCACTGAGGATGTAATGGTGGATCCATGTTTCGTCATCCGTGACAATGCAGTGAAGAAAACAGCCCCCTTCCGTGAAGAACCGTTCCAGAAGTTGAAGAATTATCCCCATGCGCTTCTTCTTGTGTTGGTTGGACATATTGCATGGAACCCATCGGTAACAAACTTTCCGGTACAGCAGAATATCGTGCACGATGTGACGAACGCTTCCGAACGGCATTCCCAATTCTGCCATCAGAGGCCGTAACGTGATTCTCCTGTTGTCTTGAATCAGCTCCTCCCCGCGAGCTGTATTCAAATCTGTTGATGCCGTGCTGTGTTGGCCACTGCGCTCCTCGTCGGTGACTCTTTCTCTACCAGTTCCAAACTTTCGGCACCATTCTGCGACATGCTGACGAAGCATTACACTCTCTCCGTAAACCTCTACCAGCTACCGGCGAATTTCAACGACGGTTACATGTTTCACCCACAGAAATCGAATAACTGAGCAGACTTCTTCGCGAGACCGGTTTTTCAAATGAGTCGCCATTTGTGTTTACCTTCAACTAGCGCCGTAGGGGCTGGCTGAAACTCTGCACAGTTGGCAACTCCATTTATTGATATTACCGCATACTCCTCATTTATCTGTAACAGACGGAACTCCAGAAAAATCCATATATCAGTTTTTCTTCTTACTGAGGGGAAATTAAGCGTTCTCTCTTGACTGATTTTGAAACCAATTAATGGAAATTCTGGAAAAAACTAAAGTAAAATATTCATCATATTGTTCAAAATTGTGTAATTTTTACGAAAACATATGCCGAGATTAATTAAAATCGAATAAATTTTACGAGTTCTCGGGAAGCAGATCCATATACAAATATCGGTCGAGTTGAATGGTAGAAATTCACTTCATTAAATGTATTGGTTAGGGCTCTTTCGGACATTCAAATACTCTTTATTCTTTTTAATGAACTAATCGTATTTTGCTGCTATTATTTTAAGTCTTTATCTGTGAATTAACAGAATCTCTAGTTATTAAGACATCTTTATTATTATTTCTTATTGAACTACTTTAATATACCGTATTCTGTTTTCGATCAAAGTATTTCTGGTCACCGTAGTTTTTTTCTTTATGGCTGAAGCTGATATACATTTAGGAATAATAAATTCTAGAAATATCCTTGAATTATCTATCCTTGTATTTAAGAATAGACCTGAACAGCCGCAGAAATAAGAAATTCTCATTTATTTTTGCAACCGTCAAAGGACTCCCATCTGTAAGGATAGATAAGACTCCGTAGAGATGATTCCAAGCTCAGTTGCTTGCTAAGTGAGGGAAATATGTTCAATATAGAATTTAAACGGTGGTGAGCTTTCTCAGAATGTAAACCTTTCGAAAAAATGCTATCAATTAATGCTACTACTACTACTACTACTGACATTATTGCTCAGTGACGGCAGTTGGAAGTTCAAAGTAGATGGGCAAGACATGATCTAAATATTTCTATATAAATGTTAGTTTTCCCGGTTGTTTCTAACCTTTGATTGACGAAGGGTTGTATATAACTAATAGGATATTTTTCAGTTAAAATACCGTATATCGTATTTCATATTTTATTAAGTAAATTGACAAGAGCAATGCAAGTTGATAGTAGCCCTTTGTACTCTTAAACAACGAAAGTGTAAGAAGAGATTTGATTCCTTGCTCATGAAATCTTAAAATTCTGTCTGTAAAATTGTGAGATCAGATTATTGAATAACAAATTTGCAAAACAAATAAACAGAAAGGATAATATTAATCATAGTAATGAATAATTATGCTTGCTTTGCAAAAGTTATATTGAAACTGGGATTAATGAACAACATAATTTTTAACTGCACACATGCTATTAAGTGTATATTATTACTCTTGAAAATGAAAGAGTAAATACTACAAGCATATGCTACGACATTTAAAGAAATATTTATTTGCTTTTGCAACTTCCCGAAACACGTTCGTTGCCATTAGTCAGTTTTCACTTTCTTGGAACACATCAAAACACAACAATACTTAGAATCACTCCATATTCTAGTTATACACAATAATACTAAAACCTAGAATTAGCTATGCTGAATTCACTAAATTTAATTGTATATGCACTCGTACACTCCTAAACACAGCACTTCACTCGTACATTACACTACAAAACAATGGAAAAGGTAGAAGTTTTTTCTATTACGCTCTTTTTAATCAATATTCCTTACTTTAGAAAGAAGAAAATACATTTCAGGAACTGTCAAATTTTTTGGAATTAAAGAATAACTTAAGGATTTTTTTTTTTTTTTTTTTTTGTTTTTGAAATGTTCTCTCAATTAGTTGCGAAGCGGTTGACTAACATACAGTGTTGCCACACTTGGTACAATTGAACCAAATTCAGCCCTTTTTGCCATTCATCGGCCCGTTGGTACCACGCTGGCATTTTCAGCCCCTTTTGTGGAAAAGTACAATTCTACCCAAGTCAGCACCATTTAACAAATACTTGTCAGTAAGACTTTTCCTAAATCTCACGTTACCCATACTGCGTGTTGGACTCTTAAAAATGCTGTTGAACATTCATTCTGTGACGTTGCATTGCATAACACTACGAACTTTGTGTGGAATATTCGTAATTCAAATTATACTTGGAAACAAATGACGCTAGATGGGCGCATCCGCGCCGCGCACGGAGACGAGGAAGAAGAAGTGTGGTGGAAATTTTAACTTGAAATAAAAAATAAAAGCACAGACACGTTGAATCAAGTGTTGAATATTCTGAAGAAGACCATATGTGCTCAAGTAAGTCTGTAATTTGTGTGTCGTTGCAAAGATTCTACACCATGGCTTTTCGGGATCGTATTATTCTTTTTGTTTTTAAAGAGTAATTTATAAAAACAGCACTTTCTTGATTTGGACTCTTGGAAGAGGATGGAATGGGAGTGTTCTAGAATTTACCTCATTTAGTTTCGTGTTGTAGAGCCATGTATTTTTCAGCCCACTCCAGAGCTAGGACTGTGGCAACACTGCTAACATATCGAGTCCTTGTAAGAAGTGAAAGTATGCTGGAATTGTTGTGCTCCAATAGGTTAATTTCTATGGCAATTAAAACACAATCCTGTAGTTTTCTTTACTCTACGGGAAGACAACCAATACGTACTCACGCAACGGAAAATATTATATGGCACTTTTTTTTATGGACCAGTAATACATACAAAAGCTTTACATTTCCAAATGAAACTATATACATTAATGAGTTACTTCAAAAAAGTGCGGGGGTAACTGCCCTCCCTAATCGCCGCCCATGTTGCTATTATTATTATTGTTAATAACAAGCTTGCGACTAGCAGAGGGCTTCTCCCCCAGACCTGGCAAAAAGAAAACAAAAGAAGGAGATAGAGACTCAGGAAACTTTCATGGCTCAGTGAGAAATAGAATGTTGTCGAATGAAAAAAATAGTATCAAAATCCATTCTCTGGATTGGATCTCTGGACCACTCTTCATTCATTTTCGATTGGAATATTAGTTTTACCCTCAGGAGCGATTGAAAATGTCCATAGACAACGATCGAAAAACAAATAGGCCTACGCCTCTATCTTGAAAATATGAATTTGGGGGGAAAACCGATGATGACCAAAAATACTCCCCAAGGCTTTCAAAATAAAATTCGGGGAATTTTGGGCTTTTTTTTGGAGGGGCAGGTTTCAGAATTCGATATTTGAACTTCTGTTATTAAAACACTACGAGGAAGCGAATAAAGAAAGAAACAAATGGGTGTCCCGACAAAACGTACCAGCGACAAAACGTACCACTTGAATTTTCGCGACAAAACGTACCACTTTTGACGGCTTGTCATAAATGACAACCTATCATGGATTAATTAAAGCATTTCCGATATTTATTCCATGACAAAACGTACCACTTATATAAATTACAACCTGTCATGGACTAATTAAAACATTTCGGATATTTAATCCGCGATAAAACGTACCACTTGAATTTTCGCGACAAAACGTACCACTTTTGACGACTTGTCATAAATGACAACCTATCATGGATTAATTAAAGCATTTCCGATATTTATTCCATGACAAAACGTACCACTTATATAAATTACAACCTGTCATGGACTAATTAAAACATTTCGGATATTTAATCCGCGACAAAACGTACTACTTGATGTTAAGAAACTACTTCCTCATGAGCAGGTAAAACAACGGCAGTATAAGGTTGAGACGAACAGACAGGTAATGTATCGAGTTGTCAAAGTGCAGAAACTCATTGGAAAAAGAGGGCTCATTTACAGAGGAAATGTAGCAGCCTCTAAACTGAACACAGCTATAGATCATGGAAACTTTTTGGATATTATTCCTTTCTTAAGCAAATTTGATCTTCCGCTTAAAAGTAATTTAGATAAGGTCACCGAGAAGAGTCATATACGAGGAAAGCAGGATAGTGGTCGCATAACTTACTAAACACGGTGAATTATGTTTTGAATGCTATCAGCACACTTATCAGAGAAGATATTTCGAAAGAAGTCTCGCAAGCTTCAATATTTTCTGTTCTATTAGACACTACTCAAGATATAGTAGTTTCAGGTCAGTGCTCTGTTGTTTTACAGTATGTTGTTAAAATGGTTGTATTGTTGTCATTGTAAAATTCATATCTACCACAGGCCAGTGTCTTTGCGGTTTACTGCTGGAAATTCTGCAGAAGTTGAACCTTGATATTAAGAAGTGTATTTGAAATTCAACCGATGGCTCAAGTAACATGCAAGGAAATATTCGGATTTTTTCAATTCACCTATGATCAGTTACACGTGTGATTCAGTTGATTTTGAGTTTAACGGCCCTTTTAGCAGCGAGGCTATATGAGACGGGACATACTGATTTACGGGCAATCCGAAGCACATGAGCTCCCGCTGGGAATCGAACCCAGGTCTCCCACGACAAAGGCGCATACGCTAACCGCTTAACTACTAAGAAACTCAGTTACACGTGTGGTGTTACGCTCATATACTCAATCATGTCATATGTGATTTGACAAAAAATTGCATTGATTCTGTGTCATTGTTCTGCTGAATGACTGTGCGATATTTATGCGTGAGTCTTATCAGCGAATGTACATTTGGAAGATCAAATGTTAACAAAGGCGTCTTACAGTTATTGCGGAAACAAGATGGTAGAAAACACACTGTTTTTCAGAAAAAGTTTGGTCAGTTTTCGAACCCAAAAAGTGCTTTATATATAGAGTTGAGTTGACCATAACAATTAAGAAAATTGCTTCTACAGAAAATATCAAACCAAAAGCTAGGTGTAAAGCGAAAGGATATATAAAAGATATTCTCAAGTTCAAAAGAATTCGGACAGCACAAATGTTCCTTAAGGTATTTCAAGTGACGACCTCTCTGTCAAACTATCTCCAAATAGAGGGTGCTGTTAGTGCAGTCCTATCGGATGGTGAAGACTTCTCTGTTCCAACTGAAAGAGTAGAGAGGTGATTTTGAATCCGTTAAGAATGCAGCATTAAGCTTTGCAGAATGGGCCAATAACAAATTTGAAGACAGAACGTGATTTCTTTTTTTCTATTGACCTATCGACAATTCGCCTTCAGAGATGGACAAAGATTTTTCCTGTGAATATGAAGATGAAGCTGCTTCTATCCAATGACCAGGTACTGCATCGAAGCATTCAACACAATATTGGAAATGGTAGTTTTAAGTATTTCTTCAAGATTCAAGAAGCAATGTACTTTATGGATTATTTGGACTCTAGCCACTTCAACCAAGTAACAGAACTTCCAGACGTGCCTTTCGATAAACTTACATATTTTCTGAAAAACTTCAGTTAAGAAGTTTCCAAGGATACTATAAATGTATTCTCTTGGACTTTTGAAGGACGTGGATATCCTTGAAAGTCAGTGTTGATGACGAGCACAACCGAGGAAAAATGAATGTGCTGATGGTGCAAGTGATTCAGAATTAGGAGAAAATACATTTGTTTACAAGGAAAGCGAATGCAAAACGTGTTGCAAAATTGTCCAATGTGCTGCTTTTTAATTTTGCAGAATTGTAATTTGTGCAGTAATACTTATCCAGGTTTCCAGCATACAAATTTTTATTGACTTTGCCGGTAACTCAGGTAACATGTGAAAGAAATTTTTCAAAATTGAAATTAACTGAAATACATTAAAAATAGGCTAACGAGTACCATGTCTCAGGAACATTTGAAAACATTTATGTTGATCTCTATTGAAAAAGATTTATTAAAAAATATTTCGAATACAAATGTGACAGATACAGTAGCATCAAAAACTAGTACACTAAAACATCTGCTAATTTTATAATATAGTATACGTTCTCCTTGAACTTCATATAATATTTTGAACAATTCAGAATAATATACTGATGAAAGAATATCAGGTTTTAATTGTCAATTGTTAATACTATTGACTTACTGTTGAAAAAAACTGTGCAATTGATTTGTGACATTGAGATGCTGCTGGCCCTTGTGGGAAAAGCGACCGCGCCCCTCTAATAATGCCCATCCGTCTCTGGTCCAAAGCCTGGATAAAGTGTGATGGAAATCAGCAAATATTCAAATATTGCATATGCAAGATTCTTGCTGGTCTTGATCTGGCGAGAATCTTGCAGGTATGGTCTTAGTCTTAGTCTTGGTCTTGCATCGGTACTTTTCTCAGCACCAATCTGTTCAACTTTTAACCATATATATACCGTCCTATCAAGTGGTACGTTTTGTAGCCTGACATTATTTGATGACTGATTGGAAGACTCTTCGCAAGTAGCCCTCCAGGCAAGTGGTACGTTTTGTCGCTTGTCATTATTTAAAGTGTTTTTAGAAAACCCTGCACAAGCAGCCCTCAGGGTAAGTGGTACGTTTTGTCGCGTATTCAACAAATGTAGGATCTCTAGCTCTAATGAAACTGGGTTAGAATTTTTTTTTTTATTTATATCAGAATCCAGGCCCCAACGAGTCTTGGACTCACTTTAAGGGGCAATACAGTTACATTGCTTATACATATTGATATACAAAATTAAATTGCTGATACATAATATACATAAACAAGAATAAAAGTAATGCAATATCTGTTGAGTTCATTCCTTCCATTTACTTGCTACTTTTTTTAATGTTGTTCCTTATATAATTACACTTCATATTCTTAGTTTCTGCCATAATAGCTCTCTTATCCGTTTTTTGAATAAAGATTTTGATTTCAACTGTTTGTATTCCGTTGGAATTTCATTGAAGGATTTTATAAGATAGTTCTTAACCCCTCCTGTTCCGTATGTTTTTGAAGAATAAGATTCCGCATGTATTTGTTCTTTATGTCTTGTCTCATAATTATGAAAGTGACTATTTCTATTTACTATTATATTATTGTGATGTATATTATTATTCATAACATTAAACATATAATACATAGTTGATTCTTTAGCTAAATAATCTATTAGTAATACTTTAGACGTGCTATAGGCATTTACATTTGGGTTTAAGCGTGGTAGATTGTAGAGGATACGTAATGCCCTATTCTGCAAAATTTGTAGTGGATGCAGTGCACTTTTGTTCGAACGTCCCCATATGTTCATGTAAGTTAGATGAGAGTGTACATAAACATAGTAGATTTTTTTTTAAGGTTCGGCGATAATATCTTTCTAAATCTATTAAACACCCCTATTATTGGTAAGATTTTTTTACACAAAAATTTTGTGTGGTCCCCGTTCAAGATGCTGATTAATTATTATTCCTAGGTATTTAGTTTCAGTAACTCTTCTTATTTGTTGACCTTGCAAATAAATATTTATATTATGGTCTACATGTATATGGGCCGATATTAGATTAGGAGAAAAAATGGCATGTCCTGTTTTCAATTTTTTTTTTTTAATTTCTTCAAGCAAAGATACATCAGATAATAGTACATAGTTTCACGATACCTGTCAGTATAGGACAGCGTTGGAACAAGATCTATTTCAGAGAAATTATTCACTTTTCAGAACTACTTGCAAAATTTTGTCATTACCGTCACATTTACATTTTTCTTCACCATAATTTATGTATTGCAATTTTCTTTTATTTCTCATACTTGCTAGATCTATTGTAATATATTGAACAGTAACATAAACAATTTTAGTGAAAAACAAACTAAAAATACTAATTTAATACTGATAACTGTGCAAGTACGGTAATCGAACACAAAAGTAACACCAAAATATCTATATACCATACAATTAAGTAACAATTTAGTATAATTATTGCGTAATACCAAAAGTATGCGTTAGTTGTGTACACTTAGAACCTTGCTATTGCTGATACGTGTTTACTTTACATATTAACAACAAATTATTGGTCCGTTGTGGGAATGACATCGGTGTTGTGGTAATGACACAATGTTGTGGTAATGGCACAATGCTATGTGGTGATGACAAACATAAATAAACAACAATCCAACAGTTGATGTACACTACAAATTGTAATACTCACAAAAGTCTGTCCACAGAATTGGATCAATTTGAACATGTCCTCTTATCCTGCTTACATACTGAGGTTCAGATATGTTGAAATCTACAATATGATCTCTTTCATACCACAAAATATCAGGCTTTGGAGGTCAAAAGAATCTATTTTTACCAACAGACTTCATGCACTGAACTTCGTAATTATATTCTCCATCAATTTTTACTGTACTTAAATATGATTTGTCCATGTACACTCATGTCCCAAATGATTGTCGTATATCTATGTCTTCTTCTAAGAATATAAACCTAATTTGATAATGATTTTGCAGGATACTTTTAATACTGATACTATGTGTGTAATCGGAAAATGTATACTTGTTGTAAATTTCATAGGAAAAGAATTATAAATACGAAAACTAGAATGAGTAAAACAAAAGGTTGGTACATGGACAAGAAATTTTTATTTTCATTATATTGTTCTTATTTACTGCTCTTTTGACATGAAATTTGCCACATACATGCCTTCTCGGTTATACACATACTAACATTCTAAGAAATACCGGGCGGAATTCGTTATCAAATTATATTCCTACAACAACATATTTATAGACATGCGACAATAATTTTGGACATGAGTGTACATGACTATGCACATAGAGCCATTAAGTGTTGAGTTTCAATTGTTCTCAAGGATGTCGTCTCTTCCATTATCGGTGTTAGTTCCCTCTCACAGTGACCTGAAAACATGATGTTCTAGTTTCTTTCTGAGGTCTAAGTTCTGATAAGTTTTCACTTTTTTTCTTCATTATTATTTGTCCATATTGTTCTTGTATTAAATACCTTCCAGCTTTTCTCTTCTATGTCTTCTATTTTCTCCAATTCTTTAATTCTTTTATATGCAGTGTATCTTTCTCTCCTCAAATGTTGTCTTCCTCGTGTTCCCTGCGTGCTCAAGTGTCACAAAATAGAAAATACTATTTCTTAGAAATACAACCTAGCATATAAAAAAGTGAAGCTGTGTATAAAAATCTAAGGCATAAACGTATTAAAAAATAAGTGAAACAATTTCATGGTAACACTTACATTGTTTTTTACAGCGAGTCTTCAATTATTGTAAATACTGAGTTATCCTGTTCCATTGGTCTATGAATATATTGAACTCAAATATAATATTTTTTTAATGGCCATTATCTTATCAGGCGCATTCTAAATATCTACTTTTATTTTCGTGATGAGTAGCGGTGAAGACATAATTGTTCGGGTACTCACCACCCTGGAACTTGTTCTCAGGAGAAGGTTAATGGTTTTCTATTCCTTGACGCCAGATAGAATGCCATTTCCATTCGTTACCTTACCTAAAGGCGCGTATAAACTCGGTGTTGGTCCCCATGTCTTGTTCTTTCTGTCCTTCCAAAAGAAAACGACCAAAATCACTAAACGACAACAGAACAAGGAAAGCTAAACGGCAGTAGGCATATGCTAAGTTATTACCTATATTTTTCTATCATAGGTTATATAACTTACGCTCATTCTGATGACGGAGGAGATGCTGGTGGAGTTTCTCTGATAATATTTGATAAACATTTGTCTTTGCTTCTTTTTTTCGTTGGTTCTCTCTCCACTGTTTTCGTTCTTTTTTCCTCTCTTGGGCTTCTCTCATTTACAGGTTTCAGCTTTTTCTTACTAATCCTTTCTTTGTATCTTTCTCTTTCCATCTTCAAGTACTTTCGCCATTTTATTGAATCTTCCTTTAATTTTGCTGTATAACGAGCAGCTCGCCTTTTAATAGCCAATGCTTGACGTGGCATAGTACAGCAAGTCTGTGAGAAACCATTAATACACTTTAAGAAATTCTTACGAAATTAGTGAATAACCTATCATAAGAATATTAATTAAAGCTAAACAGCAAAATTCTAAGTTTAAAAAAACATTTAATCTACCACCTAATATGAACGAAACGTTTCAAATGTACCATTACACTGTGATAGCACAAGATGGAGCTAGGTGGGGCTTAAGCCCCTAAGAAGGTATTAAGACACAAGTTGCCCTACAGATTAATAAATAAGACAATATTTTTAGTTTTCTGGTTGATATATTACAGATGTTAGGCTCTCTACTTTCGAAAGAATTTTTTGTAGCTTCCCCATCGCCTATTTAATTTTGGTACCGTCACTGAATCTAGGACTTGTTGTCAAAATCCTATTTAATTCATAAACGCCGTAATTGGCAGTTTAGATAGCATAAATCGTAGTAGTTTGCTTCCCTCTAGTATAAAGATGTGATCTGCATAATTTGTATATTATATTAAGAAAAAGCATACCATATATAATTATGCTATACAGTAGAAACACGTTTATGTACTTCAATAGGCATGATCTTACTTCTATGTCATTACCGCAACAGAAATGTATGTTGCGGTAATGACAGTTACGGTAGCAATAGATCGCTATTGTCATTGTTCATTGTTAAATGACGGTCATGAAGTAAGTTGGACAAGTATAATGCATTACAGCATAATGTAACTTCGTAAAAAAGTTTATGATTACAAAGATCCTTCAAATAAAACACACGTTGTGGTAATGACGTTGAATAAAAATACCCAAACATAGAAGTTTGAAGCACAATAAATCTTCAGTAATATACATTACACATGAACTGTCGCGTACATCACACACAACTAGGATGTCAAATCGTTCTTCAATTGTTACTTCTTCAATGTTGCCAGTTCCAAGTTGCTAAATAATTCAATTATCATCTTTCTGCGGTAATGACATACAAAGCTGGAGACTGAGATTTTACAAACAATAAAATAAGTAGAATTAAAGGTGGAATATTTAATTCATCGGAGTAATGAGGAGCAATGTATATTCTCTTGAATGTGTCGATTATTTAAAAAAAAAAAATATTGGAAAGTGACACAGTTATGTATTTTGACAACTTGTTATTGAGGACACGTTGCGGTAATGACATTTAAGTAAAAACTTAATTTTTAAAAAATATAAAGAATAGATGTAATGCAAAAACCAGATTGTAACGGTCGTAAAAGTTCATGAGGAATATCAGGAAGACAAATATAACATGTATTTGTTCAAAATAGAATGAAAACTTAATGGGACACGATTTTACCCCTAATCAAATATTCACCCATATCTGTTTTCTTGTGGAAACTTATATATACGGTTTTTTCTACATTTAGTGAAAGTTTATTGCAATTCAACCAATCCTGCAGTTGTTTTAGATCCTGCTGTATTATATTTTCTAGTGTATTTTTATTTTCCGCTGTGTATAATACATACATATCGTCAGCGAATAATACTAACGTACCATTTAGTTTGATATTTGCTACATTATTTATATATATTAAAAATAGGAGAGGCCCCAAACAGGAACCTTGTGGTACCCCACATGTAATTGTCTGTTCTGCACTTCTGAAATTGTTTACCTCAACATATTGCTTTCGTCCATTTAAATAACTTTAAACCATTGCAATGCAAGTCCTCTAATTCCTAAATTACTAAGTTTGTTAAGCAGAATGTCATGTTTAACTGTATCAAAGGCTTTGCGAAGGTCAATAAACAAACTTGCTGATGTCTGTCCTTTTTCTAAAGCCTCTTCTATCTTAACACTAATGTCTAAAACTGCTGATTGTGTTGAGGAAGCTTCCCTAAACCCATACTGGTGTTCGTAAAAGAAATTGACAGATTTTAAGTAATTTTCTAATCTAAATTTTACGCTTTTTTCAATTATTTTTGAGAGCACAGGCAAAATTGATATAGGTCTATAATTATTTAGTTCTTCAACGTTTCCGTTTTTATGAACTGGAATTACTTTAGCTATTTTACAATTAGTGGGCATTGTTCCCGAAGTGAATGAATGATTTACAAGATAAGCAATGTATGTGCTTAATTGATCCTTGTAATTAATCATAAATTTATTGTTTATTTTGTCTTTAGTTGCACTATATTTCGGTTTCAACATTCCTATTATCTTCCGAATTTCGTAGGCTGTGACTGGGCTTAGGAAAAACGAATTGTTATTTATTGGCTCTTTCATATATTTGATAGGACTTGAATCGTTAATACTTTTAGCAAGATTTGAACCTACAGTGACAAAGAAATCATTAAAAATATCTGGTATATGTTCCGGAGGAACTATTTTACCTTCCATTTTTATTGTGAAATGTTGTTTGTTAGGGAAATCGTTTGTATTTCTTATTACTTCATTCACGGTTTTCCAAAACTTTTTAGGATTATCTAACGAATTATTAAATTTATTTTGGTAATACATGTTTTTGGGTTTTCTCTTTTCTTCTGTTACTTTATTTCTATAAAAGATATATTCTTCTTTTAATGTTTAATACTAGGATATCTCCTGGTTTTTGAAAAGAGGATATCTCGTCTATTGATTAATTCAAGCAATTCTTTACTGACCCAAGATGCTACTGGTGTATAGTGTTTAGTGTTTGAGATTGTTTTCTTTTTAACCGAAGTGGAAGTTTTTATCCCATTATTTAAGAATGAAATAAAATTGTTGTAATGCTTATTTACATCATTATCATCATTATTGAAGTTTTGCGTTTCAAAATATTTTTTAGTTTTATTATGGTCAATCTGATGAGAAACCCGCTCTTCTGAATCTTCATGTTATTCTCTATGCTCAGTTTTCCATCCTTTAATAATTGTTACTAATACCCTATGATCACTAATATCATTTTCAATGGTACATACAACATGCTGTAATCTATATATATAAAAGAGAACGTACAAATCCTTTGTCCGCTCATCACGCTAATACGGCTGAACCAATTTCTTTTATTTTTGGGGGGTTATTAGGATTTGGACCCTAGATGGTTTTTATCATATCACTTTAATTTTCAATTACCATTGTCTTGAGATAATTGACCATTCAGGTGTCCATTACGTACAAATCCTTTGTTAGTTCATCATAGGTATAAAAATAAACGTATTTATATGCAACCCGCATGACCGTGTCACTCGGCGGGTTAACATAAATGACAGGCGTTATAATGGTTTTTATCATATCACTTGAAAGCGAAAAAGTAAAAATTATCTAAGTAACAAAGTTTATTGCGTTCGGGGGTGACCGCAGCGAAGCGGGGCGGGTTAACATAAATGACAGGCGATATAATGTTAACATTTACTGCAATCTTCTATGGTTTTTATCATATCACTTGAAAGCGAAAAAGTAAAAATTATCTAAGTAACAAAGTTTATTGCGTTCCGGGGTGACCGCAGCGAAGCGGGGTGAACGCTGCTAGTTCATAATTGTTAGAATACATATGATCTAAAAGTGACTCATTTGTGTTACTAGATCTAGTAGGGTACTTTGTATTACATAGTAACAAACCATACGACATCATTAACTCAAGTAAATGTACTCTATAAGTATCTACATAATTAATTATATTAACGTTTAAATCACCGGTTAATGTTATTTTTCTATTAGAATATAGTGACAATATTTTTTCAAGATCTTCCATCATTAGTGGACTACTTTTGTTACTGGGATTATATATACATATTACAATCATATTTATGTTATCTTTTTTTTTTACTTCAATCCCTAAAATGCTGTGTTCTTTTTCAATTTTATTTAATATTTTAAATTGCCAAGAGTTATGGATATATATTGCTACACCTCCTCCAATCCTATCTCTATTCACATGTACTGATACATATTCTCTTATATTAAAGTAATCTATTTCCAATTTATCAACCCATGTTTCACTAATTACCAAAAAATCCACTAGCGATAGCCTATGCAATATTGTATCTATTTTGTGTAATTTATTTCTTACACTTCTTGCTTTGATTGTTACACATGTCACACCTTGCTGTTGTAGTCGATAATTTTCAGACAATAAATATTCTAAAATAGACTCATAATAAAGATCCTTACAAATAAGTCGTAATCCTAAATCTAAATAACAATCCATTTATTGCTAAGTTGCTACATAATTATCTTACTTTATTTCCTTAATAAGTCAATATCTTCTTCACTCCTAACCCATACCACTCTGTCATTTTCGCTTTTCCTTGCCAATATCTTGCAGTCACTAGCCCTCACACACTTAACATGTGGGCGCAGATCTCTAGCTTTCTTGAAGAGGCCCTTGTTCCGTTCTGTCAAATTGTCATTCAGATATACTCTTTTGTTTCCATCAGCACCACGAGTATCAAGTCCTATTATGTCTTTAAACTTGATTTCATTTTTCTTCTTTTTTGCTTCCATAAGCTCTTCTTTCTTCCATCTATTCTTGAGTTTTACTAAAATTTGTCTTGGAACCCCTGTTGCTCTGGTGGGAATCCTGTGTGCTACATCTATATCTTCTTTAGTAAGTGGAACTTGTAGAGATTGTGCTAAGTTTATTATAATGTGGAGTGATCTGTAAGTCAGTAACTTTATTAGAGCTTTATGTAATAATAATAATAATAATAATAATAATAATAATAATAATAATAATAATAATAATAATAATAATAATAGACTTTCCGTATTACAACCACCAACGTTTCTATTGGTGGAACACAAGGTCTCATTCCAGTATTCTGGTACTGAATATGATTTCCCATTCTTTTTCTTTCACAAAATCAGAAGTTTCTGTGAACTTCCGATAGTAATTAAAACATTTCGCATTTCTTCACGTAGTTTCTCATACAGTGTGTAAAAACCACCTACGTGACGCACAGCCACTAGTGGATGAACACAAAGCTTTCGTGTACTACGTTTCCTGTTCCTACGTCGTAAATACAACGATATAAGGAGATATCTCTTCTTGATAGCTAGACTCATGTTCTCTCTTTTAGGTCCTTAACTACCTTCCAGTTTTCTCTTTTAGGTCCTTAGCTACCTTCCAGTTCTCTCTTCCATGTCCTAAGCTACTGTATATCTCAACGACGGCATTGCCGGTCACGTCTGCAAAGCAACACCGTCAACAGTTTTGCTGGGGCTTCCACCGGCATTGCTGGTCACGTGTGCAAAGCAACGCCTCAACAGTTTTGCCGGGGCTTTCACCGGCATTGCCGGCCTCGTGTGCAAAGTAACGCCGTTAACGGTTTTACCGAAGTTTCCACCGGCATTGCCAGCCTCCTGTGCAAAGTAACGCCGTCAACGGTTTTACCGGGGCTTCCACCGGGGTGTGAAGTGCAGGTAACTAGAGCCACAAACTATTACCTAAGAACACCACCACAAAATACAAATAAAAATAAATGAAGTGGAGTGGCTGGGGATATTCAAATTTACTTAGAGATTTGAATAAAATGCAAATTACACACATTTAAATCTGATGTCTTCCCTCTTGGAGATAAAGGTTCTCTCCTGCAAGAGCCGCCACTCCATTAAATATGTCGGTAGAGCATAACAAATTTAGAATAATGGAACAGCAGATCTCAGGGTTAGCTGCATAACAACCATGGTCAGAGACGCTACTATAGTGAGTCAGTTTAATGTTTACCAAATAGGTTAAAAGAAAAAAAAAATTTTTTTTTAAACGTTACAACTTACAGGTAGCAGCCTGTGTTTGAGCTCACTATACTCATGATTGTTATTTAGTTCCTAGGGCATTAATATTCTCTCTGGGCTCCATGCAGAGAGCCAGTCAGTCATACACACAACAAGGGAAAATGGTTCCTTGTATCACCCTCCTGAGAACAAAACATTCTCATTAGCAGTAGGTACTCACCCTGCAGCAATTGAGTTGAACACAGATTCTGGATAGAGATGTAGGTTTTATTTCCGATTATAAAACACATTAAGTTGGTAGCTGTTGAGGTATACTCACTCCATGACACTCACAACTCATTTTCCTTTAGTAGTGCACCACTATTTACACTTACACAACTTTTATATATCATTATATATATATATATATATATATATATATATACCATTCAACACTTCTTTTCCGTAATTAAAACAACAAAAGTGGGGAGGGTGATAGGTTGATAAAATAAGGTCTGGTTGACCTTTGAATTAAAATGAAAAAAAAAAAATATATATATATATATAGATATCTTAACTCCTCATTTCTCGAAGAGTTTATAGTCTCTGAACAGTCTCAGAGGAGTTATCAATTTCACAAATTCTTATATTTTTCACCAAATTAATAAAGAAACAAAAATGGTTAAATATGTAAATAGCATTGCTAGTTCGTAGCACTGTTCCTGTAGTTACAACAGATGCTTGAAAACACACACAGTTCTAGATCCACATCACAAGTCCTTCCACATTCTTATTCCACCATGGAGGGAAAGTGTTCTTCACTACGTTAAATGACTGGATAATGCTGTATCCCACTGTAGGCATCTAGAATGTCCATGAAGCCATTCAAAATGATGCTTGTAGCCTTGTACATAAGTCCAAGGAGGCTCTGTGTAATAGGCGATACAGGCCTTGTTAACAATCTCTCCTAGAGATGTGCTAATTTTGTAGTGTCACTGGCATGATTAAAAAGAATAAAGCTTCCCCATATTTACTGGTGGGGTTTGGATAAGATATGCTCTTATCTGAACGTGGCGGTTAGCACTTTATAATAAAAAGTAAAAGTTATAAAAATGAAGTCAATGGTTAAGCTCCATTATTAACAGCAGTTAATTGTAAGTCTTCGATGCAAATACTGCAGATATGTGCTTTAGTGTAACACATTCTTATAAACACTCGAAGTGATATGTAGAATATAAGTTCACCACACACACGAGTTATAATATGGCTCACAGGAATCCACGGGGACTATGTCCACACACTCCTGGGTTAGCCGCCACTGATGAAGTAAGAGACGCTAGCTTACATGTTAACACCACTGAATCTAAGAACGAACTCCCCTTGTTTTCTCTCGAAAACAAGTATATCTATCGACAAAAACCAGGAAACGCAGAAACTCGCTTCGTCAAGAGTCTCTGACAAAGGTTTTTGTCCCTTCAGGCTATCTTACGGGTGGTCTTTTCTGCAAAACACCAGTTCAGCTGCTTCTGATGGCAAAACCAACCCTTACCTCTTTGACAGGTGCTGCTATATGCACCTGACGGATAAGTTTGAAACTTTCTGCACCTAGCAGAAATCTATGAGAGTTTGTATAAACAAAATGTTTATCCTACTTATTTTACACTTATGGAAAAGAAAATTACATATTAAAATACACAGAAATAAAGCACAATATTTATACAATACATTGATATGTTATTCATACACTGTCATCTCTCCTAGAAGCAGAAGTCAGCCCAATTTCCTGCGGCCGCCCTTCAAGCTGTCTGCTGCAATGGCAACCATGTTTACATGGAGAGAGATAGAGGAAACCTATTTATTTATTCTTACTTTTTGATAATTACAAGATCCAAACGTCTTGTACGAGTAGGGATCACGATGATAAAATAAATCAGGAATTTTTACGGTATTTCCAAGAACGTTTTTGAACTTAGTACGTAAATATTAATATTACACATAGAAAATAAGTCAAAACAAAGTAAACATTTTAAAATGGTGTTGCATCTTGGGAACAAGCTAAAGGTTCGCTGGCTGACGATTACCGGTCCTGGGTGAAGTGGGGGTGGAAGTGACGCTAGAGCTCGCTACATAGAAAATCACACCTATAGAAAACTAAAATTTCGCATGTAGAAGCGAAAAATTTTATGACTTTTGAAACAATACAAATGATGTGTTTCTACCGAGTGTATCCACTTCAGTGTGGTTCCACTAAGGAAGTTTGTAGGCTACTTCCTGTGTATAAGGAGTCTTACTTTTCCTTCTTCTGGTGATTTCTATACATGATGAGTTGTGAAGACCCCACATCTTGAAGTCTGGGCGACAAGAAGTCGGGATAGAAAAAAAAACTTCTCTCCATGCTAGCTCTGTCTTCCAACATACTAAAATGCATGCATGATTCCTATGGAATCTGCCAATTTCTTCTTTAATTTATCCATCGTATATGAATAATAATATAATTCTTCCTTCATCCCCTTTTAGTATACATTATACAAAGACTCGGTACTTAGATGCAACCCGAAAAACCACTATAACAAGCCTATAAAAGGAATAAACACAATTGAACAAATACAATATAATACGATATTGCATTTATATTTACGTACTATGTTCAGTGTTTTACATATCTTTCTCATAATAACTAATTAAATATGCAATGAATAAGCTAGAAATTAAGCAATTAATTTTACCACAAAATATATATATTTACATATCAATATGTAAATGTGCCCCTCATCTGCATTTCGATATGCAGATGATGGAGAAGGCATGGGCCTTCTACAGATTTCCCCCCTATGATTCTAGGTGCTGTACTCTCTAGTACAGGACGTAGATCATAAAGAGGGCACATTTTCGTTCCTGAAAATATAAGTACACATACATCCAAGGTTAAAAAAAATCAAAGTAATACACACAATAAACATAATAAATGAAATATCAATACTCAAAAGCTAAATATCGAGAATTCAGTCTTCCCTAAGATTACATAACATAAATGACATAGGTTCCCATACATGCACTAATACACTGATACACTGGTTCACTGAATATACACTAACACTAACACTATATACACATGTTGTCAAATCTGGGTCTCTGTTTTCTTCTTCTTCTTCGATAGGTGGAACAACGGATGGAGAAATTCCGAGCTTTCATGTTTTTGCATCTATACGATTGCAGTTGCCAATGACGGAACGCAGTTCCTTTACGTTCCGGGGTGTTCTAAAGTCCAACACCTGTCTCACTTTCGCCGGATCTTTACCTATACCGGATTGCGAAAGATGGAATCCAAGTATGTTCAAGCTTTTTCTGGCAAAATTGCACTTTTTCAGCCTGAGAGTTAGGCCGCCCGCAGTAAGTAAACCCAACACTCTGTCGAGGTGTACTATGTGATCATCGAAGCTCCTGTCGGCTAGAATCAGGTCATCCACGTATGCGCCGCAGTACTCTCTAGCTTCTGATCCAATCAGCATATCTAATGCTCTGACGCAAGAAGCAAGGCTTTGTTTTGTACCAAATGGAAGTTTCTGGAAAACATACGAAATGCCTTCATGTAGGAATCCTAAATATTTCTGGTCGCTTTCTTTTACTTTGATCTGTAAAAACATCTCGGTTGCATCGACACAGCTGAACCAAGAATTGTTACAGATGTCTTGGAGAACAGATAGGGGTGGCATTGGTCTGTCGGAAAGATTTCCTGAAATTTTGGCCAGAGCTCGGCCATCTATACAGACCCGAATACGTCCGTCACTCTTCGGTGTCACTACCAGAGGGTTTATATATGCTGTAGGCATCTTCTTGATCACCCCCCATGCCAACCAACGCGAAATTTCATTCGATACTAAATTCCTGAATCTCTTAGGGTAAGGATATAATTTTGTTTTTATTGGACGTTCGTCCGTTACTCCGATCTCATGCTCGTAGTTAGCTATGCAACCTGGATTGACATCAAAAAGCGCTTGATGCTTAAGAAGCACAGCTTTCAAACTTTCTCTTTGAGAGGCTGAGAGATCTGAGTAGTTCGATACAAACTCCTCTATCTCTGAGTGGGAGGCACGTGTGTTCACTTTCATCCACTCTTCTGGTGGGAATACATGAACTGCCATTTCTTGGGCACTTGGGAACCTACCGTCATCCAAGTTCGGGGAACGAGCTGCCTTTTCTCTGCAGGTCTTAGGCTCATTTTGTGCACTAACCCGTATGGCCTTCCGTCTTTCGTCTGACGGGGAAAAATTACACTCAAAATTATCAACTTCATCTATAAAACTGAAAGGTTTCTCGCACTCTCCACTCAACTCCAAACAACGAACTACTAGATCCTCAGTCTCGCAATCTACTGATCTAAACTTCACTTCTACATCATAAGGATGTTTGAGATGTAGAAGGCCGGTGTCATAGTCTAACACGGCACGAGATTCGGTAAAGAAGTTGGACCCTAGAATCAAAGATCTGTTCAGACCTGAAATTATAATGCCTAGTGTATGAAATTCCTTCCCATGTATCTGAATGACTAACAGCGTTTGGCCTATGATCGTCGCTGATTTACTCCCAAAAGCAGACGTAACCCGTATATTCTTAGCACTCAAAAATACGGGTGTGGGGTGGCTATTTGAGACTGTGTCCCAAATTTCTTTCGAAATTGCGGAGCAAGTTGCCCCTGTATCCAATAAAGAATTGACTTCCTTTCCAAACAAAACTACTTTTATCTCTGGCAGTGAGATGACGTTATTCGTAGGTAGTTCATCGTTACTAGAATCAAACAAATTCTTAAAAATTCCGTTCGCCTCTTCATAGATAGCCCTATCTAAATCAATGTTTTCTCCATTCCTACACAATAATGTTAATTTGTTTTCTAAGATGCCTTCACTAAAATGCTTCTTTGACTTTATTGCCAAACAAAAATTACAATTTTCTTCTTCTTTTTCTTCTTGAGTTACATAAATTTCCTTTACTGCGGTTTCACAAGAGTTTTCCTCAAAATGTCTACTTTCTAAGTTATCTTCTAAATGTCGCACATACTTGGAATTTAAATTTGACAACTCGGGTGTACTCGTTTTCTCGTCCCATCCTACCGTTGTTCCAAGCACATGCGGACAATCCTCATTCTCGTGACGAAGGAGAAGAGGATTGGTTAGTCCTGGTATTGTTTATGTTTTGGCTGGTAGAAGGGGGCGCCCGGTAATAACGTTCGAGTAATTGAATTTCCTCGTCCTCTTGACGAAAGGAATTTCCTCGTTGTCTCTCCGTACTGCGCATTCCGCCCCTCCTACCGCGGGCTACACGACCGTTGTTGTGGGTGGAGTGGGAGTTCCCCCCACGTGACCAGCCAGACGACCCACTTCCGCTGCTCTGGTTGCGAGGCGGGGAGCGCTGGTGGTTGTTTTGATTCGTGTTGGAATGTCTCTGTCTCTGATAAGGACGCTGGTTCTCTCTCGTTCTGTTTTTCTTTCGAACAGCGTGCTTACCACTATGGCCAGAGGGGTTATGTACCTCATTTTCCATGCTCACTTGGAGCATGTTGACCCCTTTCCTCTGGTTGGTTTGATAGAACTGGTCGCGATTAGTCATCGACGACTGCAGCTCTTGGACCAAATTTAACAATTCTGCAATGGATTTAGGGCGAGAAGAGACTATTGCCCTAAATAGCCAGTTAGGAAAATGTCGCGGAAGTACCTTAAGTAACGTCGCATCTGACATGCGGGGTTCCAAAATACTGTTTTTATGCAGTAAATCTAACAGATATTCTGCCGGGGATTTGTGTACCCTGCTGTCAAAATGGGAAGTTAGGATATTTGCTCTTAGAGTAGCCAGCCGCTCTTCGCTTAAATAACAATTCCTAAATTCATATACAAAATCTTCATAACAGTTAATTTTGCTTCGGTTCACCTGGAACCATTGGTAGCAGGTGTTCCGGACGGCACGAGGGATGAAACTAAGTCTCATCTCGTTCGGTACTCCGGTAACCTCGAAATACCGGTCGAGATCTTGGAGAAAGTTAAAAGTTTCAGTCTCTGTCTCATTTCCAGTATACACAGGCAGGGTGACATCTCTGTGTATCAGTCCTAACGCAGTTGCTAGGCTTTTTCTCGTCTCATGATTGCATGAGCGAGACGTCGACGGAAGTAGCGAGGTTCCCAGGTTGAGAACCGGGCAGGTCGCGACTCGAGGTGTTTGGTGGAGATGGAGGACGTTCTTGGGTGGCAGAGACAGAGATGTTGGCGAGTCTCCCCTCAATTACCTCACTTGTCTCCTTCTGAATGGAGTTCTTCCACTCCTCCATTTTCTTCTCCAATTGCGTGCAAACATCCTGTACGGTATCCTGCATCTGTTGGATGCTACCGTTGCACTCTGAGCGAATCTCCTCGAGTGGCGTTTCCTGTTCGATTTCCCCCCTGAGCCTTGCTAGTTGGGAAGCGAAACTCACTTCCACTCGCCTGACCTGATTATTAAAGTGTATCGTGGTCTGTTCGACACGAGACGAGACCTGTTGAATACTGTCAGTGAGATCAGAGTAATTTTCATCTAACTTCTTTGTGGTTTCCTGAACGCGTGAGTTTAGTTCCTCACGAGCGCCTTCGATCTCCCCCCTAAGCTCTACGGTGGTGATCTCGAGCCGCTCGGACAATTCCCGCTCGCTGTGCTCTAGTCTTGAACTCACAGTCTCCAACTGGAGTTCGAGACGAGCATTACTGGACTCTATGGCCTGTTCGAGACGTTTATACATGTCCTTCGTCTCTCTATGTACTTGCTCCAGGCCAGTCTCTACTCTTCTGTCTAATTTCGCGGAGCTCTCTTCTACTTTCTTTTCTAACTTCTCCAAACCCTTTGAATTTTCTTCTAATTTCTTAACGTTCTCATCCTGTTTTCGCGTATTCTCTTCAAGTTTTTGCAAAATCTCTCCTAACATGGCCGCAATATTCAAATTACTCATGTTTTCCATAGCACTACTTATGTTACCGGCTGGGCTAACTTCGCTGTGATTTTCCCTGATTTCTTCCCTTTCCTCCCGCAATGTACTTCTTGTTCCCTACCAGTGACTGGTGGGACCGTTTCCACCACTTCAGCGTCTCCCACTACGCTGATGGTGTGCTCATTTTCACTATGTACCTCAACAAGTACCTCATCTGAGAGCTCGTCAGCTCTCTGACCGAACTCTTCATTCACGAACTCTCTGTCCATGATTTGAACTTTTCGAGCTTGTGCTCGCGTTAAGACCATTAAAAATCAAAAACGGTATTACAAAGGTTTCTTCCCCCCTAAGTTCTAATCAAACTGAATTCTCTAATACAATTCGAAATATTGAAACACAAATAAACACAAATAAATTCAGAACACAAATAAATTTCAACACAAGACACCTTCGTTCTTGGAAATTTCGGGAAGAGAAAAAAAAGAACATATACCGAAAATTTTAATCGTATGCTGACCAGGGAGTATATTGAGTATACTCAATGCCCTTTTTCGCTTCTGGCCTACTTTTTGTTTGGCGCAAGAGCGTGAAGTATCACCCTGTAGCTGGGTAGACACTATTTCTGTGAGTGGCTAAAACAGCACGTGAAAATCCAGCCCCACGCTGGGCGCCACTTTTTTGTGAAGTGCAGGTAACTAGAGCCACAAACTATTACCTAAGAACACCACCACAAAATACAAATAAAAATAAATGAAGTGGAGTGGCTGGGGATATTCAAATTTACTTAGATTTGAATAAAATGCAAATTACACACATTTAAATCTGATGTCTTCCCTCTTGGAGATAAAGGTTCTCTCCTGCAAGAGCCGCCACTCCATTAAATATGTCGGTAGAGCATAACAAATTTAGAATAATGGAACAGCAGATCTCAGGGTTAGCTGCATAACAACCATGGTCAGAGACGCTACTATAGTGAGTCAGTTTAATGTTTACCAAATAGGTTAAAAGAAAAAAAATTTTTTTAAACGTTACAACTTACAGGTAGCAGCCTGTGTTTGAGCTCACTATACTCATGATTGTTATTTAGTTCCTAGGGCATTAATATTCTCTCTGGGCTCCATGCAGAGAGCCAGTCAGTCATACACACAACAAGGGAAAATGGTTCCTTGTATCACCCTCCTGAGAACAAAACATTCTCATTAGCAGTAGGTACTCACCCTGCAGCAATTGAGTTGAACACAGATTCTGGATAGAGATGTAGGTTTTATTTCCAATTATAAAACACATTAAGTTGGTAGCTGTTGAGGTATACTCACTCCATGACTCTCACAACTCATTTTCCTTTAGTAGTGCACCACTATTTACACTTACACAACTTTTATATATCATTATATATATATATATATATATACACCATTCAACACTTCTTTTCCGTAATTAAAACAACAAAAGTGGGGAGGGTGATAGGTTGATAAAATAAGGTCTGGTTGACCTTTGAATTAAAATGAAAAAAATAATATATATACAGATATCTTAAATCCTCATTTCTCGAAGAGTTTATAGTCTCTGAACAGTCTCAGAGGAGTTATCAATTTCACAAATTCTTATATTTTTCACCAAATTAATAAAGAAACAAAAATGGTTAAATATATAAATAGCATTGCTAGTTCGTAGCACTGTTCCTGTAGTTACAACAGATGCTTGAAAACACACACAGTTCTAGATCCACATCACAAGTCCTTCCACATTCTTATTCCACCATGGAGGGAAAGTGTTCTTCACTACGTTAAATGACTGGATAATGCTGTATCCCACTGTAGGCATCTAGAATGTCCATGAAGCCATTCAAAATGATGCTTGTAGCCTTGTACATAAGTCCAAGGAGGCTCTGTGTAATAGGCGATACAGGCCTTGTTAACAATCTCTCCTAGAGATGTGCTAATTTTGTAGTGTCACTGGCATGATTAAAAAGAATAAAGCTTCCCCATATTTACTGGTGGGGTTTGGATAAGATATGCTCTTATCTGAACGTGGCGGTTAGCACTTTATAATAAAAAGTAAAAGTTATAAAAATGAAGTCAATGGTTAAGCTCCATTATTAACAGCAGTTAATTGTAAGTCTTCGATGCAAATACTGCAGATATGTGCTTTAGTGTAACACATTCTTATAAACACTCGAAGTGATATGTAGAATATAAGTTCACCACACACACGAGTTACAATATGGCTCACAGGAATCCACGGGGACTATGTCCACACACTCCTGGGTTAGCCGCCACTGATGAAGTAAGAGACGCTAGCTTACATGTTAACACCACTGAATCTAAGAACGAACTCCCCTTGTTTTCTCTCGAAAACAAGTATATCTATCGACAAAAACCAGGAAACGCAGAAACTCGCTTCGTCAAGAGTCTCTGACAAAGGTTTTTGTCCCTTCAGGCTATCTTACGGGTGGTCTTTTCTGCAAAACACCAGTTCAGCTGCTTCTGATGGCAAAACCAACCCTTACCTCTTTGACAGGTGCTGCTATATGCACCTGACGGATAAGTTTGAAACTTTCTGCACCTAGCAGAAATCTATGAGAGTTTATATAAACAAAATGTTTATCCTACTTATTTTACACTTATGGAAAAGAAAATTACATATTAAAATACACAGAAATAAAGCACAATATTTATACAATACATTGATATGTTATTCATACACTGTCATCTCTCCTAGAAGCAGAAGTCAGCCCAATTTCCTGCGGCCGCCCTTCAAGCTGTCTGCTGCAATGGCAACCATGTTTACATGGAGAGAGATAGAGGAAACCTATTTATTTATTCTTACTTTTTGATAATTACAAGATCCAAACGTCTTGTACGAGTAGGGATCACGATGATAAAATAAATCAGGAATTTTTACGGTATTTCCAAGAACGTTTTTGAACTTAGTACGTAAATATTAATATTACACATAGAAAATAAGTCAAAACAAAGTAAACATTTTAAAATGGTGTTGCATCTTGGGAACAAGCTAAAGGTTCGCTGGCTGACGATTACCGGTCCTGGGTGAAGTGGGGGTGGAAGTGACGCTAGAGCTCGCTACATAGAAAATCACACCTATAGAAAACTAAAATTTCGCATGTAGAAGCGAAAAATTTTATGACTTTTGAAACAATACAAATGATGTGTTTCTACCGAGTGTATCCACTTCAGTGTGGTTCCACTAAGGAAGTTTGTAGGCTACTTCCTGTGTATAAGGAGTCTTACTTTTCCTTCTTCTGGTGATTTCTATACATGATGAGTTGTGAAGACCCCACATCTTGAAGTCTGGGCGACAAGAAGTCGGGATAGAAAAAAAAAAAAACTTCTCTCCATGCTAGCTCTGTCTTCCAACATACTAAAATGCATGCATGATTCCTATGGAATCTGCCAATTTCTTCTTTAATTTATCCATCGTATATGAATAATAATATAATTCTTCCTTCATCCCCTTTTAGTATACATTATACAAAGACTCGGTACTTAGATGCAACCCGAAAAACCACTATAACAAGCCTATAAAAGGAATAAACACAATTGAACAAATACAATATAATACGATATTGTATTTATATTTACGTACTATGTTCAGTGTTTTACATATCTTTCTCATAATAACTAATTAAATATGCAATGAATAAGCTAGAAATTAAGCAATTAATTTTACCACAAAATATATATATTTACATATCAATATGTAAATGTGCCCCTCATCTGCATTTCGATATGCAGATGATGGAGAAGGCATGGGCCTTCTACAGGGGTTGACGGCCTCATGTGCAAAGCACTTGCACCGGCATTACCGGGGCTTCCGGCGACTTTGCTGGTATCATGTGCAAAGAAGCTAAATGTACGGTCGCTGGGAGGATACGAAGAGAACTTGAAAGCAACCCTACCCTTCTTTCCGAAAATTACTTCCTTTGTATCTTCGTGCGTGTGTAGTCCTGCCCCCCTCCACCACCACCACCACCACCATCACGTAATCCTTCGAAAACAATTTCAGTCGTTTGTACTTCGTTTGCTCCCATTTGCTCCGCAGTAGCTCCGTTTGCTTCCTTACCGTTCCAGAGAAAATGGTACATTAAAGTGGGGGGGCAGAACAACGTCGTCCCAGCCCCCACCCCACCAAACTAAAAATAATGGCTGAGGGGAACGGATTGTGGCCTTCGTTTGTACTTCGTTTGCTCCCATTTCCTCCGCAGTTTCTCCCTTTGCTTCCCTACCATTCCCGAGAAAATAGAAATTTAAACTGAGGAGCCAGAAAAAGTGGTCCCAGACCCTCGAATTAAAAGCAATCACAGAGAGGAATAGATGATCGCATTTGTTTGCACTTCGTTTGCTTCCATTTGCTCCGCAGTAGCTCCG
This sequence comes from Thermobia domestica, assembly GCF_964235325.1. Lineage (NCBI taxonomy): Eukaryota > Metazoa > Arthropoda > Insecta > Zygentoma > Lepismatidae > Thermobia > Thermobia domestica. The sequence continues at coordinate 237,567,444 of NC_137458.1, read as the reverse complement.
TTTGCTCCCTTACCGTTCCAGAGAAAATGGAACATTAAAGTGAGGGGCCAGAACAACGTTGTTCCAGCCCCCGCACCCAACCAAAATTAATCGCTGAGGGGAACGAATTGTGGCATTCGTTTGTACTTCGTTTGCTACCATTTGCTCCGCAGTATCTCCGTTTGCTCCCCTACCGTTCCCGAGAAAATAGAAATTTAAAGTGGAGGGCCAGAACAACATGGTCCCAGTCCCCCCACCTAATAGCAGAGAGGAACGGATGGTCACATTCGTTTGTACTTCGTTTGCTCCCATTTGCCTCGCAGTTTCTACGTTTGCTTCCCTACTAGTCCAGTCAATGTATGTAAAAAAGACACCTTACCTCGAACAAATTGCAATAGAAATTAAATATGCGCCAAAATGATGGTGAGCACATTCTAAGCAAACTGAAAAAGTCCTCAAGAATATTCAGTCTAAGTGCGTTTGCACACGGCAACGATAATATCGGTGGAAGCACCGATAATGTCGGCGGTGAAATCGACTTCAATGTATTCAAATCGTAGCTTGCACATGCCACCTATATGATCGGCCAATCCTCCGACACGCAGTTGCTGTCGGCCAAGCCCCCGATACTGTCGGCGGTACCGCCGACACCGATTTTGTCGGGGGCAATGTTTTCTTATGATTGGATGCACACGCCACCGATAATGTCGTTCGGCCAGCGGGTTAGATGAAGAGAGTGGGTGATAAGGCGCTGTGAATTTTTGTTTCGTTTCTTGTCTTTGGAATTTTGTTGTTTCCATTTTTTCTATTACAATTGTATAATATTATTATTATTATCTTGTCCTATAAACAACTTCGGGACAGCTTATCATTTTTTATAGTCTCTGTTTTGGAGTAGCTAATTCCCTTTATTAAATAAATATAAAATGTGGGAAGTCTGAAGAGTACTGGTTTCCCTCTAAATAGCTATTACCAAATAGAATATAGGAAATTTAGATAACCAATTTCTTGATTATTTTCCACTCCCTTTTTTCACTTTTGTACTTTCTCTCTCTCTCACACACACGCACACTCTTTGATGGTACATTTTTTAATCTATTATTGCTTTTAAATTTTAATACATTCTGGAAATTAATTTAAGCGTAATTTTCAAATTTTGATACACTGTGAACATAAGCATATGGAAAAAATCCTGATTATTATTACAGTACTTCCTTTTATTTTCATCAGAATTGTGTGCAGATCACTTTTCCCGGTTCCACTCAATAAGCAATGATTGAATAGAATATTTGTTGACAAGTCAAAGCAGAATTATTATGATCTTGAAACGAAACCAGCACAATCAATCAATCTTTCCAAAGCTCCAAGGACAAGTTACTCATTTGGCATTTTCTTGATTGTGATCTCAACAATAGGGATGTGACTTCATGCTTCACTTGTTGCAGATTTTTTCTCTCATTTCCAAAACTATCCCAAATCCCCCCTTTTTAAAAATAATTTGTGGAATGGCAATTGAAAACAAAGGCCAAAGCTACGTATCTAAGTTTTCCCTCTCCTCTTTGTACCGGGATCGACCCCCTGATAGAGTTCTGCAGTTTAGCTACAGTGACTGAATGAAAAGGTTGTGTATTATTGCATTCGTATCTTTCTAGTTTTGCTTAGATTTTTAGAGATGGTAGGAATTTTTCCATTCGATATTTTAACCCTTATTGAACTTGTGGAATGTAGACCTTGCATATGGGATAAGATAACAGACTCTTTCAAGGACAGAATTGAAAAGCAAAAAGCATGGCGAAAAGTTTATGCAAGCCTTGCCCAGGATTTTGAGTTCATGGACAAAAACAAACGAGAAACGACAGGTATGTATGCAACAGAGCAAATCTGTCTTCAACATTGGGGGGGAAGGCCGGGTAAGATCGTTCCCATATTATATATTGTAATGTAAGACTGAGTGTTAAAAGAAATAACACAAATAGGCCTACATCCGGGAGAGGGATACGCAATATTAATAAAGGTCTCCCCCACACCAATATAAATAAAGTCTGTCCAATAAAAGTATATTAATAACTTTAGCAATAAGTGGGTTATTACCGTGAAATAAGTAATATGAGGTTTGAATATAATTTAGACTGAAATGATAATTTCAAACTTACTACAAATATGTGTGAGGCATATATTTGAAACAAACTCCAACAAAATTAACGATACAAAAAAATAACAATCCAACTATAATTTTAAGTGCAGCAAAATGCTCTAAATCGAAGGTACCCTGTCAGAATAGCATATTAAGTTTACATACTCTTCATTGGTCAAATACTCTCGTACTTCGATAGGTCACCAGCACGGATTATAAACCAGAAATACCTCGTGATACAACAGATCAAAGAAAGTACGCAATGTTTAGCAATATTAAATTTTAAAAAAAATCAATTAAGCAAGCAAAGTATGACAAATAAAAGCAACAAATTATATTATAGAAAACTGGAAAAAATGCAATACTTACGTTCCCTGTTGGATCACGTAGGGCATATGGTTGATAAATCCGTCTAATGCCGACACAAAGTTACAATTATCAAACCACACACTTATTATTAATGCTTTCGACTAAATATTTTCAGTGGAGCACCATATTAAATAAAGAATTACTTATCAGAGCTCCTCCGTGGCTAAGTGGTTAGCGTACGCACCTTTGGCGCGGAAGACCCGGGTTCGATTCCCGGTGGGAGCTCATGTGGTTCGGATTCCACGTTAATCAGTAGGTCCACGTCTCATATAGCCTCGCTGCTGAAAGGGACGCTAAACTGAAATTCAACTCAACTCAATTACTTATCACTTTCACTCAAAATATAGAACTAACTAACAACCCCTTTACTAGGCACTGTGAATGAAGAAGGAAAAAAAATTGCTCCCGTAGGTCAAGTTGATTTCATGGCTTCTAACCTGGTCATCGCTGACAAGGGCCAGAAACCATGAAAATTCCCACCAGAGGGCAATACAATAGCAGCTTACGTAGATGGTAGATAGATATAGATTCCAAGTCCATCAAGGAGCAAAAGTTCATACATTCCATCTTAATTTTGTTTACCAACGTTTAAATATAAAGTACAATCTAATAAATTAAATAGAAAACAGACTTAGGTAAGAATAATAACGTAAGGATGGAGATCATACGTTACAATATATAGCGATGTTCAAACTATTTCTGTAGTCGAGAAACAATGCTGTGGAGGATCAGGGGAGCAGAGTTGTCTTCAACGTTGGGAGGCGGGCAGATTTGAGGCTTATTCTGAGTGGACATTAATTTCATCTCACTTTCCTTTCTGGCGATCGGACACAAATAATCAAATTTGTCTCCCAAAAAACACATTTCAAATCGGATTATTGGGGGGGACAATCTCCCCAGTTCCAAGATTGGAGGGGACATGTCTCCTTCATCCTCCCGGGATTTGCACCAATGTATGTATGGAGCAATGTAAAACAGAATTACTAATTCAAATCTTATCATTTAATCTAATGAAATTAATGTTAATTGCATGGAAAACAAAATAATATACATACAATATGTAACAGTGTTCCAACAAAAATTAAAACTAATATAGTTTGCAATGTACCGCAGCATCAATTCTCACCGAAACGAAAATATGTTTACAGCATCTATTTAAAACGGCACTGTTAAATCTAAACATGTTTAGGCATAGGGCTATTTTTTCTAAGTTTTGTACCGTCCTCCACACCTCTTCAGAACAGTTTTTGTAGACCTTGTTTTAAAAAATAATTTTCCCAATTATTATTATTTTTTTTATTTGTTTTCATATATGGAGAAGATTTTTTTGTGTGTCGCTTACTTCGCTCATCCGGCAACGATATTGTCGGGGCTTCCACCGATATTGTCGGCGACGTGTGCAAAGTACGCCGACACCGACACCGATATTATCGGGGCTTCCACCGATATTATCGTTGCCGTGTGCAAACGCACTAAAGGTCGTTAATTCCAATATGACCGCCGTTGGTAGTCTTTTACGACAGACATAATAAACGGAGTAATTATGTGACTTTGTAACAAAATTACAGGCTCAACATTCCTGATAAAAGTTGTTCAGCATTATGTGTCCTTTCGAATGAGGCATTGAACATATCTCTTATATATAGGGTGTCTCAAAAATCCCCTGAAATAAGGAAACTCTGGTATTATCACTCCATCAGAATTACAACAAAATGTACGAGAGTAAACCGTCTCCAAGTATGATGTTTTCAATCTAAAGTGAAGGATTTTTTTTAAATCGGATTAGCCGTTCGTGCTGTACACTCTTTATGCTCCCAATGTTAAATGAAAAGCAGTAGCGTAACTAGAATATTTTTCAGGGGGGGCCAACGAAGGGCCAAAGAAAATTGAGGGGGCCATCTCCAATGAATGAAAACTTTGATTCACATAAATTATATATATTGATTTCCATTCTAATATAAGTAGTTACTTAATTACGGCGTTTAAAATATGTGTGGCTGATTGATTTAGGTAGAACGTAGAAGCAGAGAAATATATACACACACATACTCAAAATCAAAAGGGAACAAAGTGCCTCGTTGAAATTTGCACTTATATCATGATGCTAATTATTTTAGGAATTTGCTTATTATATACGAAGGCAGAGCTACCAGAACTTTAGCTCTACTTTCGAATCAAGCTTATATGCATACTGCTATGTTAGGTTTTCACAGACTAGCGAAAACTCCATTAAAAGTAAACTGAACTTATTCTAAAGTATCTATTGAAGCTTTCCTGGTTCGTATTGTGAACAGGTCTTCTCGGGCTAGCAGCCAGGTGAATACTGTTATGTCTTGCGACGTTTCGAAGGCTGACATCGTCCTCATCTTCAGGCCGACGCAAGACAAGTGCGAGGTCGAGGGCTGACATAACAGTATTCACCTGGCTGCTAGCCCGAGAAGACCTGTTCACATGAACTTATTCTATTTATTGTAATGATTTTCCTCACTCTCACAACAAAGAAAAACATTAAATATAACACTTCAAACACTTGTACAAACTATACACTTTCGTTACCTTTCTAAATCTTTTAAAAAACAAGTATTATTACGTGACAAGGCAAATTATTTTATGTTGTGTTAAACGGTAGTGCGGACAGTATTATTTCAGAAAAGGTGGAAGATTATAAATTTCAAAAACAGCGCTTCGTCTATATTGTCTTGTTAAAATAGCTAATTTCACTTGTGTGCTTGGCAGCTGTAACACACAGAAGCATTGATCAATACCATTTTGTAACAGTTTACATTACAAAAAAAAGTATGTAGTTTACTTAGGTAGTTAATAAAACTTCTTATGAATACAAAAACAAAAGTATGATCAACCATGTGCATTTCAGCTTAGCGGTATTACAATGACTTCAGATTCGGAAGATGATGTGATCGATCCCTCGTGGGCAAATATTTAGACTTAGGAGTTTACCAAGATTCTTCCTTAGTTCACTAGCGAAATGTTTATGGCCCAATTGACTCATTTCCTTCATTTATATTCTCTGAGCCTCGGATGTTTCAAAGCTTAAAATAAATTCAAATGTAATTGAAGTAACTTAACGCTACTATCCTGTAGTCGATGCTAAATTAATATTGTTACTTTTGAGATTGGATATGAAGGCACAGCATTAACTAGTAGGCTTATATCCTGTTCAAAATTCACGTCACCACTGATTTACTGTTCTGCATAAAGAACAAATATAAATCTGCGATAAAATTTGGTATTCAGTGACTGAACTCACTGAATGGAGTCTTTATAGACCGGTTCCATAAACTCCTGCTATCTCTCTGATTACTAAGTATCAGATAAGATAACGGGATGACACAACCTGGTCACGGGAGTAACTATTATTTTTATACAAAATAACATTACTGCCGCGACCAACTTGTGTCATCTCGGTATCTTACCTGATGATTAGTAATTAGGAGATTGTAACACTGGCTCTGTGATAAACTTTGAAATTTCTGTATGAAGTAGCATTTTAGGGTGAAACTACAGCTGAAATTTTAAAAGGAAAATATTTCTGAACGATTTATTTACAAAGAATCACTGAATTTTATTACATTTCCCCAGGCTTTAGTTAGTAGTATCGGTCCATCAAGCTCTGACTCCGTTTTCCTGGAGGCCGCTAGTATCGCTTGTTAACATTGCACCAGAAGGATTCTACAGAATTACTAATGGCCAAGAGCGTTAGGAAACTAGACGTACTAAAGACAAGACCAGAAGGTAATCGAGCGGGAGAACCAGTATCGGTAGCAAATAGTACTTGCTCGTAGTATTCAGCATCTAATTTTTCTCAAACGATCAGGATGCGAACAGAGGGAATGATTATTTCACAAGTAATAAAAACTTCTGCTCTCTTCTTTTATTGTTAATTAAACAAGCCGGCTCGATATCAAGATGCTTTCAAAATAACAATAATGCCAAATTATTTAATGGATGCTATGCATTTGTTCCATGTCGCCATAATCAATGGTAATTAATTACTTGGTGCACACATTTTAATAAGTAATGTACGAAAACTTGTTTCGTCCAACGCAAGTGTAATGTTTTTCTGTAGTGTATGTTACTTGTAAGTAAGCATCTCATATTTTAGTATGACTTTTAACATTGAAGCTGTAACGGATGAACGATACACATATAATCTTTAAATAGCCCTCACTACCCACAGTCCTGCGAGAACGGACGTCACCCCACTTCCCCCTTTAGAATATAAGAATTTTAAAAGGAGAGAGAAAGGAGAATTCCACTCCCCCCACGGCTGAGAATAATGACGACGTGAAGAGTGAGGTTCAATACTGGAAAAGGCTTTTACTGTATGCAAAATATCACTATTAAGATAATCAGGAATATTTCTACAACTACTTGTAAATGTAAAAAGTTTTCTAAAAAAAATGGAAAATTTTATTATAACAAATCCGAAACGTGATATATAAATATAAATATAGAAAAATATTCAACAAATTTAACAAGTAAGAATAGCATTAATCGAAATCTCCGTTAGCAAGCAACATTAATTTTCCAAAAGTTTTTTTTTTTCCAAGTGACAAAAGTTTCTGAAGTAAATACTATAACCAATCGTAAATCCAAATATAGAATTTAGAAACCTATACAATAATTTCATCAAAAAACGTATGGAACTCGAAGTTACTGCAAAGTGGCTTTCTTTGGAATGAAAATGTGGGAGGAAAGATTCCTAATATATGGGTCAAAATACATGAGTTACGAGCAACAGCTCATCTGTAACTCTATAGATTCCTTTTTTTTTCTTTTCAAAAGCGGACCTAAGACATAAATCATTCATTTGATGTCTCCACTAGCCTTAATATTTTCCGTAATTTCAATATATTAAACTTCCTGACTAGCGACTTTACTTTAGTTTTATCAAGGAAAACAAGAATCAACATGTTTTAACTCAAGGCATAACTCTGCCTACACAAAACCAGTAACATGAACTATTCAGTTAACAATTTTTACTTTCTTACTTTTCCTTTCGCAATATTTTTAGAATTAAGTGCTTCCAAATATATTGAGTAATAATAATGTCTTCTGAATAATAACCATAGTCAGGAACTGTTATAGTTCTTAAAAGAAGTTAACTAAACTATATGATTATACGGAAAAATATTAATTTAATGACCCATTAATTCATTCAGAGGACCTAACACTCTTACCTCATTTTATACACTGCGAAGCGCTTGTCTTAAAGCCAGAACCTCGGCTGCAACGTGACGTCATCCCGATCGACGACTCGCGCAATCCAACCGAAGGTTATGCAGTGCTTCCAACTCCAAGAGAAACAACCAACTTAACAGTAAACTGGAGTTTCATCTCACAAAATTTTCCTTTTAAATTTTTCATTTTATTATGAAACTTGGGTGGGTTACATAATATCCGAGGGTCGGTCAAAAAAAAATTCCTAACCATAACAAATCCCAAGTTGAATAATAAAATTATTTCAATACATTACCAAATCTTCCATAAATATTCAAATGCTAACGCCTTCTTTACAAACTTCTACAGTAATTTTCCAATTCCTTACATAACATACACAAAGGATGATGATGAGGTATTTACAAAATGAAAAGGGTTGACCTCTCACTTTCTCGGACAAGGCATTCCTGCAGGAATAAAAAAAATATACAACACACAAAATTTGTTCGAACAAACATTTAAAATATATATATATATATATATATATATATATATATATATATATATATATATATATATATATATATAAGTACAATATTAATAATTTACTTAACCTCAAATCTCACATCAATTTTTTTTTCTGTGTTACCTTATGGGTTAGGTTGATTAACTTGTCTTGGTGGAAAATATTTCTTACAAAAACGAACATGACGTTTTATATGTACATATGGTCTTTCAATATTTTCTAGCCAAACTGTATTTGGTGTAGGTTTAGAAATAAGGCGGTATGGGCCTTCCCACTGAGGGGCGATCTTTGGATTGAAATGTTTCTCTGCTGAAATTTTCATGAACCTTTTAACCAATACTAAATCATCAATATTTAAATTAACAGGACTATGTTTTTGACTATATACCTTCGCACTATGTTTCCAAGCGCGTTCAATGTTATTATTTATGTTGACTAATTTTTGCTCTTTATCCTGGTCATCGTCTAAAAGATCTAAATCCATCAATCATTTAACATCTAATGGATGGTAAAATTTCCGTCCCATATAAAGTTCACATGGACTGGTCCCAGTAGTTTCATTCATACTTATGTTAATAGTAAAAGCAATTTTAGATAGTAATTGGGCCCAATTCTGTTGAGACTTATCAACATAAATACGAATTAAATTTTTAACCGATCTCACCGTACGTTCGGCTCTGTTCGATTGTGGGTTATATGGGGAGAATTTTACACTCTGTATACCATAGCTATACAAGAATTTTAAGAAGTAATCACTCACGAAATAAGAAGCGCCATCACTTAGGACTTTACCAGGAAAGCCGTATCGAAGAAATAATTCCTGTAACTTATTACAGATGATTTTTGAGGTTAGTCGTCTTAAAGGTTCTAAAAAGACAAAACGACTATAGGCGTCAGTGACAATTAAAATATATTCAAATCCAGAACTACTAGGCAATTTCCCCGCAATATCAATAAACCAAGTATAATTTGGGTGCATTACCTTTTTTGTAAAATATTGACCCATAGGTTTTCGATTAGAATCTTTACAGGTTTGGCACAAATGACAAGATTGTATAAAATTCTTAATGTCAGAATATAAAGTAGGCCAGGTATACTTTTCAGCGACCTTAGCAATGGTTTTTCGATATCCCATATGCCCACCATGAATTATTGGACAATGAGAATACTCAATGATCGACTGAATTAAAGAATTAGGTATTACAATTCTAAATCCATTATTCCCTTTACCTTTTGTCTTTTTTAACAAGATCTTATTTCTTAATACATACGGAGGAACTTCTTCCTTTCGCTCTAACCTATTGATAATCTCTCTTAATTCAGGATCCTTCCTCTGGTGATCTGTAAGAGGCACATTAAACACAGGATTTTGCCAAAAATTAATGAAAGACAAATTTACTGTTTTATTATGATCTTTTATGACTTCCATTGTATTATCGTCCTTTGTATAGAATTCTAGATGGTTTCCAACCCTTGAAAGGAAATCGGCTATACTGTTTATTTTTGATCTTACATGGACTATACGAAATTTAAACCTCGAGATTTTCTCTAACATAGTTCCATATCTCCTTTGTCTTTTATGGTTATTAAGTAACCAAGTTAAACTCTTACTATCAGTATATACTACAAAGGGATTTGCCAAGTAATACTCGAATTTTTCCAAAGATAAAGAAAGAGCCTTAAGTTCTAATTCGTATATATTTTTACTCCAATCAGATTGTGGAATTGCCCGACTAAACATAGATACAGGTCTAAGATTCCCTTCCGAATCGTATTGGCTGAGAACCCCAGAAAAATGACGCAAAGAGCTATCACAATGTATTACGAAGTTGGAATTCATATCTGGGACTTTCAAAATGACCTGACTACAAAAGGCATCCTTTAATTTTTGTAGGGCTTCATCATGAACTTTAGTCCATTTAAAAGGCTTTTTTACAGATCTTAATTCTTGAAAGGGAGCAATCAACTCTGAATACCCATAAATAAATTTTGAATAGAACGAGAAAAATGAACATATTCTGTTCACTCCTTTTCTATTCTTTGGTTTAGGTATCTCCTGGATAGCTTTAATTCTCTCAGGGTCTATTGACATGTTGCCATTTTCAAAACGAAACCCTAAATATTTAATACTATATTGAAATAGACAGGACTTCTTTTCTAATATAGTAATTCCCCACTTTCTTAGTCGAGATAATACCTCCTCTAATAAAGCTTTATGACTCTCAATATCTTTGCTAAATAAAATTATGTCATCAAAATATATCTCTAAATTCTTACCAATTAACCCTTCAAATACTTTTGACATCAAATTACTTAAAACAAAAGGTGATAACACTAATCCCATTGGTACTGATTTATATCGATAGATTTTGTTTTTTGTCACAAAAGCAGTAATATTTCTACTCTCTTCAGACAGAGGAATTTGATGGAAACAGGATTTACAATCAAGTTTTGAAAAGATATTATTGTCCGAAATACTAGATATTACATTCTCCATGTTAGGAGAAGGATAGCTGTTTACCATCACCTTTTTGTTCACCTCTCCGTATGAAATTACAAGCCGCCTGCTTCCGTCTGAATTTGTTACTAAGAAACAGGGCGATGTGTAGGGAGAATAATCTACTTCCTCTATAATATCGTCTTTTAAAAGCTGGGCAATAAATGAATCTAATTCCTTTTGCTTATGCGTTGGAAGTTGATAAGGTTGCAATCGAATGGGAGTTTTATCGGCAAGTTCTATTTTGTAAGTGAAATTTTTTACTCTACCAATTTTGTTTCCAATAACATCAGAATATGAAGTTAACAAGTTATTAACATATTCCTGTAAATTAGAATCACATTTTAATAATTGATCAGGAACTGTATAATTACCTTGAGATTCCTCCGGTTTAGTCTCCGGTGGATGCAATATGGACTGATCAAAAACGAATTCCACTCCAGGGTCAAAAGTGCTATTAACTCCGCTGTCTCTGGTTACTGAAGTCGATGAAGTCAAACTCTGATTGAAATTACCAAAAGATCTAGGCTGAGGTGTAGCTTTCGGACAACCAAGGTCGCATGGCGGCTGCTTTCCACTCACCCCATTCCTAGAAGTATATGCAGAAGCGAGAGAAGTCTGGGCACACAAAAGTTCATCAGCTCGGATCATAGGAACCACTAACTTCCGAGCTTTTATATTATATAAATTACCAGCAATGTCTATTATGGCATCGTATTTTGTATGAAAGTCATTTCCAAGCAGAAGATCAAACTCATTAGAGTCCACGATGAAAAAAATTTCACTAAATTGGTGTCTTCCAATTTTAAAATATAGTCTTACTCTCATATCCACTGTAACTTGTACATTTCCTAAGCCAATCGTCTGAACGTTCACCTTTTCTGCCTTTATTTTACACCTTTTTCTAAGTTCATCATAAAGATGTCGAGCCAAATAAGAGTTCGTACTCCCAGTATCAATTAAGCACTTAAAACGCATACCCGTAATGTAAACAGGAATCGCTAACAAATTTTCCATTTTACTACCATTTTGTTTTACGTCTAAGTTATTTTGAGTTAAGTACTGAGATTCTAATTTATGGTTATGAGAAAATTCCGCCTTATCAAGATTTTTATAGTTAGATGGTAAAGATTTCATAGCTGGAGAAACTAAATTTTTATGCAAATTTATTGGTTCACGAGATTGCAACACTACTTGCTGTTTTGTGTTTTTCGCTCCGATAAAGGAAGATGATTTACGGGGTGGTACCAAGTCCCGTACGCTACTACCTCGATTAAGTAATTTATAATAATCCTTCCTATACCTATGCAAAGCATCATAGTGTTCTGCAGCTAAATACAATTGATTTAAATCGATAGGCATACCTCTTTCAGCTAGAAATTGATGGGCAGAAGGCGTTACCATATTAGTGATTAAACTACAAATGGTGGCTTCATCAAAGGACATATCAAGTACGTGAATAATCGATAATTTATTATCTACGAACTCATATAATGAATGATCCTCCCGCATGGGAACGTAGAAAAATAGTCGCATGGATTGTGTTCTACCAATAGTGGAAATAAATCGCACCACTAAATGTCTACAAACTGTTTGCCAAGGGGAAGCGTCCCCAATGAACGATTGTATCACTTCTTGCATTTCTCCTTTTGTACGAGAAAGACAAGCTACTAACACAAGATCTAAAGGCAAACCCTTACCTCTGACAATACTATCAAGTTTTAATAAAAACTGAAATGTAGACTCAGTATTGGTACCATCTATTATAGGTAGACTATTAATATCATGCAACAAAGATTTATAGATTCCTTCCGAAGCAAATTTCTCAAAATTTAAATTTAATGAAGCTGCCATATTAAATAGTCGATCTCTATATTTATTTTGAAAGCTTTGACTCACTCCTGCTCTTAAATTAAGCGAGGAATTCGCAAACCGTGAACTGTGTCCCACATTACTTTGTGGATTCACGTCATAATTTTGATTCTGAAATGGTCTACTTTGACCACTTACTAAAGGTTCGTGAGGATTCACTTGAATATGGGCTGAAGGCCTTGAATGATCAAACCTAGGATTACAAAATTCATAAGAATATCCAAGAAATTCATCCCCACTAGAACTTGAACAATCCGAAAATCTAGACTTTACATGCGTCTCCTTTGACTGTGCCATCCTTACAAGCACACCACAAAATATTGAGCTCAGAGAAACCAAAAGAATAATTACTACTATTTTTACAACCTTATCAATAATTATTTGCTTATTACACAATAACCTACTAAACCATAAATTTTGCATCCGACCCCGGCAACACTGTATTAAGTATTTTACGTTAACATTCATATACAACATTTATATTAACTCAACAAGAAAGGCATAGTATAATGAAAATATATTATTTAATTTAGAGGTTAATTTGACCAAAGAAATACACATAAATTTTAGAATATAAAGGGGAACACTTTTGGCTGGACCTCCCCGAACCGGACCGCGAGGCCAGCATAAATTTTGCCTTTCCAGGGCAGTGTATAAAATTTATTTTTATTTAAAAATTATATATGTAACGGATGAACGATACACATATAATCTTTAAATAGCCCTCACTACCTACAGTCCTGCGAGAACGGACGTCACCCCACTTCCCCCTTTAGAATATAAGAATTTTAAAAGGAGAGAGAAAGGAGAATTCCACTCCCCCCACGGCTGAGAATAATGACGACGTGAAGAGTGAGGTTCAATACTGGAAAAGGCTTTTACTGTATGCAAAATATCACTATTAAGATAATCAGGAATATTTCTACAACTACTTGTAAATGTAAAAAGTTTTCTAAAAAAAATGGAAAATTTTATTATAACAAATCCGAAACGTGATATATAAATATAAATATAGAAAAATATTCAACAAATTTAACAAGTAAGAATAGCATTAATCGAAATCTCCGTTAGCAAGCAACATTAATTTTCCAAAAGTTTTTTTTTTTTTCAAGTGACAAAAGTTTCTGAAGTAAATACTATAACCAATCGTAAATCCAAATATAGAATTTAGAAACCTATACAATAATTTCATCAAAAAACGTATGGAACTCGAAGTTACTGCAAAGTGGCTTTCTTTGGAATGAAAATGTGGGAGGAAAGATTCCTAATATATGGGTCAAAATACATGAGTTACGAGCAACAGCTCATCTGTAACTCTATAGATTCCTTTTTTTTTTCAAAAGCGGACCTAAGACATAAATCATTCATTTGATGTCTCCACTAGCCTTAATATTTTCCGTAATTTCAATATATTAAACTTCCTGACTAGCGACTTTACTTTAGTTTTATCAAGGAAAACAAGAATCGACATGTTTTAACTCAAGGCATAACTCTGCCTACACAAAACCAGTAACATGAACTACGATATTCAGTTAACTATTTTTACTTTCTTACTTTTCCTTTCGCAATATTTTTAGAATTAAGTGCTTCCAAATATATTGAGTAATAATAATGTCTTCTGAATAATAACCATAGTCAGGAACTGTTATAGTTCTTAAAAGAAGTTAACTAAACTATACGATTATACGGAAAAATATTAATTTAATGACCCATTAATTCATTCAGAGGACCTAACACTCTTACCTCATTTTATACACTGCGAAGCGCTTCAGTCTTAAAGCCAGAACCTCGGCTGCAACGTGACGTCATCCCGATCGACGACTCGCGCAATCCAACCGAAGGTTATGCAGTGCTTCCAACTCCAAGAGAAACAACCAACTTAACAGTAAACTGGAGTTTCATCTCACAAAATTTTCCTTTTAAATTTTTCATTTTATTATGAAACTTGGGTGGGTTACAAAGCGAATGAGAATGCCGACTGATTTGATTTTTCTTTCTGGTTCTTTGTCTAAAACAACGGAGATAACTAGATAAGGGACAGAGGTTAAAAGGAATGTTCAGATGGTGAGGTCAATGCATATGCATCGATGTATATGCACCCCACAGATTTCAGTGAATTAGATCTTGCTGAACTACAAACAAAAACGAGTAACGATACCGGTATTTTATTCGGGACGCAGACTATTGCAACATACGGTATTCTGCAGTTGGTCATTCTGTTGTCGAGAGACGTTTTGGTAGTAGTTTCACTTGTAGTAACAACCCATTCAGCGTTTGTCGACCTATAGCAATATCACTGTGTAGGGGAGCCATTAGGGGGGCCTGGCCCCCCTTGGCCCTCCCTTAGCTTCGCCACTGTGAAAACGCAACGTTGCCATTTTCCAGGTGGATAAATTTTGAAAGAATATGATGAATGGGGACATGTTTGAAATGGGACTTGCCATCGACACGTTAGCGTAAAAGACAGTAACTTCATTCACTTATATTGTGGGTCCCGGTAAATGTCAACGTTGTATTTTCATTTAACATTGGACATATAAAGAGTGTATAGCCCAAACGGCTTGTCCAATTAAAAAAAAAAAAAAACATTTTAGATTGAAAACATATTTGTAGAAAATTTTCCCTCTTACATTTTGTTGTAACTCTGACAACAGTGTTACATTATGTCAGGGAACTTTTGAGACACCGTGTACTTTATTCATTATCTACACATCGTAGGCTCTTTATGCTTCTTGTAAATGTAACTAGGTTTGTGGTTATTGTTTTCAAATAGTTGAATACTGAACTGGAACTGATGATTTTAATTTTATTTATCTCAGAAGGAATGCCAAGGAATTCAGAAAGCGAGTGAATTATGTGCAGCTGCACTGACAGCCAAACTTGGGAAAAAGATCATCAAGAATACCGAAGGAAGTATGTGAATTTCAGTCAAATGAAGAATTATACACAATGTAAAATATCGTCCGATGTAGAGACATCTACAAGTATTCTGCGTTCAAATTCGCCAGTATTTCATTTTGCTCTAAACTGTTTGTTTTGTGGTGAGCCTGATAGATATGGCAGTAAGTAGAAGGATCACTGTCTAATTCCACTAAAAGCTAATACTTTTCAAGAAACAATACAACGCAATGATGATTGGGTCATGACTGTAAAAAGTTGTATTGAATATGCCAGAGATTTGTTTTCGAAAGACGCAGTGTACCACACTATTTGCAGTGTAAATTTTAGAACAGGAAAGATGATTCCAGGAAAGACGAGGAAACGAATGTCATCAGGTGAATATGAACCGAAGACAATGCCAGGCCCATACAGACTGAAAGAGATAATGTTTTCTTGCAAGTAGGTTAGTATTTGGGAATGAACGATTGATAGCAGAAAAGTCTTGAAGAATTCTAGCAGATGTTTCTTGGAAAGTAACAACTTTACCATTTATTTCAGTTATAGTGATTCTTTCTCTGCTATCATCATTCATCCCTAAATATTCAACTCCTCGCAAGAAAGCATCCTCTCTTTCAGTCTGCATGGGCCTGCCTTTTTTCTTCGGTTCATATTCACCTGATGACATCCGCCTCCTGGTTTGGCAGCCAGTCCATAAGATTTGCAGAGTACCTTGGATTCTGGGGTGACCAAGGTTTTTTGATGTTTTCTTATAGATTTTGATGTGTTGAATCCAAAACTGCCGGGTGCAAGGCTGGCACCCTTGAGCATTTCCCACAAAACTCACTAACGATTCCCCTCCCCCTTTTTATTAAACAACCGTTGACTTCGGGGAAATTATCTGTCACTTCTACAGTAGTTAACGTAGTATAAAAATTCAAACCTTGTTCTGCTTCTAATGAAACAGTCTTTCCAACTATGTTAATAACTTGGGGCTGCGACGAACAGGAAAGGGAAATTCTGGAAAATTCCCTCCCAAAGCATCTTTCAGCTCTTAATATCCAAGAGCCGTACCTCGAATCTCCATCCGGAAAGAAAATATTTTTATATTTTCATGAACTTTCAACACTAGCAAACAATATTAGGAACGGTACTGCCCTGGCACCCTTGAACATTTCCCACAAAACTCACAATTTCCCATCATTTGTATTTTACCAAACAATTATTGACTTCTGGGAAATTATATGTAACTTCTACAGTAATTTACGTAGAATAACGGTTCAGACCTTGTCATGCTTCTATTGGAACAGTCTTTCCAACTATGTTAATCACTTGGGCTGCGACGAACAGCAAAGGGAAATAAAATGGGAAATTCTGGAAAATTCCCTCTCAAAGCATCTTTCAGCTCTTAAAGTACAAAAGGGATGGGGTGTATCTCCTTCCGAAAGAAACATTTTTATATTTTCATGAACTTTCTAGATTTGGAAATAGCCGTACACACGTGAACTGAACCGTGCAATACACACTTGAATAATTACAATTTAAAAGGAATTTACATTTATAGAATTGATAAGTAGCACAATAGATGGTACAATTATCTTCCTCAAATAATATTGGCAGTAGGATACATTCGGTATTTGTATTCGCTTTTGTTTTTAACAATTTAAGTTCAGTTTACGATTCCTGGCTAAAAGTTAATAGATTTTAATGTTTAAATTTCCTTTTATCTTTTCATCGTTATTAATTCTAACGTTCCTCCACGTATTAACTCAACCTTTTTATATATCTAGAGGTAGCAGCCATCACAGAGACATAACAGTTTGTAGTGAACACGGGGGTGAGTATACAACTGACTAATGCCAAGTGAATAATCTGTTACTATTTTATGTGTGTTAAACGTTTCGAAGTAGTGTTTCATAGTGCACTTTTTAAAAGCATGGCGGAAGAAAAAAAGTGCAGTTTCACCTGTCAGAAAACACAAGAGCGGGTTATGACTGGAGGACCAGCTCGAATTCGATCAATTATGTTGGCAAGTAGTCTTAGATGTGACGGACGGTTTATTTCTCTTGAGGAAAATGTGCCAGTATACTTTCATAAAGACTGCGTATCAACATATACTTCGCAGTGGCATATCAAGAGAGCCAAAGAGCAATCAACTTCAACCTCCTCTGAACCACAGGTGAAACGGATTAGAAGATCAGACGCAAAACCTTTCAATTTTTGTACTGACTATCTATTCTGTGGAGAGATCTGTTCCGATCCTGATCAAAAAAATCCAAGTCGATGGCGCAGATATCACCTTCTTAGAACAGTCGATCGTCCAGGGCAACCGACTATTCAAGAAGTTATCTTCAAAATATGTGATGTTAGAAATGACGAATTATCCGAAGCTGTTCGAGTGCGTGTAAATGGAGCTGTTGGAGATCTACATGCGGCAGACTCTCGTTACCACAAAGACTGTTACAATCAATTCTTGCACAGTAAGTCAGCTAAAATTTGTTCACTGAAACGCAGCATAAATAAAGGAAGTGACGGAGATGAAATCAACGAAGTCACGACAGTTTTAAAAGAGGACACTTCTCGTATTTGGAACTCCATCGAAGTTTACCATCTTTATCAACAGAACGGTGGATCTAGAACTGATCGTCTTGCAATTATAAGAGATGTTCAGGGGAAAAAAAAGGTAAAGACCTTCCAGTATTGTCCTCTCCTGGTGTATCCAGCATTCTTGCCTTTAAAAATCAAACTGCTCTTGCCATGAATATTACCGAAGATGATGGCGATGATGGAGAAACAATAAAAAAACTAAGTACAAAGATAATGAATGAAGTGAAGAAGCCTGATGATAGATTGAAAAGTTACGAAACTACCCTCTCTGAAGACAATATTAAAAATAATGTTAGTGAAACTCTATTTTCCCTATTAGAGATGCTTGGAATTACTGAGCTACCTGCAATACTCATTGGAAATATCGTAACTGCAGCATTGACAAAGCAGCCAACTACTCTCCAGATGTCTCTTGCTATGCTTCTGAACAGCAAACGTCTCATTGACGAATTCTATAAGTTTGGAATCACTTGTAGTTACAGTGAGACCCTAAGATTTAATGCGTCAGCTGCAGCAGAAGCCAGCAAAGCACCAACTTGCAAGGATTTAATCCCTCAACAGACGGATTTGTACAAGCTGTTGGTGACAACTTCGACATGTCTATTTCATCTCAAAATGGTCTACGTCAAACTCACAGTATGGCTCTGCTGATAACTCAAGTGGAGAAGTCATGGAGTTGCAACAGTAACAAAATTTGTCGCATTAGAAAGGAAGAAATGAAGGAACGTGTGACTAGTGGAGTGCCTGTACATCGGTACACAGAGGCAATAAAGCAACCAATGCCCCAACATTTCTCAGTAAAAGAAGTGTCAACTCTAGCATTACTTGCATCTCAAGTTTATTCAGTGTACAGAGCACAGAGAATAGATTTCGAGTTTTTAAAGTCGATCGTTAGGAGTCCTGAAGTCACTCCTGAATATGGTGGCTATAAAACAAGAAAATCAACAGCCATTAAACAAGTGTTAAAAGGAGTTAGCTTAAAAAAATTGGTGTCTCAGGAAGAGATAACCAGTGATATAGAACAAGAAGCAACTGACTTTGTAGCTGCGTGCTATGCTGTTGCAAGTGTGAAGTCTATGACAGAAGTTCGTATTAACGTTTGGAAGAAAAAAACTGCATATGCTCACACAAGAGCCCCACTACTTTGCTCTCTTCCACCCATGTCGGAAGCTTTTAAACTAAATGTAAAGCGCGCACATCTACAAATGCTAATTTGGCTGAGTGCAAACAGGGCAAACCCACCAAATGTTGAGCCAACTTGTTATGGATGGACACGTGATGAAACAACCAAATCGTTAAGGCCAGTTATGCTTCCTTCAAATGTTGATCCAGCTCCTGCCGATGCACTTCGCCTCATCAAATGTTCCTGTTCATCAGAAAAACCTTGTTCAACAAGAAGATGTAGTTGGTAGGTAAACTACCTTGTACAATTCTGTAAATGCTTTGATGGTAGATGTTACAACAAAGTAAACACGTACTCACATAACGACGCTGACGAGAGTGAAGAAAGTGGTGAGGAATAACATTGCAAATAAACATGACATACTTAAGTCATTATGTAAGTTTATCTTGAATAACCATTTTTTACAGATAAATGTGGCTTTTAGAATACCATTAGAACATTTACTTTCTAAGTGTGCGAAACCTCTCGAATTACAGGTGCTACATTTTAATCAAAATCATAAAAATCGAAGAAAGTTATAAGAATATATATATATATATATATATATATATATATATATATATATATATATATATATATATATATATATATAAACATACGATTTATTAATACACTTTACTGATAATAGAAAATTTTGGAACAGTCTAAATACACTACAATCATGCTTAATAAAAATGTCTCGAAATTGCAAATGTTGCCCTAAGGGCTGATATCGTTAGAAAGATTGTTCGAACAGAAGCAGAAAGGGATGAAGCATTATTCTTTGTTAATTTGTATAGAAGTTCAAGGTACATTTCCGCAATAAACTATTTTTAATATAGATGATGGGAAATCATGAGTTTAATAGAAAATGGTCAAGGTGGCAACCTTTCTAATATTGTTTACTAGTGTCAAAAGTTCATGAAAATATAAAAATATTTCTTTCGGAAGGAGATACATCCCATCCCTGTTGTACTTTAAGAGCTGAAAGATGCTTTGAGAGGAAATTTTCGGAATTTCCCATTTTATTTTAGTTTCCTGTTCATTGCAGCCCCAGGTGATTAACATTGTCGGAAAGAATGTTCCAATAGAAGCATAGGTCTAAACCGTTATTCTACATTAATTACTGTAGAAGTTACAGATAATTTTCCAGAAGTCAATAATTGTTTGGTAAAATACAAATGATGGGAAATTGTGAGTTTTGTGGGAAATGTTCATGGGTGCCAGGGCAGTACCCTTCCCAATATTGTTTGCTAGTGTCAAAAGTTCATGAAAATATAAAAATATTTTCTTTCCGGATGGAGATTCGAGGTACGGCTCTTGGATATTAAGAGCTGAAAGATGCTTTGGGAGGGAATTTTCCAGAATTTTCCATTTTATTTCCCTTTGCTGTTCGTCGCAGCCCAAGTGATTAACATAGTTGGAAAGACTGTTCCAATAGAAGCATGACAAGGTCTGAACCGTTATTCTACGTTAATTACTGTAGAAGTTACATATAATTTCCCAGAAGTCAATATTTTTTTGGCAAAATACAAATGATGGGAAATTGTGAGTTTTGTGGGAAATGTTCAAGGGTGCCAGGGCAGTACCGTTCCTAATATTGTTTGCTAGTGTTGAAAGTTCATGAAAATATAAAAATATTTTCTTTCCGGATGGAGATTCAAGGTACGGCTCTTGGATATTAAGAGCTGAAAGATGCTTTGGGAGGGAATTTTCCAGAATTTCCCTTTCCTGTTCGTCGCAGCCCCAAGTTATTAACATAGTTGGAAAGACTGTTTCATTAGAAGCAGAACAAGGTTTGAATTTTTATTCTACGTTAATTACTGTAGACGTGACAGATAATTTCCCCGAAGTCAACGGTTTTTTAATACAAAGGGGGAGGAGAAATTGTTAGTGAGTTTTGTGGGAAATGCTCAAGGGTGCCAGCGTTGCACCCGGCAGTTTTGGATTCAGCACATCAAAATCTATAAGAAAATATCAAAAAACCTTGGTCACCCCAAAATGCAAGGTTTTCTTGCTCTGCCACCAGACTATCCTCGTCTTTCCTGGAATCATCTTTCCTGTTCTAAAATTTACACTGCAAATAGTGTGGTACACTGCGTCTTTCGAAAACAAATCTCTGGCATATTCAATACAACTTTTTACAGTCATGACCCAATCATCATTGCGTTGTATTGTTTCTTGAAAAGTATTAGCTTTTAGTGGAATTAGACAGTGATCCTTCTACTTACTGCCATATCTATCAGGCTCACCACAAAACAAACAGTTTAGAGCAAAATGAAATACTGGCGAATTTGAACGCAGAATACACCCCCGTGAAGTTAGCTACAAAAAGTTTAATAAATCGATATTTTTTTAGAGTTCTGAGTAGCACTCAAAGAGTTCTAGAGTTCTTGCTAGGTTAGACCAATAGTTCTGCGTAAATAAAGATTTTATAGCGATTTTAAAATTTTGGTGCTAACTTCACGCAACACCAAAAATGTTAAAATGTCTTAATTTTTTTTAGAGTTCTGAGTAGTACTCAAAGAGTTCTAGAGTTCTTGCTAAATTAGACCAATAGTTCTGGGTAAATAAAGATTTTATAGCGATTTTAAAATTTTGGTGCTAACTTCACGCAACACCAAAAATGTTAAAATGTCTTATTTTTTTTAGAGTTGTGACTAGCACTCAAAGAGTTCTAGAGTTCTTGCTAGGTTAGACCAATAGTTCTGGGTAAATAAAGATTTTATAGCGATTTTAAAGTTTCGGTGCAAACTTCACGCAACACCAAAAATCTTAAAATCTCTATATTTTTTAGAGTTCTGAGTAGCACTTAAAGAGTTCTAGAGTTCTTGCTAGGTTAGACCAATAGTTCTGGGTAAATAAAGATTTTATAGCGATTTTAAAGTTTCGGTGCTAACTTCACGCAACACCAAAAATCTTAAAATCTCCATGTTTTTTAGAGATCTGAGTAGCACTCAAAGAGTTCTAGAGTTCTTGCTAGGTTAGACCAATAGTTCTGGGTAAATAAAGATTTTATAGCGATTTTAAAGTTTCGGTGCTAACTTCACGCAACACCAAAAATCTTAAAATCTCTATATTTTTTTAGAGTTCTGAGTAGCACTCACGGAGTTCTAGAGTCCATTCTAGGTTAGATCAATAGTTCTGGGTAAATGAAGATTTTATAGCGATTTAAAATTTCGGTGCTAACTTCACGAACACCAAAAATCTAAGAATATCTCTATTTTTTAGAGTTCTGAGTAGCACTCAAAGAGTTCTATAGTTCTTGCTAGGTTAGACCAATAGTTCTGAGTAAATATAGAATTTATAGCGATTTTAAAGTTTCGGTGCTAATTTCACGCAACACCAAAAATCTAAAAATCTCTATATTTTTTAGAGTTCTGAGTAGCACTCAAAGAGTTCTATAGTTCTTGCTAGGTTAGACCAATAGTTCTGGGTAAATAAAGATTTTATAGCGATTTTAAAGTTTCGGTGCTAACTTCAAGCAACACCAAAAATCTTAAAATCTCTATATTTTTTTGTAGAGTTGTGACTAGCACTCAAAGAGTTCTAGAGTTCTTGCTAGGTTAGAACAATAGTTCTGGGTAAATAAAGATTTTATAGCGATTTTAAAGTTTCGGTGCTAACTTCACGCAACACCAAAAAACTTAAAATGTCTTTATTTTTTTAGAGTTCTAACAAGCACTCAAAGAGTTCTAGAGTTCTTATTAAGTTAGACCAATAGTTCTGGGTAAATATAGATTTTATAGCGATTTTAAAGTTTAGGTGGTAAGTTCACGCAACACCAAAAATCTTAAAATCTCAATATTTTATTAGAGTTCTGAGTAGCTCTCAAAGAGTTAAAGTTTAGTGGTAACTTCACGCAACACCAAAAATCTTAAATCTCAAAATTTTTTAGAGTTGTGACTAGCACTCAAAGAGTTCTAGAGTTCTTGCTAGGTTAGAACAATAGTTCTGGGTAAATAAAGATTTTATAGCGATTTTAAAGTTTCGGTGCTAACTTCACGCAACACCAAAAATCTTAAAATGTCTTTATTTTTTTAGAGTTCTAACAAGCACTCAAAGAGTTCTATAGTTCTTGCTAGGTTAGACCAATAGTTCTGAGTAAATATAGAATTTATAGCGATTTTAAAGTTTCGGTGCTAACTTCACGCAACACCAAAAATCTAAAAATCTCTATATTTTTTAGAGTTCTGAGTAGCACTCAAAGAGTTCTATAGTTCTTGCTAGGTTAGACCATCAGTTCTGGGTAAATAAAGATTTTATAACGATTTTAACGTTTCGGTGCTAACTTCACCCAACACCAAATGTCTAAAAATCTCTATATTTTTTAGAGCTCTGAGTAGCACTCAAAGAGTTCTAGAGTTCTTGCTAGGTTAGACCAACAGTTCTGGGTAAATAGAGATTTTATACCGATTTTAAAGTTTCGGTGCTAACTTCACGTAAAACCAAAAATCTTAAAATGTCTTTATTTTTTTAGAGTTCTAACAAGTACTCAAAGAGATCTAGAGTTCTTGCTAGGTTAGACCAATAGTTCTGGGTAAATAAAAATTTTATAGCGATTTTAAAGTTTAGGTGGTAAGTTCACGCAACACCAAAAATCTTAAAATCTCAATATTTTTTTAGAGTTCTGAGTAGCTCTCAAAGAGTTAAAGTTTAGTGGTAACTTCACGCAACACCAAAAATCTTAAATCTCAAAATTTTTTAGAGTTCTGAGTAGCACTCAAAGAGTTCTAGAGTTTTTGCTAGGTTAGACCAATAGTTCTGGGTAAAAAAAGATTTGATAACGATTTAAATATTTCGATGCTACCTTCACGCAAAACAAGAAATCATGAAATGTGTATTTATTATAGTTCTGAGTAGCACTTAAAGAGTTCTAGAGTTCCTGCTAGATTAGACCAATAGTTCTGGGTAAATAAAGATTTTATAGGGATTTTAAAGTTTCGCTGCTAACTTCATTCAAAACCAAAATTCTTAAAATCTCTATATTTTACTAGAGTTCTGAGTAGCACTTGAAGATTTCTAAAGTTTCTCTTGAAAAGTTAGAACAATTCTCAGAAAATAAGGGAATAAATGGGAAATAAATGTTTCGTCATAATCTACTGATCACACATGCAATCGTTGGAAATCATTAACAAGTATATAACTCGTGCGTAATAAAATTCAAACAATGTTACCCAAAACATAGAAATCGACAGTTGCAGGTGCGAGAAGTTGGCAGGACCACTAACAGCTCAAGTTCTGAAACTCGGTGCAGAATTTGAGTAGAATTTGAGCTCTCAGAAAAACCAACTCCCAAAATTTGAGCTTTCAATTTAAAGGCTGTAGGTCCATTTGAATGGTGGTCCTGCCAACTTCACGTTGTAAGATCACCGAAAGCTCAAATTTTCAAACTCCGTCCAGATATTCAGTAGAATTCGAGCTTTGAAAAAAAAACCAACTCCCGGAATTCGAGCTTTCAATTTAAAGGGTATAAGTCCACTTAAAAGCTGCAATTTTGAACACATCGTACCAGGACATCAACAGCTCAAATTCTAAAACTCGGTGGAGATATTGAGTAGAATTTGAGCTCTCAGAAAAAGCAACTCCCAGAATTTGAGCTTTCAATTTAAAGGCTCTAAGTCCATTTGAAATGTGGTCCTGCCAACTTCACGCTGCAGGACCGCCGAAAGCTCAAGTTCTCAAACTCCGTCCAGATATTCACTAGAATTTGAGCTTTCAAAAGAACCAACTCCAGGAATTTGAGCTTTCAATTTAAAGGGTCTAGGTCCACTTAAAAGCTGCAATTTTGAACACATCGTAGCAGGACACCAACAGCTCAAATTCTGAAACTCTGTGCAGATATTAAGTAGAACTTGAGCTCTCAGAAAAGCGAACTCCCAGAATTTGGACTTTCAAATTAAAGGCTCTAAGTCCATGTGAAAGGTTGTCCTGCCAACTTCACGCTGCAGGACCACCGAAAGCTCAACTTCTGAAACTACGTCCAGATATTCAGTAGAATTTCAGCTTTCAAAAAAAAAAAAAAAAAAAAAAAAAATCCCGGAGTTTGAGCTTTCAATTTAAAAGGCCTAAGTCCACTTAAAACTTTATCCACTAATAGCTCAAATTCTTAAACTCGGTGCACAATTTGAGTAGAATTTGAGCTCTCAGGAAAACCAACTAACAAAATTTGAGCTTTCAATTTAAATACTCTAAGTCCATTTGAAACGCGGTGCAGCCAACTTCACGCTGCAGGACCACCGAAAGCTCAACTTCTCAAACTCCGTCCAGATATCCATTAGAATTTGAGCTTTCAAAAAATCGAACTCCCGGAATTTGAGCTTTCAATTTAGAGGGTCTAAGTGCACTTCAAAACTGCGCCACTAACAGCTCAAATTCTGAAACTCGGTGCAGAATTTGAGTAGAGCTTTAGCTCTCAGAGAAACCTACTCCCAGAATTTGATTTTTCAATTTAAAGGCTCTAAGTCCATTTGAAAGACAGTCCTGCCAACTTCACGCTGCAGGACCACCAAAAGCTCAAATTCTCAAACTCCATCCAGATACTCAGTAGAATTTGGGCTTTCAAAAAAACCAACTCCCGGAATTTGAGCTTTCAATTTAAAGGGTCTAAGTCCACTTAAAAGATGCAATTTTGAACACATCGTATCAGGACATCAACAGCTCAAATTCTAGAACTCGGTGAAGATATTGAGTAGAATTTGAGCTCTCAGAAAAACCGACTCCCAGAATTTGATCTTTCAATTTAAAGGCTCTAAGTCCATTTGAAACATGGTCCTGCCAACTTCACGCTGCAGAACCACCGAAAGCTCAAACTCGGTCCAGATATTCAGTAGATTTTGAGCCTTCAAAGAAACCAACTCCCGGAATTTAAGCTTTCGATTTAAAGGGTCTAAGTCCACTTAAAAGCTGCAATTTTGAACACATCGTACCAGGACACCAAGAGTTCATATTTTGAAACTCCGTGCAGATATTGAATAGAATTTGAGCTCTCAGAAAAAAACAACTCCCAGAATTTGAGCTTTCAATTTAAAAAAAAGGCCCTAAGTCCATGTGAAAGGTGGTCCTGCCAACTTCACGCTGCAAAACGACCGAAAGCTCAACTTCTCAAACTACGTCCAGATATTCAGTAGAATTTCAGCTTTCAAAAAAAAAAAAAAAAAAAAACTCCCGGAGATTGAGCTTTCAATTTAAAAGGTCTAAGTCCACTTAAAACTTTAACCACTAAGAGCTCAAATTCTGAAACTCGGTGCACAATTTGAGTAGAATTTCATTTTACTCATTTTTCATTTTAAAAATGTAAACATTTTAAAATCACTATAAAATGTTTATTTACGCAGAACTATTGTTTTAATCTAGCAAGAACTCTAGAACTCTTTGAGTGCTACTCACAACTCTAAAAAATAGAGATTTTAAAATTTTTGGTGTTACGTGAAGTTTGCGCGGAAACTTTAAAATCGCTATAAAATCTTTATTTACCCAGAACTATTGTTCTAACCTAGCAAAACTCTAGAACTCTTTGAGTGCTAGTCAGAACTCTAAAAAATTAAGACATTTTAACATTTTTGGTGTTGCGTGAAGTTTGCACCGAAACATTAAAATCGATATAAAATCTTTATTTACCCAGAACTATTGGTCTAACTTAATAAGAACTCTAGAACTCTTTGAGTGCTACTCAGAACTCTAAAAATATAGAGATTTTAAGATTTTTGGTGTTGCGTGAAGTTTGCACCGAAACATTAAAATCGCTACAAAATCTTTATTTACCCAGAACTATTGGTCTAACCTAGCAAGAGCTCTAGACCTCTTTCAGTGCTACTCAGAACTAAAAAAAATATAAAGAATTTTAGATTTTTGTTGTTGCGTGAAGTTAGCACCGAAACTTTAAAATCGCTATAAAATCTTTATTTACCCAGAACTATTGTTCTAACATAGCAAAACTTTAGAACTCTTTGAGTGCTAGTCAGAACTCTAAAAAATTAAGACATTTTAACATTTTTGGTGTTGCGTGAAGTTTGCACCGAAACATTAAAATCGATATAAAATCTTTATTTACCCAGAACTATTGGTCTAACTTAATAGGAACTCTAGAACTCTTTGAGTGCTACTCAGGACTCTAAAAAATATAGAGATTTTAAGATTTTTGGTGTTGCGTGAAGTTTGCACCGAAACATTAAAATCGCTACAAAATCTTTATTTACCCAGAACTATTGGTCTAACCTAGCAAGAGCTCTAGACCTCTTTCAGTGCTACTCAGAACTAAAAAAAATATAAAGAATTTTAGATTTTTGTTGTTGCGTGAAGTTAGCACCGAAACTTTAAAATCGATATAAAATCTTTATTTACCCAGAACTATTGGTCTAACTTAATAAGAACTCTAGAACTCTTTGAGTGCTACTCAGAACTCTAAAAAGTATAGAGATTTTAAGATTTTTGGTGTTGCGTGAAGTTTGCACCGAAACATTAAAATCGCTACAAAATCTTTATTTACCCAGAACTATTGGTCTAACCTAGCAAGAGCTCTAGACCTCTTTCAGTGCTACTCAGAACTAAAAAAAAAATATAAAGAATTTTAGATTTTTGTTGTTGCGTGAAGTTAGCATCGAAACTTTAAAATCGCTATAAAATCTTTATTTACCCAGAACTATTGTTCTAACATAGCAAAACTCTAGAACTCTTTGAGTGCTAGTCAGAACTCTAAAAAATTAAGACATTTTAACATTTTTGGTGTTGCGTGAAGTTTGCACCGAAACATTAAAATCGATATAAAATCTTTATTTACCTAGAACTATTGGTCTAACTTAATAGGAACTCTAGAACTCTTTGAGTGCTACTCAGAACTCTAAAAAATATAGAGATTTTAAGATTTTTGGTGTTGCGTGAAGTTAGCACCGAAACATTAAAATCGCTACAAAATCTTTATTTACCCAGAACTATTGGTCTAACCTAGCAAGAGCTCTAGACCTCTTTCAGTGCTACTCAGAACTAAAAAAAATATAAAGAATTTTAGATTTTTGTTGTTGCGTGAAGTTAGCACCGAAACTTTAAAATCGATATAAAATCTTTATTTACCCAGAACTATTGGTCTAACTTAATAAGAACTCTAGAACTCTTTGAGTGCTACTCAGAACTCTAAAAAATATAGAGATTTTAAGATTTTTGGTGTTGCGTGAAGTTAGCACCGAAACATTAAAATCGCTACAAAATCTTTATTTACCCAGAACTATTGGTCTAACCTAGCAAGAGCTCTAGACCTCTTTCAGTGCTACTCAGAACTAAAAAAAATATAAAGAATTTTAGATTTTTGTTGTTGCGTGAAGTTAGCACCGAAACTTTAAAATCGATATAAAATCTTTATTTACCCAGAACTATTGGTCTAACTTAATAAGAACTCTAGAACTCTTTGAGTGCTACTCAGAACTCTAAAAAATATAGAGATTTTAAGATTTTTGGTGTTGCGTGAAGTTTGCACCGAAACATTAAAATCGCTACAAAATCTTTATTTACCCAGAACTATTGGTCTAACTTAATAAGAACTCTAGAACTCTTTGAGTGCTACTCAGAACTCTAAAAAATGTAGAGATTTTAAGATTTTTGGTGTTGCGTGAAGTTAGCACCGAAACATTAAAATCGCTATAAAATCTTTATTTACAAAGAACTCTTGTTCTAACCTAGCAAGAACTCTAGAACTCTTTGAGTGCTACTCACAACTCTAAAAAATAGAGATTTTAAAATTTTTGGTGTTACGTGAAGTTTGCGCGGAAACTTTAAAATCGCTATAAAATCTTTATTTACCCAGAACTATTGTTCTAACCTAGCAAAACTCTAGAACTCTTTGAGTGCTAGCCAGAACTCTAAAAAATTAAGACATTTTAACATTTTTGGTGTTGCGTGAAGTTTGCACCGAAACATTAAAATCGATATAAAATCTGTATTTACCCAGAACTATTGGTCTAACTTAATAAGAACTCTAGAACTCTTTGAGTGCTACTCAGAACTCTAAAAAATATAGAAATTTTAAGATTTTTGGTGTTGCGTGAAGTTTGCACCGAAACATTAAAATCGCTACAAAATCTTTATTTACCCAGAACTATTGGTCTAACCTAGCAAGAACTCTAGAACTCTTTGAGTGCTACTCAGAACTCTAAAAAATGTAGAGATTTTAAGGTTTTTGGTGTTGCGTGAAGTTAGTACCGAAACATTAAAATCGCTATAAAATCTTTATTTACAAAGAACTATTGTTCTATCCTAGCAAGAACTCTAGAACTCTTTGAGTGCTACTCACAACTCTAAAAAATAGAGATTTTAAAGTTTTTGGTGTTACGTAAAGTTTGCGCGGAGACTTTAAAATCGCTATAAAATCTTTATTTACCCAGAACTATTGGTCTAACCTAGCAAAACTCTAGAACTCTTTGAGTGCTAGTCAGAACTCTAAAAAATTAAGACATTTTAACATTTTTGGTGTTGCGTGAAGTTTGCACCGAAACATTAAAATCGATATAAAATCTTTATTTACCCAGAACTATTGGTCTAACTTAATAAGAACTCTAGAACTCTTTGAGTGCTACTCAGAACTCTAAAAAATATTGAGATTTTAAGATTTTTGGTGTTGCGTGAAGTTAGCACCGAAACATTAAAATCGCTATAAAATCTTTATTTACAAAGAACTATTGTTCTAACCTAGCAAGAACTCTAGAACTCTTTGAGTGCTACTCACAACTCTAAAAAATAGAGATTTTAAAATTTTTGGTGTTACGTGAAGTTTGCGCGGAAACTTTAAAATCGCTATAAAATCTTTATTTACCCAGAACTATTGTTCTAACCTAGCAAAACTCTAGAACTCTTTGAGTGCTAGTCAGAACTCTAAAAAATTAAGACATTTTAACATTGTTGGTGTTGCGTGAAGTTTGCACCGAAACATTAAAATCGATATAAAATCTTTATTTACCCAGAACTATTGGTCTAACTTAATAAGAACTCTAGGACTCTTTGATTGCTACTCAGAACTCTAAAAAATATAGAGATTTTAAGATTTTTGGTGTTGCGTGAAGTTTGCCCCGAAACATTAAAATCGCTACAAAATCTTTATTTACCCAAAACTATTGGTCTAACCTAGCATGAACTCTAGAACTCTTTGAGTGCTAGTCATAACTCTCAGAATTTGAGCTCTCAGAAAAACCGACTCCCAGAATTTGATCTTTGAATTTAAAGGCTCTAAGTCCATTTGAAACATGGTCCTGCCAACTTCACGCTGCAGGACCACCGAAAGCTCAAACTCGGTCCAGATATTCAGTAGATTTTGAGCCTTCAAAGAAACCAACTCCCGGAATTTAAGCTTTCGATTTAAAGGGTCTAAGTCCACTTAAAAGTTGCAATTTTGAACACATCGTACCAGGACACCAACAGTTCATATTTTGAAACTCCGTGCAGATATTGATTAGAATTTGAGCTCTCAGAAAAAAAAAAAACACCCAGAATTTGAGCTTTCAATTTAAAGGCCCTAAGTCCATGTGAAAGGTGGTCCTGCCAACTTCACGCTGCAGGACGACCGAAAGCTCAACTTCTCAAACTCCGTCCAGATATCCATTAGAATATGAGCTTTCAAAAAATCGAACTCCCGGAATTTGAGCTTTCAATATAGAGGGTCTAAGTCCACTTCAAAACTGCGCCACTAACAGCTCAAATTCTGAGACTCGGTGCATAATTTGAGTAGAATTTCATTTTACTCATTTTACATTTTAAAATCGCTATAAAATCTTTATTTACGCAGAACTATTGGTCTATCCTAGCTGGATCTCTAGAACTCTTTGAGTGCTACTCAGAACTAAAAAATATAGACATTTGATAATTTTTGTTTTTGCGTGAAGTTAGCACCGAAACTTTAAAATCGCTATGAAATCTTTATTTACCCAGAACTATTGGTCTAATCTAGCAAGAACTCTAGAACTCTTTTAGTGCTACTCAGAACTCTAAAAAATATAGACATTTTAAGATTTTTGGTGTTACGTGAAGTTTGCACCGAAACATTAAAATCGATATAAAATCTTTATTTACCCAGAACTATTGTTCTAACCTAACAAGAACTCTAGAATTCTTTGGGTGCTAGTCAGAACTCTAAAAAATATAGACATTTTATGATTTTTGGTGTTGCGTGAAGTTAGCAGCGAAACTTTAAAATCGCTATAAAATCTTTATTTACCCAGAACTATTGGTCTAACCTAGGGAGAACTCTAGAACTCTTTGAGTACTACTCAGAACTCTAAAAAATTATGACATTTTAAGATTTTTGGTGTTGCGTGAAGTTAGCACCAAAATTTTAAAATCGCTATAAAATCTTTATTTACCCAGAACTATTGGTCTAACCTAACAAGAACTCTAGAACTCTTTGAGTACTATTCAGAACTCTAAAAAAATTAAGACATTTTAACATTTTTGGTGTTGCGTGAAGTTAGCACCAAAATTTTAAAATCGCTATAAAATCTTTATTTACCCAGAACTATTGGTCTAACCTAGCAAGAACTCTAGAACTCTTTGAGTACTACTCAGAACTCTAAAAAAATTAAGACATTTTAACATTTTTGGTGTTGCGTGAAGTTAGCACCAACATTTTAAAATCACTATAAAATCTTTATTTACCCAGAACTATTGGTCTAACCTAGCAAGAACTCTAGAACTCTTTGAGTACTACTCAGAACTCTAAAAAAATTAAGACATTTTAACATTTTTGGTGTTGCGTGAAGTTAGCACCAAAATTTTAATATCGCTATAAAATCTTTATTTACCCAGAACTATTGGTCTAACCTAGCAAGAACTCTAGAACTCTTTGAGTACTACTCAGAACTCTAAAAAAATTAAGACATTTTAACATTTTTGGTGTTGCGTGAAGTTAGCACCAAAATTTTAAAATCGCTATAAAATCTGTATTTACCCAGAACTATTGGTCTAACCTAGCAAGAACTCTAGAACTCTTTGAGTACTACTCAGATCTCTAAAAAAATTAAGACATTTTAACATTTTTGGTGTTGCGTGAAGTTAGCACCAAAATTTTAAAATCGCTATAAAATCTTTGTTTACGCAGAACTATTGGTCTAACCTAGCAAGAACTCTAGAACTCTTTGAGTGCTACTCAGAACTCTAAAAAAAATATCGATTTATTAAACTTTTGGTCGCTAACTTCACGGGGGTGCAGAATACTTGTAGATGTCTCTACATCGGACGATATTTTACATTGTGTATAATTCTTCATTTGACTGAAATTCACATACTTCCTTCGGTATTCTTGATGATCTTTTTTCCAAGTTTGGCTGTCAGTGCAGCTGCACATAATTCACTCGCTTTCTGAATTCCTTGGCATTCCTTCTGAGGTAAATAAAATTAAAATCATCAGTTCCAGTTTAGTATTCAACCATTTGAAAACAATAACCACAAACCTAGTTACATTTACAAGAAGCATAAAGAGCCTACGATGTGTAGATAATGAATAAAGTACACGGTGTCTCAAAAGTTCCCTGACATAAGGTAACACTGTTGTCAGAGTTACAACAAAATGTAAGAGGGAAAATTTTCTACAAATATGTTTTCAATCTAAAGTGAAGGATTTTTTTTTAATCGGACGGGTCGTTTGGGCTATACACTCTTTATACGTCCAATGTTAAATGAAAATACAACGTTGACATTTACCGGGACCCACAATATAAGTGAATGAAGATACTGTCATTTACGCTATAGTGTCGATGGCCAGCCCCCATTTCAAACATGTCCCCATTCATCATATTCTTTCAAAATTTATCCACCTGCCGGTAAATGGCAACGTTGCATTTTCGTTTAACATTGGGAGCATAAAGAGTGTACAGCACGAACGGTTAATCCGATTTTAAAAAATCCTTCACTTTAGATTGAAAACATCATACTTGGAGACGGTTTACTCTCTTACATTTTGTTGTAACTCTGATGGAGTGATAATAACAGAGTTACCTTATATCAAGGGACTTTTGAAACACCCTGTATATTAGAGATATGTTCAAGACCTCATTCGAAAGGACACATAATGCTGAACAACTTTTATCAGGGATGTTGAGCCTGTAATTTTGTTACAAAGTCACATAATTACTCCGTTTTTTATTATGTCTGTCGTAAATGACCACCAACGGCGGCCATATTGGATTTATCGACCTTCCAGACTGAATATTGTTGAGGACTTTTTCAGGTTTGCTTAGAATGTGCTCACCATCATTTTGGCGCAAGATTAATTTCAATTGCAATTTGTTCAAGGTCAATCCTTATCTTGACTGGACTATACCGTTCCCGAGAAAATGGAATTTTAAACTGAGGGGCCAGAAAAAAAGTGGCGCCAGACTGTCGAATTAAAAGCAATCATAGAGAGGAACAGATGGTCGCGTTCGTTTGTACTTCATTTGCTCCCATTTGCTCCGCAATAGTTCCGTTTGCTCCTTACCGTTCCCTAGAAAATAGAAATTTAAAGTGGAGGGCCAGAACAACATGGTCCCAGTCTCCCACCCAACTAAAAAATATCGCTGTGGGGAACGGATGGTGGCATTCGTTTGTACTTCATTTGCTACCATTTGCTCCGCAGTATCTCCGTTTGCTCCCCTACCGTTCCCGAGAAAATAGAAATTTAAAGTGGAGGGCCAGAACAACATGGTCTCAGTCCCCCCACCTAATAGCAGAGAGGAACGGATGGTGACATTTGTTTGTACTTGGTTTGCTCACATTTGCTCCTCAGTTTTTATGTTTGCTCCTCTACCATTCCCGAGAAAATGGAACTTTAAACTGAGGGGCCAAAAGAAAGTGGTCCCAGACCCTCGAATTAAAAAATCACAGAGAGGAACAGAAGGTCGCATTCGTTTGTACTTCATTTGCTCCAATTTGCTCAGCAGTAGGTCTGTTTGTTTCCTTACGGATCCCGACAAAATGGAACATTAAAGCGGGGAGCCAGAACAATGTGTTTGCTTGAGTAACGTTGCCGAGAAAATTGAATTTTAAAGTGAGGAGCCAGAACAACAAATTTCCAGCCCCCCACCCAACTATATATAATGGCAGAGAGAAACTAATGGTGGCATTCATTTGTACTTAGTTTACTCCCAACTGTTCCGCAGTTTCCACATTTGGAGCAAACGAAGTACAAACGAATGACAACATCTGTTTCCCTCTGATAATATTTTTAGTGTGAGGGGCCTTTAATGTTTCATTCTCTCGCGAACAGTAAGGGAGCAAATTGGAGAAGCTGCAGAGCAAATGGGAGCGAACGAATGCCAACATCTGTTCCTCTCTGCCACAGTTTTTATTTGGTTGTGACGGGGCTGGGACCGTGTTGTTATGACCTTCCCACTCTAATGGTTCATTTTCTCGGGAACCGTAACCGAACAAACGAAGCTACTGCGGAACAAAAAGGAGCAAACGAAGTACAAATGAATTCCACTATCCGTTCCTCTCTGCGATTATTTTTAGCTGGGTGAGGTGCTGTGATCAGTTTGTTCTGGACCCTTAATTTAAAGTTCAATTTTCTCGCGAACGATAGTTGAGCAAAAGTGGAAACTGCGGAGCAAATTGGAGCAAAGGAAGTACTAATGAATACCACCTCTATTTCTCTCTACCACTAAGTGGAGGGAAGATTTTCTGGTTCTTCACTTTAAAATTCCATTTTCTTGGGAATGGTAGGGAAGCAAACTGTGAAACTGCGGTGCAAATGGGAGCAAACGAAGTACAAACGAACGCCCATCCGTTCTTCTGTGCCACTATTTTTAGTTCGGTGAGGAACTGGGACTATGTTGTTGTGGCTCCCCACTTTAAAATTTTATTTTCTCAGGAACAGTATGGGAGCAAACGGAGAAACTGCGGAGCAAATGGGAGTAAACGAAGTACAAACGAATGCCACCATCCGTTCCCATCTGCGGTAGTTTTTAGTTGGGTGGGGTGGGGGGCTTGGACCACGTTATTCTGCCCCCCCCCCCATTTTAATGTTTCATTTTCTCGGGAACGGTAAGGGAGCAAACGAAGTACAAACGAATGCGTCTATCTATTCCTCTCTGTGATTGTTTTTAATTCGAGGGTCTGGGAACACTTTTCTGGCCCCTCAGTTTAAAGTTCCATTTTCTCGGGAACGGTAGAGGAGCAAACGTAAAAACTGCGGAGCAAATGGGAGCAAACGAAGTACAAATGAATGCCACCATCCGTTCCCTCAGCGATTATTTTCAAATGGGTGATGGGCTGGGACGACGTTGTTCTGCTTCCCCCCCCCCCCAACATACTTTAATGTTCCATTTTCTCGGGAACGGTAAGGAAGCAAATGAAGCTACTGCGGAGCAAATAGGAGCAAACGAAGTACAAACGACTGAAATTGTTTTGGAAGGATTGCGTGATGTTGGGGGGAGCCAGGACTACACACGCCTTCTTTGTCTCTCTTTCTCTGCAGGTGTACAGTTCTGTGTAAGGCTCTATTATTATTATTATTATTATTATTATTATTATTATTATTATTATTATTATTATTATTATTATTATTATTATTATTATTATTATTATTATTTTACAGTTTTGAAGCAACCGATACAAACTTTCTTTTATTCTCATCAGAGGCGCTAGTGATGACAATAATTAAAAATAACAGCATCTGGTAGCGAAAAGGAGTACTACATTCGCCAAGGTGAAAAAAATCATCCAAAATAACCTTAATAACCATAATGTTCCCCAACTGATATCCATGCTCTTGTTTTCAAAAATTCTTAACGATCACCTTTTACCCTGTAGTCGAATTAGGATTACCAGGTTTTTCAGAGAAAAAAAATAGATTCTACAAATTTTAGGTGAAAAAAGGAAGATACCTGATATTCAGAATTACATATTACAAACACACATGCGGTTTCATATAGATACGTAGAATAATTGTTATTGGAAACTAGGACAGTTTCATTAAAAATAATTGCAATTACAGTATGTAAAACACAAAAAAGCACCAATATATTACAAGTCCCTGTGGAAGATCATGTGGTTCGGATCCAATGTTAAACTGCAGATCCTCGTCTCATATAGCCTCTGTGCTAAAAAGGATGCTAATCTCATCCAACCAACAAAATATATTACTCAAATCTTTGTTAATGTTAATCGTATTTTAATGAATACTTTGCATCTCTAAACAGTCCCTCATCCGTTCGAAAGATACATGCAGGAAATATCGAAATTCAGTAGGGTAGTAGTTTATTCTGCTTTTGTTAGTTTAAGTATCTCCTGTTCCTAACATAAGTAGCCTATGTCACAATCCAGGCCCGCAACGAGAGGGAGCTAGGAGGCCTGGCCTCCCCTAAACTTTTCGTGGCCCCTCCAGACCACAATATAAATTCTATTATTAATACAAAAACACAATTTAGGTATTTGTAAGAGAACTTTTGATGACTTGGCCTCCCTGACATATTCATGCCCCCCCCCCTCAAACCTCTGTGGCTGGTTGCGGGCCTGTCACAATCTATTGAAAATGTGATATGATCGAGTCTGTGTTGGTAGACGAAGGCTAAGATGGTACAATCAAGTTATTCTTAGACATAATATTGGAGTGCCGATTAGATAAGGGATTAAAAAAAAGAAAAACCAACGAAAATGTATTTCTTCTCCGAACATTAAGTGACAGCCTTGAGTTGCGTTGTTGACAGTGTGAGAGAAATCAGTTTCTCATAAAAATGTTTATAACTAACTTATTTTAAACGAAAGAAATCTTCTTATAAGGAAAATAAAACGTATAACATTAAACGTGCCAGTAAAGACGTAAAACTTAGGCTCTACTGGAGAAACGTAAGATCTGGAAACCCTAAGTCAACAGTGTTCTAAGAGGGGTTCTTGCCCTCTTACCCTTCTCTAGATACGCCTGTGGGTTTCCACATTGGCGTCAGCAGTACATAAACTTTGGGTGGGACAGACTACACTGTTCAACAAATTTTGATCGAAAGTATGTAAATTCTTTGAAATTGCGATTTTTACATTCATGTAAGCATAATATGAAAGGAAATGATAATAGAAGAATTTTCTTAGCTCAGGTTGTGAAAAAAAAACGCCCTTGTACAACAGTAGCTGTATATATACAAATGTATTAATATTTATAGAACATTTAAGCAAAATCCTTGTAAAAACCTACATTTCACTTTTTTTTATCTATTTCACTGTGATGTGATAAGCTGGGGAGTTAAGAAGTACCCTAACCTATAGCTTTCTATACCCTTGTATTTCCTTTTTCAAAATTGCGCAAATACCAGTTTCACAGCGATACAGAAAATAAAGTAACCGTGCTCAAGTTAAACATTAACAATTCCGTAATAAAAATCAGTATTAACATCAAAACATGAAAAATATGTACAAATACCTTTTTGTGCAAGAACTACACTGCAATGTAGACAAAAGTTTCAAGTGATCCCTTGTACAGGATTATGTTTATTTTATTTTGAGCGTCTTCGCTTGGCTTGCCTTTTGTAGGTTACATCTGAAGCATCCCTTGCAATAGTCCAACAGTAGTCGGCCAATATGTTAGAACTCCACTTTCCCTCATATCTCTTCTCCATGGCTGCAATATCTTGATGGAAACGCTCACCATGTTCGTTACTTACTGCTCCACAATCTTCGGGAAAGAAGTCTAGATGTGAATGAAGAAAGTGGAGTTTCAGAGACATATTGCAACCAAGATTTTTGTAGCACAATAACAAGTTTGCTACCAGTTGTTTGTAATTTTGTTGCTCGGTGTCTTCCCAAGAACTGTGAACAAACACTCTTCAAGCTTTCCCACGCAGCTTTCTCCTCACCTTGGAGAATTTCGTCGAACTTGTGATCTTTGAATACTTGCCTAATCTGTGGCCCTATGAAAACACCCTCTTTAACTTTGGCATTACTTAATCGAGGGAATTGTCCTCTTAGGTACTTATAGGCCTTATCCTCTTGGTTCATGCTCTTAACAAAATTTTTCATGTAGAGGGGGAAGCAAAATTCGGTTACGATCTACCAGTGGTTCATGCTGCATATTTTTCACTCCCGGCTGAAGAGTTTCTCTGGTACTCCAATCACTTTTGCGGTAATGAGATCCACGATCTCTACTGTCCCATTCACATATAAAGCAACAATACTTTGTATACCCTAACTGCATACCTAGCAACAGTGCTATTACTTTGTCACCACAAATGAGCCACTGAAAATCGTAATATTTAATGGCTTGAAGTAAACGTTTCAAGTTTTCATAAGATTCCTTCATATGAACTGCGTAACCTACAGGAATTGAAGGAAGTTCATTTCCAATATGTAAAAGCACTGCCTTTAAACTCACCTTGGACGAATCTATAAAGAGCCTCCACTCCGTAGGTTCGTAATTAATTTTAAGTGCCCTCATGAGACCCTTTACATCTGTACATGCCACAAGTGTGTCTTCCATAGTAAAAAATGAAGTGAACATCTTCTCCCTATTCCGATACACTGAAATATTTACTTTTTCCTGCAATAAATTCCATTGCTTTAAGCGTGACGCTAAAATTTCGGCTTTGCTTTTCGAGAGGTCCAAGTCTCTGATTAGATCACTTAGTTCCTCTTGAGTAAGTCTATGTGGTTCACATGGAGGTTCTTCTACAACAAACGTAGGGTCCTTCGAAGTACTTGATTCAGGAGCTTCAACTTCTTGATCATCATCAGAAAAAGGATCGTATTCTTTAGGTGGGTCAGGAACAGGTAGTCCTTCTCCATGTGGAACAGGGCGCATTGCAGAAGGAATGTTAGGATAGATCAAGGCCCGCTTCTTCTTCGTGGAAATTCCCTTCTTGACGGAAGGAACCATACAAAAATAACAGTCTCTGATGTGGTCGCTTGGCTCCCTCCAAATCATGGGCACTGCAAAAGGCATTGAGCGCCCCTTCCCATTAATCCAATTTCTTAGATTGCTGGCACAAGTGTTACATACAATGTGGGGTGCCCAAGGTTTATCTTGGTCTCCTTGGTCTCCAATTTTATCTTGGTCTCCAATTTTACAACCAAAGTAATATTGATAGGCTTTTCTTATTAGTGGTGTTATAGTCTGCTTTTGTGAGGAAAATGTCACTTCCCCACACACGTAGCAGAAGCTATCCGCACTGTTTACACAATTTCGCGGCATTTTTGTTTATTGAAATCCTCAAAATGTCACTTGAAATAGTTCCGACAACTATTTAAAAATATACATTCGAAACACCAGTATTTTTGCGTACTTGTAGTTGTATTTTAATGTCCTGCACTACACAAACGTCACACCCAAAACGCTGATAATAGCAGAACACTACTGAGATAAGAAACACAATGAAACCAAGCGTTCATATAGTTTCTCCAGTGTTGCCGGATCAGTGTAACATTTTACCCCAAACGAAGCGAATATATTTATTTTTAAAGCGTTATTATTAGACATGCCTGTAAAACGAAAAGTAGAGCTAATATTCGAAAATAACTTTCAAATTCGTGATCAGCACCACAAAATCAATAAGAATTAGCTGATTTTGTTCAATTTACATTTTCGTTGTTGAACAGTGCTACCGGAGGGACTGGTATGTATGGAATACCCCAGGAAAGCGGAAGGTCCGGGGTTCCTCCCCCGAATAATTAAGAAAAGTCTTTGTACAATGCATTTTAAAGCATTTTTTATTTAAAAAGAAAAAATATTTTTACCTTTGATAAGTTTTTTTTTTAATGTGGTATTACAACACACACACATGCAGACTTTACCGTATAGTTTATTTTTTCTTCAAATAGTAAAATTCAACCTTCTTTTACAATTTTAGTTAAATTTCAATTATACCAAGTGCGGTATGTGTTAAGAACAAAATAATGATAAAAGATAGTGTAAAGTGAATACTCAGAAACAGTAAAGTTTTGAAAATAGTTTTAACAGGCACGTAGCCAAGGGGGGTTCCGGACCCCCCTTCCTTCGGGACCAGAAATGAAAAAAATAAGGAAGGATTGAACAAAACGAAATGAGAAAAAGAAGGATCAACATTAAAAATTTAAAAAAAACTACAAGAAGCTTTTGGTTACTCTTTCTTATGAGGAGATTTGTATTATTTGCAAATACAGGGTGGCGAGATAAACGGAATATCGTGGAAGAGTCAGGGAATTTGAAATTTCAAGAAAAGTTACTGAATTCTCAGAATTTCTGCTACTAGTCAGGAAGATTTTAAGCTTCCGAGAGCATAGTGCCGTTGTGTAACAGCGTGGACATTTTTTATCATAATTTTTCGTCATTGCATCCTTGCTATATCAAACATGTTATTTCAAGAAATAGTTTCTACTGCTCCTTTAATCTGTCATTTGGAACCGATAGTAGTTGGTGGAATAATGAAAACAAAAATTTGTGTGGAAAGTTCTGTTAGCATTTGATTCAAAAGAGAAAGAAACGGATATTGTAAAATAGTTTACAAACATTATTGAGTATGTAGTTTTTATAATAGTGAATATGTACTTTTTAATAGTGAATATGTACGCCGTTCCCGAAGCTTCTGGAACACTTTTGTTAGGCAAACAGTATTGTACCACTGAGCAGTAACAGTCCTTTGTTCTTCAAGTGGAACAGTTGCAAGATGGCCAGATTTGGAGAAGAAAGTTGCGACCATCTTCTTCCCCACACCTCGCGGTCACTTCACTTTCGTGGGTGGATTTTCGTCTGGAAAGATCCAAACTGTAGACTGGCGTTTATTTTCAGGGTCAAATTGATATATCCAAGTCCCATCACCAGTAACAATGTCAGAGACGCGTCGAGAATTTCCTCCATCAAATCTTGCAAGCATTTCTTCACACCATTCCACACGCATGCGCTTCTGCTGTTCAGTCAAAGTGTGAGGCACCCAACGAGATGAAACTTTCCTGAGCCGAAGATGATCTGAAGAATTTTTGTTACTGCTAGCGATCTACTGTTCACTGTAGATTCAATGTCCTTGAAAGTTGTTCGAGGATTTTCTCGAATCATTTGTTCCACAGCGGCAATGTTTTCATCTGACACAGCTGTTGCCGGACGTCCAGCTCTCTCCTCATCTTTAAGCGATGACCGGTCTCTTCTGAATTCACCAAACCACCGAAAAATTGTAGCACGGGAAGGAGCAAGGTCCCCAAATCCCCCCTGCAAACGGTCAAGGATTTGTATCTCATTCAAAGCACTTTTGAAATTGTAAAGGATCATTGCACGAAAATGTTCCCTTTCGAGCTCCATTCTAGACAGCCGAATATTGCTCACATCAACAAACAAGTGAAGGCGATACGGCCACGCCGATAAGCGAGGCGAGTTGAAACTTGCTTCGCTTCTTCGCTCTGGATACCATTACCGAGCGCAATTGTTGGAATTCAAATACTGTGCCACAACAATGCGTATCTCAAAACTTTCGTAGTGACCCTCGTAATCATCTTAGAGCAGATATTTACATTGTAAAATTAGCATTATTATGTATAAAAAATAATAACTATTCTATAGAACAAGTATTATATATATATAATTTTGTAAATTAAAATTAACTTACTTGTTGCTTTTAGAACGCAGTGCTAATAGCACAGCTTTTTACGTTTCTTTTATTTTGTTCAAGAATAACTACATAAATCAGCTTCCTTATTAGTTATACGAGGGAGGACCCAAAAGAAACCGGACTTTCGTTCTTTAAAAAAATATAATTTTTTACAAAATTTTTTTCAGTCTCCTTCAAAGTACTCTCCATTAAATGCGATTCATTTCTCCCATCTTTCCCACTATTTGAAGCACCTCTGGAACTCCGGAACTTTTATATCGTCCAATGCGCTCTGCGAAGTTCTTTTTACTGCCTCGACACCATCAAAACATTTTCCTTTTAGATTTTGTTTAATTCTCGGAAAATGTCATCTTGTTGGTCAAAAAGTTTGGATCATTTTCAATCTAAATTTTCAAATCCTGGCTCAAATGCAGACGAATGATTTGATCCTGTGTGAACAGGCTAGAAACAAACTGAGCGGCAACATGTCTCATTTGAAAACCTCACGCTGGCACGAGCTCCAACTCACTCGTGCCTGTTTTGAAATATCATCGATCATGAAACGACGATCCTCGCTGATTTTGGGGCAGATTTGTTCGATGTTTTCGTCGTATCGAAATGATGAAGAGCACCCAGAACGAGCATGATCTTCAACACTCATGTCATCATACTTAAAGCGCCCAAACCACTCAAAAAATTGTGTGTTGTTCATAGTATCCTTCTTGAAATCCTGTTGAAGCATTTGGTAAGTTTTCGTTTCCGATTTTCCAAGTAGGAAGCAAACACACTCCTTGTTCCTTTGAATCTGCCATAATAGTCTGGAGGAAATCCATCGAAACTAAAAATTTCAGTATGTCTAATGTTTCTCGGTGGCTTTTACCTAATTTGAGGGTGCTGAATCTGAATCTGCCGGGTGTACAAATGTACACCTTGAGCGTTTTGAGTAATTCAAGATGGCAGCTGTAAAATTGATAGGAATATTTTTGTATATTTTATCAAGATGGGTATTAAATTATATGTTTCTTGGGGTGTAGGTTCGAATAATAATGTCAAAAATGTTATGAAATTGATACAAATCAAGATATTCAATATGGCACCCAATATGGCGGCCGTAAAATTGACAAGAATATTTTTGGAGTATTATATTGACATGAGTATCGAATTATATGTTTTTTGGGTTGCAGATTTCAATAGTTACTTCAAAAATCTTATGAAATTGATAGAAATCAATATATTCAATATGGAATATTCAGATTCGCGACCCTCGAGCTAGGTACATACTTAGAACAATATCTGATACACTGAAATTTTGGATTGGGTGTTGATGCTTTCTCCGCCACCGCAACTCACCTTGTTTGCGCTCCAGAACATTTTTTTCCACATTTTGGGCTTCTCTATATTTATTTACAAACACATTCCTTTCTGTGTGCAAAAGAAAACAAACAACACAAGATAGGTTTGAAGATTTTCTTACATTTTTTTCCCTAGGCGTTTTCTTAATCAAGAATTATGTTGCTGGCCACATTAATGCGAAATATGTACATTTACAATACAAAATGCCGATGTTTCTATGTTACTCCGCAACAAAATAATAAATATCACCGATCAGTCACTTGTCAGTCTTCGTC
Source organism: Thermobia domestica (assembly GCF_964235325.1). Classification (NCBI taxonomy): domain Eukaryota; kingdom Metazoa; phylum Arthropoda; class Insecta; order Zygentoma; family Lepismatidae; genus Thermobia; species Thermobia domestica. The sequence goes on along the minus strand of NC_137458.1, from coordinate 237,524,122 downwards.
AGAAGAAGTATCCATGTTTTCGTCTTCTAGATTCCTAGTATTTTGACGTGTGAAGATATTCTGGCATCGTTTAGAGGCTTCACAATTGCAGAAGTCAGTGCAGCCACATAGCCACAACGTCCTTTACACGTGTTTTCAGAAGAACAGCCGCAACTCACCATCTTAAAGATGTCTTTCGGTGCCATCACAGTTTCCGGTGGTACAGTAACTGGTTCCAATGTTTTGTTCAGCTCATCACGGTACCACCCAAAATATGTCGGACCCATGTCTGGTGGGTCTGGTTTATCTGCTTGTTTCCAAATACAAGCCTGGAAATGAGCTCTTTTTACATTTCCAGAGAATGCCTCCGTAGTTGGTGGCAAGCTCTTCAATTTCGGCATATGTACGGCAGTCTTCTTTGACAATTTCTTCAGCCAGACATCTCTTCTGACATCAGACATTGTAGGGCCAGTTATCCTATTACCATAGCAAGAAGCTATAAACTCAGTTGCCTCCTGAATCACATCTTCAAGTAGTGATGTCTTATTTCCAAGCTTTTGAAGCTCCTTCCCACTTTGTAGTACTTTCATTGCCTTCTGCTTTCCAATGCCATAAAGAGTAGGAACTGTATCGCAGCCAGAAAGAGAATGAAGTGCTAGTAAGTTTGAAACAATATCACGGTGTTTGGACACAGACAATCCAATGTCAATAACTCCTCTCTGACTTTTGAGTTGCTTCCATAAAAATGTTACAAGTAAGTTTTTGTGTGTGGTAGTGGTGCATCAGGAGGAGAAGAACATCCGTGTCATCACTAATTACATTTATTGTACAATTTCTGTCCAGCTGATTGGCTACCATCACTACTTGTGTGATAATTATGACATCAGCCTCTTCGTGAGTGTTTTTCATATCTGGACTTTCCTTGATACAATCACCAGTTATTTCTGTTGGAACATCTTCTGATCCAGTGATGAATAGGCTTTTGGTGGAATCTGATGGCAACCCCTCTGTCATTAGATACTTGCAGATCAGCTGTACTAGTTGTACCTTATTCTTCGTAACATTCAGCACAACTTGTTGGGAGGGCAAGGACGTGTTGAAAGACAATTTATGATACCTGCTACATATTGATCCTGTTCTGACGCTTCTTATTCCTGGGAACTGTGATGACACCGAAAGGCATCTTGAAGATGGTGAGTTGCGGTTGTTCTTCTGAATACATGTGTAAAGGACGTTGTGGCTGTGTGGCAAATCATAATAGCTGCACTGACTTCTACAATTGTGAAGACTCTAAACGATGCCAGAATATCTTCACACGTCAAAATACTAGGAATCTAGAAGACGAAAACATGGATACTTCTTCTGACGAAGACTGGCAAGTGACTGATCGGTGATATTTATTATTTTGTTGCGGAGTAACATAGAAACATCGGCATTTTGTATTGTAAATGTACATATTTCGCATTAATATGGCCAGCAACATAATTCTTGATTAAGAAAATGTCCAGGGAAAAAATATAAGAAAATCTTCAAACCTAAGCTTGTGTTGTTTGTTTTCTTTTGCACACAGAAAGGAATGATTTTGTAAATAAATATAGAGAAGCCCAAAATGTGGGGGAAAATGTTCTGGAGCGCAAACAAGGTGAGTTGCGGTGACAGAGAAAGTATCAACACCCAATCCAAAATTTCAGTGTATCAGATATTGTTCTAAGTATGTACCTCGCTCGAGGGTCGCGAATCTGAATATTCCATATTGAATATATTAATTTCTATCAATTTCATAAGATTTTTGAAGTAACTATGGAAATCCAACTCATATGACCCAAGTAATCCAAAAAACATATAATTCGATACCCATGTCGATACAATACTCCAAAAGAAATGACAACATAAACTTCTTTTGCAGCCACCATATTGAGCGTCATTTTGAATATCTTGATTTGTATCAATTTCATAACATTTTTGACATTATTATTGGAATCTGCAACCCAAAAAACATATAATTTGATATCCGTCTTGATAAAATATACAAAAATATTCCTATCACTTTTACAGCCGCCATTTTGGCCGTCATCTTGAATTACACAAAATGCTCAAGGTGTACATTTGTACACCCGGCAGATTCAGATTCAGCACCTTCAAATGAGGTAAAAACCGCTGAAAAACATTTGACATACTGAAATTTTTGGTTTGGTCCAAAAGTAGGGTTTTTCCTCCAGACTATAACGATTTTGCAGGCGGCAAACGAGACCAGTTAAGAAAAACAATAATACGATCAAACATTAACCTCCTACGCAGACGCCGCTTGGCCAATTGATCTGGGAAGGTCTCTACTAGACCCACCTAGCAGGAGAACTCTCTACTACTCCTAGAAACGGCAGCGGTCTTTCAATCCGGTTTCTTTTGGGTCCCCCCTAGTATTTTACTTTCTCTTCTGAGTAAAGATATGAATAAATAAATGTTTATTTCTAGAAAATGGTGAGTATTTGTTTTTATGATGAGCTCTTAAACTCGAATTTGGGTTGTCAAAAATTTACAATAGGCACTTTATATTATCTCTATTTATTTATATATATTGGAAGTATGTAAATCCAGAAAAGTAGTAAAGCTACGAGAAAACTTCGTTTTGCACGTATTAAACTGACAAAATATAATTTTGTGAGATCAAAGGTGAAATCTGTGGGAAGAATACATTGAAGTTTTTGAAACATTTTTGAAGAATGGAAGAATTGTTAGATTTTCACTTCATGAAACTTTTTAGACAATATTTATTACCAATAAATTTTACTGCTAAACAACCATGTAGGAATAAATGGACTATGTTTTTATGAATCGGAAAATTTTCATAACTGGTAATAAATTTAAATTTTAAATAATGGATGGGATATTTGTACTCTACTAACTCGATGTATGTTGCCTGCACTTTACACACACATATACAGATAGAGAGAGAAAGAAGGAGAGAAAGAAAGAGTTGAGTTGAATTGATTTTGAGTTCAACGTCCCTTTCAGCAGCAAGGTTATATGAGATAACGTGGAATCGAACCACATGAGCTCCCGCCGGGAATCGAACCCAGGTCCCCCATGCCAAAGGCGCGTATGCTAACCGCTTAACCACGAATGAGCTCGCAGAGAGAGAGAGAGAGAGAGAGAGAGAGAGAGAGAGAGAGAGAAAAGCACTATGTAAATTTTTACTTCCAACTTGAAATATTAGAAAATTTTCTGGTTCCCGAAAGCTAATTGAAAAATTATAATTTGTTGCTGTCTAACTTTCCTCTTCAGGAATTCAATTTTATAGCTCAATGTGCAGTTAAATATAGTGGAAAATTTTCCATCTAACATCACTATACATAATATCCAAAATTGTCCGGCTTATGAAAAGTTTTTCCACTTGTTTCTACATCGCAGTGAAAATTTTCCGATCCATGAAAATTCCTTTCACTTGTTTCTACAGAGCAATAAAACTTTCCGATTTACGAAAATGGTTTTACTTTTTGCAGCAAAATGATGAAAATTTTCCGACTCAAAAAGTTCTTCAATTTTTCCATACAGGACAGAAAATATTTCAATTCATGAAAAATTGTTTCCATTGTTCCGACATAGTACTGGAAATTGTCTGAAACATGAAAATTTTCAGTCTTCAAACGATCTTTCACTTTTTAACATTTCTATACATGAATTCAACCAATTTTATGATTAACGAGGAATTGTTACTTGATTACTGATATCTTTTTAGAACGGAAAATTTTCCGGAAAAATATAGCGGAAAACGGAAAATTTTCTACCTCACATCACTAACCGTGGGTTTCCATTAGAAACTTGCCTTTCACTTTCTCCCATCTTTCGGCAGAAATTGAAACTCCTACGGATATATTGACATCTCAGTTCTAAGAGCTCCCACCAGATGACACAGGTATACGATCGTTCACTAAAATGTGTCTTTCATGTGCTGCCATCTTGTGGCCATAGGCACTAGGTCAAGTAAATTATTCCAATAAATGTCCGATCGAATGAGGAATGACATTTTTCCATATTGTTGAGATAATCTCTTAATAAGCGTTCCGACTGGTGTCAGTCCACAATCTTTATACAACGGCGGCGAAAAAAAGACGATTACTTGGTTCGATTTTTGTCTATTTTCTTAAAAAAAAAAAAAAAAAAAACAGATGAAGTGATTTAGAGATGGACAATATAATGTGTTGTTTTCTCTATACCAGGTGGCCCAAAAGTAGGTATACACTTCTTCATTGATCAAGTATAACATTCTAGTTTATGGGGTTATTTGCTTTGACTCCTCCAAGCTTAAAATGTAAGTAAAAACACATTAAGAGCAAATAATAAAGGAGCTAAGTCTACCTGATGGATAGCAATAAGAAATGATATAAAATGAAATATTGTACTGTATACTTACTTTTGGACCACCCTGTATTCTTCCCCGTTTCCTCTCACATTCTCATTCCATTCATTCTTTCAGAATTATCCACTTTCACATCTGTCTATTTCAGCCTGAAAGTGCATAAACGTGAGACGTTTAAATATTTCATTTTTTCGCAGGGGTGGTTAATTTAGAAAGAAAACCCGCTGCGCTAATTAAAGAAAGAAATAAAGGTAACATGTATCTATTCATAAATGTTTAATTCTTACGAAAGAAAAGTGGTCATAAATACGATAATTTTGATTTTCGAAGAATAAACCTTTCTTTTTTTTCTTTTTTTTTTTTTTTTTTTTTTACCGGAACAGCTCTTACTGATGTCTTTTATTAGAAAGAATTAATTTCAGTATATTTCGTGATTTTAGCAAGCAGTAAAAGAGCCTTTCCAAATACGGATGTCTGATGTCCACCAAAATTTTCCATATCCACACCAATTTGAAGGTGTAGCCATTGATTTGATTTACTGTATTTATCTCGAGCAGGTAGGACTACGACCAGTGATGCAATGCTATGAATTTTAATAGCTATACACTCGACCGTTTTCAAAAGTATAACGCGTCCATCGTAAATTTAAGGTGAGTGTACGCTGGACTATAAAAATATTATATAGGTATACGCCTTATACGGCCCATTACATATCAGCTTATATCTTCATTGGTTGCCTTCCCATTCCGCTATTTTATAGCACGTTTTCAAAATTGTCACGAATACATTTTATTAATCAGTAATCAGTGGCGGATATAGCCCTGGGCCGGGGACGGCTACGCCGCCCAATTTTTGAGTGATAAAAATAATTTAAGCTATTATTTATATATTTTTGAAAGTTTATAGTAAACTCATGATATACCTATCATAATCTGGATTCTGGCTTCCCGCCCCCAATTTTTACCTACTAGATCCGCCACTGTCAGTAATTAATAATTTCGTAAAGGTATGCACTTAAAACCAAGAATGACAGAATTCTCTTATTAAAAAACTACAGGTAAGCAGCGTCTGGGAGTAGATTATGTACGGGAAGTGGTGTTATATCAACTGCGTGCGATCACTGTTCAATCTGGAGGCGAATGAAAAGTGAAAACTAAGAAGGTGACGCTATGTAATGAATGTATCTCCACACCGACTAGCACGAGGGAGCCTGTGTATCTATAGATGCTGGAGGTCACCGCACTCTCTTCTCGTAAGGTACTCTTTGTTCAGTGAAGAGCACGTGGAATTTAACTGGGCCGTAAGCCTCGTGACTCCAATATATATATTTTTTCTTCATTGGAGCGGGAACTTGACCTCGGTGGATAACACAAAGGGAAGGGACACACGTGTCATCGTCCGACGCCCACTCTGAGCCTTGCTGCCGGGAATTTGGCGATGAACCGGCCTTGGTTCAGGGTGTGTGACCGTGAGACTCCTCATCCAGCCTTGAGCCCGCAAATTCTGCAAGACATTTGCAACATCGCGCCCCCGAAATCGACCGTACGGTGAAGGTCGGTCGATCCCCCATTACGTCACGGACATGTGGAAGGAAAGTTCACGTGACTTCAGACTTTAACCCCCCCCTTTGTTTTTCTTCCTCGTAATCAAAGTTCAGAGGAAATCCTTTAAAACAAAGGAAGAAACAGAATTGAGAATATTATGTGTTCTTCGGTTACGTACGTACTTCCACCTCACCCCATCTCATACAATCGTCAAGGGTCGTTTGTATTTAAAAGAAATGTACCATATGTCTCAATTGAAATCTTGAATTTAAACCATATTGTCTTGAAGATAGGATCCCTCTCATTAACCTTCTTCAACAATAAACAGCGGGGAGAGAGAGATGGGACAAAGGTGCTATCAGATCACCTCAAAATGTCGTTGGAAATATCTTATTAAAATATCCATTTTGGAAATCGAATTCAAGGGCAAGACTATTATTATTATTATTATTATTATTATTATTATTATTATTATTATTATTATTATTATTATTATTATTATTATTATTATTATTAATAATAATAATAATAATAATATTAATATTAATAGTAGTAGTAGTAGCAGGGGCGTCATTTAGAGGGGGCAGGGAGGGGCATTTGCCCACCCTGACTTTGACATGTATATAGATTTTATCAATAGAATAGTAGTAAATCAGTGAAAAACGCGAAATTTTACTTATATCAAGGGGTCTTGCCCCCCCCAAGCAAAATCTGAAATGACGCTCCTGAGTAGTAGTAGTAGTAGTAGTAGTAGTAGTAGTAGTAGTAGTTGTTGTTGTTGTTAGCATTTCTTTCAGCACTGATGCTATATGAGATGTGGACATAGAGCTTAAATTATGACCCGGACCATATGGGTTATAACCAGTATTGCAACCCAAGTCTCCCGCGCCAGAAACGCGTATGGCAACCATATAGCACGAAGGAGCCCCAAAACTACTCGTAATGCAGTCTTTATATAGATATTTTTAGTTTAATAATACTCGTACGATCGTTGTCTTCAGTAATAGACTATTGTAATTTGAATTCTAATCTTCTTCTAGGGGCAACCTTTATTACGTATTACCAAACTAGGGGTATCCATCCTCTCTCCCATGAGACAACAACGAACCTCCAAAATTCTTCTACTGACATGACCCCCACTTTTGAATTTCTTCAATTATAGTCCTGACTTCCAATACTCCAACCAGACTTTCTTTCAGAAAATTTTGTTCGGGGGGTAAAATTAAAATGTGTGATGCTACACATGGATCTCATTTACTAGGTCAAACCCTGCACCAATCGAATGCAGGCATATCATGTTGGCCATGGTAAAATATATACACTTCCGTTTATGAAAATTGCAACACAAAGAAGGAATGGCTTCAATGAATCGAAACCTTGCAAATGTCTAACACGTTTGCACACGTCCCCGGCAATGCCGGTGCCATCTCCGGCAATGTCGGTGCTGGCGCTGCTTTGCACACACACAGGGCCGTGCTGTGGGGGGAGCTGGGCGACGGCCCCGGGCGCCGAAGTGAGGGGCAAAAAAATCGGGAGAAAAAGATGCAAAAGAGAGGAAAAATTACTTGGAATATATGTATGGGGGCGCCGTATAATACTCTCGCCCCGGACGCTGATTTTCCACTGCGCGGCCCTGCACACACATCCCGGTAATACCGGTTCCGAGAAGTAGTTTGAGTTTGAACGTGAAGGAGAGAACATGAGTCCAGCAATAAACAAACGATATCTCACTCAGTCCACAATCGTTCTATGGAACAAATGCCAGACTAGACACAGAGTACATGAATGTTTTTTTTTATGATCTATAGGATAAAGCAGCATGCAACCACAAGACTGGAAATTTTCTTGTTCTGTTTGTGCGTTTTCAAAAATGAAATGAAATCTTTAAGTTTTACGTCCCACGGTTAGGCTAAAGGAGATGGTCATGGTGAGAAATGGATGAAATGGTGGAATGAAGGAAGTGGGAGGAAACGAGCGAACCCTGAGAAAACCCACGAGCACGGTGTTTGTCCACTAGAAAGTCCACGCGGCGCGAGCTGGGATCGAACCAGGGATCCCAAGCACCGGAGGTGAGCGCTCTGCCACTGAGCCACCGCGTCCTTTTGTGCTTTCTTTTAGTTCTTTCTGTAGTTGTGTTTTAGTTTTTAATTAGCGGATACTTTAATTTTATTTACAACCTTTGTTATGCTTGGGAATGCCTACTTCTTCGATTATGATGAAGATTTAAACTCTTGTTTTCTTATTTCAGGGTGCGAAATCCCGGGGGGGACGGGAGGGATTTTCCCCCCACCAAAAATTTTACACTTGCGTTTCCCCCTCACCAAAATCTGTAAGGGGGGACACCTTAATAGGAAAATATAAGTAGGTCTATAATGAAAATTTTCAGACAAACAATAATTTTAAATGCATGCTGTTTTAAAAAACGTAGTTTATTTGTAAAAGGGTCAGGTGTTTAACTTTTTCGGTTGTTCGGTTGTTGACGAGTTGAAGACCTTTATTCTCTAGCAGGGTTGAATTCAGGGGGTAGCCCGGGGGGAATCTCCCCCGAAGGAAATTCCCCCTTCCCCCCGGAGAAACTCAAACAATTCCAGTCACAAAATGTAGAAATTACTTCACCCAATTATTTGTTTTCTTTCCGTGCACGTGCACACGAAATCCGATCTCTCAATATACATATAAATGACGCAGACCCATTCTATTTAAATATTAAACATGTAACATCTAAGATAGAATACCAAATAGTCAATAAAACTTGTACTTCTTAACGCTATGGCCGAGTTTGGCAGAACATGAAATTGTTAACTGTTGAAGAAAGGTTTGTATTTTAGAAGATACTATACTCTCGCCCTATATTATACATTAGTAGGTAGCACTAGCACAGGTTGAGATAGGAAAGGAAAGATAGGGAAGATCTTTCGATCATTCCATATGATCTCTGATGTCAACAGACTTCAGTATTGAAAATGTACAGTTCTTGCATTATTTGAAATAGGGCGCCTAAATTCCATTTCTCTCATCGGACGTAACGGACGTAAATGTGCTTTACGATTGTTAAAGTAAACACACCTTTCTTTAATTAAAAATAATTCAGTTAAAGGGTGAGATTCAGAGGGCGTCGTTTAAAGGGATCAGGGAGGAACAGTTATCCCTCCTGGATTAGAGACTTATATAGAATTTATCAATATGATAGTAGTATATAAGTGAAAGATTGCTATTGAAGATGATGAAGATCCTGCTCAGTGACGTGCCATGGGGGAGGAGCAAGCAGGGCGACGGCCCCGGGCGCCGAAGTAAGGGGTGCAAAATTCGGGAGGGAAAAAGAAAAGAAAAAACAGAGGAATGAAACTCATGTGCATATATATAAAACGAAAGGAAAAAAGTAATGAAAAGTGCTCAAAATCTATGAAAAGCAGGGTTTACTTTTTAAGATTTCTCACCTTTCGCGGCTGGTCTGTCGACCTCACTCATATATACGGGGGTGCCGTCGTATACTCTCGCGCCAAGCGCTGATTTTCCACGACACGGCACTAATCCTACTGAATATTTCGTAAACTAAACTAATGATGTGTATGCAGTGAAGAAACCAAGGCTAATATGCTTGATTTAGAATCAGAAGTGTGAGAAAGAATGATAACTTTTTGTTAAGATATTCCTATGTATGTTTGTTTTAGGACAAAAAATATTTGAGTTAATTTAAATCTTTTTAAAAACTTCTACATTAGTAACAAACAGTAACTACTGAATATAGGAAATAATAACAAAAATAGCTACTGTAAATAGCAGCTAATGTTTAATGTAAAATATTTTTTCCAGTCTTTATTTAATGTTTTAGATGAAATCAAACTATTTATTGTCTTTTTTAATTATAATCTCACATTGAATATTTATCAGCAATTAGTCTCAATATTAGGTAAGATGTGTATGTGAATGGAAGTGTTAAATATGCTGCTTTCTTGCAAAAATACAGAAAAAAACAACCCTCCCCCCCGAGGAGTTGACATTTTCCCCCCCCCCCCGGGTGAAAATGTCTGAATTCAACACTGTTCTCTAGCGTACCAGTTGCATGCAAAATTGGTAAAATTTCTCAAACAAACAGATTGTTTTTCAATTTCAGTGGACGAACCTACAAACAGGTTTGCGGATAAGAACTTGCTGTTATATGAACATAAGTAGACCAAGAAAATAAACCTTGTTGCGTTTTTATAAATTAGTGCCTGTAGAAAATGCCGATGCAAAATCCTTTGAAGAGAAAATTATTCAAGCATTTTCCGGAGATGGCATATTTTAAATCTTAAAGAAAAACTTGTTGGATTTAGTTCGGACGGGGATGCAGTGTTTACTGGGAGAAACGAAGGTGTTGCTGCTCAAATTAGAAGAAATGTCAACCCGTGCCTAATTAACGTACACTGCATGGTACATCGAATTGATCTTGTTTCTGAAAGAGTTTTTGGTGTTGTGGATGCTGTTCACAACTTTGAATGTTTGTTAGGCGAACTTTACCAGGTGTTCAGTAAGTCATCTACAGCTGCCACACTTAAAAGTATCGCGACAGTCACAGATGCCGCAGGACAAAAATTTGAACGATTATAGTGGTTCGGGTTTCACCTTAAACTGTAAGTTCACATTTCATAGCCCCGCTGCTGAAAAAGGGTCATTAAACTTAAATCAGCAAATCAATCGTATTATAGTGTTTGTGCTTTTATTTTCTAAAGTTTAACGTCCTACGAATATTCAGTAAGGCTAAAGAAGACGGTCATGATGAGATAAATTATAATGGTTGATTAGGATAGTGGAAGGAAGCGAGAGGACCCCGAGAAAACCCACACACAATTGTTTGTATACCACAAGAAGAATTTGGCGCGAGCTAGGATCCAGCCGATGATCCCACGCACCTGAGGTGAGCGCTCTACCACTGAGGCAACACGGCTTTTTGTTGTCTATCAAGTATTTGTATAGAAATCATATCTGTTATTTATAATAATATATTCTAGCTAATAATACAATCTAGATACATAGTATTATTTAGACTTACAAAGGTAGCCGTATATCTGAACGACCAAACTGAAACACTATGTACGTAGCGAAGAAACGAGAATTTCATAAATAATAATAAAAACTATACTCTGAGTCAACAACTCATGAGGATCTATGGCTTGCCAGGTGGAGCGCTTCAAGTTAGTAGTTCTAATGCTTGGTTAGGACATCGGTTCTCAGGGACTATTATTTCTGACTTATATATCTCTACTGCTATTTTCGCGAATGTAATCTTCAATATAATGGTAAACACAAGGGTACTGAGCTCCCACTAGAGTCTAACCCTGGACCATACGCACCGAAGTGTATATTAAATGCAGTAAATAAGTTACCAATTTTGGTTAAATGAATAAATAACATTAAAGTACTTTTAAATAACAATGACGACTAGTTTGAACATTTATTATTATTATTATTATTATTATTATTATTATTATTATTAATAATAATAATAATAATAATAGTAATAATAATAATAATCCATTAATATTTCAATTTTTTGGAAGCTCCACGAAGCATTAGTGTGGATCGCTGAACTTCTTTCCCCCCCACCATTTTCAAATGATTTCGCACCCTGATGAAGGTTATTCATACCCTACATACTGGGTTACATAATTAACAGGATAAATACTGGGCAACTACCCTAGATTCATAATTTCTTCGTATCTCCATTTTTTCATTTCCGCCATGTTGATTTTTTATTATTATGACTTCATATATGCTGAGACATATTCTCTATCAAAACGAATCCAACGACCCATTTGTTTAAATCGTTTTAGTAAGTTTCGACTGTAGAAGATAAATTAATGTACATACATACATTTGTGAAACTCGGTTTTCGCATTACCGTAGTTGGGTAATTCAAACAAGATCTGAATTTCCCTTGCTGAGAATTTATGTAAATAGCAAGCCGCTATATTTGTGGTACCTCACAGCCATTTTGATTATTTCATTCTTCATTATATATTGAAGTGATGTGAAAAAAAGAAAATAACAGAAAAACTGAAGTAAACAAAAAATCCAAATACAGGAAAAGAAACAAGAATACACAACGCCTTGCCACTCACTCACTGTAGCTAGATTGAAGAAACCCATCAGCAAGCCGATTCCGGCGTTACCGGCTGTGTGTGCATCCACGCATAAGAAAGCATTGACGCCGACATAACCGAACCGAAGCCGACACCGACATTGTCGGCGGCTAGGACGGCTGCATTTGCCGGTCCCGGGAGTTACACGGGATTTTTTACCGAGTCGGAAAGCGTGTGCAAGCTACCATTTGATTACATTGCCGCCGATTTTATCGCCGGCATTGTCGGAACCGATCCGGCATTGCCGGGGACGTGTGCAAACGCTGCAAGGATGTTGCAGGAGGACGTGATTAAAATTTCAGACAGATGGCGTCTATGTATAGCCGATAGCACCCTCTAGCCTGTGAACGGAATTGTATCACGCAAAATCAGAGCATGTCGCAGGGAGGCAGTGGATAGCGGTCAATCAGAGTAGTAGCACATAGGCAAGTGCCAGTATGCCTCGTCGACGTCTAAGGGTACAATATACCGGTACTCAGTTAAGTGAGTTCGAACAGAGCAGAATGATCGGTCATCGGGAAGCGGATTTGTCGTACCGCGAAATTGCTGCTTGTACAGGACATGCTGCGACGACAGTGATTGATCCATGTGTGGAAGCAGCCGCGTGTGTAAAGTGCCGCCAACTATCATCGCTCCTAGGTCGCCTTTTGGCAGATAGCCGCCTAAGTGAAGGAAAAATGACTGCTGGCATCCGTCCGCTTTCGGTTCCAAGCGGAAAGCCACGGAAACGGAAGCGAAGCGGCTGTCGTTGTTGTCAAAGTTAGATAGCCGTTGTCGTTTTTCTGTCAGGCGGTGTTATAGAGACTTTTCGACGAATAACCGCTGAATGATGGTGAAATGGTAACGTCCACTGAAAACTGTTTTGCCACCTGTTGTTCTCATATGTTTTTCTATATGATAGGACATAAGAACAACAGGTCGCAGCACTGCTACTCATGTAACTTTCTGTTGTCAAACGGTTCATAGGCTTACAGAACTATTTTCGTGAACGATTACAGCAGAACATGTTACATTATTCATTACTTGGCAAAAAATATCAAATATACTGCGTAAAATTTTGCTTGTTGCAAACAATGAAATCTAATTGAAAATTCTCACTGACAATTACTAGTTACTTCTGATATGTTCGGAAGGCCATGTCTTTTATGTTAAATTAACATACAAGTAAACTAAAACGGTAGTTATTTTGTATTTTAATCATGCATTGGTATAGAACTTTCAGGGTATAAATACCAATGCAATACGTTGTGGCAAACTTGAGAGTAGAGGAAGACGGCAGAGAAGAGACTATGCGGTAGGTTGATGGCGGTACTGGTGTTACAAGTAGGGATGGCCAGAACCAGTTCCTGGTGGAACCGGTTTTCGGTTCTAAACGGATCCGGTTCCGAAGCCTGTTTTCGGATCCAGGTCTGGAACCGGTTCCGGAACCGGGTTTTCGGATCGAGGTCTGGAACCGGATCTGAAAACAGGATCTCCAAGAACCGGTTCGTCGCGGAACCGGTTCTGCCAAAACTGGAACTTTGTGGCCTACGCTAAACCCGAGCTGCTGGCAGGCTGTGAACAGTGTGCTAGATGAAATGGTAGAACGACGGGCAGGCGCTCAGGTGGCGGTCGCTTGTCTCATTTGGCTAAAGAAACTGGGTAACTGGCAAACTCATAGGCTAAACAGGCTAACTGGCGCTCATTTGGCTAAACACCCCACTGGTAGACCAAAATTTTCTTCTAGGGGGCACATGCGGGTCTGGGCGGGGGAACACAAGAGCTTGGTCCTCTTTGCAGTGTTTTGAAGGTGAACTTTCTGCCTCCTTTACGGGTCTTTGGGGGCTTTCGGATCCATCCTAAGATCCGGTTCTGGAACCGGGTTTTCAGATACAAATGTAGAACCGGTTCTTAAGATCCAGTTCTGGAACTGGGTTTTAGGATTAAGGTCTGGAATCAGTTTCGGAACTGGTTCTGAAAACCGGATCTCCAAGAACCGGTTCCACCGGAACTTTGTGGCCATCCCTAGTTTCAAGCAGGCACTAGCGTTTCAGACGAGTAGAAACGGCAGATGCCGCCTTATTACCGCCATGGCGGTAAAATTTTGGCATCCATGTAATTTCGTAACGGCACTGCCGCGTCATGCCGCCATCGGCCCGCCAAATTTTCGACGGCAGGTTGCCGCGGTTTGCGGTCGGTCCGACTATCTCTTGCACATGGGGAGTGAACAGAAGAGGGTCGTACAAAGCGACGAGCAGGGACTGGACCACGCAATGTGACCACAGCACAGGATGACAGACATCTTGTCCGGATGGCCAATGGACCGGGCAGCGCTATCCACAGTATTGGCTCGACGCTGGAGCACTGTCACGGGCGTCGACTGTTCGACGTCGTTTGCTGAAGGCTAAACAGGTAGCTCGCATACCGTTGCGACGGCTCCCCTTCAGACGCATCAGACTGATATGGGCACGGGAACACCGTCACGGGCATGCTGAATGACAAAATGTGGTGATATCGGACGAGTACCGTTTCAACCTGTCTTACAGTGATGACCGCATACGCGTACGACGCTACCATGGTGAGCATAATCTGCCAGCTTGCATTGTTGAGCGGCATAGCGGACAAACGCCAAGTGTGACGGCGTCGGGCGCCATTGGTTACAACATGCGATCGCAACTCGTGTATATCCAGGTAACGGTAACCTGAACAGCAACTGGTATATTAGTGCGGTTTTATAGTCCGGGTTGATGCCCTACCTACAGGCAACTCCAGACGTCATATTTCAACAGAATAATGCCAAAAAACATGTAGTGAGGAATATGCAACCTTTCTTCGCAGAGCGTAAGGTATCATTACTTCCCTTGCCTGCCCGGTCGCCTGACATGTCGCCCATCAAGCATGTCTTGGATATGGTTGGGCGCAAACTTCTTCCTTACGGTCCACCACCGGAAAATGTGGTTTCCTTGTGGACTCGCGTAGAGATTGCGAGGCAGAATATCCCCCAGGAAGATAATGAATCAGCACCTTCTTGATTCCATGTCAGGACGTATAGAGCTGCTGCTGTGAGCACACGGTGAATTTACTTAATACTGATTGTTTAAGGTCACTACAAATCTGTAATTCTAATCATTTTTGTCTTGTCATGTACCTAATCTCTAGAATAAAATTTCATTGTTCTACGATGGAAGATCAATAAGTCTTCGGCCTAGAATAGAAAGAAAAGAGATACGATTTTCATTGTTTTTTGTTTCTCAACGTAGTCTCCCTGGACCTCAATACGCTTGACCAATCTATGTTTCAACATTTGCATACCCTTTAAAAAAAAAAAAAAAAAAAAAAAACTTTGGCCGAGAATGTCAAAATACTCCCCTACCGCGCTCATGACATCGTTATCACTGTCAAATCTCTTTCACCGCAGTTGCTTCTTCAAATACGGAAATAGGTAGAAATCACTTGGGGCCAAGCCTGAATAGGGTTCGTGCTCGATCAATTCGAAGTCAGCATCATGAGTGGCTGCCATTGCAACTGTTGACTTGTGGATCGCAATATTGTCCTGATGGAAGAGCACCTTGTCTGACAACTTTCTTCTTTTTTCTGCTTGATGGTTTCGTGCAAGCTTCGGATTAAGTTGGCGTAATAATCACCTGGGATGGTCTGCCCACGTGGCAAGTACTCAATGAATAAAGTTCTTTAGCAATCCAGAAGACTGATGAAATCATCTTCCCGGCGCTGGGGACGACGCGGAATTTACGGGTGCATGAAGAACCATGGGATTTCAACTTCATAAATCGCCGTTTCGTCTCTGGATCGAAATGATCGACCAAGTCTCATCCATGGTTACAAATTGCTTATAAAACTTACCTGGATTACGCTTTATCCTGGCCAAAAGTTCTTGGAAACAACTTTTGCCTCTTCTGATCTATGGACCACATTCTTGGCACCCAATCAAAAGATAATTTTTTTATGTGTAGAACATCGACCAATATTGACTACATTCTACCATTTGATACGTTAGTCTCCTTTACTATTTTGCGTATAGTCACTCTTCGATCAACCATAACGATATCATAGATCTTGTTTACGTTTTCTACATTCGTCACTGTGCATGGGCGACCGGCACGTGGTGCGTGCATACATGATTATTTGCCAAGCTTGAATTCATAACACCATCTCTTTACAGTTGAATATGATGGGGAAGAATCATGGAACGTATTCGCCAATTCTTAATGGATTTGCTTTGCGTTTCGTTGTTTTCTTTTCTTTTTCTTTTCTTTTCTTTTTTTTTTTTTCAATAGGAATTTTATCACCTCACGGTACTCAGAAGGCTCCATTTTCAGGAAATGTCACAAAACGGTTCATTCACATACCTGTAATTAGAAAAGAAAATGAGTTAGATACTTGAGATTGTACCTGAAAGCCTACTAAAGACTACTAAAGACTACAACACAACATATTACATTTCCGAGGCTGGATCTTATTTCTAAGGGCGCCAGGTCCAAGACTTATTGATCCACCCTCGTAGCATATGTCATTTTGAGTGTTGCCATTTTCATAAACAAGCAGTGTAATAGCTCACATTAGCTGGTTTTAGTTTACTATCTCTTTACAGTACTGAGGTTATATGAGACGTGAATTTAGCTTAAGGTGAAATCCAAACCACTACAATACGTTCAAATTTCAAGTCTATGCCACCGGGAATCAAACCCATGACCCTGTGCACGAAAGCTGCGCACGCTAACCACTAGACGAGCAGGGAAGCTCAAGTTTAGTTGGTAGGTTACAAATTTAATCGAAAATATATTGTAAATTCAGCACTATACCAATAACATAAGTGTATTCCCTAATACCATGGTTTTCTCTCATTTTGTAGTTCTCTTACATTCAATGATTACACTAGAATTTTATATTTGTACTTATTAGGATATAAAAGAGCACCGAAAAATCCCATATAGTCGAAAAATCATCAGCCGTGTTTTTATTGTGTTGAGATCAATTCTTTCTGTACAAACGAAGTTTTGATAATCACCCAGTTGTGAAATAATATTGAGAAGCTAGTCGAATTAAGAGATGTCGAACTCCGATCTCAAAATCCAGAAACAATAGCAATGGCAATGGTGTGTTAACCACACACCAACTACCTAAAAATGTAGGAATCCGATTTTTTAGTTTTTCTTACAGTGTTCATTTAAAATATATATATATATATATATATATATATATATATATATATATTAATTGATTTGTTGAAAATTTGTTGCATATTTATCCAATCTTTCCAAGTTTTCGTTTACGTCACTTAGCCGTGTTATGATTTGACTAGTTTATATTTGGGCGTAGTGCTACTAATGATCCAATTTTATTTGCCATTGAAATGCATATGTTTAGAAAATGTTTTCTAAATTTTACAAATTTATATCATTTTAGTATTATAGCATTCTAAATATTCGATTGCTTAAATTGGGATAAATAATTTAAAAATTATTCAATCAGTGAATCCGATGATTATTGAAAATAGATGGATTATATTCATTGTCTTGTATATATTTATATTTCCATGTGGTTTAATGTAAACGTTGCCATGGAAATAAGCGTGAGAACCCCTGATTTGAAGAACGTCTAGGGTTGAAATTAAGTATTATAGGGAGCTAGCTTGTTTACCAGCGGGGGCTGAGGTAAAGGGGGAAGAAAATCAACAATCTTTCTGCCTGACTCTTGCAATACTCCCTTACCCTCCTTCTATATGTCAGCGTTGCCAGGGTTAAAAATTTGTCACATGAATGTCATTCTGAAGAGTTAGTGTGAGTTGGTTATTTGTTCTGTACTGTTGTGGTGGCGGTTTTGTTGCTTATTATCCATTTGACAATGGCTTCACAGCGTAAGAGAGGGCAAACTATACACAACGAAGCTAGAGAAGTAATAATGAAGGTCATAGTACAGTGCGACGAAGCAGCGAGGGAGAAAAAAACCTGAAGCATTTGTTATCACAGCCTAATTTGCGTGTGTCCACGTATACAGCGATCTTCGATAGGGATTGCATAATTGCATAAACTCTTTTAATTAAGTGAGTATTAGCTGAATTTTTTGACAACATTCTGGCAACCCTGCCCAGGAGCGTCGAGTGGCCGTTTCTTGACGACGGGGTGGGGAACCTGCCAATCAACTCTGAATTCCTAAGCCTCGCATTAAAGCTAGCTCCCTATAATAGTTGAAGTTGATATCAAATGGAAGCCGGTAGTGCTTAATTTTTGTTCTTCCGGAAGATATTTAGATATTTTGCTAATTTCATCAGATATAAAGTATGTTTGACAACTCAAGCGCAGTTAGTAAAGCTCAAAAAGAAGTATTGAAATAAATTTGCTGAAGAAAATTTATTAAATAAAACAATTTGGGAAAATATCTCAAGTGGAAAAAGTACGGTACCTCTTATTTCATAAGTGATTTAACTTGTTTAATCTACTTGTTGATTAGTAAATATTGAGCATTGACGTAAGTTGAACCCTTATTTTGGCGTAGATGATTCTTCGAAATTAAGTTTGGACTAACTTAATGCTTCGGCAATTTAACATTACAGTTCAAATTATTTTTACTGGCAGAGGAAGTTGAAAGTTTGAAAGCATGGTAAAGGCAACTAACATAATTGGTGCCTAGTTTAGTTTTAGGTCCTCTTCCCAGAGGTGTAGCTAATAATAATAATAATAATAATAATAATAATAATAATAATAATAATAATAATAATAATAATAATAATAATATGACTCAAAGGAAGAAATCATTCAGGACAAATTCAAGAGCGAAATGGGCTAAGTAGTCGACAAACCGAAGCCAGGATTTGGAAGCACTAATGGTGAGAACACTTTCTGATTTTTCTTTGCAATTTAAGAAATGGTAAGTTAACCGCAGTAGATTTAAAATCCTACTGCAAGCAGAAGCGCATTGAGTACAAATACAGGAGAACGTGCCTAAGGACGCCCAAGAAAAAATATATTTAACAAAATAAAATCAGTTATCGAGAATATCGGTTTTTGTTTACAAGAATAACTTCATAGGCTTATTTTATAACTTTAGATTAAAGCAGTAACCTAATATTGCACTTGCACTTTATTCTTTAGGAAGGATGTTGCAGTTTTGATGACAATAAGCACTCCAATTTCATTTGCGGAAGCCCGAAGCACCACCTGTATATGCACATCATATTCGTTTTCTCTCTATTCTTTAGCACAGGCGTTCTCAAACACATTTGACGTGGAGTCTCTGTCAATGATAATAATGCTCAAGGAGCCACATCATGTTATCTTTGTGCTATAATAACACATACTAATATTACTATCAGTACATTGCTTGTAAAATAATTTATTTGCAACCTGAACAACTTTACTAAGAACGTACCTATTTTCCAAACACCAATTTTGAAATTATCCTTTAAATGAGACGAATGATGCTGTTTTTACCTTGCAGAATTCTTCTATTTTTTTGACTTGATCGAAGATAGTAGATCGAAAGTAGTCACATGTTACATTCAGCATTTAGTCGACTGCAGTACTTTGTTTTCGTCGCTGCATGCAAGGAAAATTTCTGCTCACACATGTAAGAGCTGACAAATGAAAGAAGTTGGATAACCTTCGTAGATAATTCAGGATAATATATCTTAATACTCTTAATACTACACCAGAACTCCGCTAAAGGAAATTTCTGAAAAGTACTTTGTAGTGTAGTCAGACATGATATCAGTAAGGTTCTCATACTAGTGCGTTGTCAAGTTAGGAAGTTTTTCTGAAACTACAAAAGGGTTTTCTCCCAGCATGTTTGCGTCTAGTTCCTTCAGAAAGTACGTTGCGACAGACTCACTTGAAACATCAAGATGTTGGATTATCCTCATCTGGGACCTGATTAGGACCCAATTCTTCACAGAATTCTTGAAGTAGCGAAAACATTCCACTGAACGCTTGAGAACACAGCTGCTCCAAAACTGAATTTTCTCTTGAATGTTACTATTTTATCATGAGCTGAGAATATCGTGATGATTTGCCATTATAATCCCTGAATAGTGCAATTTTTTTTGGCAAAAATATATGCCAGGTAGGCAAGCCTGAAGACCCAACACTCATCATGCATACGATCTTGCAAGCCAAATGGGTGGTCTGCAGAAAAAGCACTCACTTTAGCCCTCAATTCAAACAGTCGAACTAATGTCTTCCAACGAAATAGCCACTTGAGCTCAGTGTGAAAGAAGCAAAGTTTGGTGGATTTTCCTCACATCTTCACAGAGAATCTTAAAAAGTTGAGAGTTTAATGGCCTTGATTTGACGAAATTTATTATCTCCACGGAATCATCGAGAACTTTCTTCAGATGAAGTGGCGTTTTCTTTACAGCAAGCGCATGACGATAAAGAATGCAGTGACTCTGTTCGTGGAAGTTTTAGAAACTCTTTTTATTCGCGATACAGCACCAATAATTTTCGCTGTCACTGCTCTCGCCTCATGGGTACATGTATTTAGAACGTTGAATATGTCCTCTCCCGTTGCGTCACTTGTTAGTGGCTCACACAGAAGATGGTCTTCTTCAAGATGAATTTAATGCTGGAATCTGACGAAGACAAGCAATACTACAAGTCCTTCTACATATGTAAACTCATCCATTTGTAAAGCAAGCTCAGAGCGCTGCAGTTGCGAAATCAGTTCACTTTTCAGATTTTCTGCGAACTCTTTCATTCGACGAGATATAGTGCCATTTCAAAATGATATAACAGCAATGACTTTACATTCTCTATCATTTAGCATGTACTTAGTCATATTCATAGCATAAGGTTTGATGTGCTACTCTCCAATAGCACGCACCTCTCCCGCCCGCGCAACTCTAACTGACTAAATAAGATGCATTTTCAATCTCAGTCTGACACACGCAATATTACGGTAATTCTTGTTCCTGTAACAATTAATCGCGCATCTGTTGAAAATATTCAATTGGCTTATCTTGAGCTTGATGACACGATTAAAAATGGCGACGTAATTTAGGAGGAAACATGGCGACGTAATTTTGGGGAACACTTTTCTACATGTAATACACTGTGGAAAAAAACATCAGTGATGTCAGTGAATGCAAGAGATAAATAACTTTCATGATATTTACACTTCCTTGTTGTTCCATGAGGTTCATTTCGAGTTAATATAGATTATTCTTCTTCATTTGTATTACCTTCTCCGGAACTATTTTCAATTAGCGACAGATCTTTTGCTGAATTCACATCCGGGTGAAAAAGGTACAACCTACACGTCAGACTTTAGACGATGATGCACTATCTTCTGAAATCGACTTTGTGTTATTCTTTAATGTCCTGAATTTCAAGCATTGATTCATCTTTCCCACTCTCACAGTATAGTTGCGGTCATGTATCTCAATAATATGTATACTATCTTAATCAAAATTTTAAAATATACATTAGGTATGCCATCATAAATTATCTTGTAAAAAACCAAAAATACTAGATAGAAAGTATTTAAATTCCTACATACTCTGTTCGTACTTATAAAGAAAATACATTTTCAGCGGAAGAAGCAAAAGATATGTGTAGTTTACTGGAGAACACCTGAATTATTATTGGAAAAGTGTTATCGGGTTATTAGGAAAATCTACGCGGCCTATACACTTTTACAAAGCCTATTCTTTTCTTCGCTACAAAGATGACGATGGAGGTAAAGATGGAAGGTAAAATCCATGGGAGAAAAATACTTTATTTATTTATTTATTTATTTTAATTGGTGGAATCTACGCTTTGACTAAAGAATTACAGATTTGTGAATGTAGAAAAACTGTCAGCAAACCTTTTGAAATACAGTATTACGTGATGCGAAAAAAAATAGCATTTTGCTCACAACTGGTATTTATCAGAAAGCAACAAATTCTAAATACACGGAGATTCAGTGTTGAAGGATTTCAAGTGTATACAGCACCATAAACATCTTCCAAACAAGAGCAATCTGAGAAAGTTCCCTTGAACTTGAAGACAACTTGAAGGGAAAATAGTATTCCCTTGAAATGAATATTCTTTTCCCGTATAGAGTCATTCTATTTCAAGTCAACCAATGATGAAAATTCATGATCTCAGATTTTGAAAATTTTTTGTACATTGAAAGACATGTTTGAGAATAGTTATTTCCAAAATAAAACTTCTAATATGTGCAAGTTTACAAAAGACAACTGCGAACCAAATGTTAAATGCACAGCAGTTTTAGAAATGGGCTATGGACAATATCATATCCATTAGATATTTTTTGTATCAACTGAAGATGTTTAACACCATCACGCGACTTTAAAAAATAGGTTTACCTGTGAAAACAATACCTGGAACAAGAAATAATCATGCTTTCATTCCTGACAGTGAAATAAGTTTAAAAATTGGAGCAATTTTCTCTACACCAATGGAACACCTACATAGAGTTTAGGTAGATAAGCAATACAAACAGAAGACATCAGAAGCCTTAAATCCAGGAAAATTTGTAGCGTGTGTGGCTGCAGATGGTGGATTGGGATGATACTGGAATATTCTGAGGCAGGGCCGGACTGACTATTAGTTGGCCCCGGCGGCTGACATATTGTGTTAGCCCCGACCCCCAGGGCCGGATTAAAGGAGGGGATTAGGGGGGATGTAGCCCCGGACCTCCAGGTGGACGGAGGCCTCCACTCTGATCAAAATTTCAACTGGCTATCTAAAAAAGAATCATGAAGATACAATCATCAGCATAAAATAAAATATGACCAAAAATATGAAACATATTCTCTTAAATTTCCTACTGTACTTGGACAGAAATGTATTAGGTGAAGTCAGCACGAGCCACTTATATTTTCTAGCTCCGGGCCTCCAGATAGGTTAATCCGGCCCTGCCAACCCCCCAAACCTCCATTACCACAACTGCCTACTGTTTTCCCACGATAAAAGCACACTATTGGCTTAGATAAAGCACACTATTGTTTAATAGCCACTCCGTACACTATACCATAAAGATCATAATATAAAATCAAGGTATATGTGATACAAGAATATTTATGAGAATAGCAGACAGAAAATCTTTAAGTTTTACGTCCCACGGTTATGCCGACTACGCTAAAGGAGGTGGTGATGATGAGAAATGAAGGCAATGGTGGAATGAATAAAGTAGAAGGAAATGGAAGAACCCCGAAAAAACTCACGCACACGGTGTTTGTCCACCACAAAGTCTACTTGGCGCGAGCTGAGATCGAACCAGGGACGCATAATAGGTGAACGCTCTACCATTGAGACATCGCGGCCCCTAACACAGACAGAATTAGACAATCTTTAGCATTCTAGACAACTTGGTGGAACTAGCCGCAATATCATCTATTACCTTGTCAGAATCGAAATGAAAATCTTTTTCTACGTAAAACAGAACAAAATGGAAAACATTTTTTATATAAATAAAAATATCTAATCAGCTAAATTATATATGAATTTGTATTATGTTATGTAATCGTGTACAAAACTGTCCAGTTGATCAAGTCAAACAACCTCTTATATAAGTAAATTAGTAATTATTAGCATTTTTTTTTTCATCTCGCCTTGGGATGGCTGAAATTTGTAATTTGTTGATAAAGGACTACGGACAAATCAATTTAAAGGCAGCACTGGCGGTTTCAGTATTCGTGAACAAAGGGTACGATAAGCTTCAGAACAGCGCCCCCTGCATGCAACCCGAAATATTTTTATGTGGGTATATACTCTGCGGAACAAGCAGAACAAAATTTTCTCGTAAGGACATGAATATTACGAACTATATCAAGTACCCAGATTGGGTGTATTTAAGCAAATCGTGTGCACATATAGACATACAGGGTGGTCGTAATGGGATTATCCACTACGGTTACGACCAACGGCGCCGACTTTCCAAAATTTATGTGGGTACATATCAATGGTGGGACGTAGCCCCTATTATATGTTTTCAGGGGAGTCTCGATATTTTTGATTGATTTTCTTTTAGTTAAAATCTGTTTTTGAACACTGTCATAAGGTCTGTGCTGGATTCCATTCGAAATATAGTTCCATTTTTTATTGTTGAGACTGCCTTTGACTAGGCTAGAGACAGGCAATGAAGTTGGGTATTGTTTGTTTGCCTTTGCACAAAAGCACGTGAAACAATTATGTTTTAGAGGTTAGAAATTTTAACTTCCATCTCAAGTTTTAATTTCTTATTATTTTTTTGATAATGATACCTGACAAATATTTATTTTATTTTGTTTCTATCAAATTAAAAAGCTTGTGGGTGTGGAACACCCACAAGATTATTTCTTTGGGTGCTGGAGCCCCGGATCACCCACGTAGTCGGCGCGCATGGATACGGTGGCTCAGTGACAAAACATTCATCTGATGCAAGGATTTCCTGCTTTGATCCCATTTTATCTAAGTTTGTGGTGGACAATATTGTGTCTGTGAGTTTTCTCGAGGTACTAGCGTTTCCTCCCACACTCTAATTCCACTAAATCTTTCACAATTAGTAACTTTGATTAATAACTTATCTCCTTTGGATTAAAAACGTAAGACGTGAAACTTTATTTTATTTCACTTTACTTTCACAGATATAATCTTTCCTTATTTTTCCGAACCAATTCAGCTAGTTTTCCATCGTCTTCTAAACCCATAATTCAAAAGTTTCTGCCTGTTCTTCCTTAATTTTGCTTAAAGTCTATTAACCCTCTTGGAACCACCATTATTTTATTTTTTAATAAAATTAAATATATTTATTAAAAATTATGTAGCTAGGACACGAACTATCCCAGAACAACAATTAATACGTTATTTTCAATGTTATAATCATACTTTTATATGGTACAGAGACTATTCCTCTATCAATGGCATATAAAGGCAATGTTCAAGAAAACGCCCTTTGGAGAAGAACGAGACAAATAAGCTTCAAAATTACGAAAATATTGAAAGTTAGGGATTGTTTACAATATTAGTCCTTCCTGTGCGATGCAATACGTCACTACGGTAATGAATCAACATATTCATAAATATAATGTGTAACTACAAACTTAACTGCTGAAATGAACTTCAACGACTTTGCTCTCAATAAAGCGGAAGTAAAACTAAAAAAGGCACTCCCTGCCTCCTTTACTGATAAATCAAGGAATTCACGCGGGTGCTAATTCCATTTTTTTTTTCAAGTGACACAGAAAAAAAGTACGCAGCTTGTTACTTGTATATGGTATCTTGAAAACAATTTTAAAAAATCATACATTATAAAATGTTAAATGTTTAAAAGTATTTTGAATACAAGATTATATTTTAACCGTACAATTAAAAACCGAAGCTTAATTTTTTATTTCGTATACTGCATTTGCCGTACATACAACATTTTAAAATCAAAAACACTTTTATTTATATTACATGAGTGACTGTTCCATTTCACACAGAATGTGCTAAAGGTTCTTAAAGGGTACAACGAATTTCAAAAATTAGGAACGTAATATTACTTTTACGAAAAAACAAATGACAAACCTTCTAATTAAGTATTTTCGCGTTAGTTGGATTAATACGTACGCATTCGTTCTTTTCGAAACCATAATTATTCTCCGGACATTAATAATCTCCAGTAGGTTTATACAGCGTTTGGCATAGGGATCTACAAATAGAAAATTACATAAGTGATGAAATGGATTTAACAAATTCCGGGGTAAGAAGGGATAAATAAATTCTTTCCCTCAAGGAATCATGAACATTTTTATTTTTTATTTTATTTTATTTTATTTTATTGAGCTTTGCGAGTTCATGTTGAATAACAATATAGTTTGAAATAAAGATAACCTTGAATCTGTTGCTGTATAATCAAATGTGTCAATATACGAAATATATGAAAATAATAATAATAATAATAATAATAATAATAATAATAATAATAATAATAATAATAATAATAATAATAATAATAAATGTAGTATTGATCACACTGAGCCTCCACATAGAAAATATCTGAAGGCTCTAAAGATCTTGTCACATAAATTCTGCAGACTAAGGTTTACTTTCTTCCTGGATTAGCTTTTGAAGGGAGAATTTGTTTTACATTTTAATCACAGAAAAATTAGCACGTGTAGTGAACCCTGATTTAATTATTTCGGAGGCTTACAGATTTCTGAAGTTTTGATTAAATTGACGCTATAGGCAACAAATTCCTGTGAACTACATGGCGCACCTATGATATGTGGCCAGCAGATTGGCTCTCAAGACTACCATTTCGCTACCTTTTAAGTCACGTAGCTTATCAATTGTCTTATGATGCTACGACAACATAAAAGCATGAAACATACTCGGGGTCTGCATCGGCGCGCATCTAGATTTTTTGTTGGGGGTCCAAAGTCAAATTGGAGCAGGTTCGGACGAGGTGGAACTCCGTGTTTGCGACACTGGGAAGGATACTAATCATCGGCTAGAAGGAAACATTTTTAATTTTTGATGGGGGCGCGGTGGATCAGTGCTAGAACACTCCCGTCTGGTGCTAGGAATTCTTGGATCGATCCCAGGCTATGTGAGTTCGTGGATAACAACATCGTATCCGTGGGTTTTCTCGAGGTTCCCCCACATTCTCATTCCACCAATTATTTCATTATCATTTACCTTCATTAAACAATCTGCTCTTTTAAGCTAAAGGCATAACCGTGGGACGTAAAACTAGACATATCATTTTATTTCAGTTTTGAAATCTTGGCACAGTTAAGTGTAGTGTTCATTCTGTCGTATTTTGTTACATCGAAAGAGAAAATTACAATCCGTCATACATATTTAAACTGTGGAAATATTAGGAAAAAAAAAGTACTACACCTATAGTAAAACAAAGGAAAGTTGTTCATATGTTCAGCCACAACGGTGACTTGAAACGAAACAAAACGAGAATGGGGTGAGCAGTAGTATATGGATCAATATCCTTTGAAGGTCGCTGTTTGTTGTTGGTTGAAAGAAATTTGAAACTTTTGAAAGCAGCAGACAACCTTCCCTAGCAAGGTTATATCGACCCCTCCATTCTCCAATCCCCAAGCATTGCGTAGGGCGAGTTCATTTAGCGCTTAGCAGGGAAGGGTGGGCGTCCGCGCCGTTTCTCTCCTTGGAGAGATGCTTTCGTACCTTGACACTTTATCCAGGGCCAAATCGGCCTCCAACTCACTGCCAAAGGACCTTGGCCTTCTTCAGCTGCACAAAATATCGAAAGAGACCTTCGGCCCTACCACCGGAAGAGAAGGTCACCAGCGGAAGTGGAGCACTTTAACAATTGGCTTTGTTGCCGCCACCACGTGCTCATTCTATGCGTTGCCTACTTCACGCACTTTCCAATCAGAGGGTCTTTATCAAGGATAAGTGTGCGAAACGTGTTGCTTCCTTCCCCTGGATTGCTCAGTACCATATTAACTTCATTTAGAGTATGGAAAATCAATAACTTCCCCGGAATCGCTCTTCTCATATCCACTCCCTCTCCTGACTCTCTCCCTATGTAGACTATATATGTATATGTGCTTCATGCACGAATGTGTGTGTGTGTGCAACGTGGAGAGATACTTCTCTTGGATACATTCCAACCAGCGGGAATTCATTCATGTTGCTATAGAGGAATGCGTGTATAAGTAGAGGATGTTCAGCCATTAAAAAAAAAAAAAAAAAAAAAAAAAGGAAATAGACTCCTGTAATTAACAGTATTTTATTAGTACATATAATAGTTGAAACGAATCATTAGTCACTTTAAGAGTAAAAAACAAATTGTAATTTAAAGTTAATAAATTTTAGCGGGAAACAATCTTCCTTGAACATAAAAATAAGAAAGTACTAAATTTTCTTAATTTGCAGGCACATAGGCTCACATACACACTATTGCACAACCCAGGGCCAGTTTAACACACATTTTGACCCTAGTGTACGTTTCCGGAAACGCCTCTCCTCCATACAAATCAATAACATTATATAATTTCAAATATATTTCTGCTTACCTAATTTGAAGAGTAAGCATTATTCTATTTTCTGCTCATTCTATTTTATAAAATGAAGAACATTTTATATTTTGATGGAACTTGTAGACTTTTTTGCATATCCAAATCCATCCAGCACCCAGTCGCGCTTGTTCAATACCCAGGACCATTCGAGAAAAGGAAAGCATATTATAATCAGTAATGCAGAAACGCCCTCATGCGAAATACAATAAATTAATTTAATCTCTAATATATAAGGAGGGAGGGACGGGGAGTCAAATATACCACCTCTAGGCTGCATGATGCACTAGGCTCGATCCTACTCTGCTTAGGCTTTAATCCGGACTTCACACAGCCATTCAAAAGACAAATACAAAACTAAGATAAATCCTTTTGAATAAAGAATTTACGCTACTTTCTTGGTGCATCCGTAAAATGAAAAATTGTCACAAACAAGAGGAAAGGGGGAGAAGCGGGGAGGGTGTAATGAAAAGAAGTGAAATCTTTAATCTAACGCCCCGCGATTATGCTCTTTACACTAAAATAGACATTTTTTCCTAGAATCGAACCAGAGGGATCTCTCTATCAGTGGTAGGAGCTATAATATTAAGGCTTCGTGCTTCCCACGGCACGAAGAGAAAATGAGTATAAAAATTTCTGATTCCGGCATTCTTTCTATGTGTTTTTTATTATTATTATTATTGACGGGAGCTCATGTGGTTCGGATTCCACGTTAATCAGTAGTTCCACGTCTCATATAGCCTCGCTGCTGAACGGGACGTTAAAATGAAGTCAACTCTATGTTTTCTTGATCACAAATAAATCTTTCTTGAAACAAAAAATCTAGGCAGTTATCCCAATGAAGACCTATTTTCGAAGAGAATAGAATGAATACATACTATTCGGCATCTTAAGCAACAATATAGGCAAGAGCGAAATAGGCAAAATAAATTTTGCAGAATGTAAAGAAAGACCCTTCCCTAATAAGCTTGAGGACATTCAATTCTACTACATTTTAAACATTTTGCCTTACATCCTGTCTTTATTGATTGGTGAGTTGGACATCGAAAACCACCCAATTTCTCTATCAAACTCCCTGATGGTTACGACTCTGGAAGAGTTATGGCCAGCCAGATGGCTTATTTCTGGGTAATGTGTAGTCAGCACATCCACTCAGTGACTACTGACCTTATTACGTTTCATGGTCTATTATGATTATACTTGCGAGGGCACCCTAGTTCGATCCCAGACGATCCAACTTCGTGATCATTTCCTACCACATTCTTATTCCACCAATTCCTTCGTAATCACTCACTGTCATTAATAACTCTTCTCCTTTAGCCTAAAGGATATAACCCTAGGACGCTAGATATTAAATTTCATTTTTACTATGGTTTATACATTTCTTTATAGTTCCTTTAGGGAGAGAAAATACACTGACCAGCTAAATCGTTATGACCACCCGCTACTTTTTAAATGAAGTCGTTGAACTGATACAAGAGGCACGGGGTACAGCAGAACCGCTCGCCAAACGCTGATAAGGATCTCGCTTGGTTAGTCAGCGTGATGTTTGTATGTAGAATGGCATGACCGATGACAGAGTTTGATTGCGGCCAGATTGTGATGGCCAGGCGTTTGGTAAACAGGCGACATATTGCGTATCCACGAGCTGCTGCAGTTAGTGTCTTCTAAGGTGGGAAAAGAACGGAGGAGCCAACACCAAGAAACAAGATATAGGGGAGCCACACCTATTAAAGATGTTGACGAGGTGGGTACAATAAGATAGAGCGCAAACTGTGTCACAATTAACAGTGAACAAAGCACAATTTTTCTCAGCACACAGTTCACTGTACACTGTTATACATGGGCCACCGCAGTCGACACTGCACTCGTATCAATGTTAACTGCACGGGATAATCGATAACAACTGGAATGTGCACATGTGTAACGTCATTAGACCGCAGAGCATTGACATAACGTTGAACTCACTCGATGAATCAAGATACTGCCTTAGTCACATCGATGGCCGCTGCAGAATCCGCTTTTTCCAGGGAAACAGCTGCTCGAAAAATGCCAAACCGCATGCTGTTTGTAAGCCAAAGGTAGACATACTAAATATTAGGTGGTCATAATGTTTTGGTTGGTCAGTGCAGATGTAAATCTGCTGTTTTCAAATTTCTGACGCTGTATGTTCAAAGATCATTTCATTCAAAGTCTAGGCCGCTGAACTCTAAATAATAATAATATATGTAATCGAGTAGGCTAATTAACACGTACTTGAGCAGTATGCTAAAAGCATGGTAGCCAAGTTTCATGAAGTGAAAAAAGAAAAACTGAAGAGGACATCAGATAGAAATTTTTATTTAAAAATGGGAACTAGTAAAAATCTCATTTTATCTTTTAATGTGCTTTTTTCTTTATTGTTTTATATGGCATATTTTAATCATCTCTGCGTATTCATTAACTTCATACAATCTTAGGCAATTCTTGAACTTTTACAGATCTTCCTCCTGTGTCCAATATAATTTCTCAGTTGCTGCCTCAAAAGTTGAGATGTTCCTTTTACGTATGAAAAAAAAAATTACTTACATAACACACATTAGAAATAACGATCAGAATGGTTGCAACAGAATCTGGAACTATTTACAAGAATCAAGATGGAACTATATAGAGTATTTCAACTATAGATAACAGTTTTTCATTTAAATTAGTGCTGACAACGTCGATTAAAAACTTATCATACACGTAAATACGAGATTTGTTCAAAAAGAAACCGAACTTTGGAAATAGCACGCCAACAGGTAGAGGGAGCGACTACTAATCGCACCTAGCGGCAGGTTTAGACAACAAATTGCCATTTGCCTCGTTTCGCTATGATCGTTAGTCGCCAAGTTATAGCGGCTGAAGTGAGTACGTACACAAGATATTCGTCAGATTAATGATGCAGTGACAATGAAAGAGCATGAAGAACAACTTGTGTTTGTGCAATTTTGGTATAAATTTGGCAAAACTTTTACAGAGACATTTCAATTTTTCATTCAGAAACATTTTTTCGTTTAAAAAAACGCATGAGTCTGTCAAAGATCAAGGTGGGGTCTTTTTTTTTTTTTTTTTTTTTTTGGAAAGTCATTTTCTATCATGAATTTGTATCAAGTGGCCAGATAGTAAACAACCAATAGTACCAAGACATTTTAGTGTGGTTGAGGGATGTTATGCGCAGAAAGAAGCCTGAATTGTGGGAATGCCAGGCTTCTATGCACCGGGCCAATACGCATTACTCACGCTTCGCTCTGAGTCTATGACCAGCGTTTTAAATTTTACAGTTACGGTTAGGTGTTCAAACCCCGGATAGGGAATTAGGTTTATAATTAAGGAGATTTTAGTAGGGAGAATTTAGAGTTGGAAGCCTCATACACTTTGGGCGAACTCTGGCTACTAATTAATGTTTACGGTAGCTTAGGAAGGCTGTTGCCTTGGGAGCGGAGCCTTAATAAATTCTTTGGCAGTCTGGTTATTTACAACTGACTGTTAATTTTATTCTCCAGCTGAGTTCTCATAGTAGAGAATGCTAAGTTGTGTGTGTGTGTATGAATCCTAACCTTTTACCGAACCTCTAAAGAGGACTTTTTATTCCTCAATGGGAAGGAATTTTCCTGATCCTAGTCTAACCTGTTCCTTACAATTAGCTAGCTGAATTCCTAGTAGAAAGTCTAATAAAGGACAATCCATACGGAGGGCTCTAGACCAGACAGTTCTCTTAAAGCTTAGTCTTCCTTTAGAACGTTTATTGAGGGTATCATGGCTAATACGAGGACGCGTGTTTAGTCCTTTGTTAACACTTTAACCGAAACATGGGTCTCTGAGACCCAGTGGTAAATTTTAAAACACAATGGTGACAACCCTGGTTGCTCGTGAAGGTTTAAATTTATTTGGCTTTTTTATTACTGAAGACCTTAAATACATTTCAAAGTAACTTGATTTCCGGAATGCATTCAACGAAATCAACAGAGACTCTATGCTTACAGCCAGGGGCGGATCCAGGACCGGCTTCTGGGGGGGGCGGTGGGTTGTCATACTGCTACTTTTAAGGGCTCCAAACTTTGGGATGGGTTTTATTTATATATATAAAATAAGAAAGTTTCCTCTTCTGGGGGGGGGCAATCGCCCCTATCGCCCTCCCCTGGATCCGCCCCTGCTTACAGCTGTAAATTCACACTTCCCTGATATATAAGCATTCATCCATCAGTGCTATTCACAGCCTAGCCACCTATTTTTTGGTGAAGACATCATCCTCTCCCAGCAAGATGTTCAACAAGGTGACCCCCTAGGACCTGCTTTATTTGCGTTGACACTTAAATCTATTGCCAGCTAATATCAATACTGAGTTAAACATTTGGTATCTCGACGATGGAACTATAGCTGGAGACAAGGAAGATGTTCTGGAAGCTTTGACAAAGATTCATATTCGATCTCGCGAGATTGGATTACATTTCAAGTTCAGCAAGTGTGAAGTCGGTTTCCTGGGAGTCTCAAACGAACAGGTTAACACCCTTCACACCCTTTTCAACAAAGTCGCACGTAGAATTTAACTTATATCCCCGACACAGCCTCTCTTTTAGGTGCAGCACTAAACACTGACACTCGACGCATCTTGTTACTAGACAAGATATCTAAATTAGATTTCTTTTACACTCGCCTATCTAAGATATCTGCACACTCAGCTTTCTATCTCTTACAGGCCTCATTAGCAATACCTAAACTGTTATATTTCCTTCGTAGTTCTCCATTCTGGCGTGAGACAGATCTTCTGGAACAATACGATAAATCCATCCAACTTGGACTAGAATCTCTTCTCAACAGCTCTCTTACGGATAGCTCATGGCTATAGGCATCTCTCCCAGTGGATCACGGGGGTCTAGGTATTCGTCAAGCCCTTGGTTTGGCCACTCCATCTTTCCTTTCTTCCACTTATAGCTCTATGCCATTAATCAGTTTTCTTCTTCACCAGGATATTCATCATGATTCTGAAGCTGAGATTAATGATTGTATCTCCCAGTGGACATCGAGCGGTGGACTTGATCTAGCTGATGTTGGTAAAAGAAGTTTATAATCTTCATGGGACGCTCCTCTTATAAACTCCATATTTTCTTCTCTTGTTCAGTCCTCCACCGATCCTTAGGATAAGGCACGTCTTCTTGGTACTTCATTCTTTGAAGGAGGTGCCTGGGTACAGGTTATCCCATCTCCATACCTAGGGCTGCATCTTCCCAACGAAAGTTGTGCGTTACGTTTGGGAGCAGATGTCTGCGAACAACACCGATGCACTCCTTGCTAGTGGATAAGAAAGGTATACATGGCCTATCATGTCTTCACAGTGCGGGCAGATTCTCTCGTCACTCCGAGGTTAATGACCTCATCATGAGAGCCCTCATCTCCTCTGGAACGTCTTCCGTTAGAGAGCCAATGAGATTTAGTCTCTCTGATGGCAAGAGACCTGACGGAATGTCTTTGGTGCCATGGAAACGAGGGAAGGCTTTAATATGGGATTTCACCTGTGCCGGTACTCTAGCCCCCTCTAATCTTTCTTCTTCTTCCACAAAAACTGGAATGGTTTCAACTCGCAGAGAAACTGAAAAGAGACGAAAATATAACAACCTCTTGGACAAATACCACTTCGTCATCACCGCCGACGAAACTTGTGACTCCTGGGGTCATGAAGGACTAAATTTTATTAAAGAAATTGGACACCGAATAACTCTCAACACAGGCGACACTCGAGCTTACAAAGACAAAAAGGGACCATTCTCTTTTGACAATTCGATTTCTGAAAATGCTTGCTATCATGGGATGTAGCACCCACAGAAACCGAGAAGAACAAGTTTTTAGCGGCAGACCGGAAACAGGGACGGAGATAAAGGGGTCCAAAGTTCGAATACAGGGCGCAGAAAGTGCATATAAATATCATGTAATTTTGAAACGAGTGGAGGAATTTAGATCAAATTTGAGGTGTACGTATCGAGTGTGAAGTTCTTCGAAATATGTATATTGCGCATCATGTCGGCCGTCTTAAAAGACGCCATATTGGAGTCATCGAAAATAAAGAAACGGGAAGGAAATCATGTGGCATATCAGTTTAGGATAGCTTGTTCCTAGAAATTCAAATATGAAGTTAGTTTTTACCAACCCTTATGTGTTGAGTAGTTACGGATTCTGGAAATTTTTAACATGCGAAATTAATGATAGTGTCTTCTGCCATTTCAGTCGATTCAACGTGAACCAGAAACATGATCAAAATAGGGCTGTGAGTGTGGGCAGTTTTAGAATTATTGCTGTGGATGAGGGAATATTATTTTGTTAAATCAAGCTTGAAAGGTGCATACAATTCTATCATTATAGCACCTTAAGGATCCTCGAAACAGCTATATGAGAAAGTTGCTCATGAGGCGGAAACTACAGATGCTTAAAGTCCCACCGGGAAATGTTGGCGTTGTACCTTACAAAACACGACTCCCGTCCCATGCAGAGTCCTTGTGTATTTATGACCCATTCCAGCTAAAATTACTGATCCTAACACTCGGTAGTGCTCTTCTACGCATACACCGATGATTGTGGTCACCTCTGGTATATATTATTTTTAGCAACAGTGCTCATTTACAACCATGTGCAGGATTGCAATTAACGGGAATGCACAGAGAGGAAAGATATACTGTACTGTATATTCAGAAGAAAATGTAATTTGGAAATATAAAGATTGTAGGGGATATCCATATTTGAGAAGGGGAATTAGTCTTCATCCCGTTCGTAATTTGTACATCGCTTATTATTATTATTATTATTATTATTATTATTATTATTATTATTATTATTATTATTATTATTATTATTATTATTATTATTATAGTAATAGTAGTGTAGTAATAGAAGAACTATTTTCACTGTATTTTCGTCCTCCTGTTAAAATATGACAGGTAATATATGACTGCTTATTATTTTCACCCACCGGTTATAATCATTAGAAATGGAAATGTTGAATCTCCTATACTCTTTACTATTATTAGTTTTGCCCCTGTTTTCTCCTATTACTTCATGAGTCTGCATCCTTACTTGTGATGTGTTGAAGAAACTAACGCAACTGCAGTAAGTTCTCCACATCGGGCGCAACGGCTGGCTCGTAGGTTTTTTTGTCTTTCTTGACCCGAATAGATAGGTCACTCTGTTCCGTGTATTTGTACGTACACAGCGATGAGGCTTGCATTATATAAAACAGATTAGTACAACCAGAGTATAATTGCGTATTTGACATTTACGACTGTTACTCTCATTGGTGCGCCAAATGTTACTCCTATAATCGTTATAGTATTCTTAACAATTATCAGAACCCCCACAATATATACGAAAAAATAAGAATAAACAGTGGCTCGGTGATAAATTTTAAAAATTTACGTGTAGGTTTATTTGAAATCTGGGAGTGTTCTTGGGATGATAAGGTGAAAACAGGCGAAGAAATAGAAAAGTTTTTTTAACGAACAATGTCCTGATGATTGTGATCCTCTTATTCCCAAGAATACTTTCAATGGTGGCTGTAGTGAAGTCTTAAAATCATAAAATATATAAATTGAGTAATGAGATTATCAAATATCTTGATGTGATATCGTTGTTCCCTAGGGTAATGTCACGTAAATCTTTGCCGATTAAACCTTCAATCATTCAGCCAGATTTTCCAGACGTGAAAAATATTCATGGAGTAGTCAAGTGCACTATTTTCCCCCAACAAATATTTTTCCCATCTTACCATACGCTGTGAGAAATCAATATTGAAAATATTGAAAATATATGGAAGATAAAAATATTAATGATTGTATTCACAGTGACAACGAAGAGCCCTAATAGACACATTTTGTACACTGAGCTTCACCGTTCTCTACAAAAGGGTTATAAATATTTAATATTTATGAGAAATGGGGGTTTGAACTCATATATCCTGAATAGGGTAATTCCGGAGGATTATTCGGCTCTTACGTTAATACCTTTCTTCTGATGAAACAGGGGACTTTGTGTTAAAGAAGAAAACAAAGACAAAATCAGTAGTATTATGCCCATGAAAGCATTAAATTAAATAAAAAAAAAAACATTACGAAGTATGTGTGTTTAAGGGGAAGAGCAAAATTATATTTCAACAGTTTATATGGTTACAGGCATGTCACGAAGTATAATTGTTAATAATCAGAGTTCCTTAGGTATGTTACATGGGCAAAGTATGAGATTCAAAGTGTGATAGCCATAAATAAAGACCATATCATAGTCTCATATAGATTCAGAAAATTAAACAATCCGTTGGAATTTTCTAATGTCATACTAGCCGCATTTATCACTTCGTGTACTAGACTAAGACTGTATGACTTATTAACAAGAGTTGGACCTGAAAACGGTATTTACTGTGATAATGACAGTGTTATACTTTTACAGAGAAAGATGAGGAATGTAAATTACGAGTTGGGGAGTATTTAGGGAAGTTAACATATGAAATGCCAGAAGGACGGGAATTCACGTTTATAGGTTTAAGCTAATAATTACGCGACGTGGTTAAAAATGATAAGAATGAATTTAAAGACATTAAAAATTTGGGATATAACACTAAATGACAGGACATCTAAGAAAATTAATTTTCAAGTTTTTACAAATTAATAAGTGAAGAAATTGGTTGTAGTAATTGACAATCCGAACAGTACTCTACATAAACTTGTTTTCCGAATATTTTCTTGTAAAGAGACAAAGACTCGTAAACAAGTAAACAAGAAACATAAACGTATTGACAATGATGACTTGTGAGTAATCAACAAGAACACGATGTAGTACGTCTGACAAATGAGACTGAATGGTATCTTTAATAGTTGAAGTTTTGTAAATTTTGAACAGCTTTAATTTTTGTAGTAATTTTATAAAAATATTTTTACTCAGCTTTATTTTTCTAGTCACTTATAGTTTATTAGTTGTAGTTTCCCAAGCTTTAATTTTTAGTCTATTCAGTTTTAATGTTTTAGTCAATTTTAATTTTCTAGTCAATTTTACTTCAGTAGTTAACGTATATAACTTTCTAGTCAGTATGTCAATGTATGTAAATGAGTGTAAGAAATATATGATTTGAGGTCATATATAAAGGCAACCTTCATATTACATGTAATAATTTGAGTATGATGTTAAAATTTAATCATCAATCTACAATTTTAATTGCCACTATTTGAACAGGAGGTAAAATTTGTTTATTATTAAATGAACGTGAAAACGCTTTTAACATAAAATTAAATTAAATTGTACGATGTCATGGTGCAGTAATACCAAAATTAAATTTCATTCAACATGTGCATTCTATAGAAGTTATTCCAGATATGATCACTTTTAATATTTAAAAATCTTATCAATATTAGATGACTTAATGCCTGAAACAAATAGTGATGTTGCTAATTTCTTTACCACAATATGCATATCAAAATGAAAAGTAATATTTAATATTCATTTTTTTTTCCTAAAGGAAACATGCACGTGATATTAGTTTGAATGCACATTATTATTCGTATTATTGTATTTAAAAATTCACGTGATAAATTGCAAATGCAAAATTTAGCGATACAAATTATGCCAAGTCAAAGTAAACACGTTGTGAATGTGTTTGAATTTATTTATTTGATTTAACACAGTAAACAAATGATGCGATTCAAATACGTACAAATATTTTGCCCGCTGAAACTATTTAAATATATGATAGTGTAAAGGACGCGAATACAATAGTTTATGTTTAAGTGAATTCTAGATGTTGAAGGTGAAACAGCGCCATAGCTCTCTCTCCGTGCTTTATGCAAGTATAAGCCCGCAAAGTGAAGAGAAATAATAAAGCATACTTCCGGCGATTTAATTAGTACCATTTCACAAGTTGCTAAAAGTGCAATAAAAGGAAACATTCCTCTAAATCATTAGCGCTAAACTAATGAAGCTTCTCAGCTACCGTACTGTATTTAAATCCTACTGTGAACTACCAGCCAAAAGAACTACCAACTTTTTTTAAATCTTACATTTGCTTATTGCTTATAAACTTACATTTCAAGGTTAACCACCCGGAGCGTTAACGCGATCTACAGAAAATGACCCTGCGAGCTACCAGTAGCTCGCGAACGACAGTTTGGTCATCACTGCTCTAAATCCACATAAGAAGGAATGTTTATGTAGACGTAAAAGATCTTGCGTGCTCTTGCGAAATATCGCACAGTAGTTAATAGGAAAAGATTGATATTTTAAAAAGGTATGTTTCTACCATCAATCTTCAGATCACTTCTTGGAGCTGCATAAAATAGAATTTTTGAACGCTGATAAATTAACTCAGTCAATAAATAACTGCAATATTTTTCAACTTCTTTTCAGGTTGGCTCTATGGCATTGTGTCCTCATCAGACGACGCTAGGTGTTACCGTTGGCTTCATCTGTGGTAAGTTGCAGCGTTATCACATAAGTCCGCCTTGCGCTGTTGCGAAGTAAAGATGGCTATGTTAATCTGTGTGCACCAAAGTAGAATAGCATTCTATCATCCGTTTTTGTGGTCTGAAGGAGCGGAAATTCATATAAAACTTTCAGCACAATACGAGGACAATGTATTGCCACAGCGAGGTGTTTACCAGTGAATTGAACAGTTCAAAAATGGTCGAACGGGCGTGAAGGTTGAGGAAAGAGCAGGGTGTACAGCTACAGCAACAACTGGTGACATTATTGAACGAATCGGTACCTTGATTCACAATAACAGACAAATGACTTTTGATGAAATGGCAACCCATATGTAGATTAGTCATATATCTGCATTTGACATCATGCATAACAGGCTAAACTTTTACAAAGTCTGCGCGAGATGGGTTCCAAGAAATTCGATGAAGAACACAAGAGGAACGATATGAGAATCTGTCAGCACCTACTGGACCGCTATGCTAACGAAAGTAAAGCGTTTCTCAGGCGAATCATCACTGGAGATGAAACGTGGATTCATCACTTTGAACCAGAGAACAAACGCCAGAGCATAGAATGGAAGCACCCCGGATATCCTGTCAAGAAGAAATTCAAGAGTCAACCTTCTGCTGAAAAAAGTGATACTCATAGTGTTTTGGGACTCATAAGGGTTAATTTTGGAACATTATCTGAAAAAGAGGTCAACAATAAACAGTAAAGAGTACAGCGATATACTGGCAAGCAAGTTGAAGTCTGCAATTTGTAATAAACGCAGAGATCGATTGTTGGAAGGGGTTCTTGTGCTATATGACTCTGCTCGCCCACAGTACTCAAACTCTTCAGACGCCGCATTTCGAGATGTTGGAGCATTCTGTATATAGTCCTGATCTCGCCTCGTCGGATTGCCACCTGTTTGGTACACTTAAAGATGCTCTCAGATACTGTCGATTCAGCTTCGATCAACAGGTGAAACGGTGAATTCATGGCTTGCTGCGCAACTAAGAACCTTTTTTCGCAGAGGGTATCGGAAAGCTTGTGCAACGGTGGATCAGGTGCATTGAAAAGCAGGTTGACTATGTTGAAAAATTATATGAATAAAACATTGTACTCTTGTGGTAATAAATTATAAAAATTGATTGTATATGCTTATTGACTTACTCTCGTACATAAGGAGGTCAGGTCTTCTCTATTTTTAAGCATACTTTTACACAGCCATACCATGAGAACGAACAACAGGTCTGGGATAATCCAGTTATTTCCCTACTCATGCCTCCTAGGATGTTTTAATACAGATGCGAACCCATATAATTTTTTGAATTGCTGTAATAAGATGTTTCGTTCAAACAGCCGTAAGAAGAATAACTATATGTCTATGAATATCATAATATATTTTAGATGTTATTCTGCCTGTTCTTCCAAGTAAAATGACTAGGGTATAGCTCTGTTTTTAGCAGTATTATTCGCTTGTACTTCCGCAGGTCTGAGTTATTATATTTTTAACCCTTTTAGGATTTCCACTTTTTGAGGTAAATTTTAGACTTTCACTCAGACAGCTACTGCTTCCTCACTATTTACTGTAGGATCATGGTTCGTGCATCGTTTTTTTTTTAAAAATAGATAATACTTTCCAATGGTACTACTCGGTTGTCCGTATTATACAACAGAAACGGGAAATCGAAAAAAACAGGATATCTTTCCGAAATATTTTTTCAAACGTTTTGTGCCCCTCAGGCCCGGGCCTGGATTCACGTAAAGACAAAAAACGTTATGTGCACAATGCATGTGCAAAATTTCATTCTTGTATCTTAAAATCTGAGGTCAGGAGAAATTTTTGAAATTCTGAAGGTGACCCATTTTCAACGAGCTTAAAAAGTTCGTTACGGAATTCTCTATGTCTGTGTGTGTGTCTCTCTCTCTCTGTCTGTCTTCCCGTCTGTCTGTTATTTGCGATTTTTTTCAATTTTGAACTATGTATTCGATAGAGCGTCACAAACTATCAGAGAAAGTGATTACATTTTTCGCGTCACTCTTACAGTTCCCGAGATTTGGCGAAAAATGGCCGATTTCCAGAGATTTAAGGAGCTATATCTCGGGAACCGTAAGTCATATAGAGGTCATATTGGTGTTGATCAATATCTAAAAGGATGGTAAATATTTTGGAACCAAATAGTAACGGGTGGCCACTGTCCAACTGGCCACTGGTTTGGCCAATGGCCAGTTGGTCAGTGGTCACCAATTAATATCAGTACCAAATTTTTACCATCCCCTTACGTATTCATTAATGCCAATATCATCTCTCTATGATTTACCGTTCAAGTGATATTGACCAAAAATGGCCAACTTCTAGATATTTAACGAGCCATAGCTCGGGAACCATAAGTTGTAGAGAGATTATATTGTAAAATTATTTCAGTCTATAAAGGTAGAGCAATTACTGTACATGGGAATTTGGACTTTCCCATCACCTTTTATTATAAAATTGTCTTGTTAAATACAAAAGCTATACAATAAACAGTTCCACTAATAATTTGGGTAAGATAAAGAAAGGAACCCGGTGACCAAGCGTCGTGGGCTTTTGCAGGTGAGGTTCCTCTCGGTGACCAGGTGTCGTGAGAGGGGTTAAGATGAGGTTTCTCTCTCGGTGACCAAACGTCGTGAGAGAGGGCAGGAACCCGATGACCAAGCGTCGTGGGCTTAAGGATATATACCTCTCGGTGACCAAGCGTCGTGAGAGGGGTTTTAGGTGGTTTGATCAACCTGGGCAGATTGATGCCTGATGGTGAGTGCCACTCTTTTTTATCCTGGGGTGTCGGTTGCCATCGGTGATCTCCGTCTTGCCGACTGCTGGCGAATGTGTGCGACTCCTCTTCGGGCCCGTCGTCTGCGAGGTTTTTGTTTACTATTGGCACGTGTAATACACATGGTTATTGCATCTTATAGGGACATGCGGAACCTTACACCCCCGGGGCGTAGAAAAAATAAGCCACAGGGTTATTTTTTGCCATTATGTTTGATCTGCATATTGGCAGGCGATCGGCCCCAGAAGAGGAAACTTTCTTACTTTATATATATTAATAAAATCCATCCCAGAGTTTGGAGCCCTTAAAAGTAGCAATATGACAACCTACCACCCCCCAGAAGTCGGTCCTGGATCCGCCCCTGCATATTGGTCGCAGTATATACTGAAAATGCACTAAAACACTGGAGCAAAATCAAAGTTAAAAGCACTGGTCACTGATATAACACTCTATGAGACACTATCACACAAATAAAGTTTAAAGTTGAAGGACTGACAGTTTGTCCTCTAATCTAAGCAGGATTCGTATATTACGTCATCTCCCTAAAGGAGAGGCTGTCGAAGCTCTGGTGGTTATAGTTAGTATTTATACACTACGTCACTGATAGTAATGTTCGTAGTATATTTTGTGAAGTTTGCACGTCATAGGGTGCTATTCTAAAAAGTATCTAATATCTGTCTAGTTCTTACTAGTCGTGGCAAATGGATGGAAGAACACACTTATAGAATAGTTAAAGTCACTATTATGATAAACGTAGTCATATCGGAAGAAAGTTTGTCAACTGAAAATTCTGAATTTCTGGACACACTGAATATATAGGTTAATATGTTAGTGACAATTATGAGTCGCGGCGGAGGCGCGATAAAAATGTTGTTGGTGGCCTTGTGAAGTCCATTCGCTCGAGGCGAAAAGAAAAATGCTGGCTTGCAATTTTGTTCATATGTAGGCAGTGCGAATGACAATGCAAGTAGGTGAGGAATAATAAGAGTGAAAAAAAGACAAGGGATTTCTTGTAATGTGAATACAATTTAGTACTAGATTTACTTACTAGATTTAGTTACTTCAGATAGTTAGCCATATCATACGTCATATTTTGTTTACTGTTATCCGAGGTTTTGGTTGCTGTCTCCTACATATATTTTCTTTTTTTCTGCCGCTGAAACATGAAGAGTGCTTGTCGCGTGTCACTGGTTCGTATCTGCTGGAATTATGTTATTCTTGTTTTCTTCTCTTATCTCTTTTATTCTTCTTCCTAGCTACTGCGATCATCATTATCCCTGTATATGTTATTCGGCGCCATAATATAGTTTAATTCTGTCGATGGAAATATTCTGTTCTGTCTCCCTGAAATTTCTGGGCATGCGAACTCGGTAGAGATTATTATTTAGCTTTGAAACTATTGTGGCCGGCCCGCAGTACCTGTCGGTCCATTGTGATGACTCTCCGACCCTTCGAAAGGGAAAGTAAATTAATACTTTATCTCCATTGTGGAAGGTTCCTTGCTTATGTCTTTTGTCAAAATACTTCTTATGCTGTTCGTGAGCCTTTAGTAAATTTTGCCGTATTTTTCTCTTAGTTTTACAAGTTGGTCTCGTTCCAGCTGTAGCTGAGGAGTAGTCCGTAATTGGCAATGCTGATTGTCCTAGGTTCGTACCTGTACATTAAAAAGAAGCCTGATTTCTTCGTTCCTAATTGGACGAAACTGTTTAAACAAAAAGTGATGTGATGTAATAGCTTTGGCCATGTTTCATGATTTTGTTGGACGAAAAATTTTAAAGAATTCTGTGAAGTTTTATTCGTGACCTCAACTAATCCTATATCCTGGTGATTAAAAGCAGGGCAGAACTTAAATTCAAAATTATATATTTCTGCTAGTTTTTGAAGTTTCTTCGCTCTGTGGACTGGATGTTTGTCCAGATGAAGGAAACGAAAGGCGCCAAATTTTAAAAAATAATTTTTTCCAGTAAGAAATGTTCAATTGTATCTGCGGTGATGCTCTTAACAGCTTTCATCACAATATAACAAGTGCTTTTTTCAATGGCAACTAAAACGTATTTTGGTTTCCCTTCGTGTGGATAAGGTCCTAAACCGTCGAACATCCATCGTTCTCCTATAAGGCTTGACGGGTGATGAAGGAGTTCTCCTTGTGGCTTTTTCGGGAGTTTCTTTAGGAGTTGACACTCTCTGCAGTTCTTGATTCTAAATGCTAAGTACGATTTCATGCTTGGCATGTAGTACTTATGGAGGACGGTCT
Organism: Thermobia domestica; assembly: GCF_964235325.1. NCBI lineage: Eukaryota > Metazoa > Arthropoda > Insecta > Zygentoma > Lepismatidae > Thermobia > Thermobia domestica. Next base: position 237,480,646 of record NC_137458.1, on the reverse strand, counting down.
TATGTCTTTGAAAACCCGAAATGAGTCGCTGACGGGTCTTTGTGAATAGATTCAAACCACTGTTCCTGCCAAACTTTTCGGAATACACAAAATATAAATTAATCCAAGTTCTGGATGTTTTTGTGTACGATACAGTAGGTTGTCCTTTAAGCGAAAATACTTAGCTGCTCTCATGGTAGAACTTTTTGTCGATTCCCTCCCTTCCAAAACTGCTATTATTGCAGCGTATGCGTCATCGTTGCGCTGTTCTTCCCGTAAGTTCTTCATAGATCCTGGTTGTTGTATTTGAAAAAATGGGTTCTTCTAAAGAATTGGATCTGTATGCATGCAAATTCTCGGTTGCCTGACGTGGGTCCGTGGGTTCTGGAGTATCATTGTTATTTTGTTCTAAGCGGCTGATGATATCGTCCGGGTGCTTCTTTCCTTTAATATGGCAGATGTCAAAATTATAGTCAGCTAAGAAAAGTCTATAGCGTGTGTATTTTCCTACCCTGTCCGGGTGCGTACGCAGAGAAGTTAAACATTTTGCGTCTCTAAACAATTTAAATTTAGGATTAAGTAGGAAATATCTGAATTTACGCAGAATATAAATAATAGCGTATAGTTCTTTTTGCCATGCCGAAATTTTGATTTCGGTCTTTGTAAGGCGACGGCTGCAATACGAAACCATTCTTTCTTGGTTAGTTTTGGGGTTATAACAGGCTAATAAGCCTCCCAACTGATGGGAGCTCGCATCTGTGCACAGCCTTATCTCTAGCTTTTCGTCGAAATGGTAGAGAGATGGGGCATTCAAAATGTCTTCTTTCAGCTCCTCAAATAATTCATCGTGTTTTTTCGTCCATTTAAATTTAGCATTTTTAGTAAGGATCTCTTGGAACGGTTCTACCTTGATCGTGAAGTCCTTAATATGACTCCGAAGATAAGAGCAAACGTCTATAAAGCTCTTAAGTAATCGTTTAATGGTCGGCTTCTTAAAATTCTTGATCTTATTTGCTATTTTGGTGGGATGCTTATCTTTTCTCCGGATACAAGAAATCCTAATACTGAGAGTTCTCTATATAGCAAGTGCGTCTTCTTGGGATTGACTCTGAAGTCATGCTTCCGTAATTTTTAAAATAAAAGTTCCAAATATGAGAGTCGTTCTTCCCACGTATATGAACCAATCACCATGTCATCTGCAAAATTGGTAATGTGTTTTGGTAAGTCGTCTAATAGCATTTTAATGACAATAGTCAAAGGTTGCGAGCTAGAGGAATTACCCATTACGCATCTAAGAAATGTATAGACTTTGCGTGTATGGTTCACCTCAAAAGTCATGTATTTGGTGCTTTTGGATGCAATAAGATTTGGAAGTACGATTGGGAAATGTCCAGGGATGAAATGAGGGTTTTACCCTTTAAAACCGGCAAAACGTCTTATGTAGACTGGAATGGTATGCTTAAATATTTGATATAACTATTACATGCCTGGAGATTCAACACAAGTCTGAATTCTGAACTGTTTGGCTTTTTGATCGCAATTAGAGGCGAAGAGTTATTACTCGTCTGTGTCTCAGTTATGATTTTGGCATCTAACAGTTGTTCTATCTGTCTATCAATTTGATTTCTTATTCCTAATGGAATAGCTGGGGAGCGGTGATGGAATGATGCACTTTTATCTATGTGTATTTTATGCTCGTATCCTCTAAAATAACCTATATCCTCTGGACTGTATGAAAAACATCCCTGTGTTTGTATAATAAGTTGCTTACAGCTATTCGCTGGTATTCCGGTAAATCAGGATTTATATTAAAAAGGTCAATGTTAAAACTTTTAGCGACCTGTCTTAATCTTTCCTGTATCTCTTCTTGTGTTCTAAATTGATGTCTTTTGTTGTCATCTATTTTGAAAGAAAATTCTTCCGCGTCCTCCTCTGTATACGACACTGGCGTGCCTTTATTTAAAGTTATTATTCGTGCTGTAGAATTTGAGATTAATAACGTAAGGTCGTTACTTGGTATTTTCATGGTCATTGCCTCCAATCCATATCGTTCTAACAATGATCGCAGCGGAGTAATGATGTACATAAAATACTGCGTCATAATTTTTCTTCGGAATTGAAACAGGGAAGTAGAAATGTGATTTCGCTGGGATCGTAACTTTACTAGCTGTGATTACGTTAGCATTTCTCTGCAAGTGCAAATAATGAGTAGTTTCTTGTGACATGTTTCGTTCCTTTTTTCCTTAGGAAAAGTAGGCTTCCTAGGTTTTCTATATAACGATATGGAATTATTTTCAAGGTCTATTTAAGAAAAAAGTCTAGTGAGAATGTCATTCCCAAAAATCGGACTGAAGTCCGCAACTATAAAAGAAAATAATGTGAAAAAGTTATGGTGCCAATTATAAATCTAATTAGAGCTATTTCCTTCAAAGTCAGAACTTTGTTAGCGATGCCTTTGATACGGGTTTGAAATGGTACCAATTTACAATTTGGAGGTACGTCTCGTCTAGACCATAAACTAAGACTAGATCCAATATCTATTATTACTGGTAGACTGCTTGAATTCACTCTAATATTAAGTAGTAGTTTATTATTTTCTGTCCCCAGCTTAACATGTTCTCGGTGATAGTTGTAGGTCGCCTGGGTGAAAAATTGTCGTCCGTCTTCTTAAAAGTTTCCGCAGTTGCCTGCTCTTCTTGAATGTGATTACTTTTTGATTGTGGTGGTTTCTGTGTGGCCCGCGCCGACTTTTCTGGAATGGCCCGCGAGGCTTGACTTTGGCCTGCGAGCCCATCTATGCGTTTCCCTGGTTGGATTTTTGGGGGATTATTCCAACATGTAGATGCACCATTGTTCTTATAACGTATTGCAAACATAGATACTTTATCGCCTTTTACAAATTTTTATTTTTTCTGGCACCGTTATTTCCTTTGTTGGTATTCTGACGATGTCTTCTCCCGTTATTACATCTGGGATTTGTTTTCATGGAGTTCTGTGCCATCATTAGTGATAATTCGGCCATTTGATTGGCTAGTTTAGTGAGGTCCGTGTGGAGGGGTTGTAAGGGCGGGTTTTGACTTTGGTGGGGGTGCGGATTTGAAACTTCAGGTGGAGTGGAAGTTGACTGTGAAGGGAAGATATTCTGCGATGGAGGTGCAGAAGGTAAAAATTGCGAATAACAAGGAACAGGTTAGGTGTGATGCCAGTAGAAGTTGGTTGTTGTACATATGTTGGCAAATATGAATTATGATTCGTTTGGTTATCAAAGCCGTACAAAGGAAATGTTGAGGGTCGGTTAGGTTGGCCGATTAAAGAATGAATTGCCTGTGACAATTCCACATAATTCCTATTCTGCATAAGGTCCGGAGCCTTTCCCAATTCATGAAGTCGATCCTGCAGCTGCTGGACTGTTTGAAAGGAATCCAACGTTATCTTCTGTAGTAAATTTCTTTGTAATCCCAATGAAAGAAAATGGATTTTCCGTTCCACCAAAGCCTCTGGCATTAGCTGTCTAATGGCCTTTAATTTCCTTAAGAAATATGAATCGACCGACTCATTTTCGTTTTGCTATATTTGGAAAATTACTAATTTCGCGTTATACGCTGGTAAATTTGGACGAGACAAAGAGATTAATTTGGTTTTAAGTTGATCATAATTTAGGGTGTCAAATTGATTCTGATTTTGTAATTGTAAGACAAAATCGAGAGCTACATCCTGTAAATACATCGGGAGAATTGATTTCTTCTGTTCGGGGGTCCATGCCTGAAGCAAAGCCAAATGATCGAATAACATGAAAAATCGGTCCGAGTCGTCCGTACTGTGACCAGAATATCTAGTTAGATGAGAAATAGTAACAGGTATACGGAAGTCTGTTTCTGCCGTACTATTATCACCTTCTTTATATGTGTTTTTCCCAGATCTAGTTGTCGGCATAAATACCTGCCAGCCTAAAACGAATCAATTCACCACTAAGAGTAATGAGTGTGCATATAACACTACGGTTATTATCTTTATATAATCCTGCTTTAGTAACACTAACACTAATACGCTGTAATTTAGAAGTTTCTAAGTCTGTTCTTCGTCAATAAAAGGAGCGACCCGTAGGAAAGTCCTTTTGATGTCTGTAAACAGACGCCGACGTATCTACCATGTAAAATTCTGTCAGTCTATAAAGGTAGAGCAATTACTGTACTCGAGAATTTGGACTTTCCCATCTCCTTTTATTATAAAATTGTCTTCTTAAATATAAAAGCTATACAATAAGCAGTTCCAGTAATAATTTGGGTAAGATAAAGAAAGGAACCCGGTGACCAAGCGTCGTGGGCTTTTGCAGTTGAGGTTCCTCTCGGTGACCAGGCGTCGTGAGAGGGGTTAAGATGAGGTTTCTCTCTCGGTGATCAAGCATCGTGAGAGTGGTTTTAGGTGGTTCGTTCAACCTGGGCAGATTGATGGTCGATGGTGCGTGCCGCTCTCTTTTATCCTAGAGTGTCGGTTGCCATCGGTGATCTCAGTCTTGCCGACTGCAGGCGAATGTGGGCGACTCCTCTTCGGGTCCGTCGTCTGCGATGTTTTTGTTTACTATTGGCACGTGTAATACACGTGGTTATTGCATGTTATGGGAACATGCGGAACCTTACAATATTGATGGTGATTAATACCTAAAAGGATGGAAAAGATTTTGGTACAAAATAGTAAGCAGTGGTCACTGTCCAACTCATATCGCTGCCAAAATTTTTACCATTCTCTTAGGTATTGATTAACATAATATCATCCCTTTATGACTTACAGTTCCCGTGATATTGGCCAAAAACATTGCCGATTTCTAGATACACTATTTAACGAGCCATAGCTCTATAAGTTGTAGAGAGGTGATGTTGATCAATACCGGTACATAAGAGGATTTTAAAGATTTTGGTACCAAATAGTAACCGGTGGCCACTGACCAAACCAGTGGTCAGTTGGACAGTGGCCACCGGTTACTATTTGGTACTAAAATCTTTACCATCCTCTTATGTATTGATCAACATCAGTATCATCATCTCTCTATGACTTACCGGTCCAAGTCTCGGGAAACGTAAGTCACACAGAGATCATATTGGTGTTGATCAATATCTAAGAGGGTGGTGAACATTTTAATACCAAATATTAACCGGTGGCCACTGATTAACTGTCTACTGGCCACTGTTCCCCAGATATTGGCCAAAAATGTTCAAATTTCTAGATATTTAAGCAGCCATATCTCGAGAACTGTCAGTCATAGAGAGATTATATTTTGCTAATTTTTGCGAGAAAGAGATGAAGGTGTGGATAAAAAGATTTACTATTACATCTAGGAATAATGACAGTTATCCTTCCCGCTCCATCTCTCCATTCTTTTTTGTTCGTTCTGGCAATGCACATGGAGCATTCTCATCTGGTTTCATATATGTATACACACATACATATAAAAATATTTCAAAAATGAACTGTGTCATTCCTACTTGATCTAGAGTCATGGTTCAAACGCCATTTTCTTTAGTATAAGAAGCCCTTTCCAACAGTACTAGTCACGTCCGTATCATACACCTGAAAAATTAGGGTTTTCGAAGAATTAGGGGAAAACCCGGAAGTATTTCTGAAAATCCCACCAAAACACTTATCCCTCTAGCTCAGGCTTGGGTTAATGTAGGGATCTGATTTTTTTTCTAAAAATACGTTGTTAGGTACATAATACGTGTGCAAAATTTCAATTTTGTATTTTGAAAACAAAGGGCCGAAAAATATTGAAAGTCTGAATTTAGTTTCTTTCTTTCTCTCTCTCTCTCTACACACACACACACACACACACACATATATATATATATATATATATATATATATATATATATATATATATATATATATATATATATATATATATATATATATATATATATATATATATATATATAGTGGCGGATACAAGGGGATCGGCGATCTCAGTCTTTGATGTTCAGCCATACACTGGATAAAATGGGCTTCAATCTTGCTTTACACTGGATAAAGCGGCAAATTATGACTTATCCCTCCCTTGATCATATCCTGAATCCGCCACTGTATATTTATCTATCTATCTATCTATATACAGTGAAACCTCTACTAATGGACACCTCTATGAAGCGGACACCTCCCATAACGGACAAATTTTGTAATCCCCAAACACTGTTATAGGAAAAAGCATATTGACAAACCTCTCTAAAGCGGACAGTCTCTAGTACGGACACGGACAGTCTTTACTGTCTTTTATAGGTATTATTTACCTCCATATTACGGACACTTTCTCTGCAAACATGTTGAAAAGTATAGTAAAAATACATTTTTTTTGTAATCCATATGTGTATCAGTAATGAAGGACATGAGAGTGTGACAACATTTTGCCTCCTCAACTGCCTGCTCAGCAACCCAGAGGAAAGGTCTCCGTTTAACAACACTCTCATGTCCTTTGCTTGTATTTCACTTTCACGCAACCTGTTTTAGACACACAAGTGATTGACAGTTGCCGCCAATTGGGATGACAAGCCATTCTATTGTCCCGCTGAAATCTCTAACCAAGCAGAAGACAAGTTTGGTATTTTTTGACCGCGGTAGGCATATTGTCTCCAAAAAAAGTCATTACTGGACTGCAATTAACTCACAACATACCAAAAACGTAGTAAGAAGCGATAAGTGTAAAATGCAAAGAACTATAACATCTTATTTCCATGTTCTGCCTGGAACATAGAGTATTGGATGGAGCAAGATAATGCAGGTACAGTAACGTTTGGTAATATTCATAAATACGTGATTCATGCAAAAATATTTTTTCTAATTGCATAGTACTTTGTACTAATTTACGTAGAAAGATATTGAAACCTCTCTAGAGCGGACACCTCTTTATAGCGGTCAATTTTTGATTCCCCACGACAGTCCGTTTTAGAGAGGTTTCACTGTATATATATATATATATATATATATATATATATATATATATATATATATATTAATTTACTGCGTCATTATTATTTGGCCTAGAGTCATGGTTCAAACGTCATTTTCTTCAGTATAATGAGTTATTTCCAACAGTACCACTCACATGTCTATCTCGTATACTTGAACCAGAAAAATCGGGAAAAACTAGATTTTTTTCTGAAAAATCACCCCGTCGGAACATTTGCGTCCCTCGGAATCTCAGAAAAATTTGGCAAATACCTGAAGGTACACACAATCCGTATGCAAAGTTCTAATCTGATGTCGGGAAAACTAAAGGCGTGAACATTTTTTTTTTTTTTTTAAATTTGCCTTAAGAAAAAATAAAAAAGTCAAATAGCGCCGCCAAGTTGACCATCCGGTTCCAAAACGCATCTGGGTTGTTATTTGGTCCATCCTTGACTTTACTAATAAAAAAAACGGCTTAGATACCTGTTATAGAACATAAATAAGCGGTCAAAGACGATAGTACGCCATGGTAACAAAAGTTACCAAAAATCCTAAAAGAGTTAATCTAGCTAAGTAGGCGGACGGGATATCGTTTTCGTGGCCCCATCCAATTTTAGATTTGATTTTCTTGCAATTGTGAAACACTTTTTCTGGTTTTATATGGCAATGAACCCATATTTTTTGTTCTAAATATTCCGATAGATTTCTTTTTTGTGTCGACTAATGAGGAAGGTCCATAAACCGTGAGAGTTGAATTTTGATGAAAATTTGTGACAAGATTCAGTTTAAGTTGCTAAGTAACGTCGTAGTAGTCACTCGATGCACAAATGCTTCGTTGAGCTGCTATACCGACGCCATCTTGAAATCCAGTAGGCAATGTCCAAGAATATCCTTTTGGCAACAGTCTATTCCATCGAACTTTGAAATAGGTATAACTTCTAGCATGCTGCTATTCCATTTTTCACTACAGGCATTTCAATTTAATTAACGATTACTCTCACTAGTCTCAAGATCTGATTGGTATAGTTTCTATTGTAGATCAAGTGACTGCTATTGCATTAGTTAAAATTCTGCAAGTGCTCGCAGGACCGCATTTCATAACTAGGGATGCACGCGAGACGCGAGAAGTCTCGTCTCGTCTCGCGTCTCGTCTCGCATTTGCGAGACGAGACACGAGACGAGACTGAAAATTGTATGCGAGACGCGAGACGAGACTAAACCATGCGAGACGAGACGCGAGACGAGACTCAGTTAAGTCTCGCACGAGAAGTCTCGCGAGACTTCTCGCTAGTGCTCTCAAACGGGTCGGGTTACGGGTCGGGTCGGGTCAGGTCAACTCGGGTCGGGTTATCGGGTCGGGTCAGTCGGGTCAGTTCGGGTCGGGTTGTCGGGTCAGGCTACTCGGGTCGGGTTGTCGGGTCGGGTCAGTCGGGTCAGCTCGGGTCGGGTTGTCGGGTCGGGTCAATCGGGTCAGCTCGGGTCGGGTTGTCGGGTCGGGTTATTCGGGTCGGGTTGTCGGGTCGGGTCAATCGGGTCAGCTCGGGTCGGGTTATCGGGTCGGGTTATTCGGGTCGGGTTGTCGGGTCGGGTCAATCGGGTCAGGTCGGGTCGGGTTGTCGGGTCGGGTTATCGGGTCGGGTTGTCGGGTCGGGTTATCGGGTCGGGTTGTCGGGTCGGGTTATCGGGTCGGGTTGTCGGGTCGGGTTAGTCGGGTCAGTTCACTTTGGTCAACTGAGTTTAGGTTGAGTTTAAACTCGGCTGGAGTCGAAAGCTGCTGTTTTTCACTAGCTGCCTAATTAAAAATAGCAATTTTCAATTGATTTTATAGAAACCATAAATCTATTTTGAACACTTGCAGCTAGTGTTTTTATGATAAATGCTTATTTTTCTACTTGTGTGTACTTTAATTTTTAAATGTGGAAGATTGATTTTACCAATCGACTGTAATATTAATATCTACGCCAATATGGAGTCTGGATTTAGAAGAAAACTAGAAGTTGTTTAAGCAACGCCAAAAGAGATATTGGATATGGACGACCAAGCCCAAGCAGGGCCGCGGTGGCTCAGTGGTAGAGAATTCATCTCTGGTGCATGGTGTCCAGTAGCGTAGCTAGAGTTTTTTTCAGGGGGGGGCAATGAAGGGCCCAAGAGGATTTTGAGGGGGACATCTCCAATATATATATATATATATATATATATATATATATATATATATATATATATATATATATATATATATATATATATATATATATATATATGTGTGTGTGTGTGTGTGTGTATTTAAGGTGAATGTTTCCATCTTTATTGTTCATGATTTTACTCTTTGAAAAACAGTGAAAATATAAGAATTTAGTACCTCAAACAACTAGGATTCATTAATGCAATTGATTTCTAATATAAGTAAATAGTTATTTAATCATGGCGTTTAAAATATGTGTAGTTGGTTGACTTAAGTGGAAGCAAATACACTTTTACAGGTAAAGAAAATAACTTATAGGTTCATGCCTCTACTTGAAGAGGATCTTTCTATTCGTGTGGGCAGCAGCAAACATATCCACAACTTGTTAAAGATCTAACGATTTAGCAATTTTCTTCTCAAAATAAAGTAACACTAAGTTTTTCAACCTATCATGAGTCATTGAATTGCGTATACAAGTCTTTAATCTTTTCAAAGAAGAGAATGATCTTTCACATGTAGCACTAGAAACTGATATAATCACAGAGATGATACCTAGCTTGTAGGTTTCTAGGAATGCGTTTTTGTAGACACAAAGAAGATCAACGAAATTCGTTAAGGAACCAGCTTTCGTTTTCTTCTCGTCTTCATACAACTTAATTGTTAGAGCAACCCACATTATGCTTTATTTCTTGTTTAATTATGCTTTTTTTAAATTATGCTTTATTGTTAATTTCAATGATTATTTTACATTAATCGTGTATAATGTATATTTATTATACATTAAATATTCTAAATATCTTGATCTATTTATTGATATTTTTTTGCAACTAGTTTCTCTCATATTTAATGAACTTTCTACTTAATTCATTGTAAAGAGATGTGCTTTGCTCGAATAAATTTTTTCTATCATTTGTGTGCGCCTTACAGGTACATATATACAGAAAGGGAAAGTAAAAGATGCCACCAAAAAGTACAGAAAGTGCTTAAGTTCAAAAAGTAAAATAACAATACAGTGACGACGCCAGAAGGGGGCAAGGGGGGCGAGCGCCCCCATAGTAGCTACTTTTGCCCCCCTGACTGCCACTTAGACTGCCCCTCCAGACTCGTACAATCTTTAAACATTCTTCACGTAGTATTTTATATCAGTATCATAACCAATCTCATTGACAAATTGTAGTCTACTTTCCATGAATTTACTATGTGGCAGATTAATCCTCAAGCTTTCTTCTTTGAGCGTCTGGGTATGCACGCATATTTCTGTTTTCTAATTTAGCCCCTTTTGAGGTAAATTTTAGTTATACTTCTTTCTTATGATTTTTAATAATTGTGCCTAGCGAACAATAGTAGATTTGGTCGACTTGTTTTCTTCTCATTGGATCAACTTCGATTGGAAACAAAAGAAAGGTAAAATCAGTTACGTAACTTGTTTGTATTTATCCAGGTTTGAAGTTTTCAGTTTCATATTTTGATTTATTTAAAACTTCTTTTTTCTGAAACATTATTCTCGGCTTCCAATATTCAGAGGATGTGCTTATAACAGCTTAGTTTGCAACTACCAGGGCTTAATTTTTTGAAGGAGATAAAAAGAGTTGTGTTTTCCCATCCTGCAAATGATAATAATAAAGTTATGGAAGAAATTGATTCCCAATAAAATGTATTGTCAAAGTGCTGATCTTTAGTTAGTAATTGGTTTATACTAGTGCTCCTTTACTTATTTTGTTTCAAAGTACTGACGTGACGTCTACCATATTGACTAGGAACTGCTGAAAAATTCGTAGCCCAACCCAGAAGGAGTGCACGTGGATTGGTGAAGATTTACTTCTTCTTCTCTTCCCCCGAGAGTCAATATACTACCTTGTACAGTGCTCCAGCTTTTGCAGAAAAGTTAAAAAAAATCTAGATTTCTTCGCAGCACTGTTCGTAGCACTACCCCTATCAGATCTAAAATGGCGTCTTTCAAGTGTTATTTAAGTTTGAGAAATAAGTACACGTAATAGTTAGACGGAGCTAAATCTGCGGAATAAGAATGATGATCTAGACATTGAAATCCTAGATTATGCAATGTCAGTTATGTTCGCAGGGGCTTGATGGACAGGTGTATTCTCCTGAAGGAACAGAATTCCTTTCTTTTCATTTTCCGCAGCGTTGAACTTTGAATTTTTCTTTCAGTTTTGTAAGTAATGTATAGATTCTGGATTAAATATCTGACCATTGAGGAGGTAGTCTACCACTCCATACTTATACCAGAAGAATGTTCCAAACAGTTTCTCAACCTACTTCTGTGTCTTGAACTTTTTGGGGCGATGGAGAAATGAGTGCTATTACTCCATTGACTGTTGTTCCGATTCAGGATCATAGTGGTACAACCATATTTCATCTATGGTTACTATTCGTCAGCGAAATTGATCAGCATTACGGTCAAACTGGGAGAAGACTTCTCTTAATGCCGTTACCCTTTTATTCTCCTGACATATATTTTGAGAACCCATTATGCCGAGAACTTGCGCATACCCAAGCCATTCTGAATTATGCTACCGACGAGTTCCAAAGAAATGCCCAGAATCTCTGACACAAGTTTTGCTGAGAAGGTAAAAACTGAGAAAGCGGGGTGCAGACCTCAGACTATAATAAATATATCGTGAGTTTACTATACACTTTAAAAACTATATAAATAATAGCTTAAATTATTTTTGTCACACAAAAACTGGGGTGGCCTAGGCCCTCCGGCCCCGGGCTATATCCACCATTGGCTGAAATGCTGCAATTTTCAAGAATAATGTCACAAATTGCATCCATGATTCCAGGAAGAGTCATTGCTTTTAATCATCCTGGATGTAAAGCATAATTTGTTGAGAAATTGCTACGTTTATAATAAGCCACTTACTTCTTCACCACCATATATAACGGAGGAGAGTCCCGTGGTGTTTCACTGATTTCCTAATTAATTTACTTCGGTGACTTTCCTTGGTGGAACAAAAATGTTATAACAGTAAGGATCTGGATGTTCGTGAAATTATCTGTTTGGGCACACATAATCACTTCAGAGGCCTGAGAAACAATATAGTCTAGGCTCTGTCCATAAGAGCTGTAGAAAAGTCGGGGATGACAGCAGATCTCTTCAGAACCTGTTAGAGGATGATCAATTAATGAAAAAAATCGAAGGTAACACTTCCGCAACCGGGGCCTTCATTGTGAAATTCAATATTCAAAATGGCGCCCGCGCGCAAGCACCAAATTATATTTGAACTGAAATATCTTCTCACAGAAACAAGTTAGAAACTTCGTTTTTGTACCAAATTAAAGATAATTGATAGTAGAAGTAAGAAAACTGGATATATTGTTTACATGTTGCCGCCATATTTAAAATAACGGTTATTTGAGCCAAAAATTAGTTTTTCTCGTTTCTCTTTTTTCATTTCATGACAAATAACTATGAAGTTATTAAAAATATAAAAACGCAGTCCAAACTGATTAAAGGAACATATTCTTAGCTTTCTATCGTTACCAATATCTTTAGTAGATCTTAAAAAATGACGGAGCTATTTAAATTTAAGTGGCGCAGGGTGTAGCGTTTTTTGGACTGTTTAATAAATTACCGGAAAAACACTCACTACGCGCAAAACTTTCAAAGCTATTACTTTTCAACAAATTAAAATAGTCCATTCATTTTATCGATAAATTAAAGGTAATAGGTTGCTGTGTCGTAGGAAGTGAAACAATAATGTTATTGCATTTGTCAAATATTATTATTAACATGTTTGTTCATATAATATGTAGCTAATGTTGCAGACTCTAATGTGTGCAGTGGAATAATAAAAATCCATAGTTTTCTCCAATATCCTAGACAATGACTATAGAAAACCCGTTTAACATCTACCTATCACGAAACACCTCTTCCTCTGCATCCGTATTAGACGTAAATGCCTGCATCATTTGTCAGAAATGTGACAAATCTTCAGATAAAACAATGTCGTCTTTCGGAGGGAGAGAAGATGTTATAGCTGCGGCTGAAATTCGCAAGGATCGTGTTCTGAAAAGACTTAAGGATCTTCAGCGAGGTGCAGAATTTGTGTATCATTGTAATGGCGCATTCTATATGTTATATTCAAACAAGAATGTGTTGTTACGGAAGAAAAAGAAAAGAGAATGTAGTGAAACTGAGGAGCTTTATCAACGTTCAATGAAATATCAATCTGAGCCAATGACAAAGAGAATGAGAGTAGATATTCCAGTTTGACAATCACCAGCTTCAAACAAGAAAGCAAGAAAAGTTTTATGTGTGGTATGTGGGAAAGAGAAACACAACGGAATTAAACAAAAGTACAGAATATGTGAATCAAACCATGCAACTACATTTTTATCCGCAACCATGTTTTTTAAAGATGAAGAATTTACGAGAACTTGTGACTTGGAGGATGAATTACCTGTTTTCGGTGCAAATCTCTATTATCATAAGGCCTGTCTTGAGCACTATCTTCTGAAATTCAATAAATATTCTCAGAAATCAGATAGCACAACTACCGAGTCTAAGAAAACGAATAAAAGTGCAATGCTTAATAAAGTGTGCCAATTATGGAGAAAGTATTGGATGAGGGTGTGGATTGACATTGTCGGAAATTCGAGACTTCATTAATGGAAACAGTGAACTGACTTTTAATAACAACGAAGTTAAACTTTGGAGAAAAAGTAAGGTTATCGAAGCCTTCGAAAAGAACTAAACCGATTCTAGGTTTCAACTCATTATTTAGTGCCGAAGAAGTAGATGACAAACTGAGATCGATTAACATACATACGAGTGCAGCGAAAGAAGTACGAACGGCTCTCCTTCACACAGATTTCGGTATTGAAGAAGAATTTGGAAACAGTCAGCAACTTCATAAGTCCTGCCAGCAACTAGAATTCCTCAACCTCTTTAGGATTTCTAGCAGAAGTGCTACAAGTGGTCAAGCTGAACATCATATCTGGGACGCAAGCGAAGATCTACATATCACTGACGAAGACAATGAAAATGATCTTGAAGAATTTTAAGACCAACAAAATCTAAATTTTCAGAATCTTTTGAAGTCAATCTTCCACACTTTATTCTATAATATAGGAAAGCAACCCCCATGCATTTGATGGTGGCACATTCAATTCATGAAAAATGCAAAATTAGACAACTGATCTCAACTATGAATAAATTAAGTGTGTCAGTTGGCTATAAAGATAATATGCAAGCACGAAGCAACCTTGCACAATATACACTAAAGACCTGTTCCTCCACCTTGTCTATTTCAAGCCACTTTCAGGGTGATAGTTTCACGCTAGGAGCTATGGACAATTTCGACCGTGAAGAGGCTACTCTGTCAGGAATCCATGATAGCCACGATACAGTCATGGTGCTTTTCCAGGAATTGCCAACAGAAGTCTCATCGAAACCGAAATTGTCGAAGTCGGTATTAGCAAGACCTCCAGTCATCTTCGATCCTTGCTTCCATCTAAGTAACTGAAGAAATAAGAAAGGAAGGTACAATCTATATCGATTCAAAACACGCTGACAATTTCTCCGGAACTGTATGATTTGGACATCGATAATCTGCGTCAGAAGGAGTTTACTCAAGACATAATGCATGCTGCATGCAAGCTAGAAACTAAAGAATCCACCCTAACGCGGGGTACTGTGAATGTGAAAATAACGGATTCAGATGTTTCCAAGAAACAAGTTGGCTTTCTTCCAGTACTACCTTATCCAGTAACGGAATATACTCAGCAATGAAAAAAAAAAAAACTTCCAGAGCCTACTTATACACTTAAACGAATCTTCAATGTCTGTAGTATGTGACGAAGGGGTGTATCACATTGCTGCCGAAATTCAACTTAGGAGCAATGAATTTTCAAACATTGTCCTCATGCTAGGATCACTCCACATGACCTTCTTGTCTGTACAAGAAAGTACATTTCTGGTAGTGGTTTGGAGTCTCTTTTCATAGAAAATTTTTGGGTCCAAAGTAACCGAGAGTATTCTAAAGGGAACTGTCTACGTTAGAGCAGTGAGAGGTATGTTTATGATTGCAGATGTGTTTATGCTAAAGGGAAGGCTTTCCTGGAAGAAGAAGGTGAATATTATACGTCTGTCATCCAGCAGTTCGTTGACACTATGACTATTATGAAAGAAAGACAAGCTTAACGTGCTCTTATCAGTTCGTGGAGTTGGTCATTAATTCAGATGAAATATCGAAGCTTTGCAGAACTTTTTAGAGAAACTCAGTTCAATCTCAGAACAGTGCTACTGCCTTGAACAGTTTTTACATTTTTTATTTCTGCTAAAAAGCCTTATAAGAGCTGACCGAGAAGGATACTGGCTGCTGCATCTGTATATTGTACAGCAATTGCTTCCGGTATTCGTGGCACTCAATCGAATCAATTTCCTGTGGTGCACATCCCTCTATCTTAAACAAATTAGAAATTTGGAGACTCAACACCCGGGAATTAATGCTCAGTTCATGAATAGTCACTTCGTAGTCAGAAGAACGAACAATGTATTTAGCGCAGTTGGTGTTGATATAATACTTGAACAGATTATAAATAGATCTAAGAAATCATCGGAAGGAATTATGTGTCAGACGCGCAGAAAGAATTATATAACGGAGTGGGTACTGTCGTACCACGAAGTTCTTTCGACATGCCAAATCTTCAGTCAGATTCTTGGTATATCACAAACAGACCATGAGTTCTTTGGCAATGTACTTGATGAAGTTCGTAACTCTTAGCAGAATGGTAGAATTTTATGGAGCGCAGGGAAATCCGTACAAAGTTCACAGTCCTGAGAAGTTGTACCATTTCGTGTCGCATTAAGTTGTACCAGATTCTAATGCAGAAAAAATCCTGAATTACCTGACACGTAGCCATGAAGCTTATGTGCCATTCCGAAACGAGCGATTTTTCTACAAAACAACTTCGTTGTCGAAGACCATTCACAGACGAGAACTTACACAGTTTTGTCAAGCAAATAAAGTAGTCTACTTAGTCTACTTGCGAAAGTTGTTGGGACCGTCTGAGTACGTTTTCGAAGGACATTCATCAATGAATACAGCAATTATTGCTGATGTTATGAACTAACTTCGTAAAACTCGAGTGAAAGGTTCACAAACATTTGCTGATCTCTTTGATGTATTCATCAAGAGCTGCAGCAATGTTTAAACTCGCACCCGCAGGGATTTTATGTGACTATCTAATCAAATTGGTCATAAAATGTGGAAAGAGAGCAAAGGGTAACCGCCTCACCTATACTACTAACTAATCTGTCATGTACATATTCCGGCCGGTGCAAATGGGGAGATTTTTGGCTTTCTCGGAAAACAAAATTGAAATTCAAGATGTCTTAAGACTACCTCTGCACAAAAGCAAAATTTAAAGTCTTTGAAATCTGTCTGAGTGAATTACTGCTTGAGAATGGTGCAACTCCTGTTATATCTATCACTACCTCTTCAAATGTTCCAAAAATTACATGAGTGTTTCATGTTGGGTGTCAGTAATTTTACATTATGCTCTGAAAAGAAATATGTAAATATTCTCTAAAGCACATCTAAAGTCATATATTCGTTTGTCATATATAAAGTCATATATAAAGCAAATTTTGAAACTGTAGAAAACCTTAGTTAAACATTACTAGCTCTCACAAGTACACATGATATTACCATCAAATTGAAGTAAATTCTCATGACATCAAAGTCTGCAAAATAAAACAATATAATAATTACATTAGCTACATATTATATGAACAAACATGTTAATAATAATATTTGACAAATGCAATAACATTATTGTTTCACTTCCTACGACACAGCAACCTATTACCTTTAATTTATCGATAAAATGAATGGACTATTTTAATTTGTTGAAAAGTAATAGCTTTGAAAGTTTTGCGCGTAGTGAGTGTTTTTCCGGTAATTTATTAAACAGTCCAAAAAACGCTACACCCTGCGCCACTTAAATTTAAATAGCTCCGTCATTTTTTAAGATCTACTAAAGATATTGGTAACGATAGAAAGCTAAGAATATGTTCCTTTAATCAGTTTGGACTGCGTTTTTATATTTTTAATAACTTCATAGTTATTTGTCATGAAATGAAAAAAGAGAAACGAGAAAAACTAATTTTTGGCTCAAATAACCGTTATTTTAAATATGGCGGCAACATGTAAACAATATATCCAGTTTTCTTACTTCTACTATCAATTATCTTTAATTTGGTACAAAAACGAAGTTTCTAACTTGTTTCTGTGAGAAGATATTTCAGTTCAAATATAATTTGGTGCTTGCGCGCGGGCGCCATTTTGAATATTGAATTTCACAATGAAGGCCCCGGTTGCGGAAGTGTTACCTTCGATTTTTTTCATTAATTGATCACCCTCTAACAGGTTCTGAAGAGATCTGCTGTCATCCCCGACTTTTCTACAGCTCTTATGGACAGAGCCTGGATTAATAAGAATGTCATTATTAATATGAAACTTTATATTTGTATATACAGAGATATGTTTTTCTAAACTAGGTTTCATTTTTCTACCTAGTACCTACACTCCTTCTGGATTGGACTACGACATTTTCAGCAGCCCCTCGTAAATTCTCTCTCTGGCTCTCTCTCTCTCTCTCTACATATATATATATATATATATATATATATATATATATATATATATATATATATATATAGAGAGAGAGAGAGAGAGAGAGAGAGAGAGAGAGATACGTAGCATATAGACGAATGTGTTACTTGTAGCATACGCGAAAGTAATTCAATTTATGTTTAGGCTTCAAAATTTTCATTGAAAAATATTTCATGTGCAGACGTTACTTATTTGTTAGTTACAAATTTTATTTGAAATAAGTTTAATTTATAATCATATAGATCTAACATAAAAACAGCAACGAAATACACAATGTAATGTAAAATAAGTCAAACGTAATAAATATGTCATTTTTGGTATGGCAAATAGCCCCCCCCCCGAAAATGTATCTGCTCCTCCTTTGCCCCCCTAAGAACTTAAAGCTGGCGTCGTCACTGTAACAATATAGTATGGAGTTCTTGCATACTATTCATTGTTGGCAGAAAAAATTTTTCTTTTACTTTTTTCTTTTCTCCACATCAAAGGATTTCACCGAAAAGTTTACAGAAATGAAAATAAGATTTTCATTGTTGCATTGTTATGTTCTCAATGATTTTGCATTGTAAATATTGGCTTTAAAAATATTAACACAGTATGTTAAACTTTCAGTTAAAGAGAATTTTCCAAGAATTGTGCTATATATTTTAAATTATGCTTTATGCTTTATTTTCTAAAATTATGCTTTTAAAACTAGTTTCTCAATGTGAGTGCATTTTGGCGTCCACCCAGTGTCGTGACCATAGTGCTCTCAAACGGGTCGGGTTGACCCGACCCGACCCGTGACCCGACCCGACTCGGATCGGGTCGGGTCAGTCGGGTCGGGTCAGTCGGGTCGGGTTGTCGGGTCGGGTCAGTCGGGTCAACTCGGGTCGGGTTGTCGGGTCGGGTTATTCGGGTCGGGTTGTCGGGTCGGGTCAATCGGGTCAGCTCGGGTCGGGTTGTCGGGTCGGGTTATTCGGGTCGGGTTGTCGGGTCGGGTCAATCGGGTCAGCTCGGGTCGGGTTGTCGGGTCGGGTTATTCGGGTCGGGTTGTCGGGTCGGGTCAACCGGGTCAGCTCGGGTCGGGTTATCGGGTCAGGTCAATCAGATCGGATCACGGTTCGGGTCAGTCGGGTCGGGTCGGGTCATCGGGTCGGGTCAGTCAATTCGGGTCACGGGTCGGGTCGGGTCGGTCTTCAACCCGACCCGACCCGACCCGTTGAGAGCACTACTTCTCGCAGTCTCGCAACATTTATGAATTACATGTAATTATATATTTAGTGATTTTACATTTATTGAATTTTCTAAGTTGAGTGTTAATGCCTCCAGGAACAAAAAAGTGATTGGGGCAATAGACATTTTATGAGATTTATTATTATTCAAGGTTGATCTTCAGAATTAAAGCCTTCTTTAGTTTCTAAACATCATTAAAAAAGAAAAGCTTTGTAAATTGGAAATTTATTACAACATCGATTTAGGACTTTATTTTGCGACACAAACACATACACGCGGGCGCGCACGAATACATGAACTTCTGTTTTTTGGTCTGGAAAGCGAATAAGACTCCCTATTGCTGCAAAATGTGATATTTCTGTTGTTTCTGTCTTTTTCACATTACTACTAGCGATTTATGTTGGGGGATGGTGGGGAAATCCCCTCTCGTCAAAGTTTATCCCGGGTCCGTCTCGCAGAAATAACATGATATTTTTTACATGGAATAAGTATTTTCTTTCTATATATTTATCAAAAAACACCCCCCTCTAGTTTGGAAGTTTAATTCAAATACTGGTTTGGTAGGATGACCCTATAGGTTTGATGCGAGATGGTAGGAATGGCCCTATATCTGTCAGTAATTTTATTTTCTAGATCTGGCAACACTATATAAGTTGAAAGCGAAAGTTGATAAAATGCGATAATGCAACATTGCTACAAGCGCGAACGAATTAAAAGAATTGGGTCGTATTGTGTTGTGAGGAGTTCTTTTGTTGTCTACAAGCGCTTTTGGCGGTATAAAAACATCTTTATAATGGAAAATCACCCTTCAAGGAAACGACCAAAACGTGTAAATGTTGATAGTGGCGACGATATTTTAGAAGAGCCAAATATTGCTGGAGACCACTAAGCTGGAAAACAATGTTGGATCCAGCAACAATTTATGCTGGTTTTGCTGTAAATTATTAACCCTTTGGGGATCCGTCCGTTTTTTTTTTTTTTTTTTCATGTCCAGAGGCATTCTAGAAGACCTTACGTATGGTTTCACGCCTTCCTGCGTCGAGACATAGGAGGTGATGACGTCATAATTCTAAAATATATATTTTCTTTTAATATTGCGGGGCCGGTCTATGTTCATTATTTTTTGGCGGGCTTATTTTTACAAGATTGAAATTTTGCACAAACATTCAGTCCACCGAGTAGTATTTACCAGATTATTTTTTCAGATTTCTGCGTTAAAACAGGGGGGGATCCAAAGGGGCGAAAAGTTGAAAAAAGGGATATTTTACCAAAAAAATCAATTTCTTCGCGATTTTCCCACCTTAGATACATGATGGAGACAAGTGAATGGTACCGCCTGAAAGGCAGTTCTATTCTGAAGAGAATTAGGTGCGACACATGACCCTAGGGTAATTAGGGAAGTGTCAGGGAATTTTTATGAAAATATACTTCTGTATAAGGGAATTTTGGACATTTTCGGTATTATTTTTTGCGGGCTTATTTTTGCACCTAGAAGATTGAAATTGTGCACAAACATTCAGTCCACCGAGGAGTATTTACGAGATTTCTTTTCGTACTTCTGTGTTAAAACATGGGGGTACAAAGGGGCTAAACGTTGAAAAGGGAAATTTTTTACCAAAAAATCCCTTTCACAGGATTTTCTCGCCTTAGATACATGATGGAGACAAGTGAATGGTACCGCCTGAAAGGCAGTTCTATTCTGAAGAGAATGATGTGCAAACAATGATCCTAGGGTAATTAGGGATGTCTCAGGGAATGTTTAAAAATTTCCCTCTGTATACGGGAATATGGGACATTGTCGGTATATATATATATTGGCGGGCTTACTTTTGCACCTGGAAAATTGGAATTGTGCATATCTCTGCGTTAAAACAGGGGGGTCCAGAGGGGCTAAAAGTTAAAAAAAAAGGATATTTAGACCCAAAAATCCCTTTTTTGGGATTTTTCCGCCTTAGATACATGATGGAGACATGTGAGTCATACCGCCTGAAAGGCAGTTCTAAGCTGAAGAGAATGATGGGCGAAACATGACCCAAGGGTAATTAGGGATGTCTCAGGAAATTTTTTACCTGAGATCATGGTGTGTTACTGTAATTCGGGGCATGGTGGGAATTCCTGATAAAATTTCTTCCGCCCTTACTATTCAAGATAGAAACTTGAAATTTGGCACACACATTTAGTATACCAAGTACTATTTATCAGATTTTTTAGATGAGTACGTTCACACAGGGCCGCTCCAGAGGGGCCCAAAGTGCGAGAAAAAAATTCCCTCCGTAATTGTTCCTTTGATATCATTTTTCCCGCTTCTGGTATATGGTATGATCATGCAAGTGGTACCATTTGAAAGCCAGCTTCATTCTGACGAGAAAGAGGTATGAACCATGATCCTAGGATAAATAGTGACGATGCAGTAGCTGCTTGACTGAAAGTCTAAAAAATAGCCCAAAAAGCCGGGTACCGGAAAGGGTTAATTTGACGAAAATTAATGGTCCAGGAATCAAATTCCAGCACAACTTTTCTTTTAATTTGGAGCGGAGGGGACACAAGTTCGGATACCATGTTGAACTTTAGGTTCCGTCTCCTTAGAATGTTATGAACATTCATCCCATGGAAAGCAATGGCAAACCACCAAGGATTCAGCTTGCCAAGGGACTTTTAGGTCAAATACCTGCCTTCGGACAGAATATCACATCATCATTCATTAACAGCCATAGAATAACACATTGCAAAATTTTGACCAGAATATATGCGAGATTGCGAGACCATGCGAGAAAGTCTCGCGCGAGACGCGAGACGAGACTCAACATTTTATGCGAGACGCGAGACGAGACTTCACATTTGCGAGACGAGACCAACATTTGAGGCTGCGAGACGAGACGAGACTTTTCCATTTCTCGTCTCGTCTCGTCTCGCGTGCATCCCTATTCATAACACTAATTTTACTTGCTCAGTTTTTATATGTTCCAGTGAGCGAGAGAGCTCTTAACTCTGAAGTGAAAACATATATGTAAACTTTGGTTACGGAAATGGAGTAAATTCCGGTAAATTCCAGTGCTATTTGATACCCCATATGACCCACTTGCCATTTGTCATATTTGACGGCGATTCAATATGGTGCCTTTCGAGATTGCGATCATGCACTGGAAGTACTCCCACATATAGATGCTCAACCTTGGTTTACAATACTGAAGTCAGATCTATCAAAAGCTTTTTGATTTTTGTGCCAAAAGGATATTCTTGAACACTGACTACTGGATTTCAAGATGGCGTCGGTGTAGCAGCTCAACGAAGCATTTGCGCATCGAGTGACTATTACTGTGTTACTTAGCAACTCGAACTGAATATTGTCACTAATTTTCATCAAAATCCAACTCTCACGGTTTATGGACCTTCCTCGTAAGTGGACTGCTGGAATGCGGGTTGCCTACAAAAGGATGATTATTTGAAAGTCGATATCTTCGAAAGTATTGACTCACATTGTTTGATTGTTTTATGTGGAAATGAACGCACATATTTTGTACTAAATTTTCCAATTAATTTTATTTTTAGATACTTGTTGACTGGACGGGTTGGTGCCATGCGTGTTGTCTAAAAATGGTCGATTCTTTGAAGGTCAATATCTCCGAGAATATTATCGCACATTTTATAGTTTTGTGTAGAAATGAATGCACATTTTGTGTTCTTAATTTTGCGATGTGTTTCATTTCTATGTGTTGACTGGGCAAACTGACAGGTTATGGGTTGCCTACAAAGAGCGTTCTTTAACGGTTGATATTTCCGAAAATATTGAAGTACATTTTTAAAAAACAAAAATATATGTGGAAATGAACGCACATTTTATGCACTGAATTCTCAGTATGTTTGAAATATTCATCTGTAACCTGACAAGTGGATGGCCCCACCCAATTATAAATTCGATTTCCTTGTGATAAAAATGATAAATAAATTTTCTTGTAATAAAAGTGATAAATAAAAATAAATATGTAAAAGATTAAAATAAAGCGCACATTTTTTGTTTCGTTTGGAAATGAATGCACATTTCTGCACTAAATATTAGATATGTTAGTAAGAAACGGAGGTTTAACCTCCCCCCCCCCGAATGCTGCTGAACTACAGATAAGGTTATTCAATTCTCAGAAGTAAGGGGCCATGGCCACCTCTAGCGAAATATTCTATTTGCGCTAATAGGCCTGAGCCCATTTGGCTACGAACTTGCTCTAAACTTAGTTTAGCGTACCACTTCGAGGATCCTGGCACTTTCTTCATTTACATGAATTTTAAAGCATTTAACTTTACAAGGACAAAATTCTCTTGTCACACTAAAGAAGGAAGCTAGATTCATTCCTGTTTGTTTGGCCTGTTCCTGTTTCGCCTACAGCCCTGTTACTGTGATCAAATTTGTAGTACTCGTAATTAATAAGAGAATAGCACCGGTTACTCATTAATAATTAAACAGATTATGAAATAGAACACAAAAGGTTTAAAAAAACAAGAAAATAAAAATATTAACACATTTGAATGGCTCTTCTCTCCCCTCCTCTACCCAATTCACCTTGAAAATGTTTGGTGAGCAAACGAATGTCTTATCGATGTTGATATGCATAAAGTAGGCCAAGAGTACAAAAATAGCACGTCAAAGAGAAATAGGAAAATCAAAGAAATGTATTTTTACACAAATGTATTCCGAAAGTTGCTCTTGACCTTGTGCTATACAATACATACATTTTGTGACTGTCTGCCTTTCCCTCTCTCCTTTTTTAAAAAGTTTCAAGTGCGAGTTTGAAGTGCGGGAGAGGGGTTGAGAATTGTACGTAGACGTCTTTATAGTTGCGTAGGAGTTTTTATATGTCTGCTCTTTTTAGCTCAGTGGCTTTTGTTAAGGGTTCGTTTGCCCTTCAACATCTCCGAAGTGACCCAGATGTTTATTGTGGAGACCTGGTTAGCAACATCTGCGACCTTGGCTAATATTCGTAGCCCAGTTTTCTCTCACGCTGAAATCCTTTTGATACGAGACTTTGGGGCATGGACACAAGGTTTCTGAAACCCTTTTTTACAACCCTTTCCACTTATTTCCACGCCTTGTTTGTTTTCCAAACCCTCCACAACTCTCCTCTTCTTGATCACATATTTTAAAGGAAAAATATAAAAGAAAAAGTATTCCTATAGCCTGTTGTTAGTAGGTTAACGAACGCTTTTCCCAACGTAGAAAACATGCGTTATGTTCCATTTATTGATTTTAGTAAGTTGAATATGCGTAAAACCTTGGTCTTCGCAAGCAACTAATCAGAGACGATTCTATATGATCATCCCATAAATTTTTTCACTTGCCTTGGGCAGTTGTGAAAGATCGTTGTTCCCTCAATAGAGTTCATTCAGATTGTTTAATTTTCCTATTCACCTTACAACTGGAATACTCTTTTTTTATTTAATTTAATTTAATTAATTAATTTATTTATTTATTTATTTTATTTACATTATTAAGAACTATGATGATGACGATGGGTATTCTGCCTGAAAGCAGATCATGACCTGAAGGTCCCAAAGCTAAGAGAATCGTTGATGATTTCCCGTTGCCTTCCAACACATGACGATGTCATTATAAGGATGGCACCTAGAGTTTAAAGTAGGTTCCTAACCACTTGTGTCCCGCCAGGAATCCAACAGGGATACATTGATTACAATATTAACAACAATAGAAATATAAATTTAAGATATCAACAAAACTAGATAAGAAACTCTTCTTGTCGGTTAACGTTGTAGGCAATATGAGATTCGTGAATTCTATGTACCTAAACTCGGACACCACAATATACTTACCGACCGCCGTAGCTCAGTTGTAGAGCATTGGCGTAGCATTCGGGAAGTCGTGCGTTCGATACCAGCGACGGACCATCCTAACTGAGGTCTTTCCAGGGTTTTCCTCAATCAGACTAGGCAAACGCTCGGATGGCACTTTCAACGTGGGTCCTGGGAGACACCTTCCTTAATACATTCCAGTCCCCATCTCGGCCTGAGCCTTAGATGCATAAAGGCCATAAAATTAAAAACTCAAATTCAAATAATATTTAATAGATGACTATTCGTATTCTTTATAATACAAAAGTTAAACCAGGCCATTTAAAGAGACAGAAAAACAATGTTGCTTTTAACAATCTTAAAACAGATTTTAAAAAGATGGAACCCAGTCACCTCCCCTAGACCTTACATACATAACTACAAAATTATCCAAATTACCCACGTTCTCTCACTGCAATTTCAATAATTACGGTAAATCGTGTTTGTCTCGTCACATACAATAATCAAGCGAAAAAAGATGGGCCCCAGTTTGCTCGCTCCCCTTCATTTTACATATAAGACTACAAAATTACCCATGTTCCCCCGGTGAAATTTCGGTAATTTTGGTACCGTCGTGTTTATCTCGTCACATACTATAAGAATCAAGCGAAGAAAGATGGGACCCAGTTTGCTGCCCTCTAACCGAAATTTACTGTATCATCGCATGCAGTTAAAGAAAATTCACGAATTATAAACTCGTTATGGGAAATTTTAAATTCTTGAATATCAATAGTGTACTGATTCACATATTGTCAAATTTCACATGAATGTTCTATGAAAAAATTATGTAATTTGTTAAAATAAATTCTATATTTTTTAAAGATCACTAGTTTACCCATAAAGTTTATGAATGAGATTTCACTATGTTCTTTTTCAGACCTACAAACAGTAGGTACAGTAGAACAATAGATACTTCACTGAAAATATTTAAGTGTTCGAAAGATGAGAATACTCATGAAGAATATTTAACTTGCACATATTACAAATAATTCCGATGATTACGTAAGCATACATTTACAGTTTTTAATACAAATTTAGCTCGTACATGAAATACTGCCACCACCATCACTATTGGAATACATTTTTTCAAAGGAATGTCCGACTTGTTGTTGTCTTCTCTTCAGAAAACTTCAACTATTCTATAATCCACATCACTTAGACGTTCCCAATATGCTTTATATAATTTCTCCCTTGTTAATAGTCAGATAATATGTATATTTGCATACACTTAAAATATATCATCTTCAACACTATAATTGCAATTATACTCCAAGTACGGCTTTCCAATGGCTTCGAATTTACATGCATACAACCATAAGCAGTACTGTAATGCTATAATTTTTGGTAGGAATACGCTCGATCGTTTTCAACAGTATAGCGTATACGCAAGACTACCTGGAATATACGTACTCTAATATACGCTCATTCTTTCGTAAATTTAAGGTGAATATACGCTGGACTATAAAAATTTTAGATGGGTATACGCCCCGTATACGCCCCATTACATCCCTCACCATAAGCCCAACGATGATAAACACCGAAGCCACAACCATCACCATTAATAGTTCACCAAAATCCCAGTTTTCAATTACTTCTTTCACACTTTCCGGGTTCATAACTTAAACCACAATTACAATTTATCCGACGAAGCATTATCAGGGATTCGGGCAGTATTGGAAGCATTGTAGGTGACATTATTTATTTTCGTATATTATCAATTTCATCTTCCGAGGATGCAGATATTTCTGTTTCGACATCAATAATTCCGGATCATCAACAGTTTCGTTATTACCAACTTCCAGTTTGTTCTCAAAAGACTCCATGTTGCATCTATATACAAAATATATCTAAGGCTTGTATTTAAACATTTATGTACGGTACGTCGCGGGGACTAACAGTTTACCTCACGAAAGAAGAAAAAGAAAAAGTCCCTTCTCCAAGGGCCCTTCTCTAAATTTTAAATTGTAATGCTCTTCGTTCCCCTGAGAAGTGTTTCCAACTATAGTAAGTCCACTAAGTTAAATACAAGAATAAATTATATGAATATAGATAAGTGCACATATTAACATATATATCTACACAATATATACACTACTGAACTATAAACGAGGCTTGGTATTTCTTATTCTACTAATTATTTATTACTAATATATAGTATACCAAAAATAAGAAATTACAGCAAGGTGTGCCTTGTAATGTCAGCTTATTACATATTTTAAAAATACGTGTAAAGCGAAACATTAAAATACCACATTTTTTATTCAGTGTGCTAAGTATGCTACAGTATCACAAATATCAAAAATTTTGAAAGGCTCTACAACAATAGTAAAGCAACTGAGATGAACGAGGCGGTGTATAAGGTAACTTGGTGCTGGATGACCTTGGTACGACGAACTTCAAATAAATGGGAAGAAAATCATAAGAAACTGAAAATTTATTTGTTACACAGACTTTATTTCGAAAAAAGTGTTAAGATGTCTCATATCTAAGGAGTTAGGTGGTTTTCAACATACAAAATAATAATAATGCCAATTAAGGTTTGCAACACTGCTTGAAATTACTGTATTACAAGTATCAAATACTATCAGGGTAATGTCATACCCTGTCGACCGATGGAAAAGAAAGCAACGGCCATTTTAAATATTCTCTACAAATTTGTCATTTTAAGCAGTATTGTAAACTCTATCAAAGTTTATCATATCTCCGGAATGATTTTAGATATCAAATTGCTGTAAACGGCATTATGATTATTTTGTCCTTTGGAAACTATTTAACTTCTTAGATACGATACTTATCAAAGCATTTTTTCGTAGTAAAGCCTGCACAAAAGAAATTAAATTTTCAATTTCTTGTAATTTATTTATCCGAAGTAACTAATTTATTATTTTTATTTATTCAAAATGCATCATATCATGGTCATAGTATCTGATACTAAATTACTTTAGATATGTACGTCGAGTATGTCAAACTTTTTCCCCCTTTTGATGTTTGTTTCGTACAAAATTTCAGCTACTTCTGTCAGTTAGTTTAGAAGTTACAAGAAGGGGTTATTTTAAGTGGTTCACCCTGAATATATATATTGATTTTTTATTTATTTTTTTAAAAGAATTTTCTGTTAAGACGTCAGGATAAAACACTGCTCACACTTCACACTAGTGATTCTGGGTCGCCAGTGGCCCGATGGATTAAGTGGCCAATTGTTAATGAATCAGTGTTTTCTTTGAAACTTACCAATATGGGGTGTTAAAGTTGATAAATGGGTTAATCCTCCTCCAACTTTAGGAACATGTTTTGGGGTAACATTCGTCTAAAAAGGTGGTCATAAATGAAATTAGGGTAACATTCGTCAAAAAAGATGGTCATAAAAGTGGTCTCTTTGGTGACGAAATTTTTGAAGGGTAAACTATTGGCAATATTCAACTTAACTAGATTACTTTTCTCGTTTCTACAATGCACAGTGTCGCTAGTTTATTTGACTGAGAAATACCGTTAACTTTCTGAATGGGGTACTACAATCTCTCGTCTGCTTTAGACGTTATGTTGGAAAGTGCTTCCTTATATATGACATACGTAATCTGTAACAAAAAAAGAAAGAAAGAAAGAAGCGAGAAAAGAAAGGAAGAGAAAGTTCCGTGAACAGAGCAGAGCGAACAACCGATGTTGTGTCCCTTTTATGTTTCCGGGTTCGGCGACAGTTGAATCAAGTGCCATTTGAATCCACATGGGTTATCCGTGTACACTCAACCCGGAAGGGAGAGTAGCGACAGTGCATCCGATCACTGTTCAAGTGCAAGAACCTCTTTAATCGAACTTTGCACTCGACCGATATTTTTCGCACTGGCACAGTACTTAACCCGTAATTATATCTAGGTGTCTGACCCTTCTCATCATCAGCTTCACTGTCTGAAGAACTGTTTTTTATTATATACGAAAACGCGTTTGTCGCCCTTTTTTGCCTCGCAAAACACGTTCGTTGTACGTATTCAAACAGATTTACAGACCACGCCTATTGCCCGCCTCTCACTGCCTGTCAAAATGACATTCCAACATTGACTAATACCGCACTGTTTCCTTCCGCACCATTTGGCACGAGTATATGGTATTAGAAAAAAAGAAACAGAATCTGAAAATAAATAAAAAGACAAAGCACAGTGATGAGGTCCGTTCCACCTGCAGACGTCATGAAGTGCCTACTCCTACTCCCTCTGCCCCTGCAGCTGAAAATAGACTGAGCTAAGTTGAATCGAGATAAAAACTTCCTGCAGAAGACAATACCTCAAACTAAAGTGGACTCGTCCATTCGCACAATTTGTTTAGATGAGTTACGCCACGGGAACTGAGGATTTAAAAAAAAAAAACTTTTTTAGACGTATTCATGTAATGCAACATAGAATCATTCTTATATACTTTATGTGCACACAAAATGAATAATCACAGCTATTTCCTTCAATGGAACAAAGGAATTAACTTCGACGTGCATTCCTCTAATATGTACCCACCTTCCCATTAGTAAGTAATAAACTCAACCACTTTCACAAGAGAAAGCAAGGTACTCTGTACATACGTAACGTAGTACTATATTATTCACCGATCAGATGTACGTACTCCGCGGTACTGTTAGTTTGTAACTTTCAACCAACTTTTTTTTTATTTATTGTTATTATGAATATATAGGCTTCAATGAAACAGTTTATTTTGTACAGTGGAAAACTTTTACGTAATCAACGAAACATGTAAAAGAAACTAAACGAGATGTTTTCCAATACTGGTGTTAATTACTGAACTAAACTTTACAACATCCGTTCACGTAAAATCGCGTGTCTAGGTTACTACTATAGTGAGGTGGCCAGAATTTTAACTTGCAAAAACAGGATGAATATGAGTCTCCGTGAAGAGGGAGGGATAAAGGAATAAACTTCTGATTTCCAGATTACAAGTACCAGCAGTGTTTTCAAGTTACAAAATACACAAATAATGGTGGTAACACCCTCAGAGGTTCCAAGTAGGCTAGCCAAGAGCATTCCAAAGTTCTAGCCACGGCCTAAACATTCCCAACGAGTGTTGGTGCAAAAAATAGCTCTAAACATAATAATTTTAGAGAAATTGTGTAGAATTTGCTCTGATCAGTTATGTTTGAATAACGTGACATTTAGGTGTCCTGTTTAAAAATAAGAAAAAATGGAACAATGGTTGAAAAAAGAAAGGACTGTCCCTGCTGAAATGGGACGTCTGGTCCTACCTTATACCATAGTATCGTACACTTATTCGAACTTCGTTCATTGCCATTGTTTCGTTAATTATTTTTGCATCAGGTTTTCCACGTTACGCTCCATAGGCTTATTAAAAAAATAAATCTAATCTTTACTTTCACATTTTATTTATTTAATTTCGCGAGTATTCATTATTGCCCTTGCGCGTGTCAATGAACTGCATGAAAACGAAGCGAGCGCCCAGACGACGCAGACCGGTGGATCAATGATGTTAACTACTGTGATTGTTCGCTAGACCATGGTTCCGCGGCGGCGTCTTTCGATAAATAGGAGGTGGAGTATAGGGACATACACTCATTTACTTTACCTTCCTCCTACATTCCCTTGTTTCTTGCATGCTGCCCCTCCTAGTTCCTCCCTTTTCCACCCCTTGGCGTGGTCTCTCCTCCCTGTCCCGTAAATCTCAGTGTTGGCCGTCCCCAGTTACACCCTTCCCCGCCTAGCCCCACCCCTATCACTACTATTGGCCCCTCCCCCTCGGCTTTGTTGCTGTCGGTTCTTAGACGAAGGAGCAAGCAAGCCTCCCGCTGGACCAGACGATGACAGATAAATGAAGCAGCCGCCACCATCCCAGGCTGTTAGCTCCCAGTGACGTCACATACAATCACATCTGCTACAAAGGGATCTCCTCTTTCATTCATTCTTTGGTTGCAGTTTTTTTTAAATTCACTTTGTGCACATCATATATATATATATATATATATATATATATATATATATATATATATATTCACGTACGATACAAGAATATTTCTCTCAGTTCTGCGTCACTTACTTTGAGATTAGGTCATAATTACCCTAGAAGTGTGCACAATTCTATACCATACAGGGTGGCCCAAAAGCAGGTAAACTCCCATGCATTGATCAAGTGTATCATTCTAGCTTGTATGTTTCTGTTCCGAGCTTAAGAAATAAGTAAAAAGATATTAAGAACAAATAATAAAGAAACTAAGTCTACTTTTAAGTCTACCTGATGGATAACAATAAGAAATTATATAAAAATAATGAGTTGAACAGTACGGGACTGCATACCTACTTTTGGGCCACCCTGTATATAGCCAAGTTGGATCAGATGGTTCCCAGTGAAGTTATCGAGGAGTCAGTATACTTTTTGAAGTATATCTAATGATTATTCTTTTTTAAAACAATAACACCTTCCGAAGCTTTTTGAGGTACAGACCACTTTTCATCTGTTTATATATATTGTCTGATCTTTTCATCTGTTTAAGGTATATATATATATATATATATATATATATATATATATATATATATATATATATATATATATATATATATATATATATACAAGTACATACCACAATTCTTTTCTGAACTATAACAAACACTACAGAAGGAATTTTAATTTAAGGAAAGATTAATTACCTTTATTCTGAACATATAGAACACTAAATGTGAAGTGCCTCTTCTGGCTACTGAGCATGGTCCTGGATTCGATTCCGGTTGAGGAACTCCGATATAAACCTATGTTAATGGTTCGGATCCTATTTTAAACGGTAAGTCTTGTCATATGTAACATCAGTGCTAAAAAGAAGAAGAAGAAGAAGAAGGTATTAAACTCCAATTAATGAATATTCAGGGTGGCCCAAAAGTAGGTATACAGTCCCGTACTGACCGGGTCATAACAGTTTATATAATTTTGTTATTGTTATCCATTCAGGTAGTGACTTAGTTTCTTTATTATTTGTTCTTAATCTCTCTTCACTCATACCTTAAGCTTGGAACAGACAGAAGCAAGTAAACTAATTATCTTAATAAATTTAAGATGTCATATTTTGTAGGACTGTATACCTACTTTTGGGTCACCCTGTATTTGCCCTGTTGCAGTTAGTTAACATGAACGCACAACTGATCTGGCAAGGGCACACCAATGAGGGTTTCACTGGGCCCGGATCCCTCAAACCTTTCTAACTCAACATATACTGTATGTGTACACTTTCACAATAAAACTACACTTACTTAACAAGGAAATTATTGATGTAGCATGAAAATGTGATCTTACACTTCGTCTGTACTCTTTCTCCTACAAAAACAATCTAGTTTTATCATTTTTTCTGAAGATATATGTGGAAGTGTTTTACAATTACTTATCGTCTTTTCGAGTGCAGAATAATACCTTTCAGTACTACATAGACGTACTGGCTTCTATTATTGGACATCTCCCCCCAAAGCTTCAACCCTTCCCCCCAAAGCTTCAACCCCTCCCAACAAAATTTCTGGGTGCGCACCTTGCGGAGGGGGGCGTACTTTCACCTGCGATGTTTTTAAACAAAACTCTCCTAGCCTTTGAGATCATTTTCAACAACATGTTTCAATGAGAGTCATTTTTAAGTTTAGTTACTTTTGTATTAAAGGAGCGAGTTGGCCTTAAATTCTGGACTGTAGCCGAAGGTATACGCCGTACATTCTCTACTTAATCTTTGTCATTAGAATATACCTTCTGTTTCAAGGCGTGTAGTACTTTCATTTCGTCTATATTTGTTTATTTCTTTATTTGATCGGGTTATGGCTCCAGTAATAAATGGACTTTCTTTTGTATCCTATTCTTAGCCACCGTTTAAGTATATCTATTACGATTTAAAAAAAAAAAATGGCAACTGTGCGATCACAAAATAAAAAGAGAGTGAGAAGGAGAGAGAAATAGAAAAAGTGGAAAGATTACGTCAGCTCTGTCCAAGTTAACGTCGTTATGATCAGTGAATATCAGTACCGTAGTAAAGCTTTGTTTAACTGTGATATTCGTATTTCCATCCTATTATTCACTACAATTTCTCTAATTTCTTTCGACACGTCGAGGGGAATTTTGGTTTTATGTTCCTTCTCGTAGTGGGCTTATTCCTTCCATATACTTACAGCCATTTATGTTACTAATGGTAGACACAGCTCGTGAGAAAAGTCACATTGTTAAAACTTCAAGTTTTATCACTTCAAACTAAGATAAGAGATACCGAATGTTCTAATTCTAAGGTAGTTTTTCTTATCGTAGTTTGAAATGATGACACTTTAATTTTTACCAATATGACTTCCCTCAAGAACCGCCTCTGAAATGGAGTGATGTATCTGTCGTTTCATCAAGAAAATGATATAAAATAATTTTAGACTATAAAACAATATCGCAACCTGTTTTTTAATGGAATTATTAATACTGCACTTTGCATTGTATATACATTTTGAAAAATGCCTTAACTATTGTTTGTATGTCTTCTATGTCAATTCTACATAGATGTTCACAAAACAGCATATACCCTGTGAAAAGTTTAGGACTTTAGCATTGATTAGATCAATGCTGATTTGACAAGTATGTGTAAATACAATTAATAATACTTCATAGTAAGTGCTTCAAGAGGTATTTGAACCTCCATCATCAACGAAATGCACCAAGTTCTCCCGGGATAACAAAATAAAAACATTTCTTTTATTTCAAACACATTTGTGTTTGGAAATTAAAAGAAATGACTGGTTTTCAACATTGGAAACCAGTAAATGTTCTCTATAGTTTCTCTTATTTGTTTTACATCGCTCCGTCATTGTTAGTCAAAATATCAATTTTTATTATCACATATGAAAAAGAAACAAAAAGAACTGATATTACCATAAAACGTTAACTTGTCCTTTAAAGGTTTTATGCAATAGTATTCACGTTACCCTACGGTTCACGCATCTCAACTGGCAAACGTGGCAACGCTGACCATGACCCGACACAAGAGTTCGTTGCGAGAGCTATCTATGTTGTCGTTGTTTCTATAGCAACAGACGATCTCATTCAAATGTAAGAGTTGAATGGTTTGTGCTGTGCTTGCGCACTGCCCGATTCCGCGTATGTAGCATGTATATCCCATAGCATCTTCCCTACCTCAGTTGTAAGTGAACTCTCCCATTTCTTGCAGCAGCAAATGTGAGGAAGCCAGCGTTGCCAGATCTAGCATAATGATGCTAGATCTAGCATAATTTGCATATCTCTAGCATCTAGCATCTTGCTTTTAGCATCCTGCCCAAATCTAGCACAATTTCAGCAAGTTTATCAAAAAGCCGTAAAACCTGGAGATGAGAAAGAAGTTGGTCGTGGGAAGAAAAAGAACGGCAGAAATATATCCTCTTCCATTGATTCATACAGTCGGTAAACCATACAGGCAGTCTTATTTTCCGAAGTAAGTTCGAAACGTCTTTGGGCTTTTTTGTGGCTCCACCCAGGGTTTTCTAATCCTTTAACTCCGAGGCATGGGCGGAGCTATGGGGGCCATTCTCCCCCCAACTTTTTGACAACTTCACCATCTTTATTTCTAACTTCATGATCATATTTATTCTTGAAATGACAGCTCCGAGACCGACCAAAAATCTGCCCCCCCCCAGCAGACGATTCCCAACTCCGCTTATGCTGCGAACTAATTTTCTTTCAAAATATGTAAACAAAAACTTTGCATTCATTTATACGATATATACGCCATTGAGTCTGGGAACGACTGCATTAATTTAGTTGAGTTAAAATTTTGGTACGTGAAGTATTGAGTTCTATCCATGCATTCTTGCTCTCTGTGTATTTTAAGTTACGTTATCATATCTCAACTTCGTTTTTTTAAACTCCTGAATTAGTAACTATGAGGATCTAGCATAATTTGACCGAATCTAGCATAAGTTCGATCAGGTTTTGGAATAATTCCGAGCTGTGAGTCTGGCAACGCTGGAGGAAGCGACGAGGTCGAGCACTTTCCATTCCAAATAAATCGCGCAGGGAGCGAAACTGCAGAAATGCTGAGGAGCGAGATGCCTTACGAATACAATCCGTATTTCAAGTGAATTTTGTCCTTAAAGCTTTTTGAGTTTGACAGTGTCCGAAACCATTTGGTTGAAGAATTTTTTTTTTTTTAATGTATTGAAACGTTAGTGCATTTTCGCAGATGAGTAATAATAATAATAATAATAATAATAATAATAATAATAATAATAATAATAATAATAATAATAATAATAATAATAATAATGTAAAGTTATTTGTAATGGAAGAATTAACTTGGTTTTAACGATTGGAGAACATTAGTGTTTATTAGTCTATGTTACATATTATGGGGTAATGTGGTGTTACATACGGGGAATAGGGCAAATGCTGGAGTATGCTATAACGGAAATCAAAGATAGCAACCAGGGCCTAGAGTTGAATGGTGTTCACCAGGTTATGGTGTATGATGTAAATTTAATATGGGATGATAGAACAATAGAAAGAAATGCGTCTTGTTAAACGCTTGTATGGACATGGGTTTAGAAGTAAATGCAGAGAAAACTAAATACATGGAAGTGCGTCGGGATCGTAGTACGGCAAATTATGGATGCGTTAAAATATCAAATAATACTTTTGATAAAGTGGATACTTTCAAATATCTAGGATCAATATTAGACGAAAACCATATTCACGAAGAAAATAAATGTCGACTAAAAGCGGGGAATTCGTATTATTATTCAGCGCGAATTCTGTCGAGGAATTTGAACCTTAAAATATAT
The DNA here is from genome assembly GCF_964235325.1 of Thermobia domestica. Classification (NCBI taxonomy): domain Eukaryota; kingdom Metazoa; phylum Arthropoda; class Insecta; order Zygentoma; family Lepismatidae; genus Thermobia; species Thermobia domestica. Next base: position 237,445,079 of record NC_137458.1, on the reverse strand, counting down.
AAAACGATAATCATGCCTGTTGTTCTGTATGGTTGCGAAACATGGTCGCTTACGCTGAGGGAAGAACGTAGACAAAGTATTTGAGAACAGGATCCTGAGACGAATATTTGGAAACAAGAGGAACGGGAGTGGGAAATGGTGGAAACTTCATAACGAGGAACTACATAATTTATACTGTTTACCAAACATTATTAGGGTCGTCAAGGAGACTTAGGTGGGCAGGACATGTAGCCAGAATGAAAGAAAGCAGGAACGCTCTAGAAGACCAATCGGAAAACGACCATTGGGAAGACCTAGGTGCAAATGGGAGGACAATATTAAGATGGATCTCGCAGAAATAGGAATACAAAATAGAAACTGGATCTAGTTGGCTAAGGATAGAAGTCAGTGGAGAACTTTTGTGAACGTGGCATTGAACCTCTGGGTTCCATAGGCCATAGAGTTAGTTAGACCTGGGTTCTATCACCTGCAGATTTCTGTGGTTCAAATCCTACATTACACTGTGTCTATAGACTCGGTACCGAGAAATTGTACAAAGATAACATTATTCTTCAATTCTTTCTTAGTATTTATGTTCTTTGTCAACAGCGAGGCTATATACGATAGATTTAAAACCCATGCTAAATGTGGACTTGGGCGCTATCAAGAAGGTACAGCTCCTCATCCTATCCAACAAGCTAGTCACCTATATGCTTTATTGTTTATGTTCAATAGTCGAACTAGACTGGCTCAGGTAATCGACTTAGATAATCGGAAGCAGATTCTCTGCTTTCTTTTGAGTGCGTACCTCAACGTGAGATTCGAACCACATGAGTTCCCACCGGTAATCGAACCCGGGTCTTTCGTATCGAAAGCGCATACGTTAACCATACATCCACGAGGGATCTCATGTTGAAATAGGTAGCACATAAACAGACAAAAATCAATATTAATTGCTTATTTGAGGAAAACTGAAAATGTGATTAACGTAAACTTGGTAGTAGTGTTGCATATGCATGAGACAATGTCCTCATCCACGTGCTCCTCGGGGAACCCCATCTATCAGTGCTCGTGGGCAACTCTACTTAGAAATGAAACGATCGAACATTAAAAATAAAAGGTAAGGACCATCACACTAAACTTTCTAGCTCAAATTCCTTAAACTAAATTATGTGGTGTCGCAGGTTATTTTGTGAAACAGGAACAAAATTATAAGGAGTTTTCGGAGAACTTCGCCCAAAGAATACTCATGCCCAAAAGTAAATTGCTCCTTGTCAAATTGTCAGGTCATTAATGAAATCTTTACTTAAGAAAAAAATGAACAAAATCATGTGAATCTTCTTTTAGAAATTCTTACGAAAAAACTTTCCCCGAAGAATAAGCTACTCCTCGTAATTTTTTCCAGAACAAATGTGTTATATCATATTGACAAGTTATTGAGACAATTGTCAAAAAAAAGAAGAAGAAGAAAAGAAAAGAAAGAAAAGAAACTATTCCTAGTAGATTATTCAGCACAAATGACTTAGGTTTTATTGTCAGGTTATTAGCGAAATATTTATTTATGAAATATAAACAAAATCGTTAGAACCTTTAAAAAAATCGCATTTTTAACTTTCACCCTTCAGTACACTCATATTTTTTAGGGTAGGAAGAAAATTCGAAAAATCCTAAAAATCGCATGAAAACCTTAAATGTAAAATTTGGTTGAGATACGTGACGTACACGGACAGATGTCGAAAAATCTCTGTCTCTGTATGTATGGGTCACGAAACGTGCGTTGAAATCCCAAATTCTTTTTTTTTTTTTTTAACGATCATCACATTTTTCTCTCGCTTGAAAGTAACTTTTTTTTTTTTTTTCAAAACCAAAATCTGATAAAGTTATAGAATATATCAGAGCTGAATCAAGTGTATTTAAGACGTGCATGTGAACACTGCCTATTTTAGTTTTACGACATTCGAAAGAGTTGTTTGGAGCTTAATATACTATTTGTAAAATAAATACGGAATCGTTTGTCAATTAAGGATTCAATGTATAAAGAAATGAATTGTTTTTATCCTACGAGCATACAGAGCTTCCACATTTAGTTGTACATGTGAAAATACTAATTTTTTATTTCTATTTGGTTTCTATACGACTATTGTGGGAGACTCGGGTTCAATTTCCGGCGGGAGCTCACGTGGTTCGGATTCCACGTAAATCAATAGGTTCACGTCTCATATAGCCTCACTGCTGAACAGGACGTTAAACTCAACCTCAACTCAACTCTATACGGTAATTTACGATGTAGGGAAAATCACGCTCGTGTAGAAAATTGTTTCCTTAATGGAAGCTTTAGACTTGGCATTATTGGTTATCGTTCCATAGTTATTCTCAACATTTTGATGAATATGACAACATATTAATTACTTGGTGAATACCTCCTTTTTTTCTTGTCACAAATTTTGTCAATATACTTGACAAAACATGGGGAACGGACGGAGAACGTTTCACAATCCCGATGGTAATCCCTGTTCTTATGAACTGAGTCGTTGCCCTCGATTTTCTCTATGATTTTTTCTTTCTTTTTAAGTTGAATTTATTCTCGCCAACGCAACAGGCTGTGACGTTAGGCACGTGTAGCGCGGCATTGCTACATACGATTTCCCGCAGTTGAGCTGGGCTACAGCCGCAGAATGTGTCAGCAGCCAATCTTCCCAAGTGACGTAGCCTGGAGCTCGAAATACTGCAAACAGCCGCAGCGCAAGCGCATTACGCCTCCATAAAAGTCACGTAACGCTCCGAGTGTGTTACAGTTGACCGCTATTGCATCATTCTTCCTTCCCCCGAATAATATACTCACCCACCTGATCGCACAGCGGAATGGACTCTTCCCAAATGGCATACGTGTTGAAGCAAGTGAAAGTAAAATGGAATCGTCGTATAAAGGGAAGTAGGGAGTGCTCATGATGATCAACATTGCCAGCTAAAGATTTTTTTTAATTAGATGGAGTTTTTGTTTGTTTGGTCCTTTTTCAGCACCGAGGCTGTATGAGTCATGGATTTGCAGTTTAAGATCCATGTAATATGTTCAAATTTTGAGGCTTTTCTACAGGCAATCGAACACGGGATCACGCGCACCAAAAGCTTACGCGCTATACCAGCTTAGATATTAAAACTGGAATCATAAAACAATGGAAAACAAACTCAGAGTTGTCTCGTTTCCCCCGAGTTTCGTCATTTCACCACAATTATCAGTCTCATCATCACCATCTCCCTTAGCCTCAGTGCATAATCGTGGGATGTTAAACTAAATAATAATAATAATAATAATTGAATACAAAAGTTCAAGAAAAGGCATTTCCAACCACTATTTCTTCACTGTTATCTATATTTTGTGCATTAATAATAATAATAATAATAATAATAATAATAATAATAATAATAATAATAATAATAATAATAATAATAATAATAATAATAATGCATTCTCAAGATTAGTGGTAGCCCAAGCCGTCAAACGAATATACACCACTGGTGTTTGGAATCCATCGGAAACAAATATACCAAAAGAGCTGGTGGAAATACGTCATGTTTGACCCTTTAATTGGATATGGTTACCAGGCGTGTAAAGTCTTTTACGCGGAAACGTCCATTTTTTCTCGAGCCTTAAAATGGTGCGGACAGGTTTCGGAGAAAATTTAAAGATGTCCTAATTTTGGGAGATACAGAATACTGTATAAACTTTTAGAATTGTTAAAATAATAACAGAAATAAAAATAATCTATATTAGTTTCAGTGTAAGAACTGGGCTTGGAAACTTCAATTTTGAAAATCAGTGTAGTGCGTACCTTCAACTCCACAATAGGGAAAATGCAGCTAGAAAAATTAGTGCATACCTCTCACTACATGTTCCTACTCCCACGCTTCAGACTAATTAAGTGATTGGTTCGATTCCAAGTTCAGGCAAGCGAGTTCGTGGTTCATGTTGGACAGCATCGTGTCAGGAGGTCTTTTCGGAATTCTCCTCTACTGTAGTTATCAAGAAGACGAGACGAGGCAAGCTCAATTTTAGGAAAATCCCAATTCTCATCTTTCCTTCCTTATTCTCATTTCATCCACTCTTCCATATCACTCACTTTCAAAAGGGCACAATAATGGAACTTACAAAGATTTAATTTCATATCATAGATTTCGGACCAAATAACCGAGCTTACCCGTAAATCATATTTTCTCTATGGTGTTGAAAATTGTACTTGAATTGGACATTCGTTCCAGAGTTACTGATAAAAGAGCCTACAATGGAAGATGTGTATGCTTGCTTATAATAATAACGATTACGTAAATATTTATAACAAATTGGGTATAGCATCATAATAATATATACATTAGCATATTATTATTAATATTATTCTTATTATTATTCTTGGACGCTCAATTTTTACAAATATAGAATTACTATAACACTCATTTCAGCTAGGAGCAGATGTAATGGATGAAAATTCTTCCGCAGGAAGAGCAGAAAAAACTGAACGTAGGACTAAAGGTGAAAGTGGTGTGAGAATTGACATTGAAGGGTCAGCGGCGGGACAGAAAGGAAACAGCCGGGATTCGATAGTCTCTTTCTGTGGCCGCAACATAGAACGTTTATACGTGATCTCGGGCGAGTTCATTTGTCCCAAGGTGAAGCCAGAGGCACTGAAGTGACGGGTGAATCAACGATTTGTACCGCTCTTTTTCTCTCATTTTATTACGCAAAGCGTTCGTTTCATATCGTTGAAATATCGTAAAGCAGAACCGTTCAAATCGCACAAGTAATCAAGAGGTCCTTACCTTCAAACCAATTGTACTAGATACTAAAATACTAAAATACTACTACTACTACTACTACTACTACTACTACTACTACTACTACTACTACTACTACTACTACTACTACTAATAATAATAATAATAATAATAATAATAATAATAATAATAATAATAATAATAATAATAATAATAATAAGTGTATTTTGGCTTGCTTAGTGGAGAACGCTATCTCCTGATGCGAAGTGTTCTTGCGTTTTTTCGTGGTCCTCTCCTTGTCCCCAACTTCCTCATTTCATCGAACATTTCATAATCATTTACTTGCGTTTATTATTTTTATTTCTTTTAACCTCCAGAAGATAATTCTGCAACATTAAACTCAGGGATGGATACAAAAATTTCTTATGCGGGGGACGAAAATTTGTATAAGAGCTATATATATATGGAAGGAGTCAGGATTGCCTGATGAAGTTGCATCCATAACTACCAAAATAACCAATCACACTGAAACCCTTCAAAGTGACATGTAACAATATTCTTTACCCCTGACAACGCTGATGCATAGAACGAATGAGAGTATTTTAAAGAAGGTATAAGTGTTATACAGGAAAAAATATTCTCTCCTCCTGCTTGTTTTACCCCTACTTGACATATGCTGTATTGTTTTGCGTGGTAAATCTTTTTCTTTCAACCTTCTGAAAATCGGCTTAAGCCATTGCTTTTGCAAAGCTCTGCTTTCTTTTAAGCTCCAAACGGAAACCTGATTGCAGAAAGTTTCGGAAAGTGTTGGTATTTTCACTGCTAGCTTCTCATATTAGATAGTGTATATTAACAACGAAGGGGGAGAGGGTGCACGTGCACCTTTGCACCCTCCTAAATCCGGCCCTGGAAGGAGTGTATGCTAAGGTCAAGTTGGGATACAAATTTTCAAGTTTAGGTTTCCCCCACGTTTGATATTTCTATATAAACAAATGTCTACATGCACCACAATAAACCCACTTGCTTTGTCCTTTTTCTAATTTATCGTTTACTAACACAATGGTTCCCAAACTTTTCTTCTGACTACGCACTTTACTGAATTTACACTGCATGACGACACACTTGTTTGATTTTTTTCGTTGACAATAATAATCCCAAGCAAAATGAATTTACTCGACCTTGGTCAAGCACATCCGTTAGTGTAAGTTGTAAGGGAGAGTTCGTATTTTGTCGTTTGGTCGAAAATCCCATCTAAACAGGTACGTCTTCGGGAAGGGTATGTTCTATAACTTTTCCAGGTGTTTGTTTCCTTGTTGGGCCGAAAATGCCGTCAAAACTGTGCTATGTTCCAGATTAAATTCCCAATGGCAGAGCATTAAAAAAAGAGTGGTTCTGATTCTACCTTAAACTGTACGTCCACGTCTCACATAACCTCGATACTGAAAATGGACGTTAAACTTTAACAAATAATAACCAGTTGTTATTGAATTTATATATATAGCCGCGGATCCAGGATATGATCAAGGGAGGAACCCTATAGCCTTCCCCTTGGATCACTCAGTTGAATGTATACCTTCCAGCCGCCCATAGCCCTGAATTATAGAGTCAAAGAATTTAGTTTCTACTTAGTCTTCAAAAGGAAAACTACAAATCGTTGTATCTGTAATTATGAGGCCCTGCGCCAACTCAACGCTATAGTGGACAATTGTGTAACTCGGTTTCCTTGTCAGCTTATTCACGACGAGAAGAATGTTGAACGTTGAACCAATGTCCACGTTCTCCGGCGGGCGGGGAGAGAAGATTTCTAAGCTAGTTTGTCCATGTTAACACTTCAGCAAAAAGTGGATCCTTACTTCTTGTATCCTTCCTCCCCTCTGGGTTCCTTCAACATGGACCCTTCCTTTGAAGCCAGAAGCTGTAGAGGGCTTGACAAAAGGCTGTTCCTTCTCACGTTGAGGTGGGTGCATAGGGATGGAACTGGGTGTTCAGAGGAGGACCCAGGGTGGGTAACGGGTTTACCCCTCGACACCCACATAGAATATGATGTCGTGAAGCGCCGCGCTGGGGCGGGGCCTAGTCTATGAGAGGGTCGACCCGATCCGCCCCATCTCTTAATGCCCAAGCACTTGTGATTGCCTTGGACCATGGTAAGTGAAACACGAAACCTTGAACTTGATTTATCAAAGAAGCAAACCTCCTTGTTCTTAATTTTTTAAAGGATTCATTCTTCTTGACAGCAACGATCGACCACACCTTCAGAGTGAATATCGCAGAAGCTGCGTTCCCACAAATATTATTATTTAGTAAAAACGAAACACGTTAATACAGATAGACCTATTTTGTACTTCGTTTCTGGAGACCATACATTAAATTTAGGTGGCAGTATACATAAATATTATTATTATTATTATTATTATTATTATTATTATTATTATTATTATTATTATTATTATTATTATTATTATTATTATACTCTTCTATTCTTGACAGGTGTAACTCCAAGGAAAAGGTTGGAAGCATAGTGGCTCAGTTGTAGAGCGCTCACTTCTGGTGCATGGGTCCCTGGTTCGATCCCACGCCATGTGAGTTTATGGTGGATAACATCATGTCCTTGGCTTTTCTAGTGTATTCCCGTTTCTTCCCGCATTCTCATTCCACCAATTCTTTAACAGTTATTCATCCTATAGCATAAAGGATCCGTCTACTATAGCATAAAGGGCAGGCAGTACGCAGGAATTTATTTTGGGATGATCCAAATTGAATATGAGGTTGAATTAGATAATTAGATAGATTAGAGTGAAGGAATGAATTAGCTATTAAAAAATTGTAAGATCACCCCTAAACTTAGACTAAATTTTCAGAAAAGTAGGAATTTGGGGGGTCTGGACCCTTCACTGCGTACGTCCCTGCTAGAGGGCATAATTGTCGGACGTCATGCTAAACTACAGTTTTAATTTTCCACGTAACAGAGGTCTTGGTTCAGTTTTCCGAATTGAAACCATGAACTTCGTTGTGGTTATATGGCAAGCGTACGCGCTTTCCGATGTGGGAAACCCGAGTTCGATTGCCGGTGTGAGCTCACGTAATTCAGATCCCACGTTAAGCTGTAAGTCTATGTCTTATATAACCTTGGTGCTAAACGGGACACTACACTCAAAACCAACTTACCAACCAACCGAATTGATAGCCTATAGTAAGTGCTTTTATAATATCCTAATTATGGTGAAGACTTATTGATTTCATTCTTCTTAGACAACGGAAAGTAGGCAATAGAGATGCAAAAAAGCCGGCTTTTTTGAATCGATGGTTTTTTTCACATAAAAAGCCGGCTTTTTTGGGAAAAAAACGAGAATTTTGGAAATTTTGGCTTTTTTCAACTTCATGATTTTTCTATCTAAATAGCTTTCTTATAGTATAATCTATAGTTAGATAAAAATTCCATGACCTGAATGTGATATTTCGCTCTGAAATTCACCATCAAGATGGATGGAACACATGTTTTACGAATTAAAGCTAACATGAAGAATGTAGTATTTGAGGGTAATTTTAGAGGCTATTTAACTTTATTTTAACTATTGAGTTATCGACATCTTTATTCTTCTCTAGTTTGTCATCCGTGTTTCATTTCTAAGAGCTTTTAGTACTCTAGCTTCTAGCGCAAAAGTTAAACTTGCCCGTTTTTCTATTTATCCGTCAAAGCGTACGTTTCTCAATATATCCGTCAAACCGTACTTCCACATTTCTGTTATACTGTAGCTGTGAAGTGATTTAGCAATAATTTTCCGGACACAACTTTGAATACCAATTTATACAAATAATCAGTAGCGGATTTAGAAAAGTACTTTAGGAGGGTTTTTTCTGATTGTTTTGTTTCCTAAAAAGTCCTAATTTTATTTGGGAAGTGCTTGAAGTTTATGAGTACAGGCATAACTAATATTTCGTTTCGTTTATATGTTTAGCAATAATCTTCCGGATACAACTTCAAAAATCATTTTATACTGAGAATCAGTGGCGGATTTAGAAAAGTATTTTGGGAAGGGTTTCTTACTAATGTTTAGTTTTTTTAAACATTCGTAATTTTTATTTGACGGGAGCTTAAAGTTTATGAGTAAAGGCATAAATAATAGATATTTCGTTTGTTGCAGACATTCCGTAATTTTGGGGAACGGGCTTCAGTCCGAAAGACCGCCCCCCTAACCTTCGCAAAACCGTCACTGTTGGTAATTAGTAATAATAACGATTTAAAAACAATAAAAAAGGAAGTCGCCCAACTCACAGTACACGCACTATTTCTACATTCACAGATGGAATGAAGAAAAGCTTTGTCAGAATGGTCGAATGCTGGTTGAATCTCGGACTTCCCGATAGAAGCGCAAAAGCTAATCACTCAGTCATGTTTGTTGTGCAGTTGTATTTAGCTTAACTTAAATATATTCCGTAGTCTTTTTTTTTGGGGGGGGGGGAGTTCCGTAATGATATGTTGAATCCCTTTTGTTAAAAATTCAGAAAACTTGAGGATTGGGTAAACTGTGATGGTGGTTCTATAAAACTTAACTGTAGAATTTCAAGAATATACAGAACCAAAAGCTCTAGATGTGCAGCCTTTAAGTGTATCATATAAATCTAAGTATTTCTCTTATGTTTTATTTTAATTTTATTTTGTTTCAAAAAGAGGGTATGGGATATTTTGAAGTAAAAATACTACATACTATTTTGCTAGTTATTTGTGTATTCTTTAAAAAGAAGTGTTTACTTTTAGGGCTGGCTGATTTACACCAACTTTTTTTTTTTTTTAATAACTGGTTTAAACCACAAAAATAAAAAGAATGAAAAATGCGAATCATGTGAACTTCATGGTAACGTTTCCAGATATCAAACTACCTGCAATAGTTTTATTTCCCTTTCACCTTTTAATCAAGGTGTCCCATGTTCAATTCTCGGTCGAACCAAAATCCTTCTTTCATGCGTAACCCAAGTAGCGGTTCGGATGTCAGTTTAAGCGAAAGTCTTCTCCTTGATAACCTCGGTATTTCGTAAGGATGTTAAGCCTAAATATACGAAACAAACCAAATTGTATATTTCTACATGCCTAAATGCGTGTTGTTTTATAAAGAAGCCAATATTGCTTAAAAATATTGATAGAAATTGGCAAAATTTATCGATTGCCTACGTAGCTTCCAACATTAGCTTGGATTGGACTTTCAATAATATCTACGTACCGGTACTAAATTTGTAATTTAATACCTCAGTTTTAGCGTACTGATTATGGTACGTTGACCTTTAAATTTTACATGCAAAGCAATAACAGGATTTTCCCGTTATTGTCTTACATTTCAAGTAATGACGGGATTTTCCCAATGGCTAGGGCGGAATATTCTCAACTTAAGAAATTTACTGACCGCACTTCTTTAAGCTTATGGGAGTTCTTCCGGCATAACCCCGCTGTTGCATAATAACATCAAGGCGAAACAAACTTAGGCTATTTCTGTGAATATGTAATATAAATACATAAAGCAAAAAATCTAAGTCAAAAAAGCCTGGTTTAAACCAAAAAAGCCTGGTTTAAACATCCCCCAAAAAACGGGTTTTTGGCATTTTCAAAAACAGCCACGGTTCTTGCCAACTCTACTTACTTTTGTATATAGGAGGTTAAAAAATTCTTATTATATACATTGTTTAATCCTGTGGAATTCATAATGTAAATATGTTGAAGAAAAATTGTTTGAAATATTTTTTCGAAATTCATAGTTTATTTTCGATGTTTTATATTATTATCAGCATCAACCACTAATTAAATGATTTTTTGTGTTATAGAGAAGCGATACAAAGCCTGTTTTATCAATTTAAATCAGTATTTTGAAAAAAGCCCAAAATTTCCGAAGCAAAAAAGCAAAGCGGAAAAAACCGAGTTTTTTTTCCAAAAAAGCCGGTTTTTTTCCGAGCCCTTGCATCTCTAGTAGGCAATGACTGAAACATTCATACTTTCAATACTAAATACTTATTCAGTGCTGCTCAATGGATAGCAACTAACAGGGGTCTTCTAATAGAAATAAACCTATTATCACTTAATTTTATCCAACAACAACAACTACTACTACTACTACTACTACTACTACTACTAATATAATAATAATAATAATAATAATAATAATAATAATAATAATAATAATAATAATAATAATAATAATAATAATAATAAACGTGTTGGGTGTTCGCTCATTTAACAAAACAATAATTTTCCAACATAATTTTCGTAGTTTTATTCGATTTCGATGCAATAAGTGTATTTTTTTAAATGAAATCATTTCTGTTTCTTATAATTAAAATTGCCAAGAAGGGGATTGAATTTGTTCTAGTGGTGTAGCCACGGATGGGTGGAATTCGTTTGTTATATGTTTATTAAACGTGTTTAATACATAGATATATTAAACGAAGAATTCTCCAAATAGAATTTGAAATATAGTTTCTTACTTCCTTATGAATAAATTATTGGCACATTTTCTACAATCTGTGAATGTACCTTCAAATACTGTCTAACTTATGCTTTAATAAGGTAGCATAAATTATATGTATGCGTGTTTGTACTATTTTTGCATATAATAATTATTGCATATAATTATTATTGCATATAATAATTATTAATTATTGATATGATTTTTGCATATTAATGATTTCATAATCAGAAACGAGGCTTCTATTTTGCTTGTAATATGCAAAAGCCCGGCCCGTGAAAAGCTTCTATCCTTTGCTGCCTATACCCATGATTTACTGTCTTTAAAAATAAAACAGAAAATCTTCCACGCTAAACTTCAGTAAAAATTCTCGTGTTTTCACCAAGCAATGTATGTTTTCTTTGAAACTTAAGAGGAAGTATTTCTATTATTTGAAACTGTTGAGTTGAGTTGATTTTGAGTTTAACGTTCCATTCAGCAATGAGGCTATATGAGACGTGGACCTACTGATTAACGTGGAATCCGAACCACATGAGCTCCCGTCGGGTATTTGAAACTGTAATTAGTCAGAGAGATAAGGGATGAATTCGTCAGCACCTTATAAGAAAACTAGAAAATGACTCACGCGTTACTACGGACGATATTTTACGTTCCTGGGTATATATTCATGGGTCTTTCATATTATATAGCGTACGTGAAAATTCGAAGCCTCGCCCGGACAATCCGAATACTGAGTGCGTGTTTCGATAGTAGCCAGTATTTACAAGTATAACTGATGTGTTTACCTTATTCTGCATATATTATTACACGAACTCTTGGATATTCTGAACAGTAGCGTCATTTCAGATTTGGCTTGGGGGGACAGCAGACCTCTTGATATAAGTAAAATTTCGTGTTTTTCACTGACTTACTACTGTTCTATTGATAAAATCTATATAAATCTCAAATTCAGGAGGGCAAATGCCACTCCCTGCCCCCCTAAATGACGCCCCTGATTCTGAATTTCTAGAACGTCTTTTTAACGGATACCTGCCGCTTACGGACAAGTAATCATTTCCCATCGGTATTCAGAGGTTTCACTGCACTAAATTTCAGTCTCTAATCTTAAGGGATTCCGAGATTAAAAAACTTGCAAGGTTACAACTCCAATTTCACTCCCTTTCACGTCGAAATTTCCAAAAATCTTTCCTTGTTAGTGCCTTACGTCACGAATCCTATACATATTCTGTCCAGATTTCAGGTTTCTAGTTTTGGCCTAGGTGTTCATCATTCAGTCTGCCAGGCCTCTTTTATATGGAGAGATGAATAAAACACCATAATGTTTGTTATAAGGAAAGTATGATCTATTCTTGTATATATGTTGTGTGTATACACTTGGACGTTTCTTATACTCAATTCATAACACCCTTGGACCTTTCTTATACACAATTCATAATACTCATATCATGTCGCATAAGTGAGATTCGAACCTCTCGAACAGACACGAAAACTCATAATCACAGACTAGGCATAGGCTAGTGGTCAGTGATTGTTCTTGATTCGCAATTAGAAAGTTCAGAGTTCGAATCCGGTGGCCGATCACCCTGAGTTTCTTTATGTTTCACCGGCTTTAAATTATAGATCCAGGTCGAATTCCTTCCCCGCCGTCGTTCTTGACTCGTTAGTTACTCCAGTATAAATTGGTTGCCACACTATATCTGGAAGTTTAATAAACAAATAGTTATTGACCGAAGGTCTCACATCAAGCCTTGTAGTACTAGAAAAGGGTGAAGTATCATTTCTTAGCTTTAAAAGAGCATTGTATTGAAAAACCGAGATAATAAAATACCTGAATGACTATAAAAATTGAATGTGATTATGAAAATTATATTTTTCATATTCAATTTTGTCTCTACCGAAGCTGTCTCTTTTCCTAGTATTATGAGGCTTCATTGATTGAAGTTGAAGCGTCCGCATCAGCTCTGAGGTCATATGAGATGTGAACCTACAGATTAACGTGGGACTCGAACCACGTGACCTCCCACCGAGAATGAAACCGGGTCCCCCGCGCCGAAGGTACGTACTGATTGACTACCAATTTAAGTGCATTTTTAGCACCGAACTTTATCGAAGTTTTTGTGCTTTTACGGGGATTGAACTCGGGACGATGTGTAGAAATTGCACACGCATTAGCAACAAATTGACAGAGCTCAGAATCTCAGTCTTCTCTGAGGAGTGCATTATATCACACGATCACGACTACTTTTAAACTACAAAAATAAATAAATAAAAAATAAAATAAAATAGTCTATTGATATACAGACTATGCATTTACATTGATCTATTAAAAAAAAAAAAGTCTTAACGTTATTTTAATCCTGACTACACGACATTGCGGCAAGATCACTTGAAACATTTAGTAATCTATTATTTTACTAAGATCTTGCTTTTCCAAATAAATGCACACGAAACGATGGCACTTATAATTCACAAACATTTCGTAATAACATTAGGTGAATAACTCCATGAAATCACAACACACTGCTCTTCTAAAATGAACATGCAAGCTAAAGCTGAACTTTTACCGATCTTTGTGCTTTACCGAAGTTACACAGAATAACCTATAACGCTAAATATTTCAAACTTTCGTTGAAATAACCGAAACAAAAATTGCAACACAATGCAACTTGTTGCAACGTAACAACACGAAAACAACTTTATCTTTGAGCTTGCTATATTACACTTTCTACCGAACTCATATATTTCTCCTTTTATTTCGGTGCCTCTATCTCATGATAGTGTAATAATACCCTTCCCGCAGTAAACCAGCAATGCACTGTCTTTGCACCTTGTGTGCTATCTCCTGTAGCAAGGTATATAAAATAATCCTGTAGTGTAGGTATCTGCTATGTTCATACTATTGTGTAGCGAATTCTGCTCCTCATTGGGTTTTGCTCCGCTTTCGCTCTCGCTAGCAAGGTTGCTAGGAAGTCGCTCTGAACTCGCTGCTACGCTACGTTCATTCATTGAATACAAAACTGTGGAAGAGTCTATTCTACAGCCAGGGAGAGAGGGTTATTTTGTGATTTTTTTTTCTTTACGTTTCTTCGTAAAGCAGATAACCCAAGTGTTTACGTACGGCTATAGTATGTAATGTTCTGTGAAATTCTCACAGTACAGACTCTACATTTAGCATGAAATACATGAGAAAAGATGTTTAAATTCTTCACCCTCCTTTATTCATTAAACTCGTCCGCTGAATGCGCCTCTAGTGGGAAAACTAGGAAAAATAAATTTTCTGCTGGAAGAACGGGCAGCAGCAAGACGCGTCAATACAAGTGCCACGTGCTTTCGTTGATGGATGAGCAACCAAATTGAACAAAAACGTCACATTTTTGGTTGCATGACTGAATTGCGTGACGGTTCACATCAGCCCGTTATTATTTTTTCTTTCGTTCATTGTACTTAGCATTTAACAATTGTTCTTTGAGATGTGGACGGCGGATCTTATCGAATCGTTATTTAGGCTTTCCTGACCGTCAAATTCGAGCTCTGAGCTCCATGGTGATTGCGGGAGACCTGGGTTCGATTCTTGGCGGGATTTCATGTGGTTCGGATCCCATGTTAAGCGGTAGGTCCATATCTCACATAGAATCGCTACTCGCTACTGAAAGGGATGCAAATCTCAATTCAAATTAATATTCGAGCTCTGATTATGTTCATAAGTTATTATTTTACATAGTATAGAAAAAGTGCAGCTAAGTATTTTTAGTATGATATTCTCTGGTATCCGTAAGAATCCATATAGCTAGAAATGTATTTCTTTATTAGTGGAAGTGTCTGCTAACAAGCAATCTTAATATAAAATATTTTGAATACAACGTAATTCGAATTGTCGGGACTAATGAGACCTTGCAATGCAATCAGGATGTGTAGAAGTCTGGAGAATTGGAGCTACCATGAAAAAGGTTGTGAAACAACAATTTCTGTAAAATCGTTTCTGTTGAAAAAAAAAAAAAAAAAAAAAAAACAAGTAGACAATGTGTGTTGACTTCATTTTAAAAAAAATACTGTATAGTAGTACAGGAATCTATTTTCAATTTCTAAAATAAAGTGAATTCTTCGGATTTTTTTAGGATATGAGAATAGATAAGTGCAGTATGTCTGAAATTTGTGAAATACCGACTTAAGAATTATACAAATTTAAATCTTAAACATTCAAATGGAACCAAAATTTCAACGTTAGCTTAAACAGAAATTTCAAGGAAATTGTAATTTTACGAACGAATACACAGTTCGCACGCCAAATATATATGAGTTCTTGATATCGCTCCAGATTTTTAGCGATCCAGTTAATTGGAGTTCTGTATTTACAAGCGTCTCTGTGGCTTTTGGATAGAAACCTTGGTGAAGCAAATTTGAATTCTTGGAGTTTCGAAATTTCCTCCACAGCAGTGATGCCAGAACCCAGTTTAAAAACGTTTAGAAAAAATAGAAAAGAAAAGGAACTCCCAAAGACGCCCGCAGGAGATTTCAGGTAGGAGAGGAGAAAAAAAAATACCAACACAAGCGCAATCGTGAATATATCGAATATACACACACTTTGATGCATACGTGCACATAATACTTCCTGTAAAACAACAGTTATAACTTTATTAGCAGAAATGCATCCTTCGCTTGATTAGAATAAGGTTCAATGGATATGAAACCGGATATTTGAATATTATAGAAATTGGTCCCACTCTCCCCCCGCCTTACGAGTGGAATGCAGAAACATTTTCTCTTATTTCCAGTTAAAAGTTTAAATACCAACAATTTCGTACATCCAAATTGAGTGAATCCTTGCTTTGGGTATTTTTCTAAATAAATAGTGGGAAATTAAAATATTATAAAAAATGTTTTTTTTTTCCTTACCAGCCAAATTTCCAAAACGCTTTGAAAAATACGTCACTTTTAATGGGAAGGTTTTATCCTGAATCCTGTCTTTATAACTTCAGGAATTCATGATACACACTATTCTTGCAAAGAAAAAAAGAAACACCTTTTAATACCCTCCTTAGGATAGGTATTTTCAAAAATCTTCCTTATTCCTTGCATCCATGAAAAAATTAATTTTCTGTCCAAATTCTATGTTATAGTACAGTATACTATGGTCTGGGCGATATGACGAGTTCCTAACTTCTGCTCTTTTATAATGCACATTACGTATAACATATATAGATTAACTACAGAAAATATACTGTGAGTTTTGATATGCATTTCGAAGAACTTCCAAAATCCAAGGAAAGGGTAGCAATAAATCACAGAAGAAATAAGAACGAAACAAAGAGTAAGATTGGCAAATGTCAGTGGGTGCATCGAATGGAGCGTTGGATCCATTGGCAAATGTTTATCGTAGATCCTGCGAAGAAATCCAAAATATCGTTGAAAAGTCCATGAAAATACAAATAACATTTGTAGGAAAAAGTCCTTGCTGTGGGTCATTTTTTAAAATGATTTTCAACTCAGAAAGAGATGCGGGGAAGGAAGGGAGTTCTGGGCGTTTCTGGATGTCTTTAAGAATGCCTTGCTTGTATGCAACCAACATTACATATGCATTTTACATATCAGGAGAGGATAAACCTCTGGGTAGGGAAATGGTTCTGTGGACATTTTTTTCCGTCTCTTTTTATTTAGATTACTTATACCACGATTTCGTCATTTTTACCTATCTTTTCGAATAGCTGTTCTCCAATTTAATATACACACGACTAAAACAGAAAATTTAATTTCTCACAATTCTTATTCTCTTCTCTCTTAAGGATCCCAATTAGACATTTTTCTTTCTTCCTATATTATTTCCCTTTATCCTGCATGATTAAGCAAATGTAATCAGTTTTGATAGCGACTTTCTAGCACTTGCTATGTAAACTTGATCATCTGTAATCATGAAATTTTATAAACATTTTTTTTTTAAATAACGGTTACCAAAATCGGATTAATTGTTTAAGAACTCTGTTAATAATAATTGTTAAATTTTCAGTATTTGCAATTAATGCTACTTAAAGAAAAAAATACTTGACATTACAGCCCATCTTGAAGGCTTCAGCCACTCCAACGCCATCTGTCAGCGACCAGCTGCCACTACATCCAGTCTAGCGACGATCACGTGGTCAGCACGTTGCTCCGCTCTAACAGGCCAATCAGAAGCTACCTAATGAACGTGACTCTCCATTCACGTGACTCCCCAGTTTGCCTCACGACACTGGGTGGACAACAAATATTGGGGAGTACCGGCCGGGAATCGAATCCGGGACCACGTGCACGTGAGTCCAACGCTCTAATCACCAAACTATGTTGTCTCCCTAATTAATGCTGCTATTTGTGGAAATTATGTTGATTAGAATTTAGCACTATGTCGATTATGAATGTTTTAGAATCAGTTTTGGTTTATCAGAAAACTATTTTTCTTACTTAATATCTACAGTAAACTTTCAACATAAGTAAATTTCAGTTTATTTTTTGTTGAGAACAATTCATGCTTACTTTTTAAAATAATATTATTTTGTCTATTGTTTAAAACTTGATATAATAATTAAGTTTTGATTTATTATAAATGTTATCAAATATTTAGCGTTTGTTTTGTATTAAATTCATGAGTCCAAAATAAAATTTCCATCTACATAATTAGGTCAAATAGAAAAAAAAATACAATATTACTATTAATTCTTAGTGACACTGCTAAGCTAACCATCACTTCAATGATAAAATAGTCTATCTGTTTGTTTTAAATGACTGCTAATTTATCTTATTTGATTTATGTTCCAAGAATGAGATTTGGTTCATGGTTGAATGACAGCATATTCGTTTGCGGTAATTGAAATTTAGAGCAATAAATTTTATTTACAGCATTGCAGCATGTGAGTTGTCACACCACAGGAATCAACTTGTATTCTAATTAATTTAATACCGATTTTCCTAAAAACCCTGGATTGCTGCAGGAAGATATGATTTCACGGGTCAGTTCTTTTTGTTAGTAACCGTTTATTCTTCTCATAAAGTTAACACTAGGCTTGGAGACCTGAAGTTCGAACTATGGAGACTAGAGTTCTGTTTTCCATGGTCTAGCTCGAGAAATACAGACAATAGATCACGTGACAATCCCTATCTTGCCTGACCGAGGTCATTTATGCAAATTTCATTTGCATACTGAGTGCTCTTGGATTTTCAGGGAAGTTAAATTTAAACATTTAAATTTGATCCAATCTATGATTACCACCTTTATTATAATTTTGAATTCATCTAACAGCGACCGAAGTCAAATTTAAGCTGTCATGTTATATATTTGACTATCTGTGAACCGATTACATTATTTCACTTTATTGAAAATATAAAACTGATTGACGTTCTCTAAAGAGAAACGGTAGAGATTTGATCACACCAACTATTTTTCCAATTCACTATATCCGTGTGTGGTGCTGATATGTATATTGTGTCTGCTGAAAGTGAGAGTGTGATACTTTCCCTCTCGTTCTAAAACCACAGATATAGACTTGAGAAGACAAGCGCTGTTGAAAGAACAGCAAAATTGGAACAGCCGCCAGGAAACTGGAGATGTATCCGTATGGGAATAAGGACTTGCCAAAGATGTGAAAGTGTATTCGAGAGACGAAATTGGAGCTACTCTCAATTTTTCTTTCGTACAGAGGACAATCATTGGGGTCGCTAGGCCGAGTTTCACTTTCTGCCTTCATTCCTTCTATTTCACCTGGTTTTGAAAGTTCAGTAGGCCACTCCCCTAATAACCTCCTTACACCAAAACCTATACCCATAAAGTGCACTCATTTTTTTTCTTATCCTTTTTCCTCCACCCTTCACAAATATATTAAACCATATATCCACACAGTCACAAAGAAATTTCATAACTATGTTTCGACCTACTTGTTTTGCATTGCTCTCTTTGTTTGGCATTCGCGCGATATCACTGTCACTTAATGTAAAGAGCTCATGCTTAACGAATAAGCTAAGACTACTTTACTAATTTGTATATAGCTATATAGTAAATTAAGCTTTCTTCTTTTCATGGATTCTGCTTTAGGTTCGATTCCCCGTGCGCGCAGAATTATCCATATTACTTAACAATTTCATAACAATTGCTACTTGCGTTAAGAGGCAAGGAAACTAGAACCGGTCTAGGAAACTAGAAATAGCGGTGATAAGAGCCTGTTTACTGACCACACGTAATCCAATTAAAAGACATCTAAAAGGTTATGGCCAATTAGATTGTTGTTTAATTTTATATAAAAGTAATCTGATCGGCTATAGCCTTTGATCAGCCGTTGTCTACTAGTAATTTGTATATGATAAATTGCTTATTTTGTATCTCTTATATTAAAATCTCTCTGTGAAGATTCTAGCTCCTGAATACTGCAGAAGTCAAAGTCTTTTGTGACGGAGGAATATCAATTGGTGTGTATAACTAATTACTTGTGTAATGAAGCCATAAGTATATAGTTCTTAAAATGAAATTTCTAGTTTCACGCCCTACGCTATGACCTTTAGCTAAAGGAGACAAATAGTTCATTAAGGAGAGTGATGATGAAATAATCGATGAAATGAGAAAGTGGAAGGAAACGGGAAAACCTCAATAAAACCCACAGACACGTTGTCATTCATCACAAACTCATTTCGAACCAACGACCCCAGCACTAGAAGTGAGCGCTCACTGTACAGAGTGCTCACTGTCAGTGGGCTCCCTGTATATAGTTAATGTATACCTGGTATCTCTAATTCTAATTTTGAACCTCCCTTCATTACAACTCTTGATTTTTAGTTTTCTATAGACCTTGTTGAACCATGACAGAAGTGTCGGCTCTTAAGGGAAGTCACATCGGTATAATAATAATAATAATAATAATAATAATAATAATAATAATAATAATAATAATAATAATAATAATAATAATAATAATAATAATAATAATAATAATACAGTACAATTTTATCGCTAGAAGTTAAGAGTAAGCACATATATACTCATGCACACACCTATCATTGTTATTCTTTGCTGTATCAAATGACTTTAGTAACTTTATTAACTTATACAGAAAGTTAATGAAAATGTTTTACCGATGTGATTTACCTCAAGAACCGCAACTGCACGGAAAAAAAAAGCTGGCCACCTTTTCCTCTTTTCTATTGGTTTACTGGGCCTCATCTGGGCAAGTGAGCTAGAAATTGTCTTCGGAAAGAACACTCAGACACTAAATATTATACTTAAAACTTGTTTTTATTTAATTTATGTTTTCAAAGGTTTGCAATCTAACGGTCTTGATCTATCACAAGTTTGAGCCAATGAGTGGAATGGAGAAGAGATATATGCACAAATTTTAATTTGTTTCACACAACAAACACTCGACGCACAATCTATAGATGCACACAAAACATTTAAGTGTGCAATTCATTTAACTTGGCGAGATGATTAATTCGGCCACATAAAAGTGTGTAAAATCATGGTGGTATGGTCATATGCTACTCGTACTATGACTCTGTAATTGACCAAATAAGTTGGACATATTTCGAGTACTTCACGGTTGTAGTTCTACGTTTCATATGTGCTTCACTCCTGAAGAACAAAAAGAGCTTTGACTAAAAGAAACCGAATTGATTACAACATGATTCATTAAGTCCATGACTTAAAGAATCTTAAGATTCATCGTTTCAGAAACAATTCTTCATATTTATATTCTGTGCCAAGCTATAGTACATTTGGGATTCGCTATTACTCACCTTCCTAAAATCCTGCCTACCCAGAGGTCTCTTGTACTGAAGTAGTCTTTCCGACTTCGATAGTCACTCCACTCCAAACTCACTCTTCAATCTAATTATTCACAAAACCTCCTCATCTCCCTACATTTGGCATATAGGATTCGCCCGAACTTCTCTAACCAGCCGGGATGATTTTTTTTTTTTTGGTAAATAAATGGTAGGCCTATATACAGATGTTGTAAGCTAAATTCGTAGAAGTAATGTGATATTCTACCAAGTAAGAATCCCATGTACTAATTTTGCCCCTCTCACTGGTCTAGTCGGTACGAGTGTGTAGTGCCTTTGTCTCATAAGATATTTGGTTCGATTCCCGGTGGGAGAGCATCGAACATACTAAAGTAGTTCAGGTCACCATCGTGTAGCCTCGCTGTTGACAAAGGACGTAAATACAAATAAAATCAATCTATATA
The DNA here is from genome assembly GCF_964235325.1 of Thermobia domestica. Classification (NCBI taxonomy): domain Eukaryota; kingdom Metazoa; phylum Arthropoda; class Insecta; order Zygentoma; family Lepismatidae; genus Thermobia; species Thermobia domestica. Next base: position 237,423,685 of record NC_137458.1, on the reverse strand, counting down.
CTAACATATCGTGCCTACACATCAAATGATTCAATGAAGTTCAAAGAAACATAGGCCTATATACTAACAGTACAATTTTCGTGTATAGGTTTTAATATATTTCTTGTACTTTCTTTTCCTATTTGTCAATTCTGTGGAGTTAAAAAAGGTGATTATGAGAAGCCTACAACTACTTTGAGATTCTAATAAAAACATTGATGATCAATTCAGTTGTTTTTGAACCATTGACATCTAAACATGCACAGGCTACAAACAACCTATGTATTATAATTGTGGTATAGATAAATAAATATACAACGAAATAAGTTAAACATTACTTTATTATCTTATAGAGCTTCCGAATGGTTTTGTACAACCTAAAAAGATTATGGTTGGCCACAGGGGCGGATCCAGGACCGACTTCTGGGGAGGGCGGTGGGTTGTCATACTGCTACTTAGAGCTACTTTTAAGAGCTTCAAACTCTGGGATGGGTTTTATTTATATATATAAAATAAGAAAGTTTCCTCTTCTGAGGGGGGGCGATTGCCCCGCCTGGATCCGCTACTGGTTGGCCAGACTATTTTAGAATAGATGTCTTGGTCACTACATTGGTACCTATTAACGTTATTTTTGGTTTTCTAATCTGAAATTTGTTACTCTTTATTCCAGACAGATCCTCAACTCGTTCACGATGTCAAATGCCGAATTTTAATTTTTATGTCCTACCGGGAAGTTCAATCCACAATCACAGGCCACCGAAAGTAATCTCTCTAATATTTCGGGAGCACCTGGGACTTAAGGAGGTAATGACAAACTAAGTAAGATAAATCAATGAAACTATGGGGAAAATAATAAAATAAATGAAATAAAACTATACTTATTTACATCAAAACCTTCTGGGTGCGCTTGCGAGTAAGACCAAAGACTCGGAACTTTTATCCAAAAGTACCTCAAAGACTTTTATTGTCATCAAATTAAGTTAATTTAATTACTCATATATGAATCACAAGTACATCAAACCATTATATTACTGGGCAAAATTATTATAATTATTACAAGTTAACTTAAGAACATATATTGAAAACCGTACGAGATACAAATGATATGTGTTATTCATTATGATCCATCTTGCCTGTTCAGCTAAGTTTACATTTTCAACATGTGCTACGTGGGAATGTTCCATTCATAATGGGGTAATAAATAACAGAGGTTAGTAGACGATGAGCTTTAACGGGCGTTGTACTTTTTCCACATTCGAAAAATCCAACACCAAGAGAAAATCAAGTAAGTTTAAGAAATGGAATCTTCCAATGTTGCTCGCCCCGCCTCCCTCCTTCCTTTGTTATTATTTTGTACAAAGACAAGAAAGATCCCGCGATCTCACTCCACCGACGTCACAAGCTCTCACTCTCATAGACACAACACTTATCATCGGTCAAGGTCGTCTTGTGACCTACATGATCTGCCCTTCTCTCTCTCCCCCCCCCCCCTCCTTCCTCGTCTGGGTTGGCTGTTACGTAGTCAACACGCCCTCACTCATACACACGCATTGCTCCGAGTGAATTAGGTAATTTCATCCACTTTCACTTTCGGTGTTTTCCTTTTTTTAAATGTAATATAAAGGCATAACTCCTCCACTTTCATTTTTTTCTCAACTCTATTTCTAAACACAGGTAGTAAATGGGACTTTCTATACCGGCAAAGAAGCGAAAAACAGGGCCAAAGTGAATGGAAATCTATGTTGAGAACGCGAATGCTTGCTTCCCTATAGAAACTTTCTAACTGCACTGCAAAGTAGAAAGCTGAAAATCTGTTACGTTCTGTCACTACGAGGGTGAAGTGGGTCGGGTAGTTCCCTTCACGGGGTGAAAGTAGGGATTTTAAGCTGTTACGAAGGTCGAAGTTCTTCCTCAATTGGCAAAACTGGAACAGAAAAAGCCGGGAAACCACTCTACCAACAAAGCTTTTCTTATTTGCCACCTTCTCCAAGTAGAAAATGGATCTGATCTGTCCTCCCCTTTCTATACTACAAAGTAGACTTGTCCAGTGAAATTTCAGTAAGACATAAGCTTTTGAACAAATACTGATTAGTTATAATCGAAGATAAAATAATTATCTTTATATTTCTTATCGAAAACACTTGTAATATATTATTATTATTATTATTATTATTATTATTATTATTATTATTATTATTATTATTATTATTATTATTATTATTATTATTATTATTATTATTATTATATACTAAGTGGAACAGAATAATCATCAATATATTTGCTATGGACGCTTCAGGTTCGATTCCATGATCCTACCAATTGAAGTAATCAGGGCTGTGCTGTCGATTTGCGGGTCCTGAAACGGAAATACTGGTAAGTTGCTGGGCCATTGATGCTGGTGAGAATTCCTTATCCAGTGTGAAGAAAATATTTTGCACCAACTACTAGGACTTTTTCATACCAAAATAGTGATATCGCACTATGAGTGCTCTTCGGGACATTTAGTATACAATTGTAAAAATGTCTTATGATGATTCATTATCTCTTAAAATATTTTGAACTCCAAGAATGAATTACAAATATTAAACTTTTTATTTTTCGTAAACGTCCTTACATCTTTTCTTTATATAGCGCGGGTCTGGGGCAGATACTCCACTCGCCCCACATACGGGACAGCTCTCCATGTAATAATGGTGATGGTGCTGGGAAATCAACATTTGACCCTTTTTTACTCGAACTCCGTATCCAGTGGATTGATTTTACTTATTCAAAATATTGCACTGTAGCTAGCATATTGATTATTTTTAAAATTGAAATTATAGTATACGTCAATAAAGTTTAAACAGCGTCAATATAATTGTCTATAAATGCAATTTAGTAATATTAAAATAAATGTATCCATTTCCATTTATGAATATATCAGGGGAATGTTATATGTTCGTGAAACACGTAATGAAATATCCGTAATGTCCTTTCTTTGGACATCCGTAGATACACTAATATTGTTCAATCATTGGATATCCATATCGTCCTAAACATACATAGTGTGCTGTTGGAGATAAACAGTACAATAATTTTTGCTAATTTTTGGAATATTGTTCAGGAACATTAAAAAAAAAAAAACCATAAAAATATGTCCCAGGATTAAAAAAGAAAGCGTATAACTTCTACTGCAACTTGATCTGGGTTGAGGTATTTTTCCTTAAAATTACTGGATTGGAATATTCAATGGATATTCTTTGCTTGGGCGTGGGACGCTAATAGCGATCATGATCGAATTCATACATTTCAGGTTCCAAATGAACGTACTAGAGATTTGATAGGCATCTGGGTTGTTAGCAAAAGAACACAAGTAAGATCTTTTTAAGCTTCCAAACTATGCCGTGTGTAAGTCTTATATAGAAAGAAATAATCGAGAAGAGGTTTTTTCTTTCTTTCTTTTTTTTTTTTTTTTTTGCAAAGGCTTTAGTGTACCACGAATATATTCTAACTCCTCTGTTAACCCTCAAATCAAAGCGGAAGTGGTAGGAATTGCGGTCCGGTTCCAACGTTGGTCACCATAGAACACAAACGGTAAGTAACAAGCGTTTTTATTTTTTTTCTTGTTTTAATTGATTCAGGGTCTCAAAGAACACTATAATTTCCAGTGGTAACACTCTACCAAAACCTGAAGTGGTTAAAATGTGCTAGTACTTCTGGTTCCAATATTGTTTTCCATACAGTACAAATGGTAAGGGATTTCAAGGAGCGCTTTTCTGGAATCAAATCAGCGACCCAAGAACAAGTTCCATTTCTTCTGTTAACTTTCTATTCAAACCGGAAGTGGTAGAAATCAATCTTTTTCGGTTTCAACATTGGTCACCACAAAACAAAACGATAATTGATAACGAAACAAATTCTTTTATTGGAATCGATTCAGGATCTCAATAAAACTTACCATCTGCACTTCTAACACTCTACCAAAACCGGAAGTGCTTGAAATTTACCAGTACTTCCGGTTTCAGCAATGATCTCCAAAAACGATAACCAAGAACAACAAGAAACTGTTTTTGACCTGGATTTAGTATCAGATAACCAGGTTCCATGTCTCGCATTATTCCTCTATTGTAGTCGGAAGTTATAGATCTGTCTCAATATTGAAATCGCATAAATTGGATGTCTACCATAGTTTCACGACTGTGAAACGAAATTCTCTTTTTTCATTTTTTAACTTTAGCTCTCTTTTCAGCACGCAGGCTATATGAGGCATGGATCTACAATTTAAAATGGAACCCGAACCATCTTAAATCCGGAATAGAACCCGGAATCATTCGCACAAATTCGCACACGCTAGCCACTAGGACAGCGGGAAGAGTTACAATCGAAACTGTACCATAAGTAGAATTCGAAGTGGTGAATTCTATGTCTTAAGTTACTTCATTAGAGGTCATAGCAGTCCCGTAGCTAGGGAGCTTAGCCCTCCTGGAACTTTATGTTTAGACAAATATACATTCAGAAAATAAGCAGTGAAGAATGCGAGGCGAATTCAGGTTAGATCTCTAAAATCCCCCCCTCCCAATCCCTGGATTAATGTCCTGTCTACGGGCCTGGATCATAGGCATATCCATATCTTCAATGAGCAAATACTGAAGCTTCTCCTGAATGTAATACTACATCTATTAACTATTAAAAATGAAAGTAAGAAAATAATCTTGTTAGTGTTTATCGAGTAACATGTTTATAATTCACAAATTTGATTAAGCAATGTAATAACCAGTATTTTTTTTTCGATAATTCAAAAAATATAAGGGTGTTAATGACCGACAAACTGTAAGACATGATTCCTCATATCAAAATAAAAGAAAAACTTCACATGGACCTGTGGGGTAAGTACATAGTTTCAGAGCTAGGGCTGTCCAAATTTTGGACAAGCTAAGCGTATTAGTGTAAAGAAAGTCATACATACGCAATCCAAAAATGCATATTTCATCAATTTGTAAAGGGTATGTAAGGGATTCTTTATACAGAGTATAATTCTCTGATATGCTCTCAACTGAATTTTTTGATATAGTCTGATTTCAATCTGGGTCCAAAGCAGGCAAAAGTCAAGTCTTGAGAACAGTGGAGACGGAATGCTTTGGTGGAAAGTCGGAAGTGTTAGGGAACGCAAATACCACGGTCCCTCGTGTTCAGAATAACGAGGTGGGGCCGCGGTGGCTCAGTGGTAGAGCGTTCACCTCTGGTGCATGGGGTCCTTGGCCTTGGTTAGATTCAAGCTCGCGCCAAGTGAGCTTTGTCGTGGACAAACACCGTGTGCATGGGTTTTCTTGAGGTTTTCCTGTTTGCTCCCATTTTCTTCATTCCATCATTTCATTCATTTCTCATCATCGCCTTCTCCTTTAGCCTAGCCGGCATAACCGTAGGACTTAAAACTTAAAGATTTTATTTAATTTTTTCAGAATAAGGCGTGCTGTGATGTTTTGTTTCACACTTATACCGTGACAAAATACAACATGGGATACTTTTTAATAATGAGTAACAGAAACCTTTTAAAAACATGCTTTTATGAAATACACTAAAAAGAATTTTTTGCAGGGTGAAATGAAGAAATTAGAGTTGGGTGCTCTTGCTAAGGTTGAGGTTAAGATTTTTGTCGATGTTAGGGAAATGTTTAATTCCCATTTCTTCGTTTTGTCCCATCAAAAAGATAAAAAACTGCTTTTTACTACATTTCTCTAAACCTTTATTAATAAGGCAACAATACTGAATTATCCCACCAAAAGCATCTCCTTTTCATTGTACTTTATAAAAAGCATTGGTTTAATTATTTTTCACAGTTATTATAATATTTCTTTTACTTTTTAGTTTTTTCAATATTTTTAGTTGCATTGTGGAAGCCATTAATTTCTTCCTATTCCCACATTTACGGAATCTAAAGGATATGAAGTCAACACCACGCCTAGTTATCTGCAACCACCCACACTTTGTGAGTATTTGAGTTGTATAAGCAGAAGGTGCTCGTTATTTTATTATCTTCCTTTTTACGGAAGTTATCATGGAACAGACAGACATATGAAAAGGAATCATCACCGAGTGGTAGAAGTTCGTTTTAACTATACGCACTTACAGGTTATCTACGACTATATACCTCAAAAGAAAGTGAACATGAAACTGCATACACCTAAAGTGACCTATAAATTTTATTACTAAAAAGCAAGTTTTAGTTTTTATATTATAATTATCGTTTCAGTACGAAATTTCCCTTTCTTCTAGTTCTCTTATAAGGTATTTTCGTTTTGAAGATGTAACATTATTACATTGGGTATTGGAAGATACGCCTAAACTGAAGATTAGAATGCATAAAATATGTAATTAACGTTCTAAAACATATTTTGTAGTACTCTTGATTCGGTTGTAATGATCTCATTTAATTTGAAATTAGCTTTACCTTTTAGATATCTTTTTGAGGCAACACATACATAACGTTTTAAACATTTAAATGAGTTAAACTTTGGTGAGATTTACCGTCCTTTTCAAGCAACAAGGTTATATCAGATGTGGATCTATAGTGTAATGTGGAACTTCAACCACAGTAACAAATTCAAATTTTTTATGGTCTTCCAACGGAAACCAATCAAATCCCGGGATCACGTTCACCAAAGTCTCTTGCACTAACTTCCTTTTTTTTTTAAAAAAAAAAAAAAGTTTGGAAACAGCTAAAAATCCCACCACGCTTTTCACTACTTTGTGTACATAATTTCATAGTTAAACTTATGCTAGTTTGTTGTTCATGGTTGTTGAGATAGATACGGGTTTGTTTAATGGCTTTATAGAAGTGAGTGGACGCTACGTAAAGTTTCAGTTAAACTTATGCTAGTTTGTTGTTCATGGTTGTTGAAATAGATACGGGTTTGTTTAATGGCTTTATAGAAGTGAGTGGACGCTACGTAAAGTTTCGTTTAGAGAAATGTGGCACTGTTTAACATGCGTCTGAATGGCTTGAATAAACTATTCTCGAAAAAGGAACTTGACAAGTTCGTGAAAGGGTGGCATTCAAGATGCAAATATGGAAAAGAACAGAGAAACATTGGAACAGAAAAATGGGAGGAAGTGTTGGAAAACTGAGAAACAGAAGATCGCTATTTGAGTTAATTACGAGGACAGTATGTTAGTAACGGGGGGTACGGTGGGTCAGTGGTAGAGCACTTACCTCTGGTCCGTGGAGTCTCTGGTTCGATCCCCAGTCAAGTAAGTTTGTAATGGACAACATCGTGTCCGTAGGTTTTTTGTATACTCCCGTTTCCTTCCACATTCTCATTCCACCAATTCTTCCATCATCATTCACTTGCCTTAATCATCGTCTCCCTTAGCCGGGCGTTAAACTGAAAGAAAGTATGTAGTTACGTCAGTATTCTAGAAGAAATCGCAATCTGAAAAATATGGTAGAAGGCAATCTGAAAAATATGGACGGAAAATAAATACAATAGACTACATTGGAAAGTACAATTCCTAAACCGAACAAATAATTAGGAAGGAAGTATACTACACAAAAAATTATAATTAGCATTCACAATACTTATAATTTATATAACCCGAAAATCAGAAAACTAGTTTATTGGAATTAATGAAAAAACTTTGAAGTTTTATTACGTCTAAAGGTAATATACGAGGGTAATCCCTAAAGTAAGGTCTTCTATTTTCTTTAGAAATGTAAAGGAAGGTTTATTTTTAATAATGTTTTCATCATCTTAAAACTTGTATATATATCTATTTTCCCACAAAATCCCATTTCGGTCGATGCATTTTTGAAGGTTTTGTAGTAGCATTTTATGTCCATGTCATACTAAGTCGGCATCATATGTTTGAAGAAGTGTTGAACCTCATCTTTCACCACGTCGTTACTGAAGCGTGTTCCAGTCAAATATTCTTTCAACTCAGGAAGCAGGTGCTAGTCACTGGTTCGCTTAATCTTCGCGATCCCGCTCCTTTCTTTATGCATTGTGAATTTCAGCACAATCAGCTGGCATCACCTCCATACACCACTTGTGAACCAATAATTAATAAGTTTTTGATGTCCATGCAAGACGCGCCATACACTCCCGTCAATTAGCGATGAATTTCAAATTCGTCCTTTTGTCTTTAAAAACAGCGCGAACTTTGGACTTGCATTACAGTTGGTTCCAAGCCAAAACTGAGTGGATCGAGATGTTGTTGATACAAATGTGACCCAGTGAGCTGCATGCAGACTTGTTTGGGAGTGGGGGAAACAATAAACACAACAGTGCTTCCAATGCTTTCAACACCTGCACAATTTTCCCGCGTTCCCAGCGCTTTGGAGACCTTACTTGTGGGACTACCCTCGCACTAACTGGTGTGCCACAAGAATCAGTGCTTGTTTCACTTCTTTTACCTACATATATTAATGATTGGACATAAGCTTTTTTGCCTAATAAATATGTTTTGTTTGCTTATGACACCATTATTATTATTACTATTATTATTATTATTATTATTATTATTATTATTATTATTATTATTATTATTATTATTATTATTATTATTATTATTATTATTATTATTATTATTATTATTATTACAGAAAATCACAAGATATTGAAAGTAATCCAATGTTGCATTCACTCAATTAATTAATTGTTTAAGTACCAATAAATTAGTTGACGATAAAACTACTTTGCTAAATTTTCATTATTCTTTTCAAAATAAAACTTTTCTTTTACATAAATGTAAGAAGAAATATGTTTCTTGTTCAACTAAATATCTTAGTGATAGCTACAGCCCGGATTTATATGTAAAATGTATGTTTATAGTAACACGCAGAAACGTACGGAAAATAATTATTTCTTTTCGACGGACTTGTAAGGATTCGTTTGAGACGGATATGATAGCGCATATAAGTGCATATTTTGAGTGAATTTATATGTGCATGCATATTTCGTAAACTTTGCAGGATACTGCATGTTTCCTAATTTTATTTCTGCATACTACCTGTAGTATATTTAATCATATATCAAAGGAAATAGGTTATATTTAAAGTAATGTGAATCACTTTGTATACGCAGATGTAGATTTCTTTTAAATAAAGCGTTGAGTTTGTTGCTCACAACCCTAGGTAAATTCACTTTTCATTGCAACAGAAGTCATTAAGGTAAGATATTTTTGTTAGAAATTGAAATTTTATTTTCTTAGCGTATATTTCAATGCATAATATGTTACATTTTTAATGCATATTTTAGAGCTTTTTAAAATATTTTTCGTGCAAATTTGCATGCATATCTCGGGGTTTGTTTGTGCATGGAAATCCGGGCTCTAGTGATACATTAATTCCAATTTAAATTAGAATTTATTTATTTTCTACTTAACAAATAATAATAATAATAATAATAATAATAATAATAATAATAATAATAATAATAATAATAATAATAATAAATAAGTAGTATTTGTATTTGTTTTGGTCTTTGTACACAGAAAAGAAATGTCCCAACTAGAGATGCAAGGGCTCGGAAAAAAACCGGCTTTTTTGAAAAAAAACTCGGTTTTTTCTACTTCGCTTTTTTGCTTGGGAAATTTTGGGCTTTTTTGAAAATTCTGCTTTAAATTGATAAACCAGATTTTGTTTCGCTTCTCTACAACACAAAAAGTCATTTAATTAGTGGTTGATGCCGATAATAATATAAAACCTCGAAAATAAACCATGAATTTCGAAAAGATATTTCAAACAGTTTTACTTCTCAACATATTTACATTATGAATTCCAAAGGATTAACCAATGTATATAATAAGATCTTTTTAAACCTCCTACATACAAAAGTAAGCAGGGTTGGCAAGAGCCATGGTTGTTTTTGAAAATGCCAAAAACCCGTTTTTGGGGGGGAGTTTAAACTAGACTTTTTTGGTTTAAACCAGATTTTTTTGGGTATAGATATTTTGCTTTATGTATTTATATTACATATTGACAGAAATAAGTTTGTTTCGCCTTGGTCTTATTATGCAACAACGGGGTTATGCTGGAAGAGGTCACATAAGCTTAAAGAAGTCCGGTCAGTAAATTTCTTAAATTGAGAAACTCCCGCCCTAGCCATCGGGAAAATCCCGTCATTACTCTAAATGTAAAACAATAACGGAAAAAATCCTGTTATTGCTTTGCATGTAAAATTTAAAGGTCAACGTATCATAATCAGTACGCTAAAACTGAGGTATTAAATTACAAATTTAGTGCGTACATATCATTGAAAGTACAATCCAAGCTAATGTTGGAAGCTACGTAGGCAATCGATAAATTTTGTCAATTTATATCAGTATATTTAAGCAACCTTGGCTTCTTTATAAAACAACAGCCATTCAGGCATGCAGAAATATACAATTTAGTTTCGTTTCGTATGTTCAGGCTTAACATCCTTACGTAATACCGAGGTTATCAAGGAGAAGACTTTCGCTTAAAGTGACATCCGAACCGCTACTTTGTTTACGCATGAAATAAGGGTTGTGGTTCGACCGAGAAATGAACATGGGACACCTTGATTAAAAGGTGAAAAGGAAATAAAACTAATGCAGATGGTTTGATGTATGGAAACGTCACCATGAAGTTCACACGATTCGCATTTTTCGTACCTTTTATTTTTTTTCGGTTTAAACCAGTTGTTTATTAAAAAAAGAAGAAAAACAGCTGGTTTAAACCAGCCAACCCTAAAAGTAAATACTTCTTTTAAAAAAAATACTCAAATAAGTAGCAAAATTCTATGTAGTATTTTTACTTCAAAATATTCCATACCCTCTTTTTGGAACAAAATAAAATTAAAATAAAACATAAGTAAAATACTTAGATTTATATGATACACTTAAAGGCTGCACACCTAGAGCTTTTGGTTTTGTATATTCTTGAAATTCTACAGTTTTATATAAGCACCATCACGGTTTATTCAGTTCTCAAGTTTTCTGTATTTTTAACAAGAGGGATTGAACATGAAGGATGTGAGATAAGAACATGGTAACCCATAATTTTACTATTTTAAGAAATTAGAAATTTTCTGCTGCACAATCCATTTTGAAAGTCGGAAATTTGATTTTTCACATAAGTCTATACATGAGGGATTAAACGAAGCGGTATGCGTTGCTGCCTATCTGATGCTGCGTAACTCAGCAATTGAAAATTTGTTTGTTACCATGTTCTTGGCTCACACCCTTCATATCATTATGGAACTCTCCCCACCTCGCCAACACACACACAAAAAAAGGACTACGGAATATATTTAAGTTAAGATAAATACAACTGCACAACAAACATGATTGACTGGAGCTTTTGCGCTTCTATCGAGAAGTCCGGAATTCAACTCAGCATTCGATCATTCTGAGAAAACTTTTCTTCATTCCATCTATGAAGTAGAAATAGTGCGTGTACTGTGAGTTGGCTGACTTCATTTCTTATTGTTTTTAAATCGTTATTATTACTAATTACCAGCAGTGACGGTTTTGCGAGGGTTAGGGGGGCGGTCTTTCGGACTGAAGCCTGTTCCCCAAAATTACGGAATGTCTAAAACAAACGAAATATCTATTAGTTATGCCTTTACTCATAAACTTTAAGCTGCCGTCAAATAAAAATTACGAATGTTTAGAAAAACTAAACATTAGTAAGAAAAAAACCCTCCCAAAATACTTTTCTAAATCCGCCACTGATTCTCAGTATAAAATGATCTTCAAGATTGTATCCGGAAGATTATCGCTAAATATATAAACGAAACGAAATACAGTATTAGTTATGCCTGTACTCATAAACTTCAAGCTCCTCCCAAATAAAATTAGGAGACTTTAGAAAATGAAACAATCAGAGATACCCGTCCCAAAGTACGTTTCTAAATCCGCTACTGATTATTTGTATAAATTAGTATTCAAGGTTGTATCCGGAAAATTATCGTTGCACAGCTGCAGTATAACAGAAATGTGGAAGTACGGTTTGACGGATATATTGAAAAACGTACGCTTTGACGGATATATAAGTTTAACTTTTGCGCTAGAAGCTAGAGTACTAAGCTCTTAGAAATTAAACACGGATGACAAACTAAAATGATTTAGAGAAGAAAAAAATGTTGATAACTCAAAAGTTAAAGTAAAGTTAAATAGCCTCTAAAATTGCCCTGAAATACTACATTCTTCATGTTAGCTTTAATTCGTAAAACATGTGCTCCTTCCATCTTGATGGTGAATTTTAGAGCGAAATATGGCATTTAGGTCATGGAATTCTTATCTAAGTATAGAATATACTATAAGAAAGCTATTTAGATAGAAAAATCATGAAAATGAAAAAAGCCAAATTTTCCAAAATTCTCGTTTTTTTTCCCCAAAAAGCCGGTTTTTATGTGAAAAAAACCATCGATTCAAAAAAGCCGGCTTTTTTGCATCTCTAGTCACAACACTAACCTTACCTTCAGTCTATTACGCAGAATTGCAATCATTAAAAAGTTATAACATTTGCTGGTCTTATTACAGTAGTGTATTAGTACATTTTGCTTAGAAAAGAAGGAACTAAAGATTAGGTTTGGATTGTCGCCAAAGACTTTCAAAAACAACAACAGGAAAAAAAAACTTCCTTGCGTGTATTTATATAAAATTATATTGTTTACTGTAAGTAATAAACACTTGCTTATAGGAAATAGTGACACTCATAAGTACAATATCATTCAACATTAACATAAATCACGTTATTTGGCAAAATTTCTAGTTTTTTTTTTTTTTTTTTTTTTTTTAACGCGCATATATAAACCGTAACAAAATTTTTAATGAAATGAAATGTAATCTTTCAGTTTTACGTCTCAACGATTTTGCCGGCTAGACTATCTCAGTGATGATGAGAAATGAATGAAGTGGTGGAATGAAGAAAGTGGGAGGAAACGGGAGAATCCCGAGAGTCGCAACACACACGGTGTTTGTCCACCATAAAGCTCACTTGGCGCGAGCTGGGATCAAATCAAGAACTCCACGCACCACAGGCGAACACTCTACCACTGGGCCACCGCGACCCCCACGAGAATTTTTAATGAGTTACCTGAGTGTCTAAAGAAAATGAAACATATTCTGTGTTTACGTCACAACTTTATATTTTTTTAGTAAATAAATGTTATTGCTTGGTAAATGAATTTTAGGAAGACAATACTAATTTTCTTTCTGTGTTAATTGTGTTATGAATATATGTTTATATATATGTATTTACAATAATTAATTTTTATTAAAATATTTCTATATTTATAAGGTTTTATTTAAAGCATGTAAATCATTATCTTATGATTTAAACAACTGTATGCATGCTCAGAACTAATATTAATTATATACAAAACAGACTCGTAAATAAATAAAATGAAAATAGGAAGAAACGTTCGACAGAGCTTATGAAGAAGCATAAGTCCGTATTGATATCGACATCACTGATTTTTTAAATTCTCTACAACAGAAAGAAGTAACTTATTAAACACCTTTCACGACATACGCAGCATATGTATTTATATTCCTGTGGTTATTTGCCTCCGTTCGCAGTACCAAGGTGATGAGTTCCAGCTGAAGCCCCGATCATCCCTTGCTGCTTCCTTTGTAGGAACTGTTACAAGGTCGAGAGGGATATAAACAGCACAAAAGAGGGAGGGGATGTATATAGAAATAGTACAGATGGGATAATATAGGTTTCAAAGAATGTGTAACCTTCCACCTTGACAGACTTTTAAATTCTGGGTCGCCCTGAATACCCACACCCTGACCCAATGTGAAGACCTCTTCGGCTTATTTTGCCCCCCATTAGTGGAGCTGTGTCCCACATGAAGCCCTCGCCGACCTTGAGTCCTGCGTTGTCCTTTCAACCTCTCTGCACGCCAAGGTTACCGGGAACCCTTTTTTCTGTCAGCATCCAGCCGTATGGTTTTGTGGATTGGAGTGTTTTCCTGTGTGTGACATGCGCGCTAATCCTTCGTTACCAAGCAACATGTGCATATCTCCGCAGGACACGCGACATACGCAATCTCCTCATTATATGCATACACATACACACTTATACACACATCTGCAGTCACACGCACTTGACTGCACGTGTTTAGCAGCAGGGTAGCGGTACGAAAGGTAACAAGCAAACAGCAATTACTCGTCATATTAAGGCAAGCACGTGCGATAAAACACGTGAGCGGTTTCGTTGAATTTTTGTTTTGTCTATCGCTAATTGATGGCAATAACATAATTCTCGGATTTGATTATTCTGTTCAGTTCTGCACAGTTTTTAGGATTAATTGATAACAGCACCGTACCTTTTCAGCGCCGAGGCAATGACAGATACATGGGATCCGAACCACAAGTCGGGTTTGTATTCGAAGCAAATATTCTACTGGAAATCGAACATGGACCAAAATACACAGAAAGCTCGCCCGTTAGCCACTTTGGCCATGAACGGGTTAGCAAATGTTAATTCGTTGGTTCGTGCGCACGATAGGCACTAGATTATCAGAGAGGGCTAAATAGGCAACAGCTCTTCAACCCTTAAAAGATAGCCTCCTTTTTATGAGATATTCAGAATGTTGACCCTTTTAGAATTGCATAAGATTTTGTACTAATCGCTACTAATTATACCCCTTGCGAATTGCAATCCATGGAATTTCGGACGAAGGAAGTAACAGAGTGATATCTGTAAAAATATCCTGGAAGTGCACTGTGCACATCCACTTTGCAAGGTACATCTTGCGACCTTGCTGATATTATATTCAAATATAACTGATATAATTTAAATATTGCTCTATTTAATAATTATGTTTATTTATAAGTTAGAAATCCAGGCCTGGAGTATATTAATTTATTGGTATATATATCTATTCATTTATTTATTATTATTAATGTAAGGAAATATTTAATCAATTTATGTTGTATATTTATGTATATATATATATTAGAACATCATCCCCTATTATTTAAGAATTAACCATATTATTATTTACAGTTTAGCTAGTTCTATCGTTGCTTTTTTCCATGCTAACTTTTTCTCTTAGAAGCCTGTCGAGGAGGCTAGCTGCTAAATCCATTGTATTTCAGTCTCCCTTACTGGGAATTTTCCATTCTAGAAGTTGGCGCTAAAAAAACTTTCTAAAGAATTTTTTTTGCTATTTTTTTTAGCAGGTCAAAACGTATAAAAAGGCTGCCTCCCCTATCTTCGTCGCTGTGCAATTTGAGGATTCCTGAATGTAGGATCTTGGCCAGCCAGTCCGCTGCACTGGAAGTGAATAGTGCAGTTTGGAGAGAGTCCCCTCTAGTTAGAGACTGTATGTAGAGAGAATAGTGATTCTACCACATTACAGATGCCCGCTTAAGCAATTGAGCTTTGGCCGTTTAGATAGGATATTCAAATGATAGGGATTTAGGAAATAAGTTGTTATTTTTAGATGCTTAATCCTACGCCTATAACAGAGGCTATTGGATTACTATTGCTTGTTTAGAATGGGAGTATATAAGCTTCCTAAGGGTCTATGGCGGAGGTGAGTGACGCACGTATAGACTCGAGGTTTTGGTTCCGTCCTAGTGGTGGAGGAACATTTATTTTGAAATCCAAATGCGTTTGTTTTCGATCCCTGCTTATGTAATTATAGCATATTTAGGTGCTGTAAGAGATTAGAGATTTCTCACTGCAACTTTCATTTAAGAGAGTGTTAGAGTGAGTATTTAACCAAATTCCTTTATTTCCTTGAGTATAAGGAAATTTAGAGCCGTGAGTAAAGGCTGACAATCCTATCCCTAATACCAAACCTATCCTATAAATTTATTTGCTTAAGCTAGATAGAATCCTTTTATGGACTTAACTTGGAGTCCCAGAGACAGGTTTAGGCCAGACAGTGACCTTTGAGTCAAGGTCCCGTCTTTAAAAACAAGGAGTACGGTCCAGAAGTAACTGAATTCTGTAAACCGTATTTCCACAGGTCCCTGCTATAATAGAGAGTAATTTGATTAATAAGGAAATTAGGATTTCTAGAGTTTAGATTAAAATACTTCCTTTCTCCATTAGTTATTGGGGAAGGGTAAGAAGGAAGATAGAGTGCATATAGGGCGGAGTGGCGTCCTGAGTTAAAGTTAGTAACCTACCTTTAAATTAGAGTATTTCTATTTGTAAATAAACGAATAATCTCCTATCTAATTTCTCGAAATTTCATTTAATATTCTTTGATATGAGCCTAATACCCTAGACATTACGAGCAGATACTATTGTAAGGACGTAGATAGGAATTTTTGAATATTTAGAAAGTAATTAGCTGTTATCGCTAATTATACGGAATTGATATTCATACTTGGAAGATTATTAGCCTAAGAGAATAGGAGAACAAAAACTTATTTTTTTTTTCTTCCAACTTCCAGCGAGTATTCTCCCGTGTTGATGTCATAAAAAGTGTTATGCGTACGGTAAAGACATACCGAAGATACCTCGCGATGGAGGTCGAGGTTTAAGTCGCGGTCGCTGCCTTGATGTCTAGGTCTAGATAGATGAAGGGTGCACATAGCGAGGAGGTCGCACCCTCGCTGTAAGTCCTCAGTTTGAGAAGAAACATTACTGTGAAATTATTCTGTCAGTACATAAAAATCACTGCGAAACCACATTTTGAAATTGAAAGGACCAAACAGTTTATAAATAGGGATGGACGCGAGATAAACATGAGAAGAGCCAAAGTCTTGTTTCTGGTTTCGCAAAAATATTTCAGTCTTATCTCTTGTTCATCTCGATCAATAAATCAAAGACTTTTACATTTTTTGAATTTTCTGTGAAGAAATGTTCTCTTTCAGCACTCAGGCAAGAAATCGTTTCCCAGTAAAATAATGAACAGGTATGCCTTCAGGTTTCGAGGTGGAGGGGGTATTAACTTCAGCAAACGAAGTTTCGTCACTGCAATTCCATTATTCGACTTTTCCTCCCTATGGATACGTGCCTTCTTTACAGGTATTTCTTTATCTTATATCAGTAATGAATTTGGCAGAAACCCCCCTTTTTTTTATTAATCTCGGAATTATGGGAGGATGTGGAGTTTTTAAGCATAGATATGATTAACAGTAGTTTTTTTAAAAACAAATTACACAATTTACGGACTTTAGCCCGAAAGCCGCCTCCCTGTAACCGCCACTGCCTTATATAATAATAAGCTACAGCATAATTCTCAAATAAATATGAATAACTTACCTGACATTCCCATTTCAGTTGCTATTTTCTTCCATTCTCTATTTAAAACATACCCATTGAGATGTTGTTTGTGTTTCTTGTCCCATATTGCTGGAACATTCCTAACTAGTTTTCTTAATATGTCTTTCATAATGGGGCAGCGGTGGCTCAGTGGTAGAGTGTTTACCTCTGATGCTTGGGGTCCCGGGTTCGATCCCAGTCCCCACCAAGTGAACTTTGTGGTGGAGAAACACCGGGTGCGTGGGTTTCCTCGGGGTTCTCCCGTTTCCTTCCACTTTTTTCATTCCACCATTTCATTCATTACTCATCATCACCATCTTTAGCCTAACCGGCATAACCGTGGGACGTAAAACAAAAATTTCATTTCATTTCATCTCTTTCATAATCAAGTTTAATAGTGCAACAAAACCTCTCAAGCATAGACACACATAATCCTCTGCAGACGAAATTCGAAACAAAAGGAAGACTTTATTCCGTGCAGCGCTTCAGGGAGAACCAATAAGAATACGAGCCACAGCGACGCTTCAGCTGAATATTGTAAAAACAAACTCAATTATTTATCGTCGAGACCACTAATTCACCCTCGCGGTCGCGATGTAGCGTACATCTTCGGCATGCGCTTACCCATTTGAATCCATGTGCTTGTGCCAGTATCGATGCGACCGCGACTTAAACTTCGACCTCGATCGCCAGGTATCTTCCAGGTAATGTTTACCATAAACATTATTTTCTATTTTTTCAAAAGTTGAAAGAACTAATGAAACAATAGTACGATTAAGGAAGACAGAGGCTGCCTTGTGAGGCTGATTGACGTGAAGCAAGTCATTAAAATTTTAGAAGTCCTTAACAACTAGGAGTTAGTATCACTCAGGGTCGGATTAACACTTTTTTGCGTCCTAGGCACTAGTTCACGTCATTTCCGCTCACCGGTTTTCCTCCGCCTCCCTCAGAAAGTAATGTCATTTCAAATAAGTTTTTACTTGCCGAAATTGAAGGTGCTGTTTTTGTTGTTGCTCGTTCTGTTGTAATCAGTGACGACGTCAGCTTTAATTTCTTCCGGGTTAGGCGGACGGACAGGAACATTCTATGAGAGTGCAGCTATATATATATATATATATATATATATATATATATATATATATATATATATATATATATATATATATATATATATATATATATATTGTATATACATGGGCAATAATAGTTTTATATTGCTTGATCTACATTGCAATACAACATGTCAGTAGGAGAGGGAGTTTAGAGGCGACGATGCCACTACTGGCTATAATACATGAAGAAAATTTTATATTTTGATCCAGCTTTCAAATTTTGTTCTAAATTACAATGACCAAATTGTAGATAATGGTTGCAACACCCACTCGCGGCCAGTGATAATTTCAGGGGGTAGCCGAGGTGGGATTCCCTCTGAATCTAAGAAATCCCCCCGCGACATATCTCCGATCCTGCTCAATGTGGTTTACCAGTATCTTCGTAGTACTATTTTTTAGCCCTTCGTGTATTGAAAATCCCTTCCCGGGAAAAATCGTCTGTAATTATTAGGGATGGGCAAAACCGGTTTTTATAAAAACCGAAAACCGGTTTCTATAAAAACCGAAACCCGAAAAACCGACATTTCGGTTTTCTCCAAAACCGGTTCGGTTTTAACCGAAACTGGTTTCCGTGAAAACTTTTCTAAAACACATTAAACTATTTCTGTGGAAATGGGTTCGGTTTCCGGAGAACAACGAAACACCATTCTGGTCAGAAATAGAACAAATTTTGGAAAAAAACCGGAATCGGTTTTGAACAAAACCGAAATCGAATCAGGTGAAAAACCGAAAACCGGTTCCGGAGAAAACCGAACCGGTTTTTCTAAAAACCGAAAACCGGTTTTTGTGCCCACCACTAGTAATTATCACCGGTCGCAGCTATACAAAGTATTATTGTTCAGTACACATTTATACGGTAGGGTCACTCAAAAAAGGAAAAGCATGTTATAATATGTAATGTAGAAAATCCCACTTGGGAAATTTCTAGTACAATAAATTATTTTGTAATATATAAGGAGGAGAGAAAGCCAAATATGACGCCCTACGCTCCAGTCGACTCACCTTAGGCGCTAATGCGGACCGAGTATCGCGAGTATCTTATTTACGCCCCTGCTATCATAGATATTTGGTAAAAGATAAAAGTAGTTATAACAGTTACACATTTATGCTTAGATACATTACACTTGTTACAATATTTGAAAGGAAATTTGAAGCTTATCTTCATAAATTTAGATAATTAATTAGTAGCATATCTAAAATCCTATATCTTTTTTAAATAGGTAAATTAAATGAAATTTAGGAAATATTAAAAATTATAAGACTGTCTTTTGTTTTCTTGTGTTTCTACAAATACGAATGAGATCATCTCATGGTTCCCTAGTGTCGAAACAAAACACAAACAACTCGCACATCAAAACTATCCGTGAATAAACTCTCCAGCTCTCAAGTAAACAAACTATGGGATTCGCGTTAGAGGACAACGAAGAAGCAAGGTAAATTTAGCACCACTAGCTAGTGATAGAATTTGGCAACATTGTAGGAAGATTCCACGTTCAATTACAAATAACACGTTGGTAAATTCTGCCTCCCTTCCCCATATGAGCGAAAAAGTGAACGAGGTCCAAAGTTCGCAAAATTTTGGCTTTTCGCACGGTGCTTGACCTTCATCCACATCAAACACAGTGCGCCAATTTCCTTTAACTATTTGCGCATGCGCGTGGAGGTACAGAAAAGTATTTTATGTTTCCGCACTGAGCGAGGGCAACGTACTGTCTTCTGTCTGATGGGCCGTGCTGTGTTGTCCAACAGATGGTGGATAATCGAAACTAGTGCACTACATTCAGACAACAAATCGAAGCAGGAAGATTCTTTAGTTTAATAAACAGGAAGAAATGTGATATATCGATGATTTCAGATTTTCTACGGGGGCGGATTTCAATACACTGGGACCTGGGTTAGGTTACTGAAATATGCCTACAGTACATATATGAAAGATTACATTTTGAAGAAAAGAAATATATATATATATATATTTTTTTTTCATGATATTGTTTGTTGGTAGCTTTTATGTGGCATTTTCCTTATTTCGATTATAATAATGACGTCTTATTTGAACCTCTTATTAGTTAGATATTTGAACGCATTCTTACGGATTTTTAATTTGCAATGTGGGAGAAACATCCTCACTTCTAGCCTGCAGGAATATACATCCTGAACATGTAAAAAGCATTAGTGGTTGTGTAACATGGAAGACTACATACTTCTCTTGCATTTGAGAATTTCCGTGAAAAATTCTTTGATTGTTTGGTTTCATGGTTGACCATGATTTCGTAATTTTTTGAATATAAAATACTACATTATTTGAAAAATAATGAATATGTAATATGGTGAGTTATAACTAGAAATGTTTCTTAGAGGAGTAATTAATAGGAATTATTTTGAGAAAAATCTTCCTACAGAGTAAGAAATCACAAAATTAACTTTACGAAATGAAACTGCACTATTCACTTTGACAAAGATTAAACTATCAAAACAAATGATCATGTATGTGAAGATTGTATCAAGGTAATAACGTAATTAAACGATATTAAAGATATCATTCATGGACATAACGTAATAGAAAACGATGTTACTTATAAGGAAAATACGAAAATAAAATGTTAAGAAAGGTATTTGCTATTAACGCAATATGATTAGGAAATATATTTTAAAGCAAGTAATGCCTTAACCCCATCATGTAAGAGGGATAACGTCCTTTGGAGTTCATATTACCCGAGAAACTGGAAAGCAAGTGATGGGGGAAGGAAAGAAGCGGCCTGAAGCCACAATATTAGGAAGTATCTCCAACATTTATCTGGAGTTAACCCACGAAAACTTTATTGAAAATGAGTCGTCTGACAAGCCTTTTACACCTTTTCGATCGTCTCCATCAGGAATTGAACCCGGGATCGCTCACACCAAAAGCGCGTCTAAACTGTAGATGAGACTTTTGGTTGATGAATAAATCACTAAATTATATTTTCAAGTAGTGTCGAGAAATTTTCTCTGACATTAGGCTATCGAGTGCTTATTTTGTTGTGCATCTTCATTTAACACCAAGGTTATAAAAATTGGACCTTACTATTAACATGGGTTTCGAATCACCTCTGGGACTGATTTCAATGCAGTTGATGAGTTCATAAACCATTACAGAAGATAGACTATCATAGTATATACCACTCCCAACCATACAATCTCACTTGCAATGAGTGACCAACTGGCTGACCCTGCTTTCCGTGCCTGTCTTCGGAGATAGTGAAACATTGGCCTCAACTGACCCTGAATCTTATTTCAAATACCAGTTTGTTTTGATTTTGGGTTTATATTAAGTCTTTTACATTTTATTCCCATTTTTGTACTTATGTGGATGGGAATAGGATTGAGAATTCGTTACTTGTTTTCATGGAAGTCATTGTTTTAGACATCTCTTTTGCTCATTATTTACATCTCTTCTCATTAGAGTCTATTATCATCATCATTAGGACCATATACTCGCTTCTTCTTTTTCATTATATGGACAATCCAAGGTAAATCTATTTTGAATTTCCTCACTTACCTTTACATTCTTTTGTTTATTTTCTTTATTTCTTCTCCTTTCTCACGCATTTAGTACTGCATTGTTTATTTGGTAACATCCTTCCCATATTTTTGTTATTGGTAATGTTTCTGTTATCAATTTTTATATTATTATTATTATTATTAATCTTTAATAGCAATTATAGGGTCTGGGTTACATATTGACATGTGAAGAAACCCTAACTTTTCATATCGCAACGCTTTACGGAAGATCATAACCAGGTGATTGCATTTATTATTGCATAATCTATTTTCTAATATTCAGAACTAAATTTATTCTCATGTAGTTTCAACTTGGCCCTTAGTAATTTGATGTTCTTCGTGTCGTTGTTATCGATTCAGTGCAATGGAAGATGGTAATTCTATTAAATGCATATATATCTGGATTTAGTCGTAAAACCAAAATTGGTGGAAACAGGACTTTTCTCGTTGTATGAATGGGTGCGAAGTTTATGGTTCTGTCAAGGAAGACAAGAGCTATAAGGATAAAAGTACATAGTTATTAAAGATATTATCTTTGAGAGTGATGCAAATGATGTACCAATGTTATAGCTTTCTAACCTCTTTTTCAAATAAAGTCCTGTTGGCTGTTTTACACCAAGTCATTGTATCATGTTGGACTTTCGAATTATGCTCTAATCATGTACTATGAGGTATTTCTTTAAATTTAATCAGGGGAGCCAAATCAGATGAATAAGAGGGATACCACAATAATTGAAATCCCAAGGTAGGCAATTTGGCAACCACAATGGGTATATGTGACCTTGACGATGTCATAGAAATGAGAATTCTCTGAACAGCTTTTCACATTCACTGCATTTTCGTTTAAATGTCCTCACGTAGCTGTGTAATAGCTTATCATAACACTTGCTGGTGATTTTAGAGGTAAGTAGTCCATTAAGAGCATACTTCATATTTTCTGTTTATTTATTGTTGACCAAACTTAAACACTGTTTAACTAATGCTAAATCAAACAAACAATATATATCTTAAAATTATTTTAATATTTGTCGATTCATTGTTGGAAAATTATAGATAAATACCTTAGCAACAAAATTTACTTGATCATACAAAATATCAATACTGAATGGTAATGGTGTAGAACCAGTTGTTGTGATATTAACAGCATACGGGTGGCTCTCTACCGTAAATGGTATCTACATTTTTGAAATTACGGACAAAAAGGTAAGGCTATCCTTTTCTCTTTACATGTACTAATTGATTTAATTACTCTATCGTATTATTGATTTTAGAATCTTTAACAAACATTGATACAACTTTAATATTTAAAACAGGTATTCATTCTCTTGCGCATGGATGAAATCAATCGTTCCAATTTTTTCAATTGCATCGATGTTCAATCACAGGCCTATTAATACATTAACATTTAGCACCTGAGAGATAGTTTTGAAGATACTGACGTTAACTGTTTAAACTATGTTCTAGTTTTTTAAAAATGGAGTTAGGTCTGGATCGCGGAAGGGAAATGCTAGAATTAACACACTATTTTGGTTAAACTACACATAAGAACACGTACTTTATTGCATACAGCATTGTCTTACTGGTATCAAAAGTAGCATTACAAGAGCTTTGAACAGACGGCAATGTTTCTTTCTGGACTGTCAATACGCATTTTGAATCTATGTAGTCTCATCAATGATTCGGACTATACCAACACTGTGAACAAACATACATCTCAAACAATAACAAACAAACAATATTGTTGCAAAATAGAGGATGCAAGCAGCGAGGAAACGTCTTTGTGCTGACTCTTCGAACAAGTGGATATTTCATTTTCTCGTAGATCATCACTTTCTTCAGTTTTCCCTTGAAATGTTAGTACAAAAAAAAATGCTTTATTTAACAACACATTCGAGTACACAACGGCACGAAGCTTACAATCATATCAGACGATGTTTTTACTTGCGATTATGTGGAATGATTTTGGATTTTACATAGAATCTGTAATATCTTGTTTAAGGGTTGAGGGGAGGAGGGGTTAAGATTTAGAACCTTTTGCGTATACAACTGGACTCACATCACTACTTTTTCTTTATTTCTTGACTCATAGTCGGTTACTTAATGCAAGTAGTTCCCCAACGCTCTCAATATTTAATCGATTGACGAGAACAAAATCATTAATCAAGAAATATTCCCAGAAATTTGGTGAGTGTAATGTGGGTAAATTTATTATTGTATTCACTCCTATTTTCAGGGAAAAGCGTAGTCATTAAACAAATTTTTCATTTAAAAAACTTCGTTATTCATTTATTACAAAGACATCATTTTTACAACGTTTGACGTAAGATTGTGGTATTACTTCTACCCTCTAACATAATAATGGATAAAATTAATATTAAATACACTGTTTATGGTTACGCATTTACAATACGCTCACTTCTTTCAACTCACAAATACAGAATGATATAAACCCTTCAAATGAAGTAGTTACAAGAAAGAAAACTTCTGACATATTTACCCGGAATGACAGCAAATTCTTTGAAAGTTTTAAAAGCAGAAATGAATATTCACAGCCGATTTATACCATATCGGGTGTGTCAAAAGTAGAGAACAATGGCCAACTCCATTATGAGTAAAAATACGGAAAAAGAAAAAGAAAAGAGGAAGTGGTTTTCAATCTAAAACGATGTAATTTTTCAAATAGCACCAGTCGTTTGGGCTTCATACTGGTAAGGCGCTCATGTTAAACGAGCAAGCAACATTCAACGGGATGTAAAGCCACGCAAAAATCCATCGAGTATTGCATTAACTTTAATGTTCATACATGAGAACAACTGTTCTACTAGAACGAAAAAAGAGATCTGTCGTTTTATATGTCCTTACGTTCCGATCAAACGGCCTGTTGAACTTGCAACATTGTTTATTCATTCAACCCTTTACGTTCCAGGTGTCATTTTCCTATATGCGTGCTGTCACGTTTCCAATTACCGTTAAAAGACTGTCTAACCATTATATAGGGCATAGTTATTGTGCACGCGCGAGGAGAGTCACTGATTTTATAAAACTACATTGTGGAACATTTAGACTGAAAAGGGGAAATTTTGATGTTCTGAATTGCTGCTTCAGGTTGGCAACTCTGATCGGGGATCAAAGACAAAATTTCTTCGTTTTTCTTCTTTCCGATTTCGAATTTGCTAATTGTTTATCGTCAAAACATACACATGGATGTCATAAATGAATGCTCCCTAAGGCCTAAAATCTATTGAGAATTTTTCTTCTTTCTTTTCTGCCAGCAAGGTGCTGTCACGTAACGAGAAATAGAACAACTCGTGCCTTTGCATCCACTAAAAAATGTTATGATTTCCAGGATTAATATGACCTTTAATAAAGGATACATTTTAATGACATCCCCATGGATGTCAATGGAGTTTTGCAACGAAATATTTTATGACATCCAGCTGCATGTCACTGGTATGCAAGAAGTTAACATAGGACGCCTTAGGAAGAAGCGGGGGGAAGGGGGGGGAGGAGGAGAAGGCGCCACAAATGGTTGTTGCGATTGGTAAAATTTCACAATATTAAATTGAAAAGCACCTATTTTCAACAACTTTCTTCTCTTTCCATTTTTTCCCCATACTTTTACTATTAACGGAGTGGCCTATGGCCCCGGACTTTTTACATACTTCATATAATCTTACAACAGATTATACGAAACAAAGTTCTCTACGCATTCTTGTTCAAAAGTAATATCCCTTATGAAATTTCATTTCACAATAATCTCTAAATTATTTATGATACGCTTTCGATGTCATAAAACAAATTAATTACATAATCTTTACCAAAAAACGTAACAATACCTTGTTTGCATTCTCAATATTCATACACGGTAAAGAAACATCTTTAATAAATTGAGAATATGCTGTCCTCTTGGACGGATACTTGGGAGAAGGATAACAAATAATGAAATGAAAACTGGAAGGAAGGAATTAGATTTGTCGAGCTACATAATTCATAGATATTCATTCAGGAATATGCATCAAAAGTTATCTACAATAGAAGCTGTATCAGTGTGGCCAACTCCTTACATATATATATATATATATATGTATGTATGTATGTATGTATATATTACAACTTTATCTTCTCCCTATCCGACTTCTTTCATATTTGTTTGTATCTTTCAATCCTCGCTGAACAGGACAGTTTGTGAACAGTGCAAGAGCAAATCAGGTAAAGTATTTAATTTTAATTTTAAATTTTTCTTCAACTTACACAAAATCCTAAAGTTGGTCCACTATGTCCTTGGGAAAATAAATATTTTCTCAGGGACCTTACTTATCAAATTGTTCACGAAAGTTGTATTCTTTTAAATTATTACCTCCATTACACATATCTTTTAATCTTCATCCCTCTACTACTTAATTTTTTTTCTTTCTGTAAATACTTCATATTATTTTGAAAATTGACGAGAATGGTAATTATACATAATCTATGAGTTGCTGCTCAAATAAAAAGACTTCTGTGAAAAATCAAGTAATACCATTTTTTTTTTTTATGCCCAACTACTTCAATTATTTTCATTGTATTGAACTAGTATGTTACAAAATATTGGCTAAATACGGTTACTAGAATACCATAACAAAAAAGGTAACGGGTCATTCATGAGATTAATTGATGTAATTCGTTTATGAAATATTAAATAAATTACAAAACAGTACACAAATAAATAAAATAAATATGAGGTAACGAAGATAAGTTCAAAAAACTCAGCATGAAAATATACAACCATTAGTTTACATTAAAGCTTTTCTTTGGAGAAAACTCATAAATGGATATTTATATATTTCACTGTAATCATCTCTAACTTCTATATAAAACATGAGTGTATTTACGCAGCAAGTTATGTAGTCTATTCTACGAGGATTGCTCCGAAAACTTTTTTGTTTTTTTAACTTTGTATGTGACTTTAGAGGTGGGTGTTTTTAATACAGTAGTAGAATTTAGACTTTCCTGTAAATATACCAGATACATCGTTGCTGTCCAATGTTGAATTTCTTAATAAAAATTGCGCCATATTAAAACCAACGAAAATTGCTGAATGTTTATAGACCAGCGGTGATGAAAGTAACTTGAAAGACAGACCACGTTTTGAATGGCCATACACAACTCCCACACCAGAAAACGAAACGCGTCCGCGCAAATAGGAGGATAAAACCAGGGAACGTGCACAAAGTGAATATTGACTTCAATACGTTTCTAGCAAAGCTGGGATACCGCCAAATTCGTGCGACAGGTTTGTCTGGATCACATTGTTACTGCTGACGAGACGTGTATTATCACTACGAACCAGAGTCAAAGAGACAGTTAATGGAGTGGCGATATATGATTTCCCCCCACAGAAGGAATTTAAGTACAGACCTACGAGGGTAAAGTGATTGCACTGGATTCTGGATAGGAAGGGAGTTATACTTGTGGATTTCTTCAAGTCTGAAGAAACAATTGACTGATCGCTATCTTGCAACGTTAGCTAAGCTGAAAGCTCGCATTTCCAGAATAAGAGCACAAAAGCGGATATTTCTCCTGCAACGAGACAATGCACACCACTCACTGAAGGAATACATTGCTAATTTTGATTGTAGTGTCTCTCTATATCTACCGTATAATTCTGATTCGGCTTCGTCAGATTTTCATCAGTTCGGGACAATGAAAGATGCACGGGCAACAATTTCCAACAGCCGATGCAATTATCACAGTTGTGAAACAATAGGAAGATCGACTTGAGGCAGTTGCTTGATCAAGCTCAACGATAGGGAAAAAGAAATGAAAGAAAAGTAACAATTACATAGAAAAATTGTGTATTGTAAATGAGACTGTGCTTTAACAAATTGTGTAATTGTACCCTTCGCATCTATCATGGATAATTGGGAATAAAACTGCAAGTATTACTTTCGGAGCAGCCCTCGTGCACAGTTATAAACATACTAATAGTTCGTAAAATTATTCTTCTCACTCTCAAGCTCTTTTACAATACTTATGTCAAGTCACGTAATTTACTAATTACATAGTATATTTTGTTAGTTTCGTTTTAATTACATAACAATAAATTCAAGTAATTTCTTAATACGTCCATAATGCATATGAATACTGAATTCGTTCTATGTTATAAATTAGCCTTGAAATTAACATATATGTATATATAACTTATCCAAAACTGAAAGAAATAAAATACGCATTGCCTCATAGAATATCAATTAGTTTTTCATATTAAATTTGTCACCTGCATTAACGTACCAACAAATGCTATGAGTGTGTGGCGTGTTATAATTAAATATCACCATATTGATAAACGGAGGAAACAACCTATCTTTTGACACATCAATCCCATAATAGGTACAAATTCAATGATACACAAGGAGGGAAAAAATGCGCGACTGGAATGACACTCGAACCCGAGATCTCCCAGCGTACCATACCCCGGACAGTCATACATTGCCTCACTTTTGAAGTCGATGTTCATTCACTTTAACCATATGCTATCATTGAATCCGCATCTATAGAGGAGTTGGTGTTTAAAAATCAGTTGTTTCCTCTACTGGTAAATATAGTGTGCAATACAATCGTCGGAAAATGTTCTGAATGTGAACAATGGATTATCCAAGCACAACAGGAAGCCATGTGGTTCTGAATGAATGAATACCGACTTTTAGAGTGAGGAAATGTATGGTGTTCACGGAGAGGAGTAGGCAGCGTAGTAGCACGGTACACCAAATATCCCGGTCCGAGTTTTAGTCCAGTTGTGTGTTTTTTTTACACTTGTGAATTATACATCTGCACTGGTAATAAATTAAAGAATGATATTTAATCTCCATTCTATGAAAACAGACAGCAATGTGACTTCCAATCACAATAGTCGTTAAATTCATGTACAACTACTAATATACCTTTTCAAAGTGCTATGAAAGTAGTTATATTGCCAATATTTCAAATAATGATATATTTTCTGTAAAACATGAAATGTTAAGACAATTTAAAAATGTCCTATTAACAGCAAAAGTAATACTTGAGCGATGAACAGTATGTAATACATTACAAGGAAGCACACAAACTCGAATACTTCATAGGTCATCAGAAGTTAACACAAGTTGTTGAAAACTGTTAACTCAAAAGGTAATTCTCCCTCAGTGAATTATCAGGCAATAAGCAGTAGAGAATTTGTACACTCTCGTTTTAAAAACTCCTGGCCACTATTTTTTCAAAGACCTGTATCCTGGTCAATAAGCGGAAGTAACTCAAACAAATGTGGATTTTCTATTAAGTTCTTTGTATCAAGCTAATACTAAATTAATTACAGTTGTATGAATGCGGTTTCGATACCTTTGAGGGTTTATGAGTCACTTTAGTTGCTAATTAAGACTAACCTTAGAAACGAAGTAAAATTAGTAGTAGTTTGATCTAAGTAGAAGAAAGCAGATG
This sequence comes from Thermobia domestica, assembly GCF_964235325.1. Lineage (NCBI taxonomy): Eukaryota > Metazoa > Arthropoda > Insecta > Zygentoma > Lepismatidae > Thermobia > Thermobia domestica. Next base: position 237,394,426 of record NC_137458.1, on the reverse strand, counting down.
GAGTTCTGTCTCAGCGCGACTAAAGCAGCATGCAGTGAAATATGCTACGAAATATTTTAGAATTAAGCTGGAACTCTGAAGTCTAGTATTTTGGCAAAAATCAGATTTTTAGCTTTCTTTTATAACATCATTCTCGAACTATTATCCTTACCAAATTGAAATTCATCTCTGTTCAATAGCACAAGTCCATATTCTTTCATCGTATTGAGAACAAGGGTACAGAGAAAGATACTTGTGAACAGTCATTTTTTAAAAAGGGAAAAAAAAAAAAAAAAAAACATTCTTATGCATTTTGACAACACAACCGACGCAGGTTACTTTTTATGTATTACAGACTCGTCAAATTTCAGTATTTTTCTTACAATGGCTTCGAGGCGTTTTTTCCAAAGTTCATAAATTTTCAAATTTTGAAAATGAACCATACTTTTTCAAAGAACTATACGTAAGAAAAACGATTGGGATATCCGGTATGAGCTGCAACAGTCTAGAAAATACCCGAGATGACCAAAGATATCTTCATTTAATCAATGGGGGAGTGTCAAGAGTATTGAAGATTGATAAGCTTTGGAAAAAAAAAAAGTTTAAGGAATGCCATGAAAATAGAACATTCATTATGCAAGAAAATCACTTTAGGAACAGACTATTACTGCCAGAAAGGCATTTAAAAGAAAATATGTAAGGAAATTTTTACATCTGAAAAATAATACAAAAGGTTTTCCCACTTATTATAGGTCAAAATACGAATACATTTTCTATTTTATTACTTAAATCCAACTCTTATCTACTTCCGCCAGGTTCCTGCTACTGCGGTTGTATAAAGAAAATAATGGTTAACGCTTACACAAAGTCCTGATATCTATGTCCATGCTTCACGATTCAACAATGTTCAAGCTGCACTGGCATGTTAGGGACAACCCGTCTGGCTTAACTTCGCGTATAGCTATAATTATTATCGGTATTACTCTTCGCATCCGTCTCTCTTCTTCCGACTTTGATGTCTGCTGAAACTTGTTTTATGCTACAACTGACTTTCATTTAATTCCTTTTCCTTTCTGATTTTAGAAGTATCATCATCAACAAAACCAAGAAAAATGTTTTACATTTATTCAACATGGAATTGGTATTATCAAGCCAGCTGGATATGCAATAATGGAAAATACTAAAACTCTGGATAAAATAGAACACTAAGAGGGAATTGCTGTATTTTAACTTTTCTTATACACGACAATGATTTATTGATCTCTCGACTAGTTTTTGTTTGTTTGTTTGTAATTGCAGACTCAGTAATTAACAAATAGTATTACACATTTAGGTGTTGACTTGATTGTCAGACAATGAGTGTTGTTTCATACATTTTTTAAAAAAAGGTTATTGTATTTGTCTGTATAGTTTATGTGTTTCTCAAGTACTTTATGAGTATTATCAATGAACAATTTCACTCGGAATGGCACCAAAAATATGATGTTTTAACCACAAAGTACACAGTGATTCCTGTACGTAAATGACAATGAACCTTTTTCCTTTCTGCTGGACCGCGTATCTATCAATCATAGTGGACAACCCACATGAAAGTTTCTATACACTTTCTTGTAAAGTCCGACAACATATCAAGAGTTTGGAAGAGACCACAAGAGAGGGTCACCATTTTATAACTAAACACAACCACAATTTTCGTTCTATGATTGTATCTACAAAACTGTTAAAGGAATATTCGTAAGACGTTCACGTGCATCTGTTGAAACATCAGTAATATTTTTATATTAGAATTGTGCGTTATGCAGTAGTTTATTTGTGAATTGGAAGAGGCTCGATTTTTATCGAATTCGGAAATATATGAGAAGATTGAGCTTAAACATGTTTGCCTCCCAATCTTCACTTACATTCACTATTCTTTTCATTTTCGTTTAGCTTTTTTGAAGCAACAAAAATGGTGTAGGGAATGGTAAGCCTACAAAAATCAAATCACGACACACAAAATGTGGCACTCAGATGATATGGAGGAAAATCTCCTCTATGTCCAGCCTGTGTATGACAATGTGCTTCGATACTGACCTCTGTTTTTCATTTCTTTACAGGGTGTACCTTCTGGATGCTGCTCAATACTAGGAATTCATGTATGAAAGTTCTTGGGCCAAGAATTCTTTTGTTTATTTATTTTAATAAAATATGTTTCAGAACTCTCATCTTTATACAACTTTTAGTTTTATTTATAACCTTCACCCAACTTACTGTGTTAGATCTCCCTCACGTGCCTGGATAAACCCGACTGGGTTACATGTTTTTCGAATCTTTAATGTACTTCTTTGCTCTTATGGATATATTATGTTTTGTTAACACACACATACTTCCTTCTCATTGGCAATGTCCTTCACACTCTCAAATCGACATCAATGTCCAAAAAATAGCTTATAATAGATCAAATTTTTCTCCAGTTTCTTGTAGGTTGGACTGTTGGTTTAAAGTGATGTGATGGTTGGCGTTAGTCATGCATCTAGTGCAACAGTTATGAGATTAATCTAATCTCGGCAAGATAGCCATTTCATACTAACTGTTTTAATAATGCAATTGCATATATATATATTCTTATATGAGAGCTGGAATGTCACAGGACAGAACAGAAATTACAGAGCAGGCTGTAATTTCGCAAGGACGACTTGCACGGACAGGATCACATAAATAGTTCCTGCTGCTTTTTCAACTTCTATACTGTACCCTCTCCATTCTTCACCTTCTTATTTCTATAAGAAAACTCCCTTGATTTCAGCGTTTTCTAATACATTTGCCCCTCTTTTTCCTAATATATAGTAACAACAAAACTATCACACCGAAAGTTGTTAATATAAAAAATTTTAGTCCTTCTGCTGACTTGAACAGTGTAGCAAAAGATTACTTCATTACTAAAGAAAAACAGTCATTATACATTTCTACTGTATATGCATTATTACACAGCACATTCCTGTTGTGTTAACAATTTTACACACTACAGCAAAATATATGGTCGCAGCTAAATATAAGCTAAACTTTACAATATGATGTTCTTGTCATTCTCTCTCTTTGTCCACGGATACTTTCGGAATAATTTTGATACGTAGCAATTCAAAGCTAATAAATTCCACATTTTAAATTTACATTTACTTAATTAACAAAAAGAAAGCTCTAAATTTTCTGCATAGAAGTTTTCACATTGGGTTTTGCCATGATGATGACTTAGTGCGTTTGCATTATACGCGAGTGTCTTTGGAGTCAGTTTTGAAGTCACGTTTGAACCTATCACACTCCTTGATTCTTCTGTACCACTGCACTAACAACTGTACCACAATTAATGCAACTATCATTCATTCCAATTGTCATGGCGGCATCTTCATTTTACTAATTCGAAGTATGAAGTCTAATAAATGCATTTGAACTTTCACTTCTAACGGATTGTTCGTCACATAAAATCCTGGAACACCAGCCTTCTCTAAAGTTACTTGCTGGTCACTAACCTAAAATAATAATTAAAATGATTATTCACTTTTCCTACGATAAATTATCACTAAGTAACAGTAAAGTGAAGCTTAAAAATTATCGAAAAGCGGCTGAAAATGTTGAAATAACCGATTGGAGCGAATACACAAAGCGTGAAAAAATGCACGACTGAACCAAGATTTGAACCCAAGGTTCCAGCCTATTGTGCTGATGCATTAACCACTACGCTATCCAGTCCGATTACTGAACAGCCATACATACTTCCATCTCGATGTCAGTGCTCAGTCACTCAGATCACATGAACAACACCACAACCCCTGTTGAACCTAGAAAACCCACCATCTACCTTACAGAACACCCCTGACTGTTGAATTATACAGTATATTGATAAATGGGAGAATTAACGATTTTCTGTTATACCAGCTCCTCTTCAAGTCAAAGTGGCTTGAATACTGACTTCAAGAATAATAGAAACGTGTGCCTGTGTTCAGAAAACGGACAGGATATCGTAGTGGTAAACGCACTGCCAAAGTATGACGGAAATCTGGATTCGAATCACGGCCTAGTCGTGCACTTTTACATTCTCTGTGTCGCATGACAACATATTTTCTTTTCGATTATATCTGCAATATAGTTATGGATAATGCAATTCTGCTTTCAACAATCTGACGCTTGACTTAAAAAAAGTTTAAAGTTTTATAGAGTTAGTCAATCACTCTACATATAACAGAAATAAACGTTTCCTCAATATAAAACCACAAGGTAACTAAAAAAGTTCTTACAGTTCTAGAGCAGTGATAAACAAAGATCAATACAGTAGACGGTATGTATCTTTAAGTTTCGAAGTAATCTCCATCGGCGTTCAACATCTTTTGCTGCATGGGGCCGCGGTGGCTCAGTGGTAGAGCGTTCACCTCTGGTGCTTGGGATCCCGGGTTCGACCCCAGCCTCCGCCAAGTGAACTTTGTGGTGGACAAACACCGTGTGCGTGGGTTTTCTCGGGGTTCTCCCGTTTCCTCCCACTTTCTTCATTCCACCATTTCATTCATTACTCATCATCACCGTCTCCTTTAGCCTAACCGGCATAACCGCGGGACGTAAAACTCAAAGATTTCATTTTTTCTTTTGCTGCACAATACGCTGTGATCAGGTGGTAATCTGTTGGCACAAGGTCCAGTGAATAGTGCATGGCACAAAGTCTCCCAGCCAAGTTTCTGAAGTCTCTCGGGTCTTCTTTGCCACATCTGGTTTGGTTGCGTTGTGCAGGAACAGCACACCCTTACAGTTCAACAATACCGATTTCTTCTGCCGCAATGCACCACTTGCCGACAATTCCATCATACAGAGAACATAACGCTTCGTGGGTGCAGTGGTGGTTTTGAGGTGTGAGGAACAAGGTCATGTGGCGACTACCAATGTCTGGTACGCCTGGAAGTGTCGTAGAGGATCCGCTTTTCGTCACCAGTGACAAAGCGATCAAAGATGGGTGTTTTCAGGTGCAGAGTTAACAGGGACAAACAGGCTGTTACTCGTGTTTCTTGTTGGCTGTCAACAATGTGTGGAGTACCCATTTGCTTAACTTGTATGATTTCCTCTGTCTGTTTCAGAGGAAACATGGAACTTTCCTGCAAATTCATTACACGTTAGACCAATGTCTTCCTCGATGTCTGCTTTTAGGGCCTAGTCATCCAACACATGTGGTCGTCCATTGCGAGGTTTATCCCAAAGGCTCACATCTCCCGAACGTAATTTCTGGAACCAATTCCTGGCGGTGCATTCTCCTCAAATGGCTGGGATGTGTGGCGACTTGATGCGGCAGCTGACAGGCCCACATGCGAACAAGCTGCTTCGATACGTCTATTTCTCTTCGACACTTGACGAGCTATGACTAATGTTTATGCCCAACGTGCCTGTATTACTGAAGGTCGATGATCAGACTAACTCCCAATCACTTGGCAGGCATATGCGTCATTTCCTTTTCTCTGTGTGAGCGACCATTAATAGGACGTCAAAAACGCCGTGAACTTTTTTTGGTTATTCTGTAGACTCCCAAAAACTAAAATACTTAATACTGAAATATGTATTCCATACGCTCTATCAATAAAAATGTTTCCAAATAACTGAAGAAGTTTTGGAATAAGTTTATTTATTTACTTATATTTTTTTCTTTTAAAGAACATCACAGAATTAAGGACCTGAGAGCTGAAATGTCCGTTCTTAGCACAGAAAGAATAAGTTTATGGAAAATCTGAAAGATACATTCGAACCTCCTGCTCTCTCTTAGGGTATATATTCGGGAGATATGGTAACTGCGGTAGAGCGTGGGGTCTCTTGTTCGATCCCCGGCCAAGTAAGCTTGTGGTAGCCAAGATTATGTTCATGGGTTTTCTCGGGGTACTACCGATTCATCCCACAGTCTCATTCCATCAATTCTTCCATCATCATTTGCATGCCTTAGTCATCCGTCTCCTTTCACCTAAAGGGCATAATCGTGAGACGTTAAACTGAAAGATTTCATTTCATTGAGGGTGTGTATTCGAATGGATTCAAACGGTGCAACTGTTACTCTAAACAATGAAAGTTGTCAATATTGACACTACAATCTAAATAAGGAATTATTTTTTCCAATGACGTACGCTTGGCATATCACGATCTCTTCGCGGCAGCTTTGCGGGTGTCACTTTCCTTGAAGCCTTCTTTCTCTTGGGCAACTGCTTTGCCATCGACTCCTGGTTTGTGTAACGCGTCATAATAACTTACGAAGTAATCACCCCAAGCGTGAACCCATTTTCTCGACAGTGTTTCAGTTGTGTGTATGTAGGAAAAAGATGTATAAACAGGCCATAACATATTCTTCCCAGTAACAGTTTAATTTTGGCGCCATCTGACGACACACACTACTACTGACGACAGCGGATGTGCCACTCTTGGCGTCATTCCCGAGGTGGCAATGGCGTTCCTAATTTGGTCCGATATCAACCGAACAACCTTATGTATACGTCAAATAATACATACCACAGCCAAATCAATCTATATTATAAAATTGAAAGTGACTATGCTTGTGACTCTTAATCTCTTGAACCAGCCGACCGATCTCGATCAAATTCTCAACATTGATGAGATTTGAGCCAGGGAATGTTTTTATCTATTCACTTTGTTGGTTTAACTTAGAGGAAGGGGAGATATATAAAAATAAAAATTAATATAACTCTTGAACCAAACGACGAATCTCGATCAAATTTTCAACATAAATGACGGTCTTTTATCATCTCACTTTGACAGAGCAATGTAGGGGAGGGGGAGGAGATATACAAAAATCAATATATATAAAAATAAAAGTAAGTATGTTCATGAGTTAAAAACTCTTGAACCACTCGACCGATATCAATCAAATTTTGAACATAGATGAAGTTCGAACCTGGAAAGCACTTTATCATTTCAATTTGACGGTACAACTTAGGGTAGGGAGAGGGAAATATATAAAACTGAATAAAACTTAATAATTCTTGAAGAGCCCGACCGACCTCGATCAAACTTTCAACACAGATAAAGTTCGGGCCTGGGAATGTTTTGTTCATTTCACTTTCACGGTGCAACGTAGGGGAGGGGGAAGTGGGAGAGATATATTTAAAAAATAATAAAAATGAAAGTGACTGTCTTCGTGACTTCACCACTCTTAAACCATACAACCGATCTCAATCAAATTTTCAACACAGATAAGGTTCGGACCTGGCATGGTTTTTATCATATTACTTTGACGGCGCAACTTAGAGGAGGGGAAGATATTTAAAAATTATAAAAAAAATGACAGACATTAATTCTATAGTCGAATCTATAGTTTTCAGGGTCGCTGAGAAGTGACACTTTCGCTGCTGTTTAAATCCAAATTCAGCCCCGGAAATTCGGGAGGGGGAAGATACATAAAAATGATAAAAAAAAAGACCAACATTAGTGTCGAATTCACAGTTTTCAAGGTCACTGAAATGAACAGTGATACTTTCGATCCCGCTTAAATTCAAATTCAGCCCGCAACTTGGGGGAGGGGAGGAAGGAGATGCACAAAAACGATTGAAAATGACCCATATCAGTTTCAAATTCATAGTTTTCAAGGTCGCTGAAATGAACAGTGACACTTTCGATTCCGCTTAAATTCAAACTCTGCCCTGCGACTTGGGGAGGGTATATATATATATAAATTATCGAAAATGAGCAATATCAGTGTTAAATCCATATCTTTACGGGTCGCTGAGATGAACTGTGACACTTCCAATGTCGTGCCCCGCAGCATTGGGGAGGGGGGGATAATATATATATATATATATATATATATATATATAAATCACTGAAAATTACCGATATTAGTGCCGAACCCGTAGTTTTCGGTGTCGCTGAAATGACCAGTGACACTGCCGATGCCGTTTAAAAGGAAATTGAGCTACGCAACATGGGGAAAATATAAAAATGATCGAAAGTGACCGATATCAGAGAGCGCTTCAGTAACAGTAAAAAGCAACTGACTAACGAAACATATTACTAATATTATTATTATTATTATTTTAAATTTAATCCAGCGAAGCGGGTAATTGATGCTAGTACAATAATAAAATATGCAATTTTCACGAAATAGAGTGATATTACTAAACAAACTATTTTAAATATAAAAATGAATGTTTGTTTATATGTTTGTCTAGTATACAAATCCAAACTATTGGCTTGGAATAATTCTAAATAACTGTATCGAAGAGATCGAAGGCTATTTAGAATTTTTTGATACCTATCCAGTGGCATAGGGAAGGGCGGGGCGGAGGCCCCCCCAAAGAGGTCCGACAATGTACTTTAGTACTTTGATGTTTGTAATTTTTTATATATTTTTATGTTTATATATTTTTTTGTTTGTAATTTTTCTATATGTACCTATAACAGCACTTGCCCCCCCCCCAAACACACATCTTGGATACGCTACTGTACCTATCCTACGGGGAGGAGGAGAAAAAGTGTTCAATAGGGAATAGGTTGTATAAAATTTATGCCAAAAATAGAATATCTCACGAGGTCCTCGTGTTAGGAAGATTAAACACAGTATGTAAACTCATTTTTAAAAACCTGTTGACATACATATATGACTTTCAATCTGGTAAAAATACTGTGAGGATAAGACATCCCTAGCGGGTGGGAAGGAGTCACATGTAAAAATATGGGAAACGAACGATATTTGTATTGAGTTCATAGTTTTCGTGGTTACACTGACGAATAATGACACTCCTAATACCGTCAACCCCATAGGCAAGAGGGATGGGAAGGGTTGAAAAATAAAATGTCCTAGGTGATACGAAATTAGTGTCAAATCCATACTATTTAAGATCACTACGCTGACTGATGAAAGTCCGATGGTATGTAAGACTGGTCCAGTCAAGAACGTGCATGTCAGCTGGCTTCGAAATTGACAGGGGCAAAGCTGAAGGCGTTGCTCGTCGTCTTTTATTCTACTCGGCTTTTTATTTTCAAATATTGTGCATAAACATGATTCTTCCCGTACGAAGCCGGGCACTTCTGCCAGTTCTTTATACAACAGAAAATGAAATATTAGGTTGTATTTGAAAAAAAAAAAAAAAAAAAACTTTAAATTTTAGGTCTCACGCTTATGCCGGCTAGGTTAAAGGAGATGGTGTTGATGAGAAATGAATGAAATGGTGGAATGAAGAAAGGGGAAGGAAACGGGGGATCACCGAGAAAAACCACGCACACGGTGTTTGTCCACCACGAAGTTCACTTGGCGTGAGTGGGAATCGAATCACAGACTCCCGAACTAGAGGTGAACGCTCTACTACTGAGCCACCGCAAAGCTGGATTTAAGTTTAGCGTCCCGTTGAGCAGCGAAGTTACATGAGACACGAACCTACAGCTTATCGTGGGATCCAAATCACATGAGCTCCCACTGGGAATCGAACATGGGTCACCCATGCCAAAGGTCCGTATGCTATTCACATTGTCACGAGGGAGCTGTAGAAAATGAAATAATTACCATAAAATACTGACAATATAACCACTTAAAAACATAATTTATATACTTTTAGTGTGTATGATTATATATGAAATGCAAAAATTAAAGATAAAATTTTCCATATGATGCAACATACTTTCTGATCAAGCTGAAGGACCAATTTCATGTCCGTTTGCTTAAGTTCTTCTTTGTGTTTGGCTCTTAATATAGCTCGTTTTCTCTGACGTTCATCGACATCTAGAGTTTGCTGAAGCATTTCTTGTACTTCAACTGAAAAATAAAAAAGAATTACTTAATAAACTAACAGAATGCATACAGAACATTAGTAAGGTTTGTACTCAACGAAGTACGTTTCAGCGACGACTTGTCGCTTTTACCAGTACGGATCATTCTAAGAAACAGCGTAAAATTTATTAAGGATTCGCACTGGTGAAAGCGACAAGTCGCCACTGAAACATCTACGGTCAACATTAACATTTGTGGGGTTCGGGTCCTTCAGTAAGTACGTACTTTATTAATACGCGAAAACATTATTTAAAACGCAATGACTAACAAGATACGTAAAATTATACTTAATGACGTAATAGGATGCATATTAATAATGTAAGCATCCAAATGTTAAGGCGGCATTTTCGACGCTACGTTTCAATGACCTTATATATTCATAATGCGTTTTATGTCTTTACTGTTAAAAAGGGCGTACTTATGTTAAATTCAACGACTTTTGTAATCTTCATCGTACCAAGGTAAGTCACTTTCTTATGAATATGTGCCCTATAGTTTCTACCAGAAGATTGTTACAATAAGGTCGAAGCACAGATATATTTCTTGTCAGCTCACTGTCTTACAAGCTGTACATAAAAATAACAGATAAGAAGCAGTATTATCAAGCATGTTAATAACGACATAGGTATTTGTTGGTATTTCCGGAGTGAATGGTAAGAGGTGGAAATAGTGGCAAATCAAGGGAAGATTAACACCTTTCTCTAAAATTGGAGGAAGCTGATAAAAATATGTAGTTCTTCACATGCAACACAATTTTTTCATTATAAATCATGCGTGATAATGATGACAAGAGGTCATTAAAATGTAGCGTCGCTACGCCGCTTTAACCTTCCATTGGACGTTTCAGAGGGGTTTTAACTTTCATTATGTAAAATTATATATTTTAATACATAAGAAATAAATAATTAACTTGTCTGTGTATTTTATTTCCTTAACTAATCATTTCGACTTCCACTAGTGCTAGAATCTTAGTCAGGATTTTGATTAAATTTGAACCGAACTACGGATTAGAGCAGGACAAAAGAAATGAAATTAAATCAAGATAGGCACTCTAGACAAAAAAATGGAATTATATTAGGGTCAATCCATTTCAAATCACCCAATTTTAAACACAACTGTTGCTCAACATTTTTTATTTTCCTCATGTTTTTGTCATGAGTTCCCTATAGATAGACAGTCACAAAACATTGTTTGACAAAAATTTACATGCCATAGTTTTTTTCTTCTGGCAGCCATATTTAAAATGGCGATGGGGCAAATTTTAATAAAAAATGTGGTTTCTGGAAAGTTTAATTGACAAGCTATTTTTAAAGATATCAGAGTAATTCAAAAACCAGTGTTTAGCACGAAATGGAACTACAGGTATACATTATTTTAATTTTTCTATCACATGCAAGAAAATCAGTCAAACTCTTTACTGTGAAAACTCAGAAAAAATATATAAGTTGTTAATTTTGAAGACCCCTAGTTTTATGAAGAAAAGGAGACTCACTAATGATATGTTATTTTTGTGTTGAATACTTATATAACTACCTGCAGTATAAGTTTTAGTCCTGAGAATGCACTCTTTTTTTTTTCTTTTTTCTAACGCTTTTCCAAAATGGCCGCAGTGAGGATAAGATGAAGATAACTGAAAATTTTACAGAATGTTCTTTATAGAAATAGGAATATATCGCAGAAAAATTATGACTGAGACTCAACTACATTTAGAGTAATTTCAGTAAAAACTCTTACCTTTCTACCCGTTCGTGCAGTGCCAAGATAACAAACTGGGCTTGAAATTATTACAATTGACATTGGTCGAATGATGTTTAAATCAATACAGACAATGAATGATCAAATATTTCTACTTTTAAATAACAATGGGCAGTGCTAACAATAGGAGAGAGTTCTAATTCTTAAACGTAACTTACCGATACATTTTACTGCACTACACTTGCGCAGTGTTGAATTCAGACATTTTCACCCGGGTGAGGGGAGTTTCTCTGTATTTTTGCAAGAAAGCAGTATATTTAATAATTCCATTCACATGCACATCTTACCTAATATTGAGACTAATTGTGGATAAATATTTAAAGATTATAATTAAAAACAATCTTTTAATTTTATCTAAAACATTAAATAATTATAAAGAATGGCAAAAAATATTTAGACTAAACTTTCATTGCTATTTAAATTAGTTATTTTTGTTACTATTTCCTATTTACAGTAGTACTATTTCCTGTTTGTTATTACTATAGAAATTTGGTAAAAGAAGATTTAAAATGACTCAAATATTTAAATTTTCTTAAAACAAACATACATAGATATATTTTAACAAAAAGTTCTCATTCTTTCTCACACTTCTGATTCTAAGTCAAGTATATTCGCCTTGGTTTCTTCGCTGCATACACATCAATAACTTTGTTCACGAAATCTTCAGTAGAATCTTCGTCACCTTCAATAGCAATTTTTCACTTATGTACTACTATTCTATTGATAAAATCTATATAAATCTCAAACCCAGGAAGGACAACTGTTCCTCCCTGATCCCTCTAAATGACGCCCTTTGAATCTCTTCCTCTAACTAACTTAGTTAAAGAAAGGTGTGTTTGCTTTAACAATTGTAAAACACACTTACGTCTGTTGCTTCCGATGCCAAAAATGGGATTTAGGTCGCTCTATTTCAAATAATGCAAGAACTGTTAATTTTGAAGAACTGAAGTCTGCTGACATTAGAGATCATATGGAATGATCGAAGGATCTTCCCTATCTCAATCTGTGCTAGTGCTACTTACTAACATATAATATAGGGCGAGAGTATAGTACCTACTAAAATACGAGGGCCATCCGGAAAGTGGTACCCGTTTCCGCCGCATGAAACGCTGACGACTCGGGGAGTCGCAGGGAAAGGTCAGACCGCGTCAGGGCTTGTCTGCCTGCTCTGTGCGAGGTTGCGTGACGCCAGCAGTGCCTATGTTGTGTCTGTGCTCGTTTATAATGATTAAACGAATTGAGAACCCAGCCAGTTGTGAAGTGAGGGCCGTGGTTAAATTTCTTAATGCACGAAACGTTTGACCTTGTGAAATTCATCGCCAATTAAAGGAGGTGTATGGAGACAATATGATGGACGAGTAGTCTGTTCGGCGCTGGTGTCGCAACTTCAACCTTGGGAGGGGGAGTACACACGACGAGGAGCGTTCAGGGAGACCATCTGTCATTATAGACGAACTGCTGAGGTCAGTAGACGAATGCGTGAGGAACGATCGACGCGTCACAATTGATGAACTCTGTGAACATTTTCCTAATGTGTCTCGAACAATTGTTCATGAAATTGTCAAAGACCATCTGCATTATTCAAAAATCTGTGCAAGGTGGGTCCCTCGCACGCTCACAGATGAGCACAAAACCAAGCGTATGGCTGCAGCACTGACGTTTCTGGGACGTTATTCCGATGAAGGAGACTCTTTCCTGAATCGCATTATTACAGGGGACGAAACATGGGTTTGTTATGCATCACCTGAGAGTACACGACAGTTCATGGAATGGCATAACGCCCATTCACCAACCAAACCAAAAACATTCAAGACAGTTCCGTCCACCAGGAAACTCATGGCAATCATATTCTGGGATCGATGAGGTGTACTGCTCATTGATTTTATGGCCCGTGGAGACACAATTAATGCTAATGCGTATTGTGAAACATTAAAGAAATTACGGCGGGCAATACAAAATCGACGGCGAGGTCTGTTGTCTACAGGCGTCATTCTCCTTCATGACAATGCCAGGCCCCATCCAGCTGCGAAAAAACAACTTCTGCAGCAATTCAAGTGGGAAACCTTCGACCATCCACCGTATAGCCCGGACTTGGCCCCTTCGGATTTTCATCTCTTTACGAAGCTTAAAGATTTTCTGGGCGGGAAAAAGATTTGACAGCGATGAAGAACTTAAACGAGGCGTGACTACATATCTCAATACGCTGGCGGCGGAGGACTATGACGCTGGAATACAAAAACTCGTCACACGGTATGACAAATGCCTCAATTTGCTTGGTGATTATGTGGAGAAGTAGTGTAAAGTATGTTCTTTCCAATAAAAATGTGTATATTTGTTAATATGTACTACTGTCTCTTTATTGCACAAACGGGTACCACTTTCCGGATGGCCCTCGTACAAACCTTCCATCAACAGTTGGCAATTTCGTGTTCTGACAAACTCGCTCACTGCGTTTAGAAATACAGGTTCTATTGACTATTTGGTATTCTATCTTACATGTTACATGCCTAATATTTTTATAGAATGGGTCTACGTCATTTATATGTATATTGGGAGATCGGATTTTGTCTGCACGGAAAGAAAAGCAAATAATTGGGTGAAATAATTTCTTCATTTTGTGATTGAAATTTTGAGAGTTTCTCCAGGAGGGGAGGGGGTTAATAAACCCCCTGAATTCATCCCTGCATTTGCGTACAGTATACACACAAACACGATATTTCATTGCATAGTTTATCAGTTATGTTGTATGTTCCACCAAATACTATTGTAAGTTCCAATGGAGTCACTTTTAGTACTATTTCCTTTGCAGGCACCCAAGCAGTATTTGTTGGAGTTGAAAGTTCTTGGTCCAGAAGGGTGAAAGAAATGCACCAAAACATCATTGTTATCTTCATTTATGTCTTCAATTTTTCCAAGCCACCACTTATCATCATATATACAAGCAACTAAGTCATTATTTGCAAAAAATGATACGTCTGTAAAAAGAATTGAGGGTTGATTACCATTAAAGTTTGAGCCTTTGGAAGTAACAAAACATTTTTTTTTAATCGCCACATATGGGGACATATCTGTGATAGCTTCTTGTTCCTTTCACCGGTAAACAACATTTAAATCTCTCAGACAGTTTTGTTTCTATTTGATCAAGTCTAGCTGAAGAAACAAATATATATTTAAGTCCAGTTATATTCTCTCGACGACAGTATTTGAACATATCTTGCGGAGTCAGGATCTGTTCTGTGTAAGGTTTTTGAAGGGAAGCTCGTGTAACTTCTCGTTTTGTTGTTGCACCTACCCAATGATGTTTTGGTGCATTTCTTTCACCTTTCTGGACCAAGAACCGCCTTTCAACTTTCCAAAAAATGATACTGCTTGAGTGCCTGCAAAGGAAATAGTATGAAAAGAAACTCCATTGGAACTCGCAAAAAGTGTCTGGTAGAACACACAACAATACTGATAAATTTGCAATGAAATAATGTGCTTGTTTAACTCTCTAATGAAAATTACAGCTGGCAAGAAGTTGAAGTTTTAAATATAAATACATAGAAAAACATTATTGTGTATACTGTACGCAAGGTAGTACAATAAAATGTATCGTTAAGTTACGTTTAAAAATTAGAACTCTCACCCATTGTTATTTAAAAGTAGAAATATTTGATTATTTATTGTCTGTAATGATTTACACATCATTCGTCCAATGTCAATTGTAATACTTTTAAGGCCAGTTTGCTACCTTGGCACTAAACGAGCGTCTAGAAGGGTAGCGTTTTTACTGAAATTACTACTCTATTACTCTCAATGTAGTTAAGTCTCAGTCATAATGTCACTGCTGTACACAATGTCAGTGAGTTTCTATTCCCGTATGTTTTAACGTTTGACAGAAGATTTGTTTTTTACATATCTTAACGTTTTAACCATTTTTTTAACCTTCCTTCATGTTTTTTGTTCTTTTTGGAGCCTACCACAGGCTGAAGAAGGAAGTAGCACCTTACGATAAGCGCTACCTGTTGCATGTACAAGAAAATTCTGCTACATATTTTTTTGCGGTGAGTAGTAGTCTTTTTGCTTTTTCTCATTGAATATAATCACCGCTCGCAATACGCAATCACTTTCGTTTATAGTAAAAAGTTTCCATACATTATACGTGTTATTAAATTCTGAATTCTAAAGTGCATTAAGAAAGTATTTTTATTTTACCTCAATAATTTATATTTTATACAATCTTTTTCTTTCCTCTTACTCCTACCTTCATTCTGAGGACTGCGGAACGCACAAGACTAGCACCGAGCTGATGGGCGAAAAAACTCGCCCGCTGGCCGCTAAGGAGTTAGATAGAAACTTTTTTTCCTTCACGTTAAAAAGTGCGACAGGCCTCCCAGCAGAACATTGAAAAAATATAGGACACTTTGGTTTATACAATAGAATATTATGCTCTGAAGCACAAATAAATAAATAAATAAAAATAAAATAAAAAATATATTGTAAGAAAAGGCCACCCTTCACTGGAAACAAGATTTAGATTAATACACAATAAGAGTATATATAACCTTTTGCTTTTTAAACTTAATAGACTTGCTGTATTGTTTTGGAAAAAAGAAACTGACTTAAATAAATTACTTGATTTACTGATTAAAGAAAAATGATCAACGTATTTCCCTCTCAAATAAACAATGTGAAAGAATTTCATTCATCATAGCTCTGCAAATTATATATACATTTCTAACAACTGTTATATAACATAAATTACAGGCCCTTTCCAGTTCATAAATAATTTTCAGGATTTTCACCCTTTTTCTGCTTTCCATGACTTTTCCCGGGCGTTTTCACAACACACTTTTATTTCCAGGTTTTCCAGAACGCGTGGTAACCCTGCATATTATGTACAGCACTATTGGAAGGCGCTAGGAAAGTTGGTAAATACCAACACACCTCAATGGTCAGCCAATACTGCCAAACCCTGCTGAAAGAGAACGCTGATACAGCTTGCGTTATAAGAAACTGGAGCATGGCAAGGTTCCTCAGTTAAGCTTCGCTGGGGAAGAACAAGCACATAGGAAACAAAGAAAAAAAGAGTGGACATGGGAGGATAGGAAAAAGCAAATTTGAAAGAAATAATAGTGAGAATTAGTGACTAGTCCTCAGAAAAAAAAAAAAAAATGCTAAGACACATTTAGCATACTGCTAATATGTAGCAATTTAACTCACTGGAACTGCCCTTGGCTTCTATTTTTAATAATTCAATGCCTGAAAAATATAGGAAATAAAGGACAAGATTAAAATATAGAACATATATAGGACAAATATACACAAATTTCCAAAATATAGAAAAAAATAGGAAAATAGGACAGCTGGGAGGCCTGGATTAAGCTTGTATGTAAGGACAGGGTTTTAAAGAGCTGTTCTCTTAAGCAAAGGTAACGCTAGAATGAACCAAGCTACAGTCAATATCCTGATGTTACCAATCTTGAATCAGAGTTGCAAACTCTATACTATAATAACTAAAAATAACTTGGTAGCTCCTCATCCGTATACAAGTATAAATACGCATAATTATTTTTGTATTAATTAAGAAGGCATGTGACTTTGTGACTATATTACAAAGCCGTCTCTGGCAATTACGAAAAAAGGACGACTGAACTATAAATTATATTAGAAACCAAATAAACAACTAAAAGTCTGTTAATATTAAAGTTATATAATTAGACCATTCTATGTTCTAATGCATAGTGTATGTGAAACTAATGAAATGATAGTGCAGGGTCAATCCATTTCAAATCACCCAGGCAATGTTGCCGACATTATTTTATTTTCCTGATTTGTTTATCATGAGTTCCCTATAGTTAGATAGTCACAAAACACTGTTTGAAAAAAAAAAAAAAATACATGTCAAAGTTTTTTTCTGGCAGTCATTTTTAAAATGGAGGTTGGGCAAATTTTAACAAAAAACGTGGTTTCCGAAAATTTTAATTGCCAAGCTATCTTTAAAGATATCAGAACAACTCAAAAATCAGTGTGTTCAGCATTAAATGAACTTCAGGTATACATTATTTTAATTTTTGAATCATGCAAGACTCAGTCAAACTCTTTACTATAAAAACTCGGAAAAAAATGTATAAATCGTTAATTTTGAAGACCATTAGTTTTATGAAGGAAAGGAGACTCACTAATGATATGTTGTTTCTGTATTGAATACTTATATAACTACCTGCAGTATAAGTTTCAGTCCTGAAAATGCACTCTTTGTTTCTAGAGCTTTTCCAAAATGGCCAAAACCTTAAAACGTCAATTTTCTCAGGTCAATATCTAAAAAGGGACTGAATGAAAATGACTGAAAATTTTACAGAATGTCCTTTGTACAAACAGGAATATTTATAAATAAATAAATAAATAAATAAATAAATAAATAAATAATAATAATAATAAGAGACAACTACATTTAGAGTAATAGAACAATGAATTTCAGTGAAAACGCTACCCTTCTACACGCTCGTTCAGTGCCAAAGTAGCAAACTAGGGCTTGTTTAAGCATTACTTGAAGAAATGGTTTTCTCCAAAACAATTAACTTATATTTTGTTATTTAGGCCTACCTTATATTTATAGTTAAAACTGATTTAAAACTAGAAATAATATACAGAGTGGTCCAAAAGTGTGGAAACACCCGAATAAAATCCAAACCGTTCAGAATTGGAAAAAAAGGAAGAAAGTGATGATAACAGACGAGGGGGAAATCTTTTGAGACATATGGCACCATCGGCCGCCATCTTGAAATGACGGAAACTTTTTTAAATGGGCACCCTATCGTGTGATACATCAAATAAGACTGAAGTTTTACCGGGAGTTCAGTGGTGAAATGTTTTTAGCTCTGCGAGCAACCGTTGCAAACTTTTAACAGATTTTCTTTTCTCTGAGGAGTGGTAAGACGGAATGGCCCTAACAAGGGATGAGCGGATAGAGATCGTGTTGATCTCAGGAGAGCGCAGCAGGGGACAGATCGAAACTATTTCAACGCATGACACTCAGAACGGAAGCCCATTTGCTATAGTACAGTGTGAAACGTTATTAAGAAATTTAAGGAAACCAGGTCGGTGGAAAACAAACCAAAAGCAGGCAGGCCTCGCACAGCGAAGGATGAAGCGATATTTACTATTGTGTTGTCATAATTCGCGAAATGTCCCACCCGCAGTACCCGTCACCTAGCCCAAGAATGTGGTGTATCTCGTACGTCCATCCTGAAAATCGTATCTGTGCATAAGTGGCACCCATACAAGATACAGGTATTCCAGCATGTAACCGAGGATGATCCAGACCGCCGAGTCGAATTCTTGAGTGGGCCGCGGCACAAATCAGACAGAATCCTCGATTCGCATATGACGTCCTGTTCTCGGACGAGGCATTTGTGTGTGTGTGTGTGTCGGGGGAGGTGAACAAGCTCAATCACCGATATTGGTGTGACAACAATCTACATTGGTACGACGATTCTCGGGTCGTTGGCTCTGACAAAGTGATGATGTGGTGCGGGGTGTAGGGTACCCGTGTTGTGGGCCAATTCTCCATCGAGGGCAATTTAAATGCAACTAGCTACCTTAACATGCTTGAAGAGGAGATCCTGTCGTCCGTCGCATTAGAGGATGGCTCTTTCACGTTGTTCTACCAACATGACGGGGCACCACCTCATTTCGGATTATGTGCTCGTGAATGTCTCGATGAGAAATTCCCACGGAAATGGATAGGCCGGCGGGACCTATGGAATAGCCACCATGTTCCCCAAAACCCGTTCCATTGGATTTTTTTTTTCCTGTGGGGCTACGTGAAATCCGTTGTGTATTCTACTAAGATTAGCGACATTAACCACCTTCAACGCAGGATTATTGACGCACGTGCCAGCATTCCTGTGGACAGTGGGAAGGGTAATGGATGACTGGCAGCAGCGGATACATTTAACGATTGCTCAGAAGGAACAGCACATTGAACAATTGCTGTAACATTGGTCAGTGGGGTGGGACACATATTGCCCGCAGTGTTATCTCCAGGTAAGTGCAGAAAATCCGGTAAAAGTTTGCAAAAGGTGGTCGGAGAGCCAAAAGCATTTTACCACTGAACTCCCGGAAAAATTTCAGTCCTATTTGATGTATTACACGATAGGGTTCCCATTTAAATAAGTTTCCGCCATTTCAAGATGGCGCCCGATGATGCTATATGTCTCAAAAGATTTTCCCCTCGTCTGTTATCATTACTTTTTTTCCCCTTTTTTACCAATTCTGAACGGTTTGGATTTTATTTGGGTGTTTCCACACTTTTGGACCACCCTGTATATTATTTCTAGTTTTAAATCAGTTTTAACTCTAAATATAAGGTAAGCCTAAATAACAAAATATAAGTTAATTGTTTTGGAAAAAACTATTTCTTCAAGTAATGCTTTAAACAAGCCCTAGTTTGCTACTTTGGCACTGAACGAGCGTGTAGAAGGGTAGCGTTTTTACTGAAATTCACTGTTCTATTACTCTAAATGTAGTCTTTTTTTTTTTTTTTTTTTTTTGGTGAGATATTTCTATTTGTACAAAGAACATTCTGTAAAATTTTCGGTTATTTTCATTCTTTTTAGATATTGACCTGAGAAAATTAACGTTTTAAGGTTTTCGGCCATTTTGGAAAAGCTCAAAAAAACATTTTTAGGACTGAAACTTATACTGCAGGTAGTTATATAAGTATTCAATATAGAAATAACATATCATTAGTGAGTCTCCTTTCCTTCATAAAACTAATGGTCTTCAAAATTAACGATTTATACATTTTTTCCGAGTTTTTACAGTAAAGAATTTTACTGACTCTCTTGTATGATATAAAAAATAAAATAATGTATACCTGAAGTTCATTTCATGCCGAACACACTGGTTCTTGAATTATTCAGATATCTTTAAAAGACAGTTTGGCAATTAAAGTTTCCGGAAATCACGTTTTTATTAAAATTTGCCCAACCTCCATTTTAAAAATGGCTACCAGAAAAAACTATGACATAATTTTTTTTCAAAAAGTGTTTTGTAACTGTCTGTCTATAGGGAACGCATGATAAAAAAAATCAGGAAAATAAAAAAAAAAAATGTTGAGCAACAATTTTGTTTAAAATTGGGCGATTTGAAATGGACTGACCCTGCAGCAAGTATGGAAAGCTGGCGACGAATATTTTACCACAATAGTAAGAATGGATGACGAACACTATAATAAGAATGAATGATTACGAAACTCTATGGCTTAATGGAACTCAAAACGGAAGTTCGCCATTTGATTTTACCCTGATTGTGAATTTTCACGGGGTTCATCCATATTCTCATTCTACCAATTCTTTTGTTATCATTTAGTTTCATGTGTCTTCAGCCTGCTACTGGAATGGAAATGGTTTCGTTTCTGGGATTATTGTTATTTTCCTGCTCTATCTTTTTGCCCTACCAAAACTTCTTTTCACAGATTTCCCAAAATGATATCGGTTTAAATTCAACAAGACTTACTAGAGAGAAACTTATGTTTAACAGAAATTAACCTG
The DNA here is from genome assembly GCF_964235325.1 of Thermobia domestica. NCBI lineage: Eukaryota > Metazoa > Arthropoda > Insecta > Zygentoma > Lepismatidae > Thermobia > Thermobia domestica. The sequence continues at coordinate 237,373,381 of NC_137458.1, read as the reverse complement.
ATATTATGAGTTTTGAGAAGTTTCATTCTGCTTTATTACGAGTTTCGTGATCGTCTATTCTTTTAATATAGCTTAAAGTTTAAATATACTTAAATATCAAATGCTTACTTTTTTGTCTGTTGATAATTTGTAGTCTATGTTGGAATAACTGTTTTTCCGTCATATGTTGTATTTCCATTAGTCCTTTTACAATTTCAAATATCGTATCGTTAAGTAGACAGTTGGCCAATCCCGTGAGAAGTTCGTTTGGAACACGCTGTTGGTATTCACTGAAATAGAAAACATTACAATTAATAACGGTACATTCACTTTACAAAATCTTCGGACTACCTGTTTTACAATCTATCAGTCACATTTAGAGTACGTAACAGAAAACACTTTTCAATTTAAGAAACTGTAAAGCTAATATCAGACATACTGTTTTACTCTGGTGTTGAAATTCTGGTATTTTGGTCATCTCAGACTGTGCTCTTCGAAACTAAAAAAATAGACACTGAATTAAGCAAAGGAAAAAAAGTTGCAATTCTAACTTAGAAGTGTTTTAAACAAGGACTTCAAGTTTACCAGATATTTAGTAACCCTTTCTCATACAGAACTCTACTTATGTAAGCTAAAATCTTCCTCGTGAAAGTTTTGCTTACGTACTCTATTGTTTGCAAATACGTAATTAGGTCCTTTCATTCGACAAGCCAATTGAAACGTGTGTAGTTCGGTGCTTTGAACACTTGAATGGTCGTGTGTTAACAATACTTAAATCAATAAATGAACGGGAATGCGAATAACACTGCAATAACCAGTCGAGAGATAAACTAACCCAACGCTATTTATTTAACCAAAGTATCTGAAGCATTTCAAATACTATTTAAAAGTTGGTAGTGTAGATCTACCTTATTTACTGAGTCTTTTAACAGTTTTCTGAAACGGTTTCAGTCATTTATAGTGAGTTCTTTTTCAATACGTGAAGTCACATTAAGATCAATCACTTTATACCAATTTATATAATGCACCCTTAAACAATATATGTATTATGTGTTTAGATAATTTGTATTTGTCATGAAGGTAATTTGAGTTTTAACTTCAACCATATTCCCCATTAGGTGCTTGAAGTCAAATACGTTGAAAAGAATGTACTTACAATCATTTATTTGATGAGTGATTTCTATTTGAAATGGTAGGAATATCTGGTATGTATTTGTAGCTTATTTACTTCTTTATTAGTTACCAAGTAGAACTCATTACTTCAATATTTTTTTCTAAATTTCCTGTAGTAGATTATATATTAATAACGTTTCTCAAAGGTGAAGTTATTCACATGAACACTGAAATTATTTTATGAAAACATCTTGCTCTTTAGATGCAAGGATAGTAAATTGAAAACTTAACAACAACAACAAGCCTCTTGATACATTTGTTATTCACTTAGAAAAGAATTATTGCATAGATTCGCCGGTGAAAGAATGGAGATTTTACAAATTTTCTAAAAACACAACTATGCGTATCTCACTTTGGTAATACTTCTTCTCTTGTAAATAATTTTAAACTCGCTCCACTATCTGCGGCGCTATCAATTACGCGGTATTATTAATTCTTTCCTAAATTTTATGTAGATCTTATATATTATGTACAGGCCCGTATTTACATATTGTGCGCCCCTGTGCCCTAAATAATTTGCCGCCCCTCCACCCCACACAAGTACCACTGATAACTGATAAGAAAACTAACTAACTAACTAACTCTATGGCCTATGGAACCCGGAGGTTCAACGCTGCGTTCACAAAAGCTCTCCAGTGACCTCTATCCTTAGCTAACTGCATCCAGTTTCTACTTTATATTCCTATTTCTGCGAGATCCATCTTAATATTGTCCTCCCATCTGCGCCTATGTCTTCCTAATGGTCGTTTTCCGATGGGTCTTCCATTCAAGACTTTGAAAGCGTTTCTACTTTCTTCCATTCTAGCTACATGACCTGCCCACCTAAGCCTCCTAGACTTGACGACCCTAACAATGTTGCGTAAACCGTATAAATTATGTAGTTCCTTGTTATGAAGTTTCCGCCATTCCACATTCCCGTTCCTCTTGGGCCCGAATATTCGTCTCAGGATTTTGTTCTCAAGAAAAATAACTGTTTATATTATTCACCGTCAGAAGTGGTTTAATAGCATCTATATTAGTAATACAATAAGCTGTCTGTCTGTAGAGCTTTTCAACTCGAGAACCATAAATAGATAGAAAGATGGAATTTCAATATGTTTTAAAGCACTCAGAGATATGATAAAAATTATGTTCTAGTTCCGAGGTCACATCTGAGCTGAGATATGGGGAAGCAAAGTCACCATAAGAATAACATGGGGGCATTTTAAAAATAATCGAAAACGACAGATATTAGTGATGAATTCAAAGTTTTCGAGATTGTTGAGTTTAACTGTATGTTTTCATTATGTTCAACTTCGTCCTCACCCCTTGGGGTGGAGATGCGAGATGATGACTTTTTAAAAGTAATCAGATAAGCTAGCTAATTAGTAACTACTGTAATTAGAGCGAATTAAACACATTAACCTATTTTCTTGCGCTTACGCGGGATTCTATGGGTTTCAAGTTTTAAATATTGCTTTATTGTGAATCTTAAAAATAATCCAAAATTTTGCCGCCTTGTGTTCGAGCACATAATAGCACTTACCTAAATACGGACCTCATTATGTACAAAATGATTTTTTTTTTTTTTAAGTATTGTCTAAATGTGACACACAGTTTGTGTTTTTAGAAAATTTGTAAAAATCTTCATTCTTTCGCCAATGAATCTGCGCAATAATTATTTTCTATATAAACTAGTGTATCAACAGGTTGGCTTTTCTATTCTCAATTTTAGAACTCTTGAATTTAAAAAGAAAGATATTTTCATAATATGATTCGATCTTCATGTGTTGAGAAAGGATATTAATATACAATCTACTAAAGGAAATTTAGAAAAAAAGTTATTGAAGTAATGGGTTCTACTTGATAATTAATGAAGAAGTAAATAGTTATAAATACACACACCAGACATCTCCGCCATATCAAATAGAAGTCACTTAGTAAATGAATTAGTAAAATACTTGACAGCACATTCTTTTCAACATATTGGAAATCGAACACCCACTAACTAATACGTCTGAAGCTTACATTTAAATGATCTTCTTTGGCAAATACAAATCACCTTAAAATAACTCATATACATATAAAGTCTGATGGGCACATTATATAAATTGAAATGCTACATTCAAAAGGACCCTTGTAACGAATTTGTTCAGGGGACAGAATAATACTCGAAGTGATCGTCGCAAAAAGTTGCACAACTTTGCTGCACGGGTACTCTTAAAGGTATGACCTTAATTCACAGATATAGCTAACATCATGATTCTATACCTATTCCATTAACTATTTTCGCCACGCAGTCATAAGGTTTAGATCGAATAAAATATCTAATTTTAGAAATCACTAAATTGCCTGAGGTGTGTCTAGGTAATATTTTGCTTATATAATATAAAGGCACCTTCCATCACCAATGTTAGTAAACAAATTATTTCGATTCTAAAATATTATATAATTACTTATCTAACGTATGGAAAACATTGTAATACATCAAATCACTTACATGTAATGTTCCTCATCAATTTTCCTCTGGTATTTTCTTCGGTTACCCTTCTTTAGAGGCACACAATGGCTTAGGCCGTTTTCATAACACGATCTTCACCTTGTTTTCTGTCTTAACAGTGGTAATTATAAGACTACATGCAACTATTGTAAAAGGCAGACACCCATACGTATCGATAAAACCTACGCAATATTTATAATTACCACTGCTGAGATTCAAAAACACTGTAAAAATCCTGTAAAAAACCGGCTTAAGCCATTGTGTGCCCCTGAAGAAAAGTGACCGAGGAACTCACTCGAAATATACGAGCAAAGATTGATGAGGAACATCACAGGCGAGTAATCTGATGTAAAATAGGCCGAGTAGACTAAAAATTTTTGAAATACACAAAATAGGTTGCAGAAGGTGCATTTCACATATACAAATGAGTCACAGTTACAATATATGTTCCAAAAATTAAATAGTACACATAAGAATCCCCCCATCCCTTTCCCCTATCTATATGAGACAGGCCATAGGAGGCCAAAAGGCTAAATGAAGGTAATGCTACAGTATCTAGGCTTCATTATATACAGGATGTGATGCAGTCAGTACCACGCATCAGTGTCCGGCCGCTCTTACCCTCCAGACACTCATTTCATAGAGGTTGGGTGAATTCTTGAGAAGCATGTGTACGTCGACAGGGCAGAACAAGAGAAATTTTCCTTGCCTACTAAGAATCAACCCCGGGCTTTCCAGCTGGTAGGTAGATACCTTAGCAACCACGCTACAGCGATCCTAAATAAAACAGAAACGAAAATAAAATTCTACAATGGACGGAGAAAACGATGGTATTGTTGAATTGGGCTGAAAGTATTTATGAACAGTACACATGCAATAGCTACTCGGATGTTAGTCAGTCAGCAGTTTGATAGTCCGAAAACTTATTTGCCAAATCTGTTGAAGCTTTTCTATAACTATTTTCATCTAACCAATGTCACTATCAGTTGTATGGCTTAGTCAAAATAAACCTACACAGCCGTAAATCATCAATGTTTTAAATTACTATTACTAGGAATATTATGTTTTATATGCACCCAGAACTATGAAATCTTAGCAACCTACACAACTTTCAGATACCAAATTCACACAGGGTTCCCAAAAAAAGTGAAGATCGATTTCCCTGACATAAATTTTTGAATATAAATGGGAATATACAGAGTAAGTTCTATCATACAGTCTCTAACGGTCTCCTCCATCTCCATAGCCGTCCAACACACACCTTAATTATCATTTACATATTTGTTATGTTCAATATGAGTAATTGTTATTTACACAAAATTTAATACATAAGTATATAATAATATATGTATGATACAGTAACACATACCTAGACATTGCAAATCATACTTTTTTTTTTTTTTTGCTTGAAAAAACAATAAAAACAATCAAGAGTATTTTGTCAACTCTCTCTGACCTAATATTACCAACACTGAGACATGTTAATCCTCACATTTACATTTTAAAACAGAACTTTCTTTTGCTTTCAGTTTTTGTATTTGTTCTACGAAAGCGTCTTGTTCTTGTTTGCAACATAATTCCGTTTGTTTCTTCCTTCTTCTAATTTCTTCACTTCAGTACCTAGCTTTCTTCTTTCACCTTTGATTTTACTTTCTTCAGCACTTTGGATTCGTTTGTCTTTAAAGTCATCATAGCGCCTGCGCTGAACGAACTGAAGGAAGCATTCTTCGATCAATAGGAACAGATTCTACATCTCCATAGTACATAATTGCATTATGCACTCCCCTCTGTGCTACCAGAGATTCTTCGATTTGGTTTTCTACAATAAGTGTCTTATTGACTGAGAATCTACCCTTCACTGAGGCATTGCTGTGGGATAAAATTAAACATATTTTCACAATATGCCACAAATCAGAATATTGTTGTTTATTGGACACTATCTTTGCAAAGAAGTAATGTAACCTGATATTGCCCTCTTCTCTTCGTATTCTCTAAAGTTAAGAGACCCCTGGATTTCAGTACAGAAAGACATAAATTGACACTGCTTTCTCAGCTTCAGAATCATATATTATGTTATGCTCATGCAGAGTTTGTAGGATACGTTTCATCTTAGTCCGAGCAAGTTCTGGATTGTTCTTTTGTAGCCTGGGGTCGAAAGCTGATAGAGCACGTACTAGTTTGTACTTCAGAGGGCTTCTTTCCACCAGCAAAAAGTTTCGACAGTCAAGCCTGAAAGCTAGTTTATCTTTATCTGATGCTTTCAGTGCTTTCAGTAGTTTTTCTGTCTTAAAACGAATGTCCACCTTTCTTGTTTCCAGTAAATTTTCATTTATAGTCAAATTCAAAGAAAGAAGCTTCACTGTACAGTTGGCAACTTTCATTATGAAGGAAATGAAATGAAATCTGAGTTTTACGTCCCACAGTTATGCCGGTTAGGCTAAAGGAGACGGTGATTATGAGAAATGAATGAAATGGTGGAATGAAGAAAGTGGGAGGAAACGGGAGAACCCCGAGAAAACTCACGAGCACAGTATTTGTCCACCACAAAGTCCACACGGCGCGAGCTAGGATCGAACCAGGGACCCCAAGCACCGGAGGTGAACGCTCTACCACTGAGCCACTGTGCCCCTACAACTTTCATTATGGTTTGTTTGACACAACAACTCATTAGATTCAGTAAGAGATATAGAAGTTCTAAGTACAGGAAACAAACAAAACAAACAAATGGCTCATAACTGGAATTTCCTTTAAAATGGTTTACACTCTGCTGTGACAGTTTGTAGAAACATAATTTACACTTCATGAATTGTCTTGTACATTTACGTTCCCTGACTTTCCATGATATTTTACGCAAAATGCATGATTTCCCTGATTTTCCAGAATGTGGGAACCCTGTTCACAGGTAATATTGTCAGAAACAAATCCTTTTACTTGCTTTTAGCTAAACAAAATCATACAAAGAACAAACCAATGGTTAAATATAATGGTACCGTCACATGTAATCTTTCAAAACACTAAGAAGAAACTACACAAAAATTACTGACACAGAAATATTCTGCAAGTCTAAATCATAGATATGGAAAGTATGCTTACGAAGCATACTACCTACGAATAATGTACCGATTTCTCAACACCCAAACACCCACCCAAGATTTCTAACATCCAAAAGGAGAATGAAATGAAATGAAAATCTTGAGTTTTACGTCCCATGGTTATGCCGGCTAGGCTAAAGGAGACGGTGATGATAAGCAATGAATGAAATGGTGGAATGAAGAAAGTGGGAGGAAACGGGAGAACCCCGAGGAAATCTACGCACACGGTGTTTGTCCACTACAAAGTTCACTTGGCGGGAGCAGGGTTTGAACCCGGGACCTATAGGTCCTCCTTCCAAAGGACAAATCTCTTATAAATTTATAGTCTCTTTATTTTTAAGTTCAATTTTGAAATCTCGGTAATCAAGGCCGCCTTTACGATCTTTTAACTAGGAATGTATTAACGACTTCGTTTAATTTCTGAATTCAGTAATGAGGACAACTTTTAAACTCTACAATAAATATTTTACCGAAATGTTACTTAATATTAATGGTCCTCTTCACTAGCTATTCTACGCTTTCTTTTTCTTTCAAAACATAAAAATGCACCAGATCTTCGTAGCTGCAATATATTTCTATTTTATGGAAGACAGTCCTGTGAAAAATCGGTAGCTTTACGGTTACGTTTGTTACTGCAAATGAAGAGGAATATATAAAGAACAGAACGCCAATTACGATTCCCTTCAAATCTGTATTCGTATTTACTTACGCATGCACTAACACCATTACAGATATCATTCCCTAGATAAAAATATCTTGCAAATACCTTCAAAAGTTGTACTCGAATAGCGACATGAATCATTCAGATTAACTTCGGAGAAGATTAAGTTTAAACAAACATAAGGAAATTACTATAAACATTAAAAGCATAACCGAATGTAACCACTTTAAACCTCGGCGAAATCAGCTTATCTAACCAACGTACCACTTACCAAAATTAACAAAGTTCAACGGGAAAGTTCTAGAATACTGGTCCGAACACATAGGTTAAGGTGGGGTTATTAGTCAGTTTTTTTTTTTTTTCTTTATCAAAGCTCAATACTCAATCCACATAGTAATGCCGAGCGAGAGAGAGTGAGTCAAGGAGGATCAGGAACCAGGTTGATTACTTTTCTTACTACAATTCGATGGCTGCGGACCACTGTTCTAGAACCTTGCCAACTTCAACTAAATAACGCTGCACTTAAAAATGAGTTTACATTAAACCCTCGGAACTCCAGAGGGATTAACACATAAGCCATCAAAAAATATCTAAAAACACAAACCGACTTGTGCTAGATGGCTACTAAAAAGCAAGAACTCTAACCGAGGAAGAGTGAAACTGGTGGGCCGCGTGGTAATGCAAAGTGCATTCGAAGCAGGCGCGTCAGGAACGGTGGGTATCGACATAAGCGAGAATAGTAGAAACACATTATGTTTGGCAGCGTTCCAGAGCACCCTCTCCATTGAGTTGTAATAAAAGTATAAAATAACGTGCCTGCCGGGCTTGTAACCCGCCTTCAGTCGCTCGGCACTACTGTGTGAATTAAGTATTGAGCTGTGATACTTAAACTTACCAACCTGGTTACAAACCTATCGGGGGACGTGCGTTTTATAACCTTCCCATTGTGTTTCTCATCTTGCTAAATGTCTTACGTTTCACACAGATTTATCATTAGAGATCATGACTTAAGACACTAGACTGACATACGAATTTATAAAATTTTCATATATTCTGATTGCTTAGCTATTTACTCCTATTTTGAAATACCACTTTGTATCATTTCTGTAAATTTTACGAATCTAGGGATACCTAAACTACGAATCTAGGGAAAGAAACAAGGGAAGTCTTTACTTTGGCCATTTCATTCATTTTTTCGATTCAGTGATTTATTCTTTCGGTTTCGATGCTCCAGTTGCGCATCGATAAGTGGGACCGCTTTAAAAGGGCATAGTGTAGTAGAGTAGGGTATAGTAGAGCAAAATATGGATAAGTAAGTTAGGGATAGAAACGTGTTAGCTTAAGGTCAGGGAAGTTTTGACCCATTTTCATAAAATTGCGTGGAAAAGAAATATCAAATCACTGAATCGAAATAGCCAAAGTAAAGACTTGCCGAAAAAAGAAATACTAATTCTATATTACGCAACTATGGTCTGTTATTACATACTAATTACGGAAGTACACAACGAGTATATTTATTGCATAGCAACTTTGTTTTTGTATGTGTGTGTAGGCATAAGGTAAATCTGCATGGTAACGTGAACTACTGTTTTTCCCATTGGTACTAATATATAATCCATATATATTTTTTCAATATTTACCGACATACTTTTAATATGTACACTAATTGAAAATAGAATAATTTTAAATCCACGATTACTTATGCTAACAATCACATTTGCATACACATACAGGGGAAGATCTTCGGCCATTTTTTGTAATTGATCCAGTAGAAAATAAAGTTTTCTTTGAAGATCTTCTGGATTTTGCTCTCTTATTTCTTCGTCCATCACCACCATTCCTAAACTGTTGCTATGACTACTTAAACATCGAAATATTACTCGCCATTGTTTACATCCTCTTCTTCGTTGATTTTATTCACAATGTTGCCAGTGCCTTATTTTCATCCCACACCTAAACACAGTCGAGTACCAGACCATTTCGTAAAAAAGAACAATAACATTGGGCCTTGGAACTCATAAGCGTTTTGCCTCAACATAACTCAAAATTAGCGTTTTTTTTTTTTTGTTATAATCGGCATAACACAGTTCTCCAACCAAAATGAAGCCCGGAACGTTTTGGTAGTTTTTTAAATATAGATTTTGGGGCGTTGAGTCTGAAAATGAAGTCAGAATTCGCCCCTGACGTCACATTTTCCTAAAAAATAATCATCATTATTATCCTAAAGACGCCTCCAAAGATTAGTAGACTTTTACGTTGCCAGCTCTGGCGACGTCCCTAGTAATCTAGGAGACCTATGCGTGTGATTGAACATAGGCAGGTTCAAAACGTCTGACATTGATTTTTTAAGTGAATATATCGCAGTTATGAATTCTTTGGCGTCAGCACTGGACAAACTGCAGGGCGACAACTGTTATTTGGGATTTTAATTAATTTTAACTAACAAACTCGTTACTTATTGCAAAACAGTTTTTCATGTTACCTCCGATAGATTTCAATTCGTATGTCAATATTCGTTGCTAATAATGTTGTACTTAACGCGTTTAAATGCGCATATACTCACTTTTTCATATAAATTTCCAAGTTGAATCTCTCGAACAGTTCTCAATAGCAGAGGAATTTTATTAACTCGTAATCAGCATGAATTGGTCTTTCAAATGGCATGCTTAGTTTCTCTAGAGGCAAGTGCTTTCTCCCGAACTTCCCTTGTAAGTGCTGAAAGACATCCGATAGGTTTAACACATAGAGAAAACCTAAACACATTTTTTTTTGTGTGTGTGTGACATGATTCAGCAATTGTACTGATCTTTTACGTCATATATATATATATGTATATATATATGCTCGGCTAATAACGTTACAGCACTAACCTCACATGCTCAAACGGTTGCAATATGCAAATATGCTTATTGTGACTTCTGATTGTTCATGTTCCTTTATTTATCACGTTATAATCATCGTGTTTTGTGGGACGGTAACCAAACAGGAGATGTACGAGCAAATTTTCAAGTTCCATTACGTTGAATTTTCTATTCATTATGACTGTTATCTCAAACTAAAACGCGGAGCTTGCATTTCGTTCACGCTAAACGTTTTGGAACGGGGCCCTTGGACTATCGCATGTCCCCCTACAATTTTACACAGAATGGGGAATGATATCTTTGTTCAATCTAGTTGTAGAGTTATTGACTGAGAAACTTTAAAACAAACGAAGCTCACAAAGCGTAATTTCAGCTGATTAATAATGCTACCTGTTTAATGTCAGAGTATTTAAAAAGAGCCAGATAATATTTGTGACGTCGATAGACTATAGAAAAAGTGTTACTGATTTAGAATTTCTTGGAAATGTAAAAAATGGTTCTGAACGTCGTAAACGGCCATAAAAAGTGGACATTTCTGAGTTCTTTGATTTGGATGTTACTTCTGCAAGTTTGTAGTGTATACACAGATGATGTAGAAAACCCTGCTACACAGTAAGTAGGAAACATCATTAAATACGTAAATATCAATTTATGTAGTATTATATGAATAGTATAGTTTAGTTTTGAAGGGTACCCATTAAAAAAACTTACTACTGTATTACTTACTACTGAATTCTGCCATTTATAAAGTTTGTTTCTTGTAAATATGTCTTTCCATGCAGAGTATTGAATTTTACCTGTAAATTTTACAAAATTTTATGTGCCCCGACTTGACCACAACCGAATAAACTATAACAATAATCTCATTTTCCCCAATATTTCCAGTACAGGTTTAATTTGGAGGCAGGTGGATAACTTGAATTTGCTTTTTAGTACAATTCTCGCTTCTTCAAAAGGTTATAGTTAAGGAGCCGTACTTCCCATTTAGGGAAGGACGAGAAACGCCATACTTTCAGGAATTATTCAATGACTATCTAGGATGTTAAAAAGTAGGTAATAGACTGAGTTCTTGCCCTTGTACTTAGGGTGTTTAGGTAGTGCAACAGTAATATGTATCCTCGTGCACGGGAGATGAGAAGTAGCTGTTCTTAACTATTACCATTACTTTAAAACCATTACAAATGCTTTACTAGGATAAAATAAATGAGTACATATAAAAGATTATTATATTAGATACTATTTTCCGTGCAGGTCAAGGTTTGGCACACCACTGAAAATAGCGTAATTGTGTAAAAATTATAATTCTTTCACTAATTTCTTTTTTATTGTACGTCAAAACACTTAGCATAGATAAAATTTAAGGAGGCCGCTAGATGTCATTGTTGAAAAATTATATATATATATATATATATATATATATATATATATATATATATATATATTTTGCGATTTGCGCATGGGTGATTCCACGAAAAAGGGAAATTTTCACTTGGAAAATTTTTGTTCCGTTGATGGTCGCCTATTTTTTAAAAAATATTAGATGCACTTACTACTACTAAGTACATGTTAATTAGGTGTTCAGCAGAGCTGAATCGTTATTGGTGTAGTAAATAAAAAATAATAAACTTTTGAGCACCCACGGAGTTGAGATTAGTTAACACGGAGTTGAAAATTGCTGTGGAGTTGAGAAACGTGATACATGTGGGTGATAAGTTTTGGTTTATAAGTGATTAAGCTTATAATTTACACAAAAATTGAAATAATTTTCCAATAATTTTTAAAGTTAAAATTATTCTCCTTATGTTGAATAAAATTCTAACAAACTAGATAACACGTAATTTGTTATACAAAAATACTCCAGAAAATACTGCAAACGTATGAAAATATATCTAATGAAGGTGCCAAAATTAAGTACATAAATACATTATATATATATATATATATATATATATATATATATATATATATATATATATAAATATGTGACGTAAAAGAAAAAAAGAAATACACATACACTTATCGAATATTGAAAAATTACTGCGCTTTCAATATGTTGTCTATCATATGGAGAGGATAGACGTTTCACATAAGCTTACGAAACAAAGGAAGTAGTCACTAAACCTGTCTATTGTCTACTTCATTTGTTTTCTGAGCTTATGTAAACCGTCTGCTTTCTCTGTGTGATCAAGTCAACACGTCGAAAGTGCAATACTTTTTCAACATTTGGTAAGTGTATTTGTATATTTGGTATATATACAAGCTGTTTCAAAACAATACACACATCGTTTGGGAGCTGATTCCTGACACCAAAATAAGACGAAAAGTATAGACAACCTGGGTGCACAAATACTTCCTCTCGGAGTTATAGGCTGCCGAAAACATGAAAAAAATGAACTTTAAAGGTCAATAGCTCCAAAACTATGAGTCCTGCCGTAGTCTGGTCACGACTTCACGTAGAAACTAATATGTGCACTATCAAAAATATGTTTCAGATTCCTGAGGTACTAACAAAGCAATTTTTATAGAGGGAGTTTGGCTACGGGCGTATAATCTGAAGTACTCACCAACTACTTCTATAAAAGTTGTTGTGAAAGTACCGCAAGATTCTGAAACATGGATATTTGGATAGCGCACATACTAGTTCCTAAGTGAAGTCTGACCCGACTACGGTAGGTCCCATAGTTTTATGCTATGGACCTTTAAAGTTCATTTTTTCATGTTTTCGGCAGCCTATAACTGCGAAAGGAAGCATTTGTGCACCCAGATTGGTCTATACTTTTTATCTTATCTTGAATCACCTCCCAAACGTTGTCGGTATTGTTTTGAAACGCCTTGTATAATGAACACTAAATGACAGTGTAAGGCATTGGATAATGCGATGTTCTTTGTTAAGTAGCCCTCATTTTCCATTCCAAGAAGGAAATGTCTTGAGGAAACAGGGAAGGGCTGTTCTAGTCTACACAGAATGACAACTGCCAGCGCTTTTTAAACGTCAAGTTTAGTAGGCCAGGAGAAATTCCTCCCGATCCGCGTCATAAAATTGACTGTCCGTACATTGCCCTTAGACTCTTCGACAATCCCTGAAAAGAAAAAATTAGCTGATCATAAGATTGAGACGTCAATAGGTTAAAAACAGATACCATCCATCTTGACTTGACTGAAGTTTTACCTCCGGCTACCTGACAGCCCCAAATCTGAACTTTCGCGAAACACTCCTTAAATGGGCTAGAACCCACCAGCCGGCCTTTGAGTGTGAATGACACGTGGTCAGCGTGTCGGCTTCTACCAAGATGGCGGCTGACAAGGTAGACATAGGTATCTCGTGCTCTCAGTTTTCAGTGTTTTTACTTGACAATAAATGTGGCAAATGTACTCGTGTAGTGAAAAATGGAATTTTGTGCGATATCTGCGATAAATGGTATCATTTCTCTAAATGTTCTAATATAAATGAGGACAATATACCGGAAAATGTGTGGGTGTGTATGCTCTGTGTAAACAACCAAAAAATAGTGACAAAAGAAAGTGCACAATGTGAGGACCATGTCAAACAGAAAGAAGACTATGAGAATATTATTAAAAATCTCATGGAGGAATTGGAATCTGTGCGAACAATAAATCAAATTCTCCAAAGACAATTAGAGAGCAAAGGTGAAGAATCTCAGGACCATCACAGGTACAGTTTAGGTAAAGACTGGCCAAATCTACCGGACATGTCGAACAGTAATGAAAGCAACTCATGGACATCGGTCGTCAAGAACAAAAAGAAATCCAAGAGTCTTACGAAGGACAAGTCTTTCAACATCCAACTACGAAACCGTTTCGAGGTGCTTCAGCATATCCCTGCTGAAAAAGAAGAAACAAATAGTTCGAAGTGCAAGGTGAATTCACATAACAGTAAGGGTTATTCCGGTGATGAGAAGTCTTCGAGCAATAGAAATCGCAAGGGGAAAATACGCTTGTACGCGGATAGCCAAGGAAGGAATATAGCTACGGAGCTCCATACTCAATTAAGTAATCAAATATGCAGTACGGTGAAACCTGGCGCAACTTTCAAGGTTGTTACAGCGGAAGTGCCTCAAGAAAATCAGCAACTCGGTGCAAGGGATCTTGTGGTTTTCTTAGCAGGAACAAATGATGTTGCTAGAAATGAAGCTAGTGAATTTCTTAGTAATCTGAGGAAACGATTACAACTTCTTTTGCATACCAATGTCCTTGTGTTTACAGTGACTCATCGGTATGACCTCCTACCTTCATCATGTGTAAATAGGGAAATACATCGAGTAAATCAAGAAATATACAAACTCAGCAAACATCTCAAAAATGTCAGTGTCGTTGACATAAGTTCGATTGGAAGAAGATTTTATACAAGTCACGGACTTCACCTTAATAAGCTGGGTAAGAAATATGTCAGTCGCGAAATACAGAATGTAAGTAACAAAATATATGCAAGTATGTGTAAAGGAATAATATCAATGAGCTGGCATGAACAGGGAAACTCTCTTGCGAACCTGACTCCATAAAAAACTCAGTACCGGTAGCAATATGGAGCCAGGTTAAACAATCGAGTCTAACGAAGCCGCTTGAATGTAGTCTTTATAATGTAGTATGTTCTATTAATAATAATGATAATATGCAAACTCCACAACCAGAAAATACAACAAATTTACTATTTTTTCACATTAATCTACAATCGATTAGAAATAAATTACCCGAGTTAGAAATTTTTCTAAAAGAATTTCCCTGTCATGTTCTTTGTGTCAACGAACACTGGTTAGTTGATGACGAAATAGATATGTATATCCCCTCAAATTATAAGTTAGCTAGTGTTTTCACCAGAAAGGTAATGAATCAGGGAGGCGTTGGTGTTTATGTACGGTTAGATATTAACACTGAGTATCAACCGTTGGATATGCATCACCTATGTATTGAAGGAGTGTTCGAAGTAACTGGTATCGTATTTAACAGTTTAAAATTGGTGATTATTTCTTTTTATCGTGTTCCGAATTCGGATCCTAATATATTTATGTTACAGTGGGAAAAACTTGCTTTATATATTGATAAGTACAAACGATTTGATGTAGTGCACATGGGGGATATAAATATAAATGTTCTAATTGATAACACTGTAAAAAAATCATAATGTTAATGATCAAGCAACCAGAATGAATTCTTGCATTGATAATGTGATCACTAATGTAAACAGAAGTATGATATCATGTGGAACTATAGAACTCTGTTTATCAGACCATAGTGGTCTATGGCTTGTCCTACCTATTTTAAATCATACCGTTCCTCCCACTACGACATTTAAGAGGTATAGATTGCTAAGCTTGTCACATAGCAGCAGCTTAAGGGATAGCCTGTATCAAGTAAATTTTTATGATTTGTTAAGCACATGTAATAATTTGTCTACAGCATGGAATACATTTATAAACACTATCGTCAATATTTATAATGAGTGCTGTCCAATAAAATCTAAAACTGTTCACACAAATAATAAGAAACCTATAACATATTTAACATGGTTTACTCCAAAATTAGCTAACCTTCGAGCTATAATGGTCAATTTACACGCTAAAGCTAAAAATGGTGACAATATTGTTAAATTAAAGTACAATGTGATTAAGAAAAAATACAGAAAAGAAATAAAAATAGCCAAGCAAAAACTTCATGAAGAACACATAGCCAAAGCAAGTAATAAATGCAAAGCTGCCTGGTCAATAATAAAAAAAGAAATTAAGACAGAACATGGAACAAAGTTGCCTAGCATTACACCTAACGAGTTTAATAGCTTCTTTGTAAATAATCAACATGTAACTAATATTTCTAAGAACAATGCTGACAACCTTAACAATGATCTTAATGTGTACCTTAATAGGCAGAGTTTACCACAACTTAACAACCTAAATTTTAAATGGACACAGGTTAGTGCAGATGAAGTTTTAAATATTGTGTCAAAAATGAAAAATACGTACAGTGAAGATTTTTATGGTCTATCTACCTTTATTATAAAGCAAATAATTGATATAATTGCATTTCTTATCACGTACCTTATTAATTGGACACTAAACGACGGCTGTTTTCCTGATAGCCTAAAAGTAACAATAACAGTACCTATATATAAAAAGGGTGATAGAGGTAACCCTGGTAACTACCGCCCTATATCCCTTGTTCCAGTGTTTTCTAAAATAATAGAGTATTGCGTTAAAAAGCAATTATCTCCTTATTTTGAACAAAATTCACTTATTAATGTAGCCCATTTTGGTTTCAGATCAGGGTTATCTACTATTGATGCTGTCGAGACAGTCGTGGACGAAATACTAAATGGTTTTGAATCCGGCTCATATACGTGTACTACTCTTATTGATTTAAGTAAAGCTTTTGACACAGTTGTACACGATATCTTACTTACAAAATTACGATTCTATGGAATAAATTACATTGAACTATCTCTTCTTAAGAGTTTCCTCACTAACAGACGGCTTGACTGGTGTTCCTCAGGGCTCGGTACTAGGCCCATTTTTATTCTTAGTGTACATGAACGACCTACCAAGTTGTCTACCGTATAAAACAACAATCTATGCTGATGACACTACTTTTATTACAAAGACTATAGCATACTCAATGTAAACATTAAAAATAAAGAAATGTTAAAGGCTTCTTCTCTATGGTTCCAAACAAATAGCTTGGTATTAAACACGACAAAAACAGAAACTCATTTCTTTTACCTAAATAAACCACCGTGTATCTTGAATAACCAGAATTATGTGAAGTTGTTAGGCATATATTTAGATACAAAATTAAACTGGGCAGTTCACACTCAGGAACTATGCAAAAAACTCGCTCGTGTTCTTTACGTATTGCGGAAATTAAAAAGGTCTGTAAGTAAGGAAATGATGATTTCAGTATATTATGCTCTTTTTCACTCTCATTTATTGTATGGTAATTTACTATGGGGAAACTCTGTAGGTGCAAAGGACGTATTCAAATGGCAAAAGAAGGCATTACGTTGTATTAAAGGTGTACCTGATACTGAGTCCTGTAGGAATATTTTCAAAGAATACCGATTCATGACAGTTCCCTCAATAAATATTTATTATAGTTTAATTTATATTAAGGAAAACCAAACTAGTTATAATTTGCGATCTAACGTGCACGATTATAATACAAGGTACAAAGATAATTTAGAAACGCCGTCTGTCAGATTATGCAAGACGCAGCAAAATTTTAAATATAATGCAATAAAACTGTTCAACTTGTTACCTTTACATGTACGTAATTTGGAAAACAAGCAGTTTGTTAAACACATTAGTAATATATTAATAGAGTATTGTATATATAGTATTACGGAATTTGAGGAATGCATTTGTAATCAATAAAATGTAAGAAGCTGGTAAAAATGTGAGGGTAAAGTTCCGTAGACGACATACTTCCTTAAAGGATTCAAACATGGTAGCAGTAATCAACTAAACCTGCAATTACCTAATCTACTACTACTATCGCTACTGTTACCATTGCTATTGCTTCTACGGATCTTCACCCAAATTTGAAAGATGTAATTCAATAGAAGGCTTAACCCTAATAATGGTAATAATGGGCTTTTTGTTTATTGATATGTGGTAGTGCCAACAATGTAAATATGAAGTATATTTATTCTATGAAGTATATATGTAGTAATACTTCTATGAAGTAATTATGAAGTATATATGTAAATATGAAGAATGCAAATTGTGTTATAACTGTTAGTAATAGTTTCAATTAGTTATTAACTGTCAATTAGTAATAGCCATAGTTTCTTTTTTTGTTACATTTCAATAATTTTTACAATTTAAATACTATTCTGGACGAAGTCTATTGCAACTATGTTGTCTAATGACTAATAAAGTATTCTATTCTATTCTATTCTACGGCCGTTGTGATGGTCTGCGCGATCAGGTTTCAGTACATCTCTACTCAAATGAGTTTTTCAATTGCCTCAGTGTGCAAAGTAAACACCATTAATTTTTGAGCTTCCACCGGGAAACAAACCCAGAACCACGCACGAAAGGCGAGCGTACTAGTCACTAGACCATAAACGAGCTTTATTTCTGTCAATATATTGAAAGTACAAATATTTGGAAGAGCATGAGCATAACAAACACTATAGGATTATCAACTCCGTGAACTTGTCTCAACACCGTGGATTCCTTAGTTTTCAGATGGACATGGAGTTGAGAAAATGGAATATAATTTATCTTTACCGGCCCACTTTTTAACCAGTACATGTGAGTAATTGTGTACGAATTTTCTACGTTAAGGCGTAAGTTCCTCAAGGGAAAGAAGGTATATACCATACAAATACATTCAGTAATAAATACCATGGTGTTGAGTATCAGTTAATATACGCACCTGCTTTCCACACACAAAAATATTTTTCCTATAGCTTTTAACACATGCACACAACTTTTTCTGTTCTTCAGTCAAACATGTCTGCCTTGTCTTCTTGCGGGTGTTGCCAATGTGGACGACCATGCTATCTGTTGAGAGGAATGATATTTTTTTCTATTGCCATGGAGTTGAGACGAAATAGAGGTGACAGAAACGAAGCATAGTCAAGCTTTCGAAAATAATCGTTATAAAGGTTTACTTGTTTACTTTCCACAAAACCGAAACATTGAAATGTTCTCTTCCATTTAATTACCATTAAATGATGTTTGATTTGCGACTTCAGTTGTAATTTATTGATTAAAATCAGTAAACTGTAGTCTGTGACAGCCCACGGTGTTGAGAAATTGGGTAATAATTAATTTTTTACGTATGTTTCGTGTTATATTTGCAAACTGTTATACATGGCATACCTACTTTGTGACGGTTACTACCAAACAAAATAAAAATGAGGTGACTCTTTCTAGTAGTAGTTTGAAGAAATGCCCGTGACAGAAAATTTCCCTTTTTCGTGGAATCACACGCATAAGTATGGCGTCCGAATGTATGGCGCAAAAACTAGTGCTAAAAACACAAACCACCCTGTGTTAGGTGGCCACTAAAAGAGGACGAATGCTATCTAACGGAGCCAGGGCAGGGTGAAGCCGGTAATCCGCGCGAATGCGTGGGTATGCGACCGAAGGAAGCAGGCGTCACGGTGACTATATTCGTAAGCAAGAATAGTGTAAACAGGTGGGTTTTGGGTATGATATGAGTTTCAGTAGCACTTGGGGAAGGTTCTAGAACACAGGTCGTACTTTATAAAGTTAATGCAATATATTCTACGTACCGTACCTTGTTTTGGTTCCTTTTCGTTCCTTATTCTTTTCTATGTTCTTTTCTTCTAGTTTTTGGACCTTTTTATCGTTGAAATATATTATTACGGAAACTAAGAATACTGAACTTGAATCTTTGAACAGTCCGTTATCGTGTTTGTTTACTTAGTTCCATTCAATCTGTTCAGTTTCGTTTTCGTATTCGGAGTCGATGTTGAATTGTTCATTGGTGGTAGACGTGGTATGTGATTGTATTGTGTGAATTTGTCGAAGTATTTATGATCTATTTTATATCTCCTGTGCTCTGTGTACATTTTATAGTTTCTTTTAGTGTTCTATATCTTGATATTAATGTTTAATTTATCTTTCTCCTTTTTTTGTGGCATACAGTGTGGTGTTTTCGCGATGAGTATATTGTGTTGCATTGTCTTATGTTATTGATGTTCGTGGTTACTTTTGTTTCTTGGGTTAAGTTGGCTGAATTGCTACAAAATAAATTATTTGAAATTATTAATTAACCAAAATTCTACTTGTATTGAAGGATTTCTTTTGATAACATATACTCTAAAATAATGTACAGTCATGTCCAAAATGATTGTCGCATATCTATAACCGTCTTCTTGTAAGAATAATATTTCATAATGATTTTGCAGGGTACTTTTAACGCTGATACTATATGTATAATCGGGAAATGTATATTTGTGGTAAATTTCATAAGAAAAGAATTATAAATAGGAAAATTAGAATGACTAAAACAGAATGTTGCTAAATGGACAAGAAAGATTTATTTTCGTTTCATTGTTCTTATATACTGGTCTTTTGACATGAAATTTGCCACATACATGTATTTGTCGATTATACACATACTAACATTATAAGAAATACCGGGCGAATTCGTTATCAAATTATATTCCTACAACCACATATTTATAGACATGCGACAATAATTTTGGATATGAGTGTACGTTCGGGGGTGTGGGGGGGGGCTCTGTCCCCACTGTTATGTTATAATGTGGATTATTGGAAGAAATCTTTTGATGCAAGTGGTATTTTGGTTAGTTAATAGTTTGAAATAGTTTACTTTATCCTAATTCACTTAACTTGGCCTCTAGATGCCGGACGTGGAGGGGGACCTGTGTTCTAGAACCTTACCTAGCACCTATCATGGTTTCTCACTAGTAACGCTCCACTTGTAAACATAAAATACATCTTCTGTATATTGGCAGTGGAAAATAGTATTTCATGTCTGTCGTAGAACACTTGTAATGATTTCATACTTGTAAACCTGAAATACAATGTATTACTTCGTATTTAATTTTGTCGTTTGCAGAAATTTGTGCAGAGTATTGCATTTTAGCTGTAAATTTGCAAAATGCAGTGTGCCGAAACTTGAGCAGTACCCTATTTTCCACCGGTTCGAGAAAGACTTTGAGCTTGCACGTTGCTGAGAAGGAATAGTGATATCGTTCGAGTATTATTTATAGAGTAGGAAACTTTGTTCTAGGTATAATATTCAGGAGAAATATCTATTCATGAAATAAGCTGCCAAACTATTTACTACATTAAAATTTCAGCTATTTATTTATAGTTATTTTTCCTTTTTATAGTTGTTTGTGGTTGGGTGGTTCAGGTGCTTATTCCCTTTCAGGTATATTTAGGATTTAGATATCTGGGCTTCCGGCATCTATGGCCATTGAACCCATCGCGTATGAGCGAACTATCTGGGGAAAGGAAAGGAAGTAAGCGGTCTGGGACCTATAAGTGAGGTATCACCCCGGTGTTTG
Organism: Thermobia domestica; assembly: GCF_964235325.1. Taxonomy (NCBI): domain Eukaryota; kingdom Metazoa; phylum Arthropoda; class Insecta; order Zygentoma; family Lepismatidae; genus Thermobia; species Thermobia domestica. Next base: position 237,352,113 of record NC_137458.1, on the reverse strand, counting down.
CCTGGTATGAGTGAGGAAAACTCAGGGAAACCTTATTCAGGATGGTTGACCTTGTAAGTAAATAAGTTTTTAAAGACTTTGGGATTGTCTAAACTTGATCTCTGCCCACTTAGTTTGAAAATCATATTCCACAAAGTGTGTGACCACTACCAAGCCAGAACTCCTGCTACTCATGCAAAACACAATATCTTTATATATATCCCTTTATTCTTAACCTTTTCATATATCTCTTATTATTCTCTCATACATATAATCTTCTACGAACACACATACTTATCTTAATTCATAAACTGAAATTTTATTTCTTCATATCTTTATAATCTTTCTTGTAATCTTAATTATAATCGATCTAACATCAAACTATCTCATATCTATAACAATCTATATCTATTTTCACATGCTACTGCTCATTTTCCTTGGTAACAGCAAGTAACGTATTTATGAACACTTTGTGCCCCACTCATCTTTTAACAGACCTGAAAAAGCTTTTTACAATTTTTCGACCGAGTACCCGCACCGGGAATTGAACCCGGAACCGCTCGCACCGAAAGCGAGAGCGATAGTGACTACGCTACGCGTGGCCACCCTTTCAAGTGTATAATTTTGCGAGCTGTTCGTATTAGTTTTAGTATTCTTTTATTTTATTTGTTGTTCAAGGTGATTAGGGAAGATTGCTTCCCTCACGTATATAATTTAATATGTGTTTCATTTATTCGTTCTGTTTTGTCTGTTTTTGTAATTTGGCTTTCGAGCCTTGATAATTTGCTTCCGTTTTTTTTTTTTTTTTTTTTTTATTGTCATTTGTGCCCTTTAAAGCAGTTGAAAAACGTGGTGGTTCTTCCTGAAGTTTTTGCTGTTATTTTATACATTGCATATTTCAAGTTTCGATAAAGTTAGGACTGTGGTATGATAAGAAGTTAATATAGTTCCAAATCTATCAACATTTGAACCAAAACAATGCTTAAAATACTTGTAGAAACATTACAGTCCGATCCACCATGATTTCTAACCGATTTGTTTCGTGAGAAACTGGTTCCTGGTGATATATTCATTAAATGAAAGGCATAAAGTAAAATCTTGCCCAGTTTTTTTTTTTTTTTTTTCACACAACTCTTAGTACCTTCAGAAATTGCATTTTCTATTTTACAATACATTCGTTGGTGGGCGTTTAGGCTAATTTTCCTCTAATGGCGGCCCTGGATGACCCACATGAACTTGTTTCCAACGTTGTTTATTTCGTATTTATTTGCTGTTATTTTAATATATCTTATCTACAATTACTCCTGCTTCATTTCCATCCTTCACTCCTAACTGTAAATCACAAATACTTCTTATTTTCATACTTACTTTGTTTTTCCCTAAATTCATCTACATCTATATTGTATTACTGCACAAAATTAGTACCTTTATCCTGTTAAGTGTTGCAAACTACGCACTATTGTCAAGTAACGAAAACAATGAATTATTACTTTCTCACTGCGATGGAGAATATTGCATCGAAACTACTATTAAGAATTCGTGATCGACATCAGTATTTTTGTGTTGTGTGTTTGAATAGATATTCTTCCAAAAATTCACTCTTACTGCCTTAGAAAGTGTTTCTTAATGGAGGGTTTGCAAACATTTTGATGTTGTTGTATCATATACTGGGACCTAGGTGTCGTGAAGTGTTATATCTGAAACCAATAGCAGTGAAATGTGACCTTTGTTTGGAGCTCTGATATGGTATTAATGATTCTTCATTTGTACAAGAAGGAGTAAGCCAATGTTCCGGGATGCATTTTCGACATATTTCGCTTTACCACTTTGATGTATCTTACACATTTATATATGTCATCGGTTATTCATTAAAACTTATTGGTAATCTGTCCATTCAGAATGCATATGCCCAAGAGTGATTACTGTAATGTAGAAGAAAGACTAACCCCACAGGCTCGCAAATGCAGACTGATAGGCATTGTTGGGCGAAGATGCTAAGAGAACCACTGAATATTAAATGTTGATTAAGCAACAGTTACCAAACGTTTTCACGTCATGACAAAGATTCTAAAGGAATAAAAGTGAGTTCCATGTGAGTAGTTGAAAATTGCCATTGCAAGAGAACCGTGCATGTCCTTGCTTGCTACTCACATTTTGTTTTTAATGTTGTGACGGACAACAAAAAGTTGATTTATTACGACAGTTGTAAACAAAAGTCTGGAATGGATTTAGGCCAGTCCTCGAAACGGATTACTTATGGTCACGAACTACTCGTTTATATTTGTTGGGGTCAATAAGGTGTAGTATATTATAAACTGCTGAAACCGAACAAATCGTTTAGGTGATCCCTACCACCAGCAACTATGAACGATGAATTGATGTAAAAAGGGCCACCAATAGTGTGAGTTCTTGATGCAAAGTGATTTTTTTTTTTTTTTTTTTATGACAATGGCTAATCTCATGTTCTAGAGCTGCTAAATGTTATTGGAGATAGAATTGGAAGTATTTTGGTACCACCCTATTCCCAAGATATTCCACAATTAGATGATAATATGTTCAGATGAATGTAGCACTGTCTTCAAGATACATGCTTTCGAACTATGAAGGCGTCCGAAAATGGTCGATGATGGGGCACCTTGCAGCAAGTGTCCTACTTAGAATTTTTTTTTCAACGATAAGGTCGAGTAATGGAGCGCGTTGAGCACTATAGATGTCACTACTTCGATGTGTAGCAATAAGTATGGTTTTCATATACACAAAAGGTAGGAATTAATTCACACCTATTTTTCTGATTGGACGATGACAGAAACTTAAGGAATCATTTTCATTTCTTTAGCAATTATTTAATGATTACGTGGAAAATTTATTTTTTTTTTAAAATTGTTGGATTGGAAATTGTTAAATGATACATATACTTTTTTAGAACATGAGATAATAAAATTTGGAAGAAATATTTTTATCATACGCTATTGACAATTGTAATAATTCCATTAACAAGAATTGGTTATTTTAAGAAATTAAAAATTCAGAGGTAAACGTAAATGTTAAAAGTAAGAACAAACAGAAAGAATATTCCATGCAAGAGTGAGGAACGAAATGTGTTCGTTTTATATATATATATATATATATATAAAATTTATAATTGTAATTCAGTAAAAATAGAAAGAAAAGGAGCCTGGACGTAACAAATTTTAAAACATAAATGTTTCCTTAAATGCTAATTTTATATTGTAAATAAGCATAAAGTGTGACTTTGGAAGTAAAAGGAATATTTTATTGAATTTAAAATATTGAACAGTAACAGAAGTGTATTCGTAATTGCAATTTTTTCCAGTCAGGATTCATGTCAAAATTGTTAATATTTATTTGTTTCAAGGTTTGTTGCATTCCATGAGAAGTGTGAAACCTTGCTCACTGCGTTTGCTGCAGCTGCTTCTAGTTATACGTATTGTGCAGTCAGTCATGCTCGTCCCATCCATTTTTGTCAGGAGTGTGTAGGCCAGTACCTGAGTGTGTTGTCAGCACATGCAGACATTGTTGAGGTAAGGTTAATTACAATAAATCTCTATTAATTAAAGGATTAATTTGGAATTTATGTATATTTTATTTATCTATAGTTATTAAATCCAGTAAAGTGAAATCAAGGAACCATCTGGCACATTTTTGTTAACAAAATACTATAACTGATAAACTATCATGCTATTCACGTAGATTACAAATATCACAAAAAACTTAATAAATATCAACATCAAGAAGTACATCAACTGTTAATATATCACTTCTCAAAGTATAATCCGGGCCGCGGTGGCTCAATGGCAAAGCGTTCACCTCTGGTGCATGGGGTCCTTGGTTCGATTCCAGCTCGCATCAAGTGAGCTTTGTGGGGGACAAACACCGTGTACATGGGTTTTTCTCGGGGTTCTCTTGTTTCCTCCCACTTTCTTCGTTCCACCATTTCCTTCATTTTTCATCATCACCGTCTCATTTAACCTAGCCGGCATTACCGTAGGACGTAAAACTTAAAGATTTCATTTTTTCAAAGTATAATCCATATATTTTACGACTTTATAATCCTATAACAACTGCCCCACTATCACTCCCTTAGGCATTTGTATAATGAGAAAACCGCATGATCTTTAGAGTCTCTTATTGGTCATACCGATGTTTGAGTTTTCACTCTGTCATAAATTTTCATAAATCTCGCATGCACACAGTTCTTAACGAAATACTTTTTTATAGTTCGTAAAATATTGTAAACCTTGTTTCTTTCAAACTTTATTCAAGTTACGTGGTAATATTGACTAAAAGGAAGTAGGTAGGAATCCACTTCTTACCAAGATTACTGAAAACCTTGTTATTGAACGTTCTACGGATATCCAAATCCGATTTCTCAGCTTTCCTAAGATTGTCTATTTATTTTCACTAATCTTTATCTTGTTTGTATATATATATATATATATATATATACTAGCTGAAATGCTCGTTCTTCGCACGGAGAAAATAGGTTTGTTGGAAATCCCTTCCCCTTTAGAATATTTACTTTAATGAAAGTGTAATGATAAAAGTACAGAAAATACTCTATTTTTGGCATAAATATTGAATCACCCTACCTCCACAGAATACGTTTTTAATCAAATCGATAAGATTAAAGAACCAGGTTGAAGTAGGTACTGTCTTTCAGAAATCATTTCAAACAGGTCAGGCGTTATGGTTAAATAAAACCAGGTTGAAAGGTACAATCTTCCAGAACTCATTTCAAACAGGTCGGACATTTTTCCGACCCTGAAAACTATGAATTCGACACAAATCTCAGTTATTTTTAACATTTTATTATTCATCTCCTCTCCTCTGCCAATTGGGATGAATTTAAACGGCATTGGGGGCGTCATTATTCATTTCAGTGACCCCAAAAACTACGGGTTGCATACTAATATCAGTAATTTTCCATTATTTTTACGTGTAACTCCTTCCAGCTCCCACCCGTTGGTATATCTTACTCGCATAGTATTTTTTTCAGATTGAAAGTCGTATGTCTACCAAGTTTGGTTAAAATTGCTGTAGACCTACTGGAGTTAGTGAAATGCATTCATTCAAATATATATAGATGTACGAGCAACGCCTTGGACGTTGCTCCTGTAAATGCCCAAGCCAGTTGACATGCCCTTTCATGCCTCAACTTGGTATTAAATTTCATCACGGTTGTAACCTAATGGTTTATCAAACCCAGACTATGGATTCGACACTAATCTCAGTCATTTGAGACATTTTATTTTTCACGCTTTCTCACTCCCATGCCGATGAGTGTTGTACTTGGACTTTAACGCTACCGGGAGTGTCATTATTAATCTCAGCGACATCGACTACGAATTCGACACTAATATCATTTGTTTTTTGATTATTTTTGCATGTCAGTTCCTTCTCACCACCTTAGGAGTGCTAATGAAAGTTGAACATAGATTTAAATGCTATAGGAAGTATCGACAATCAACTTGGGATGTATGGATTCCTTACTATATCGATCATTTGATTATTTTTTTCGTGTCAACATCGCCACCCCCCACCCCCCGCACCAAGGGTAGTAATAAGGGTCGAACGGCATCGGGGTGTCGCTTTTAATCTTAGCGACCCCAAAAACTATGGACCCTGCACTAATATAAATCGTTTTCGATTATTTTATGTTACCCGCTTCCACTCTCACTAGGTGTGCTAGGGGTCATACTCCTACTGGAGGCTGAAATTGAAGGTCATCGGAACTGCCATCAATCAAGTTACATGTAACATTTCTCAAGTGTAACACTCCGATTTTGATAAAATTTGGCAGGTAGATACTCCACATAAAATAAAAGGATAAGTGTTTTTAACGTTCTGTGGGAAAACAGTTTTAGGGGACAAATACCCCACCCAGAATTTTGAAAGTGGACGCCCGAAAGGCAAGAAGAAAGTGAATGAAATTGTGCACAGATATTGTAGATGTAAGATGAGGGAATACGTGTTTGGTATTTTCCTAGGAAAAAAAAAAAACGGTTGGGTGGATAGAAGCGACCAATGTTAGCTACCCCGAAAACTATGGATTCGACACTAACATCGGCAATTTTCAATTACGTTTACATGTCACAGTTTTACCCCTCCAGACTACTACTGGGGGCTGAACTTGAACTTAAATGGCATCTGGAGTGTCGCCATTCATCTCAGCGACCCAAAAAGCTATATGGATTCAACGCTAATATTTGTCGTTATTTATTATTTTTATGTCTTCTCGTCCCACTCCCCCTAGGAATAATAAGGGAGTCATGCCTCCACTGGGGGGTTGAACTTGGACTTAAACTTCATCAGGACTGCCATTATCGAGAGAAAACTAATGATTCGACACTAATGTCAGTCGCGTGCCTTTGGCGTCGGAGACACTTGTTCAATTTCCAGAGGGAGCTCATGTGGTCCGAATTCCACGTTACGCTCAGTGGTAACGCGGTGGCTCAGTGGTAGAGCGTTCACCTCTGGCGCATGGGGTCCTTTGTTTGATTCCAGCTTGCGCCAAGTGAACTTTGTGGTGGACAAACACTTTGTATGTGGGTTTTCTTGGACTTCTCCCGTTTCCTCCCACTTTCTTCATTCTATCGTTTCATTCATTTCTCATTATGACCGTCTCCTTTAGCCTAGCCAGCATAAGTGTGGGATGTAAAACTGAAAGATTTCATTTATTTTTTACTACTACTACTATTATTATTATTTTCTTTGAAAAAAGAGGTACCTAAAATACCAGGAACAATATTGAAGCGGCGATTAGGTGAACTTTTTATTATTTATGAAGAAGCTCCAGCTTAATTCCTTTATAATGTCGAGAATATTTTTGAAAGATTATGACGCTGAATCAAAATAACGGTAAATACTAAATGCATTATTTATTGTATAGATATCAAAGGTAGTGGTATTGGCTTCAACAAGGATAGAAGTTGCTGTTTCATACTTGTATTTTATGATGTATTTTATGATGCACCCGTGTTAATTGCTGACTTCTCCGTAAGAAGGGCAATACCGTTGTATGGTTTTCAGTTTTAAAAGGATATCGGAATAAACAGTGAATTGTAACAACCTATATATCAAACAGGGCTATATAATCGCTACTAAGTATCAAGATTGAAATATGTTATATTGAGAAAGTTTTGGAGTCAAATGAACGGACGTAAAAGTATTCGCGTCTGATAATTGAAGGTTATGTCCTAAGGCTCCGTGGTTCCAATCCAAAAAGCAGGACAAGATTATGTGCGTGGGTATTTTCGGGTTCCGCTATTTCGTCTCATTATCTCCATTCCACCATTTTTTTTTCATCGTTATTCATTTTCATTTATCATCCGTCATATTTAGCCTAACAGTGGGGACGTTACCATTAAAGTGAAATCGAAACTTCTGCTTAGATTTCTATTCGAATCGGCGTAGTTTGAACCTACAGATATATACACCGAAAGCGAGTATTCTTAATAATACGAAGGAAGATATATTTGAATACATCGGATCATTTATATGAATAGGATATATTATGCTCACAAGGATCCATGTTTATTTGTATTTTACTTGTATCATCATAGGAGTAGGTTATTCCAATAATTGCAGTCGATTATGTTACATTTGTATATCACTAAAAATTACTGTAACAACAAGGATTCTTATTTTCTTATTTATCTTTCAGCCGACCAATGATACATTTCCCTGTAAGGATGAGCTAACAAACAGAGATCGTCTTGAAATAGTGAACGGAGTGTTTCAGTATACTACAGATTTATGGAATAAAGGAAGGTGTGATAGTAAGTACAGACATTTAACTATTTTGAAAGAGAATAAAAGCACTGGCGTGATTTAACAGAAGTTACACAAAAGCGAAATAATAAATAAATAAACAAGACTAATTTTTTCAGTATCCAATGCACTTCTCAGGAAAGGAGAGAGAAAGAAAGGACATAATTTGTACAAGTCTTTCGTTTATCAGCCATGGTGGCTAGTTTTGATGATCGTTACTCCTTGCTTGTAAATCTCGTAACCTTATTATAATTATATTAATCTCGTAACCTTATATTTATTTCGCTTTCTAGCAGAATTATTTATATAATCACGTTAAATAAGAAGATATGGGTATACAGATTATTTTAAAAACTGCCTAAATTGCCCTGGTTTTATGAACTTGCATTTTCCCGTAGCACATGCATTACTTACTACTCTGAAAGTTGGCCACAGCCTATCCTAGAACTCGGCCGCATTGAAGCAACGTTATCCGTATGCTTTTAAATGTAATATTAACAACCTCCTGACGTCGTGCCTATAAAGCATGGGAATAATCGAAGAGTGACGTCCAGAAGTTGCTACCACTCATTATCCAGAATTAGTAGGTTAATGTTTTTAAGTGAGAGGAAATTATAATAAACTCTGTAATTTGTTTCATTCATGTATTTGTCTAAATGATGTCATAGTGTCTGAGTGTATGTTCTGTGTGAATGTAGCCTAACATTCAGATCACAAATCGTAAACGACTGGAAATTGAATCACGATCAACACATACATAGCTGAGGTACACATGCCTTCGTAATGCGATGAATGTCAGGACTGGTGGTTCTGTACTCCTCAGCTCTGGATCTCCTGGACAGGATTGTTGGCTGAATGTGGTCTCCAACGGAATGCCAACTAAAGACCAACCATTCCTAGTGGGCTATAGTTGTACTTCAACGTGGAGTAGATCACCCTTGATCTACTTATGGTCGTGATAGATCTCAGACCACTACTATGCTGCTAATTATCGATGACTGACCGTAGTCTGATACTCTGATCGATGTCTCTCACTTCTGATCGGCGTCTGATCCAGATCCTCTCCAACAAGAGGTTTTTGTTCACCAATTCCAGACGCTGGAATTCGCTATGTCGTTCAATTGTGTTTACCTCAGCTATTGTTGAAACATTTGTTTCAACCCGTATTACATCGTGACCAAATTCCCAGACTAACAATCTCTGCAGATCTGAAAGTTGTGCCACATTCAAATTGTGTCAATGTTAACAAACTAGATTGCACATTGATGACATTACAATTCTCGATTTCATCTTTACAAAACAAAACAAAACAAACAATCTGACGATTTAGCGTCTCGCCATGATTTAAATGACAACAACATAAATATAACCATTTACGTAAACAAACAAATGCACGTGTTTAATATGACATAACATAACATTATCACAGTATTTTAATCTTTTCAATTTTAATTATAATAAATCTTTATCTCCGTCACCAAAAATAAAATCTTAAAATCCATATACCGCTACCTTTGTATGTTAAGCACCTGAACACCCGACAGCATACATGATTATCTATTTTTCTTTAAAATATTTGTAGAACATTTTTGACTGTTAGTTTTGAGAGATTTATAAACCCAAGAAGGAAGAAAAATATAGGAGGCAGTGATACTCCTCCTCTCTTCATCTCTGTTATTGGCGAGTGTATGAAGAGATGCCTTTCTATTCATATTTTTTCTGCATTATAAGAAATTTGATAGTATAGTGTAGAAGAATTTATTAAGCTATGAATGGATAGCTTTTGTTTTTGTCATGGTTGGAAGCCTTCACCTTCTGGGGAACTTGCAAGAAATCTATATAAATGTCGAATCAAGTCATGTTGCAAAATTAAAGAAAAGAAAGAAGGATAATGCCCCAAGTCCTTGCTAGTCATTACCCATTAGCAAGGTAATTGTAACTGTTTCTAATCCATAATTATGGACCGCGTTTGGTGTTTCACTATTTGGTGTCCCGCGAGGGTGAGACAGCATATATGTTCCGAGTATTTCCTTAACTGATAATCATATCTGCATATATCATTGCAGGCGGAAAAAATGGAATAGTGAATAAATAATGTGCCTTTATGTTTTGTAGTCAATTAGTACCTTGAAATTACTTTAAATCATAATGTGCGAATGACAAATATACAGGGTTTGTTCAATAGGTATCGGGGTTTTCTCGAATGAGTGGAGGGCGGTCTCGATTGATAGGAGGGTGCCGGGACATTTGGCATAAGCTAGGAAAATCGGTCACTCGTCTCCTAACCGTTGGAGTGTATAGATCTCACACAAAGTGAAAGTGTGTTTAGCGCTTGCCTCAAGAGTGAGAGTTCAAAGAACCATCGAATAGCGTTATGCCGTCAAATTTTGCATTAAATTGAACAAATCCGCTACGAAGACATTTTGTATGATCCGTGAGGTTGATCAAGATAAAGCCATCTCGAGAACGCGTGTTTTTTGAGTGGAACAAGAAATCAAAGATTGCAGGGAAGAGGTCACAAGGACGCGAAACATGTGGTCTACAAGAAGTTTGTACGTGCGTGACAGACAATGAACTCTAAATTTTACGCGACGTGGTCGATTATTTGAGGAGTAGGGTCCGCCACGTACGAAGAGAAATCGCCAATATCTGGATGCTCATCACGACAATATGCCCAGTTACACGCCACAAATTGTGAGGGAGGCATTGGCCAAACACAACATCGCAGCGCTGCCTCAACCACCCTGCAATCCAAATCTGGCTCCTACTGACTTCTTTTTGTTCCCGTGCATAAAAATAAATAAATAAAATAAAATAAACTGAAAGGACATCGTTTTGGAAAGGCAACGATGGTTCAAGTTAAGGCAACTTCATGAGGTATCTGAAAGGCCTGCCTGCCAACTTCCAGGATGCGTGTGAAAACTGGGAAAAGCGCTGGCAGCGGTGTATTGATGCAATAGGTTATATTTTGAAACGTATTAATTCGCTGTGCATATACCTTTCATACATTTCTTGTTATGACTTCAGTCCCGATACTTACTGGACAAACTCTGTAATTACATATTACATACAATGTTTTATATTTCAGAAGTAATGTTTATAATTAAAATACAGACTAATAGAAAATGTTGATTAGATATTACACTCAATGCAAAACGCTATCAATTTTGAACTTTGTCTTATTGCTCATAAATGCTAAGAAACTAATGTATTACAGGAAATCTGCCTATGTTGGTCACCATCGGCTCCATTGAAAATTGGTAACTTACAGAAAATAAGTGTATTTTGAAGCAGATACTATTATTGATCGTAATATACACATTTCTGATATAGTAACTATAATAATCTTGGCAGCAAATCAAGGGTCAGAAAACCTTCCTCAGAAGAACAGCCGAAGAAAATGATAATAAATCTATGTAAATTTTTGCAAACAAAATTGGTCCATAGGATTCATCTAGTACCTTCATAGTACATATTATGATGCTTCAAAATTTCCATGTGAATGATTGATTATACACTGTCGGTTAACAATTTTTTTTTTAATTATGTTTACTTTCAGGTTGCTTTGTTAAAAGTAAAACAGGCAAACTCACTCCTGAGCTAAGAAATTCAACAAAGAAATTCTTTCAGCTATATCAAGATACAGCCGATTGTATTGAAGATAAAAACAAAACAGACCAGCACCTTCACAATTACAGTGAGGCTTGTATAGAATGTAGCGAAATGTATAAAAAGTTGAATGAATTTTACAACTATTTAAAAGATAGTGAAGGAGACGGAAACCTCTGCATGGATATTGTGGATTGTGTAAGTTTTCATTGTTATTATAACTATTACTAGTACATAACTATATTCTATATTATTTTTTTCTTTTATACAGATTCTTTTAAACGAAATCGTACGTGGATTGTCTGTTCTCTCTTTCTCTGTTCTCTGTGGCTTTTTTAAATTTGTAGAGTAGATTTTTGTTTCGACCCTTCCTGCCAAGTAGTACGAATTGTCTTCATAATTAACTTCGTGTTTTCTACGTTATCATCGCCGACTCACGACGAGAGCTCTCGAAGACCCTACAAGTCACACTGTTTCCGAGATGTTCATTCGAAGCTGTCTGGCCATCACAATTATCTTTGTCGAAGTCCCAGAGATCTCCTTCTCTTCCCAGTTTTACGCACATATAACATTCTGATTACCTATGTGTGGGCCAGATCACAGTTTGGATAACATAAGTTTCGTGTCTTGTCACCCTTATGTCAGCCGGAGGAGTTCATTTGCAACATTCAAGGGTAGCCATAATGTAACTGGTCAGTATATACAAAATAAATAGTGTATAAACGCTGGGACGAGTCTTCATTAACTTTGATGTGTGAATATTTAAATACATAAGGCTGTTTGGTTATATCCGACGGATTTTGGGAGTGTAGTAATCCTGTGAAAAGCCGTGCTACCACCACTAGTTGTGTTCTGTTGGATCATCAAATTATCAACTATCGTCCAACATTACAATTTCCACTGCAACAAATTATGTTGAAGCACAAGCATAGGAATCCTGTTCCATTTTCCCTGCAGATTCTCTCTTTTTAGTTGAGGTGATGTGATGATGTATACATGGTTTTAGGAGTCCAAATTGTTGAAATTCTTTAGGTTGGAGTTACGGTTTTTAACATGAATATCGTGAAAGGCAATAATACTGATTTCCGTTTCCTGCTGCGTATGGTGATAGTTATTGCTGGCCCGGTACAAACGAGAGATATCTTCCGGATAGATTGGAATCTAATGTATTTCTAGAAATAGAGAGCACTCGCCTTCACGTTTTCGTCCACTTTATGCACCTCCAACTTCCCCTCGTAACCATATCCGGCGACAATCACTGTTCTCTGCAGTGTCGGTAAAACTCGGTACGTCCCTTGCCATTGGTGTCACAGTAATTACTCGAATGTTACGATTGTACGTGAGATAAATGTAGGCATCACCCAATGTGTCAACCATCGTTCATACCTCGCCAAGTGTCTTTCGTACAATTTGCCATATTTATCAGTGTGGCGCGGGAAGAGGTTGTGAATTTGCGTATGTTGCGGCTGACAGTGGAATGTGCCAGATTTAATTTCTTAGCCATGTCACGTTGGTTGATGAATTCTCCTGGCCTGCTAATTGACAAATTATATGAAACTCCTCAAGTAACATTTTCACTAGTAACTTCAAATGCCCATTTTGATGGCAAATTTTCTCCATATATCCCATTTGTGCTAATCCTATGGTTAAACATTTTCTCAACATTATGTCGTTATTCTTTTGTATGAAAGAAAACAAAAGTGTGTAGTAGAAACGAGCCATGGTATACCCTTCCCAATAACTGTTCACTTGTGGCGTTATTTCACTAGTGCCAACAGGACATTCCAGCAACTGTAACTTGAGACATCACGTTTATAAGGAGGACGGTTTCTGATGCAGCTACACAAGTGACAGCAGCATTCCAAATCGATTGTATATAAACCGAAAAACTTTCTATACGAGTTGTCAAAAATTGGAATGTGGTACATTAGTGCATGACTTCTTTTTATATATAAAACCGATCTCGTTACTGATGTTTAGTCATTTTAAAATTTATCGTGAGTTGTTGCACCTCGAAACACTGCCTGATGATCTATCCTAGAAACTTTGTTGGTGATACTAGACGTTATAATGAATTGATATAATCGGCCAAAATGGAGGTCAAATTTGGATAATTTACAAGTAAAAACTGTTATGATTTCATAAAGAAAGTAATATCAAAGGAACTTAAGCATGCAGGCGATTATTATTGCTATTTTTAAATTATTATCTTGTTGCATATTTTTGTATTTAGTTTTTCATTTTTAAAGCCTTTTTGCTAACTTTATTTCAATTTTTGAAGTTTTTTGTTTTAATTTTTTAATTTACACTTTTTAGAACTTTTGTGTTGAATTTTTAGCGTCCAGCAGTTTCCGGCAATTGGTTTTTATCATGATGGGAATAAATAACCTACGTGCTAACGTTATCATTAAAACCAACCAACCAGTCAGTCAATATGCAGGAGACAAATTTGTAACTAAAATAATAAATATAAATAACATAAATAATTAAAGCGTGTTACATCACAACAATTTGTGGATCAAAAAGTGTTACGGTCTATATTTATGTTAATTGTAACTTTTATGTGCAGTGTCGCATAAAAGTTTGATTTTTTTTAAATATATAGAATCAACTATGTTTCTATTTTTCGCAACACTAATCGTGTACCAGTCAAGAATTGAAGAGCTGAAAGAAACAACCAAAAGCATTAACACATAAAGATTATAAAGAAAGTTATTTAAATGGCGTATTACATGAAACAGAGGTAGTGGGCAATATTAATCTAAGTGTGGAAGTATTGTCCATGTTTATATGATTTCAAGAACAAATAATGTCTTAATAAAAATATATTAGTGCTATAAACGAAGAAGAGATTAATCTAGTTGTTAAATATGTTTGTGCAAAGAATATTGTTGTGCACTATAAATGAGTTAACCAACGAAAAGATGAGATTATCGAATGAAAACTAAATTTTTAGAAAAGCGCTCACATTACTATGTTGTAGTGCCAGTATTTTGATAGCAATACAACGAGGGTCCGTTTTATAATTTTATCCGTTACGCGTAGCTAAGACTGATCTTCTTCTTCGTCTTTAAAAATATATACAGAAGAAATACTATTTTTGACTTATTCATATCCTTGTCATACTATCTCTCTTCTTGTAGAATGTTTTTAATGACATAAAACAATTATGTTGTGTTAGAATACAGAGAAAATGTATTAATCTCTGTAAAACTGATGAGATTCCCTTCGTTTTCACCTTACAACTGATGCTGATTGGCGCCGATAGCACTTTTTTTATTTATTTTTTTAAATTCTTACTATGCGGCAAAAGCCATTGGACTTAATTCGTGAAATTGATATTAGATTAAGTCGACTAAAGTCAATACTGATTTAATATTAAAGTTTTGCTCCTCATAAAACAAGTTTTTAACACGCCTGATATATTCAGTACTTATCCATTCTTTCTTTTCAGATGAATTCAACTCGCACCGAGTGGAGCCAGACGTTACATTGTCTCCGAGCAACTGGTCAACAGCTTTTGTTGTACGTAACAGCCGCTATAGTGACTGTATTGCCAATCATATTTTACACATTTACTAAAAGATATTCGTCGAGAGTTGAAGCGAGGCTACTGCAGCGTAAGTTCATTTGCTTTCGCACTCTCATAATTCATGTTGATGAAAACCATCTCCTTTCAACATGGTTTTGCAAAAGAGTGAATTTATGTAAAGTTAAAGATGTACCATTTTACTGCCTTCATCCTTCATTGTAAATAACAAAACTTATTGATCCGTGTCTTTAAAAGCAAAAATTGAAGGTTAAAGGCATATATATATATATATATATATATATATAGGAAAGGTTAATGAGTCAATTCATTAAAATTAAAAGTATAAAGTTAGCTTCGGATATGGACTTACTGGATAAAGAATCAGGAGGGCTTCGTAGTCTAATGGTTAGAACGTTGGACTCATGTCTGCGTGTTCTAGGGTTCGATTCCCGGCGGGGTATCCCAATTTCCGGCGTCCACCCAGCGTCGTGAGTTAAACTGGGAAGTCACATGAATAAACGACATGACGGCCACTCGGTCTAGAAAGCTTCTACTACGCCTGTTAGAGACAAAGCGGCACAACGCACTGACCACGTAGTTCCACTAGTCGCGAACAGAGTGCGTTGAAGCAGGCTCAAGTCCGCAAAGGACTGTTATGACCTTGGCTATTTAGTTAGTTAGGATAAAGAAACAATGCCTCTCATAATTAATCTTAGTCACCAATACCTTTTAAACACTTAAGAAAAAAAAAGAAAACGTAAAAACCTCTATTGCGCGGTAGCTCGGTAGGAGAGAAGGTTTTTGTATAATTATTTCTGTTTTTGACGAGCCCTGAATTCTCATTCATACCTTTCCGTTTCTAATTATTTTTCTAAACTTGAACTTTTGTTCTTGAAAACATGTTCTCTAACCAATAAATTTGAAGCTCTGTTATTGACAGTAGAAGAGGAGAGTAATGAGACAATAATTCTGAAAACTTTATAGAAATTCTCTATTTAATCAAATCATGTAATAGATGTGGTCAGAAGGACTTTAAGTAGTGATAAAATTGATTGTATGGTGAAATTTCTATTAAGAGAGCACTGTTTGAGTGAAAACGGGTCGCCAAAAGGAGGTTTTTTAATACAGTAAGTTGCTAAGGATACGAAATAAGTACAGTACAGTTATGTGGATGTAGATAAGGTATTCATTTCGCAAGTGAAACTTCGACATCTTTTGTTCTCTTAGAACTACACAAACCTTGGCTGTTCGCTACTTTGAATTAATTAGCAAGCTGTTGAAAAAAACCTTGTAAGCTTTTTGTCTCTTTTTGATACATTTTTCACGAATAATTATCTTGTCCAATGAGACTAAAAGCGTAAGAAATAAGTATGAATACGCACCTTGCAATCGCAGTTCGTAATATTTCAATCTTATATAGTTGCTGTATAACTTCCAGCCTCTCCTGTCTTTGGTCATAACGTCGAGCTAGTCTTAACTCATCTCTCTTTGCTATCCTCATTAGCTTTAACTTCGTTTTCTGAGGACAAGAGAGAAAATTATAGCATAGTACTCGCATGATTCAATGTAGGGTAATTTTTGGGAACTACTCTAGTATAAGGACATCTGAATTTTGTTTATTTCAGTTCAGTTTACTAAAAGTACTAATGTTCGAATTCATTTTAATATTAATTATAAATTGAGAATTACGTTCGTATTTTAGAGATGAGATACCTCCTGATGTGTATGTGTTACACAGTTGTATTCAGCGATCAGTCAGTCAGCATTGTACTCTTCTTACAACATGGATCCATGCGAGACAGAAACCCATTTAGTACAGTATTTCGAAAACCTCCGTGCTGTTCCAAGTACTTTGTCTCATGATGAACACAATGCTGTTCTAAGTAGTAGTGAAACCACTGTAAACCTGATAAGGTATAAAGTATCGAAGGAAGCTACAGCTGCTGAAATTATGTGGTTTTAGACTCATTAACTGCGAAGATAGTTACAATTCTTATAGAGATGATGGATTTCTTTCTCAATCTATGTTTTCAGACAGTAAAATAGCAAAGAATTTTCATATAGGACTTGTTAGATGTAGTTATATTATTTGTTATGGTATTGCCGGATTCATCCACAAACAACTTGCATGCTTGGAAGAATGTGAATAGTTTGTTGTTGCGTTTGACAAATCATTTAACAGAATAGCTGGAAGAAAGCAAAATGCACCTACTTGTAGTATTTTGGGACAAAATTGAAGACAGAGTTACGACAAGGTTCTTGATTTCTATTTTCTTATGCAAATGACAATTGCAAATAATTTGCTCTTGAAATTTTAAGAAATTTTCCCAAAGGATTGTGATTTGAAGGACATCCAGTGGTTACCTGGAACATCAAGTTTTTACAAGGTCTCTGTTGTTCAGTGAATCTCGTGGTCGAAGAAGAATATTTGTTTCATTTTGTAGGAACAGTTCAAACTCAGAGCAAATTCTATTTCCCAAGAATTTCGTGAGTCTAGAAGGGTTGAAAATACTGATTGCGTAGAGAGAGCTTTGAAAATGTAAAAAAAAAAATCATTGGATGTCCTGACACTAAACTTCCCAAAATTCCGCCGCAAACAGAGTGAAATCAGGTGTTAAAAATTCCCTCGTGCCCGCTAAACTTACATTTTTCAGATTTGTCTCATTGGAGGGAGCACGATTTTTAACTAAGTTTCAGGTTCAAAAATCCATGACCCTTCTTTTGTATCAAGAATTGTTCAATTGTTCACATCATTGTAAGTTTATTGAAGTATTTTTTAAAAGATGAGGTCATTGAGTCTATTCAAACGGCAAGTAGGTTAATGACCGTAGGTCTAAAAATGAAAAGTAATTTCAAAGCTGCAAAGAATGTACATATAGGATTCGGAGCAAAAAGGTGTAGTGAAAAGCTAAGAAGTGTGAAGGAAAGAAACAGAGTTAATTTCTTCTTGAAGTGTTAAAAATATTTAATAAAGATTACTGAAAATATACTTGAAAAATGTTCTCGTAGATACTTTTACTTGTGCCATTTCATGCTTTGATCCTGAGGTTATCGTACATAAACCCGAAATAGTCAAGAAAAGACTGATAAAATGCTTGAAAATACTCCATCAGTCATCTCATTTCGATTATGTCAAAGAAAGCAAATCTAATTTTTTTTTTTTTAATTAATTTGCCAACAGACTAAACATGTGTTTACAGTTTACTTTGATTCAGATGGAAGCAAGAGAAATCTTGAGAAGTTTTACAGATCCATTCGTGGTGGAAAAAAGTGAATTCAAATACTTTTGGAATATTGTGAAAATAATATTGACTGTGTTACATGGAAATACAAGTGTAGAATCTGCTTTTTCTATTAACAAAAGTTATTAGGAAAAAAAAAAAAAACTTGCAATAATTTCCTTAGTAACCCAGCGACAGCTGGTATATTATTTGGCACACATAGGTGGAATAAAAAAGTCTGCATGCTTCAAATTCAGATCTCATAGCTTCTGTAAAAGATGCGAGAACAAGACATAATTGAGCTAGAAGAAAAGAGAAAAATGAAAGTTGTTAGCAAGTTGTTAAATGAAGGAAAATGGCTAAGTTAAAAGAACTAGAAAAAAGATAAATGAACTTCTAAAGAAACAGAGATTGGAATTAAAAACTATTCAATGTGAGATCAAAAGTCTGAAGTAATCATCAAAGTAATTGTGTTTGTATCATTTTAGTTTCTTTTACATTTTAATGTTTTGTAGGATATAACTTTTTTTTTTTTTTTTTTTTTTTTTTTTACATATAATAATAATTTTAAGACAATACGTAGATAAACATAGTTGTTATTCTTAGTATCCTTCATGTAATACTACTAAGCTTTTACTGATATTTAATATTTATCTTTGATTTTTACATATTAAGATTTTCTTCAATATAATTTTAGTATGATACGTCTAACATATTTTTCTTAAAAAATTAAAAGATGGCCACTGTTATTAATCAAGCCTTTAGTTCGCTTTTATAGTCATTCTTCATTAGTGGTCCTTTGTCTTATTAAATACTACAGGGCAGGGAAGATGGTTGGTCTGGCACCTGGAAATAAGGGAAAGGATAAAAATTATTTTGGAAGTACCATATGACATAAACATGTCTGTTGTGGAAACTCTTCGCCATGCGCCACCCATCGCGTGGTGGATCATTGACAGATCATAACCCATAGAAGTGGCAATTCAGCGGAACAACCAACCGGTGTCTCGCAGTTTCACTATACTGTCACGCTCGAAGTCACTTAATTGCAAAATATATATTCACTGTTGTCTTCCCGGCATTGAGGCACAACTGTGATTCACATACTATGGGTTCAGATACATAACTACACTCATTGTATCGTTCGACGACATTCAAACTAATAGTAGCATGATCTTTGCATTAGTCCCCGTTTATGATGGCCAATGTACTGAGATCTTTAAAGTGGGATCAGCATGTATTCTACACTCATTCTATGGTTCGAATTTTGTTCGAAAAATGGATACGTAAGGAATGTTACAAGGATTTTATCTTGTTACACACTTTTTACATATATTTCGGATACCACTATAAAGTCTATATCTTGTTTAGCCTCCGTACTGACAACTGGGAATAACTTCAACTAATCAACATTTAACTTTTATTGTGTAGTGCTCCCCAAATATTGGCCTTTTGTATATAGACTTTATAATTTATATCAATTTCTTATCAATGTACGAGAAAAGAAAGCCAAATAATTAAAAATGAAACAAAAGAGAAAGAAGAGAAAATAAAATAAAAATTACGAATGAGAGCGAGGTATGTTTGAACTTTGATGAAACATTATACAATTGATGCTAGAAGTTCTCTCTCTCATGAAAACATTATGGGCAGAGGCAGAACTGATATTGTTTGTCATACATTGTAGAGTAGTAGTATCTCACTAGATAAGACGAAAAAAAATGTTACGAGGCATTGAAACATTTTTTATACGTATTAATAAAGCAAGGCTGACGGAAGCACTAAATATGTATTAATAAAACTTGTATAACAGTTTCGGCAGTGTACCATCGCCATCATCAGACACGTTATCTTGACACACAAATTTTATTTATATATACATAGTTCTTTAGTCAGTGGTCCCGGGTTCGATCCTAGCCCCCGCCAAGTGAACTTTGTGGTGGAGAAACACCGTGTGTGTGGGTTTTCTCGGGGTTCTCCCGTTTCCTTCCACTTTCATTCCACCATTTCATTCATTACTCATCATCACGTCTCCTTTAGCCTAGAAAGCATAATCGTGGCACGTAAAACTTAAAGATTTCATTTCATTTTTTCTTTAGTCAGTCTTGTTTTATTAATACATGTTGAATATTTCAAGAACTATAGTGAATAATATACAAATATTTTTAATGAAAAAACAGAACTTTCCTTATTGAGTATTCATTTTTTTAAATATATTTTAATTTTTGCTTCTTTATTCAATATTTATCTTGTAACTTTTTATTTATTTATTTTTTTTTTTAAATCTGGTCTCAACAGAGAAGCGTCTAACGGAACAGATAGCTTCTACCTCCTCGGCTCTAAGCAGATAATGGTCTGATAGGAAATGAAGAAAAACATATATGTGTGAACAAAGATCTCAATTTTCATCCCCTGTGACCTCATAATCTAAAAAGGATTTCTTCAACAAATGGAAGGAAGCGATTGTTTCTACTTCGAGACAATTAGTACGTAAGAATATTTTGAATTAAAAAAAAAAAAAAATGTATGACATTATGTAATCAATTCTGTGGTTAATTTGAAAAATATTGTGTAATATTGATGCCAAAGATTTGCTTCCATCTTGAAGTTTTCGTAATTTTTAAAAACAAGTTAATCGTTATATATTTGTTCCTCACTCTGTAGCCATTCAGTAAAGAGTGATTTAATTTTGTTTTTATTCTGCGGATTTTAGTGTGCAAAGCATGTGTGAAAAATGTTGAGGTGTCCTCCATAACCAAATGGCTAATGCGCATTGACCTTGGCTTGATCCTGCTGAGGGTGCTTGTCCCGAGTAGTGGTCTGAACCTCACTTTAGACAGTAGATCCCAAGACAGTACGGTGGCTTTCTTCTGGGCGAGGGGTCCCGAGGGGCGAGGTGTAACTACAATGTAACTTAAAATGTAGCGAACTTATTAATAATGTATATATAATATGACTTAATAACTACGAAAAGCAAAAGTTGATCATTCTTTATTGGATGGCTGTTTTAGGTAAGATATTTACCTAGTATTGTCAGTAGTAACATCAACATTTACATACAGGTTTTAATGTGGATAAGTATTACATGTTTACAGTGTCGACAGAATTATGACATTTTTTTGCTAGTCAAGAGTATACATAATTTGTAATTTCATTTCTGTCTTTTTAAAATTTTGACTGTGATAGTTATGCAAAATAAAGTTATTGTAATTAAAGAAAATTATATTATGAGTTGTTATAATAATTATAATATATTTATCGCCAGTTATATGTAGGCTATAGTATGTAGTAATTAGAATTAATTTTGAATTAGTTGAGTACTCTGAATGTTTGTAATTTGTTTAAATAACTACAAATATATATATATAGTATATACATAGTGCAGGAAGAAAAACTATGTATACATACATTCGAATACAAAATGAAAGTCTTATAATTCAGACATTCTGTGTTATATTTGTCCGTTTGGAATTATACGAGATATTGGTGAGAAGTCTTTAGCTTTCCTAAGAGAAACAAGTCAAACTTTTATGATGGATTTATTCAACATACTTCCCTTCAATTCGCGGAAATGCTTCGTCTGAGAGAATCTTTTCATGCACCGTTCCAATTGTTTCAGGCACAATCACTATGGAGAGTCTCACAGGGCGGGGTTCATCTTCAGTGCCAAAATGCCCTGTCCTAAATTTGACAACTCAGTTCTTAATAGTGGTATAGAACGGAGCGCAGACCCCCATTATTTGTAGTATTTCACCGTGGATTGTCTGTGTAGACTTCCCTTGAAGGAAGAGGAACTCGATGACTGCTCTAGTTTCAACATCATTGAACTCCATTTGTTGACCCGCCATATTCACTCCCACTTCCAACAAAAATAGACCCATTTATCCCAGTGTCTTGATTTTGTGAGATCGGACAATAGGAAAGCTAGTCTTCCAAGGAGCCCCTTATATAGGACGTATAATAGCATGTAATATGTATTTAAGGGACAAATTCATTTTTAAAAAAAGTATGTCATAAATAGAGTACACATAGAACACATTTTTATTTAAAAATATACTTACCGTTTAGTATTCCTATGTTGGAAATTGAGTTTCTTCTTAATTTAATTCTGTTATTTCAATAGCTTCACTCAATCGTCATCTGTGGATTCCAGACGAGATTTTTAAATGAATGAATCATTCCTTTGTACATCCTTATAACGACAAATGATCTTTTGCCATTAAAATAGTAAATCTTGATTGATAGACAAAAATATTTCATACACAAAATGTTCAACTATTGTTCTGGAAAACGAATTATCAATATATTCAATTGTTCGATTATTATCAGTTGTGCACAAAAATGTTCACTAGTTTTTCTGGAAAAGTCAATTCAGTTGTATGTAAAAGTGTTATTGTTTTGTTCTGCAAAATTAATCAATTGTAGGAATCGAACTTAAAAATATGACCTTTGTTCATCGCTACCACTACCTTGTTAGCGAATTGTTTTTTCTGTGTTAGCGAATCTTGTTAAATGGATAAATAGTTGCAGTTAAACAAGTTTGTGGAAAGACGACTAGTTCGAGTGTGAATATATATTCATATTTACTGTAATTTTGATTGTGAATTATTATTACTACTATTACCGCATATTTCTGAATCCAAGAAGAATACTCATTTTTTGTAACAAAGGATAAAAGAAAAAAGTTACAGCACATGTTAGATATATTTTCCGGTATTACTATAAAACTGTACTAAAAATCAAATGAACTACAGATGTCCCTTAGTCTTCCTCACTGGAAGGGTACACTGAATCGGCGAGCGTTTAAAACTAAAGCGGTAGGTAAGGAGAGGGATAAAGTTAGAGCTTAATGAAAGCTCGTGATTATGTTCAGTAAAAAGCTTCCATTGTGTGTGTTGCGAAAGAAAGATGACCCCATATTTTTGGATTCAAAATTGCGGGAAAAAAGTTCATCTTAGATTCAGAAATGTACGATAATTTTTTTTATCGCAAAGTCTCAATAGCTTTTTTAAAAATAATTTTATCTTCGGTACGTTTCTCGCGATTTGTGAATATATCTTATGTAAAATTTGTATTATATATTTATGTATATCATATGTAATTTCTTTTATGCCATGATTGCTACAATGCAAATGTTTCGATAAATTTTGGATGGCTGCATTACTCCTTAGAATTTTTAATATGTTCCTTAACTCCTTATAGAAAATACAACATAGAAATACTAAGCAAGATAAGTATCTGTTTATAATTAAAATACCATATTTGTTTTGAAGTTAGTTTTATGCTCATATAAAGTTTTTAGCTTTCTATATTATTTTCAATTGAATAAAAAGAGTAAGTTCTTAAAAACAATTTCGAAAGTCTTTCAGTTTTGGAGATTTTTCTCTAAGTTCAGGATCTTTGGGAGAATTGAATTCTCTGGAATATTGCGCTGCTCTGAAAATTTGATATATGTACAATTCTGAAAATTATGCCGAAAAATTATTTTTAACCGTTTGGTGTTTTTTTAACGACGACTACAAACTTCATTTTTGTAACAATCTTTTTAAGAACATTAAAGCTCAAATTTATACAAGTTTGTATATATTCATTCAGTAATGTTAGATTCAATTCCAGCAAAAATTACAATTTACAATATTTAACACATGCATGAACTACCATTTCTTACAATTTTCCAAAACATGACTAACATCTGAAGCAACAAGTATTTCTTTTTTTCTTTCTTTTCTTTTTTCTTTCTTTTCTTTTCTTTCCTTTTTTTCAAGTATTCATTGGTACTTTTAGACGTAATGTTTTTCAGCCTGTCACGGAAAAGAAAACTAAATTTGAACAATAAAAGTACAAAACCACTTCAGATTTTCATGAACTATTTTCTCTCCTTCAAACTACACCATATACTGGCAAAAAACACAAGATGAACTTATTCTTGTGAGCATTAAATAAGATTTCTATGTTGAAAACTACAGAAATGCGTATTATAGTATATGCCATATATGATACATAATATAAGAATTAAGAGAGAATAAGAATATTTGTTGGTAATTTAACTTTACGAGTTCAGAATAATGTTTCTCTTCTGACTCATCACAACAGAAACCAATCAAGTGTTTCAAAATGTGCTAAAATAATCAAACAGTCTCTTTCACTATATTATATATACGTGGGTATATGTAGTTTTTTCAGTATTTTGGCTTAAAATCATTAGTCTTGACCATGAAGGTCATTTTGAAGGTTTCGGGAGAAAAGCGTGCAGTTACGGTTTAAGACTGCACTATAAAGATTTTTTAATAATCCAAATGAGCACTGTTTTATGAAATTGACGGTTGGATAAGTATTCATTGGTCCTGGTTTTAATAATAATAATAAGAGGAAGAAGAAGAAGAAGAAGAAAAGTGATGATGTATTAAGTATTTCTAAACATTTGAAAACAACAAACCATAATAGTCATAAGTCTGGATTCTTCAATCTTCAAAATATGACATGAAATGGTAAGTTTTCGAAATACCTTTCGTTTAAAAAAAACCAAAATTACAGTAAGTTTTAAAAGTCTCATTGCCCATTATCTCCCAAAACGTGAATAAACACATCGTCTTTTCAACGGGAATATTGAAGAAATTACGTTTACTTATATAGTGAGGAAGATATTCTTGCTTCCTCGGTCGTATAACGAAGACGTGTTGTGTTTAAAATGTTGCAGTTCTGTTGAAATTGACGAAGTAAATGATAAATAGTACGTAATATATTTATATCCGAAAACCGATTAAGATAGAAACAACCAAACCGGTTTGTTTTAATTCTACTAAAGCAAGGCGGAACCTAATTATGTATAAAACCATACGTAATTTATCACTATGTATAAAACCATAGGTATTGTATCACGTCAACAGCTTGATGACTGTAATGTGTACCTGAAATGAATATGATAAACCCTCCGAAATTTAATTATATCTTTCTCTGATTATGTTTCATCTTTGAATTCATACTAATTCATTTCTAATCATTTTGATATGTGGTTTCTGTAAGTATAAGATATTTAGAAATGTAAAAGGAAAGTGCAGTTAAATAAGACATCACCTATATGTATATTTTTATGAGGTATTTATTACAAAAGCTGTTATGAGAGTTTTTGTTCTGTTCCATTTCTTCAAAATTATCGGTGTATAGCGGCCCAGATTGCAGTCGCGTAAATATAATTGTATCATTCATGTAACTCTTGAGTTATAATTTTTGTTAGATAACTGAATATTTTTTTATGTTGTAGTAGTCACAACCGATGGCTATTTTTCGCGAAATAAAATTATTTTAATTATTTGGCTACTTATTATTTAAAATCTTATTTTACAGCAGTAAAACACATTTTATTCTACAAGGTACTTTTTAGCTGCAGGAATGTTGCTGTATTAAACCCTCATTGAATAGGTAAAAGTAATGTAAAAGAACGTTTTAACTATTCAAAAGTTAAGTTTAATTTTATTTAACGGAAGCACGTAAAATAAATCGTCGAGGGGTTGTCAGTAGTAAATAATATTTGGTCCTACTTGATACCTTAAATCCTTACATTCATATAAATAAAATAAGACACTCAAAATTGTTACTAATACTTTATGTTGAAATGTTCGGTAGCCTTGTGCGGAATGTGTAATACAGGACCGGCAGAAAAACATGACAGTTTTCAAATTGAAATTGTGACTAGACTGATTATTTCACGAATAGTCCAGTTATTATACAAAATTTTAAAAACAAAACTTCATACAAGCAAGGGAGTTTGTTGGAACAATCTATATAACTTTCTGATTCAAATCATATAAATTCCTCATAAATAAAAGTTGCTCAAGCCACCATGTTAGAAAATGGCTGAACTCAATTGAAGAGAACCAACAGTGTTCTTTCCTTCTCGCCAACCGTCAGCTGATCACACAAGACAAACACACTAATACATTAATTTGATGGGAATGTGCCGGGAGCGAAGAGAGAGTAGACAGTGCGAGGATAACTTTCCAGCATAAGGCACTTGTATACAACAACAGAGTTCCAAAATAATATTATTTTTGTTTTAATATGTAAGATAAATGGACAACATCGTGAAGAAGGATCTTCATATCCTCATCAGCAGAAGAACAGAGCTAAGTATAACTTGTTATTTCTTTCCATGTCGAGTCATCCTACTGAGTTTTATTCGTGTCTCGAAATCTGTCGCCTGCTCGCCGCGCTCGTATGTTCAATATAAGGGCAAAGAATAGGTTATCTATTAAAGAAAAAGTAAAATTATTTGAATATGCACTGAAGATTAATATGTAAAGTTAATAATCTTGGTATCTCGCAATATAAATTTAATTTTATCTTCATATTGTGAAAAGCTTAAATGTTTTTGATTAAGCATCTATAGAGGTCACTAGAAAGATTTTATAGGAAAATTCAAATACAGAAGGTCAATTCACCTGTGGCCAATTTTACAGAGCTGATGACGAGCACAGCGTAGGAGAGAGAGAGAGAGAGAAACAGAAGTCAGTAGCCCGTAAATCCTGTAGTGAGTCACGTACAACGCTATGTGGAAGTTGTGGTGAATAGCTATTATGTCTGTTGAAGTGATACCTTATTAGGAAGGGTACATACGTGCACTTTCCGATGCACAATTCAGTAGAGCGTCAGTGATTGTAAAAAATTGTGTGGCAAGGGGCAACAATATCAGCAGGCGTACAGTAGCAAGGGTAAGCCAGCGCTGTAAAAGCACCGGCCCTAAGTATCAAAGACCAAATCGAGAGAGTGAAAAGGAAACGAGCATGTCCAGCCAGGACACCACGCGTTGTGAGGAGCATCAAGGCATCAGTTCTGAAGGAGAACCCACTCACCCAAAGCAACCTTGCCACCTCATGCAAGATATCACAGACCGCAGTGTGTCGTATCATAAAAGACAATTTAGGACTGAAAAAAAACGTCATAAGGCGATGGGGCATAAGTTATCACCTAGGTACATTCAAGAGAGATTCACGAACGCAAGAAAGTTGTATGAACAGTACCTCTCATGTGGCAAATGGCAGTGGGTTGTCACACTAGATGAAGCCTGGATTTACCTTGACACTAATAAGCCCAGGGCCATTTTTTATTCACCACATGATGCGAAGGGCCGCTGCGAGTTCGTCCGTGAATGTTGGGATAAATTTTCGAAAGGCTTCATGGTGGTGGCAGGTTTCTGCGCCCGTGGGAAATTGCCAATGCATCGTGTGGATTCGAAGGTCAAGGTGAATACAGCCTACTTTCAAACGAACACCATGAAATCCTTATATACACAACGTACATCCCACAGTTGTATGGCAGGGACACCCAGAAGGTGTGGATCCACATGGACAAAGCATCCAGTCACACTGCTCGCAGTTCTGTCGCGTATTATCGGCGTATGACCACGGAGACTGGTGTGTCTGTCATACCCTTCTCGTCCACACCTGTGAAGTCTCCAGATGCGTCGCCGAGAATTTCTGCGCCTTTGGCCTTCTGAAACAAGGCCTCTTTCGAAGGCGTCCCATCACCATAGCGGGACTCGGGAAATCTTGTTAAGCGGCGTGGTTTACAATTCCCCTCACACACCTTCGACGCGCACTGCTTGTGGAAATTGTGTTGCAGGGCGATAGTCCAGGCTCGTGGCCATCACATCAAGCACAACCGTTGGTGGAGAAAGGGATTGTCGTGAGCAGGTGAGCGCACAAACTTTGGCCATCTTAGGTGAATTGACATGTAACCTTTTATATGTTGTGCACGATATTATCACCCACCCAATAGTTTTCGCACGTCAATATTATATTTTTGTGTGCATGTTAGTGTAAGATTTTATCGTTGGATGATGAGAGTCTCTAAGGTAAGAAATAATGTGCAGAAGTTCTCAGTTCGATGCTCAGTTAGAGCTCTGACACTAGTATTCATCGATAATATTGCTGGATTAGTAAACACTGGTTACCGGACTTCGAAATGCCTGATCATGATATATATGTAAGTTGTTGACTTGACAATATAAGACACAGTCGGGAAACAAAATCAGATCTTTCCTAGGCCTATATATCAGTAGAAGTGAACTAATAGAGATAGCCAGTGATTTATTTGTGGATTTTGTAGAAGGGGGCAATGTTTATGCACGATTGTGTTCCGTATAACAGAACAACTTTAAAGGCGGGCTGGGACAGCGTTATTTTTAAACCTACCTATTTTGAAATTATGGTACTAGTCTGATAGGCGGTCCCCATCATTTTTTCACCTTTTTTAAAAACAATTTTCTGATAAATACGGGTAGGAAAGTTTAAAAAACATTTGATTAGATAGATAAGATTACATGCGTTACTTTCCTTGTAACTTTTCGCCCTACTGTTGAGGACAAATGTGTAGCATTAAGAAAAAACCTATAGTTATATTGCAACCTGCACAACTTGTTATAACAAGTGTCACACTCCTACGTAAAACTGTTTTGTTATGACAAGAAATTCTTTAGTCAGTTGTAATTTGATCTTTGAAGACCAAATTCCTCGCCTGAACAATAAATGCAGCAAAAGGTAAGAGTTTACTTTGGGCAGAACAGTGATAGGTGCACATTAGGGTGGTCCTTAATTTTTGATTTCCTAATTTCTTTGGACTCACCCCCTAAAATGGTTCCATATGGGACTAAATTAAGGAAGGAGAAAAATTAACTTCATTGAATAATATTAAATGGTGCCCCAAGCGACCTATAATTTTGAATCTGATTACAGTACATAATATATGGGAAAAATCTGGAATAAAATTCTGTAATTTAGAAACGGCTTAAGGGAACGCAAAAATACCCTGGATAATGGAACTAGAGGAGGAAACACACCTAATGTTGTATAGTATTGTCACAGCGGCCATCTTGAAGTCCGCCATCTTGGATTCAGATCAAAATTTTCAAATAGGAAGAGGGTCATGTGACATATCGTTTTGAGGTGGCGTTTCACCAGAAACACAAATCTGGCACTATTTTAAAGATAGCTTTAGTCGTCTAAGAATTATTACCTGTGAAAATATTTATCTTTTTCACAAGTAATAACTCCTACACAACTAAATGTAAAGACATGAGTTTGGCTCGAAAAGAACAAGAGGGATATGCGCAGCTTCATTAGAAAGAGGAACGCAAAAGAAAAATACACTTCTGAAAATGATTTGTATGAATTTTACACCAAAATACACGGAGGTAAGCATTTCAAGAAATGAAGAGGAAAACCCAGTTGAGTATGTAAGATAAAATGTAAATATGTACCTGTGTGCGCCCGGACCCTGTAAGAGATGTAAAAGGGGAAAAACTAATTTTAAAACTCCAAGACAGGTTGCTGATCTTGATCGATACAAGTCCACTGATAGAACGAGAATACATATTCTGACAGCGACGGCAGAAACATTAGGCCATAATGTAAAGGAACTAGTAATAAATATGCATCGATGCTGAGAGAAAATCCGTAGCGAAGTTGCATAAGACCACAAAACAATTTCGGAGTGCATCAAGTGCGTTAGTTGTGCAATGAGACGAAAAACTACTGCCGAATTTGACTGGTAGAGAGACTATCGACGGGTTATCAATATTTATTACAGGAGATACTCATGAGAGGCTAATTGGTGTTCTCAGTTTGTCATCGTGAAGAGGAGAATGAACATATTATTTCTACTACAGCTTGAAGAATGGAAGTTGGTAAAGTTCGTGCAGGCAGTTTGTTGTCACACTATACCCTGCAATATGTGTCATTTGAACGGTGCTTTCATTCTGCTAGAGCAGATGCTCCAAAATGATCTATACCTTCCTTGTAGACACTACATTTATGACTTGGTTTTAAAATGTGTATTTGACAAGTGTTGTGTTTCGTTTGCATCGGGACCGGACGTTCCCCTATTTCAGCATTTTCAGAACGATTGGTCTAAAATAGATTGTACTAACTTTATTCCAGAATTGATGATGATAATGACGTAAGGAACAACATTTCAGATGTAAGAAATAAAGTATTGAATTTTGCTATCAAACTTGTAGAAGCAGGACACCGCAGAGAAGATTACAGTAAATTTTTAGAACTGACATTCTTGGATGGCATACCTCCTCGAAGAGTTTTCTTTCGTTTGCCTGGAGCAATTCACCATGCAAGGTAGATGGGAAAAGCAATATACTGTTTAAAAATATTTCTCTTTCGCCAACATTTTCGTTTAACGAAGCAAATAGAAACGAGTCTTCGGAATGCATGAATTTTTCTGATACGACTATATGTCCAAGCTTGATTTAAATGTGATCAAGTATCCCATTCACCATTACAATATCTGCAATTTTTGAAAGCTTTGTACAGTTATAGGCAAATAGATAATGAATTATCTGAAGTGGCTCTTTCTAAATTTTCTCGGCATCTCTGGTATTTGAAGGAGGAATACGTAGCATTGGAGTTTTTTGATGATGAAGTTAACATAGTGGAAAAACAAAAATTGGTTGAAAGAATTAAAACTGTAAGGAGAGACCGTGAAGCAGCAAAGAAGCTTGACGCCAGGATAATATAAAAATTCTTGCGAAAAGAGAAATCAGTGATTTTGATACAACAAACAATTTTTTCTCGTGAGATTTAAAATACCCAAAGGGTTTCTTGAGTGTGATCCGATTTCATGGTCAGATAACAATGACTATCTTCAAGGAAAGACAATAGTTAAATTCATCTCCGTAATAAACGATGCAGCAGAAAGGGGAGTGAAACTAACAGAAGATTACAACATCGTTTTTACGAAAAATAAGTATCAGAAAAAGTTTTTGCACATAGTGAATTCTCATAGATAATCTTTTCCTAGATGTGACAAAAGTGAACTGTGTAGTATATAAGATTGAAAACTTATTGAAAACTTACCCCAAAGCTACAGTACTACAAAAATAAGGGATATTTCAATTTCTTCTGTGTTATATTTTTTTCTTTTTCCTCATAATGGTCTATGAATCATCTTGATGGAAAAACTTATTGGTAGTTCATGGGGAAACAAAGATTTAACTTTCTCTAGCAGTTTGTTTCCAGTTTATGTAAAATACTTCCAAAATTCTTACAAATCTGTGGTCCATAACTACAATAAAATAACATTACATCGAAGCATTTCGTTTTTCACACGTAATAACTCTTACAAGATTATTGGTAACTTGAAAATAATACGAGATTTGTGCTTCTGGGAAAACGCCACCTCAAAATGATATGTAACATGACCCTCTTCCTATTTGAAAATTTTGACCTGAATTCAAGATTGCGGACTTCAAGATGGCCGCCATAATAATGCTATACAAAATTAGGTTGGTCATTTCCTCTAGTTCCATTATCCAAGATATATTTCCATTCCCTTAAGCCGTTTTTAAATTACAAGAGTTTATTCCAGCTTTTCCCCATATACTATGTATTGTAAACGCATTCAAAATTTTAGGTCGTTTGGGGCACCATTTAAAATTATTCAATGGATCTAATTTTTCCCCTGGCTTAATTTTGTCCCATATGGAACCATTTTAGGGGGGTGAGCCCAAGGAAATTCCTAAATTTATTTTTGCCCATATAAATAAGGACCACCCTAGTGCACATACACTTGAACCTAATTTTATTAAATATGTTCACTTTGGGTTAAGCTGACTTATCCACTTACGACATGTTATCTAACACTGTATTTAGAAGTCAATAATACTTTCACACTGTACCTGATTTTAGAGTAGTAAAGCAATAGGATGTTAGTTTACATCGGATACCGTCTATTTCCCAGTTGGTTTGTTGGTAGCAGCATGATGTCCACTTTTTATCCAGCTGATGGATAAGTTTTCTGCATTGAAAGAAGTGCAGTCTGGGCCATTAACGTTTATGAAAAGAGTCAAGGGATTTACAGATAAACTGTTTCTAGCTGTAAGTTTAAGCTGGAAAAGCCTCTCTCACACTCTGTAGAAGAAACTGGAAGAACACTGATTTTCAAGTTAAGATTTTGTAGATTTAGCCCAATATTAGAAGTTTTCACTTATGTTCTCGGAATTCCTGCAGAATTTTGGCTAAATCGTCAGAGGAATTTTTTGAAATTTCCATTATTTCTTTGTCACCGTATAACATTCTTGCAGGTAATTCTTCTGACCAATTGGATTGTAGCAAAACCTCGACCCCACTGAACGTTTCGTTAGTGAAGCGAGAGCGTATCTTATTTGCTAAACTCTAAAAGAATTGCAATCTTATTTTCTGGTACTTCTCAAGAGAACTGTCAGGGTTTTGCAAGTGGGACTCCACAAAACTGACCAGTTTCTTCAAACTGATGTTGTAATTCTTCCATGGACATGCCGTCTTTTTCTTTCAACGCTTCCAGAACACTTACAGTTGTTTCAATTTTGCTTATTGTCTGTACAAGGGATGCTGACCTCTCTTATAGAAACAGGCTAAGGACATGTAGAGGTTCCAGCGCCTCTAGAATCATGGACATTTCATAAACAAAATTCGACTTAGTGAGTTTTACGTACTGGCCCGAAAATATTGCACGCTGCTGATTTTTTTTTCCAAATTTCTAGAAGTTTCTCGAAAATGTTCCACTAGCGCAGGATAGGACTTCCACAATGCTTCTACTGAACGGTAAGAAGAGCGGAATATCAAAATCTTTAGTAATCATATAGAAGCGAATACCTAGTTTTTCTGATATTAATTCGATTTCTCGCCTGTTCTTTGGGAAAATTGAGTAAATAATATATAATCGCTCTACAAGGTTTTGAAATGAACAATATCTGAATACAGCATGACATAAATGAAGAAAGACTGCACCATTTATTTCGAGATGCATGTTACTTACGCCATCAGTACAAACTGTTATAAGTCTTTCCCGTAATATCGTTTTGGTAAGATTCATACTTTCACACATTTTAATCACGAAATCACAAATCTCTCTGCCTGTTGTTGCTTGTAACTCAAATAAACCTAAAAATATATTGCTACATACCTGATTAACTACAGTACGGATATACACAATGAGAATAATTTTTAGACACAGTGGAGGATTTGTCCATCATTGGCGCGAAGGCTTCATCGGAATTTGCAAGATACTCGGCCAGTTTTTCCTTCACTTTTGTAGCTACAAAGTCAATAATATTTGCACACGTAACATTGGAGTAGAGAACTTGTGCATTCCATTTATTTCTTGCAATTTAGTTAAGATGTATTTGGTCTAGGAATTAATTCGTGCGGTTGGTACGCACACATTGAAGCTGTAGTACAAACACAAAATACATAAATACCTTAAGAAAAATATTGTCCATCGCTAGCCACCACTTTCGCCCATCTGTCAGGCAATGTACGGATTCCGTGGCGAAAGAAGTCCTCATCCTTGGAAGCGATCCAGTCAGAGACCCATGTTTCGATATCTTCTGAAGAAGTAAACCGCTGTCCAATCAAATCGTTGTTCATGCAATCGAACAAGTAGTAGTCCGAAGGAGCAACGTCTGGTGAATACGGCGGGTGGGGTAAAACTTCCCATCCGACATTTTCTAAATAGGTTTTGACCGGTTTTGCGACATGTGGGCGAGCGTTATCATGTTGAACAATAAGTTTATCATGTCTGTTCTCCCATTGTGGTCGTGTTCTGGCCAGAGCTTGCTTCAAACGCATTAATTGTTGTCGATAACGTTCTCCATTCATAGTTTCACCCGGTTGCAGCAGCTCATAGTACACCACACCTTTCATATCCCACCATATGCACAGCATAATCTTTGCACAGTGAATATCTCGTTTTGGTTGTGATGGACCTGGTTCACCTGGTTTCACCCAGGCCTTTTTTCGTTTAGGGTTCTCGTAATGGATCCACTTCTCATCACCCGTAATAATTCGATGCAGAAACCCCTTTCTGCTCTGTCGTTGAAGCAGCAATTCGCAAATGGTTTTTCGTCTTTCAACATCTCTGTCTTTCAATTCATGTGGAACCCAATGTGACATCTTTTGAATCATTCCCATGGCTTTCAAGCGTTTGGAGACTGTTGTTTGATCAACGCCTAATGCTGCTGCAAGTTGTTCCTGCGTTTGACACGAATCCTGCTCGAGCAATGCTGTCAATTCTTTGTCTTGAAATTTTTTTGGCTGTCCAGCTCGCTCTTGGTCTGCCAAGCCGAAATCACCACTTCTAAACCGTGCAAACCACTTCTGACACGTTCGCTCAGCTAGAGCATGGTCACCATACACTTCCCCCAAAATACGATGACTTTCAGTCGCACTTTTCTGCATGTTAAAGTAATGCAGCAGGACACCCCGCAAAAACACTTTATCAGGCACAAATTGCGCCATGTTCACTTAACTACAAACTGGTGTTGTTGACGCTTTAATCCACTGCCCTATACTACGAACGATACGCGAGACAGGGGTTTGCAACACATGTGTGGATACACGGAACTGTGGGACGCTCCGTTCGTTGCGCCATCTCTTGTCCACCCGCACGAATTAATTCCTAGACCAAATAGGTGCACGGTAAACGTCAGATGATTTTGGGCAATAACATAAGCATTCTAAATATTGCAGCGTCTTTTTAACACTAATTTCATTCAGAATTTTCCACCTGTTTTCTGCATTTGACATTGAAACCTTTATTTCTTCCCTATCCATTTATTCACATACTAGCAGCGTTCACCCCGCTTCGCTGCGGTCACCCCGGAACGCAATAAACGTTGTTACTTAGATAATTTTTACTTTTTCGCTTTCAAGTGATATGATAAAAACCATAGAAGATTGCAGTAAATGTTAACATTATATCGCCTGTCATTTATGTTAACCCGCCCCGCTTCGCTGCGGTCACCCCGGAACGCAATAAACTTTGTTACTTAGATAATTTTTACTTTTTCGCTTTCAAGTGATATGATAAAAACCACAGTAGATTGCAGTAAATGTTAACATTATATCGCCTGTCATTTATGTTAACCCGCCGAGTGACACGGTCATGCGGGTTGCATATAAATACGTTTATTTTTACCTATGATGAACTAACAAAGGATTTGTACGTTATGGACACTTGAATGGTCAATTATCTCAAGACACTGGTAATTAAAAATTAAAGTGATATGATAAAAACCATCTAGGGTCCAAATCCTAATAACCCCCCAAAAATGAAAGAAATTGGTTCAGCCGTATTAGCGTGATGAGGGAACAAAGGATTTGTGCGTTCTCTTTTATATATATAGATTGCAAACATTGTGTGCAATACATTTTTCGTGGTCATAGATTTGATCAAGATGTTTCTTTGCTTTTGCAGCAACACCGTTGTACCATACATTTTGCACATCTAGTCTTCCTTCTGTATGAATCCAGAACGGAAGCACATATAGCACACACAACGCTAATGTCATCAGTATTTTGTTTAGTACCTAGCCACGGTCGTTTAATTTTCCAGCTCGCAAAATATTCTTGATCACAAATGGAAGGGAACAAGTCACTTGGAACAGAAATAACCTCACCATTATTAACACTAGGCCCCGGATCATTCTCATCTTTCTGATGAGATGTCTGTAATATAGTTTCGGATTCTGCACTATCTTCAGACGAAAGCCTCTTACTATGTGTGCCGGAATTACTTGCCTTTCTATCGTCTGGAGCCTTTCTTTTATTAAAATATAGTCTAATATCCTTTTCCTTGTGTTCTTTTTAACGTCCTTGTCAACGAAAAAGCTACCAATTCCCAACTGCAGTGACTGCTCACTGATAATTGAAAACTTTTTTTTTTGTTAAGATCAAGAATAAGCAGTAGTACTAGCTGTAAGATTTTTTCTTCGGGAAGCAATTCTATATAAAAAAAAGAATTGCTAAGAAAGGGGGGGAAATATCTTCCCAGGCTGGGAGGACTAAATTAAACCGAGAGACAGGGAAGTCAAAACTTAGAAGGGGGGGAATTCCCAGCCTTCCCTGGCTACAAATAAATCCCTGGAGATAGCTTAAGAGCTACTTCGAGTTTTTATATCAGACAATTAGAAATATTTTTTGAATCCCTTGTTGCCAGTTACATCTGAAATATAAGCCTGCGCGTTCCCGAATTGTGCTCGAAACTGGAACTCGGACTCGAACTCCAGTACCCGTACACTATTTCTCGTTGTTTAATGTCCTATACAACTTTGTCCTCGTCTGTATTAGAGATGGCCAGAAAATGTCGGACTTCTTCTACAAATTTACTTGTATTTTAATGTCTCATATTTAGGAAAATACATTTTTGTGATATGTTAATAATTTTGATATTTACAAATGAAATTTAAGATATGTAACACTAGATTAATATGTTGGTTTGTTGGAAAAATCGTAACGTATTTCTTTGTTTTTCAAAGGTCATTTATTTGTATAAAGAACAATAACTAATCAACAATATCATCACTACTTATTGTATTACCATTATTTGATACTCTTTTGCCATCTTTGAGTGACTTCATTTATAGAAAAGAACTGTCTTTATCGAAAAAAAAAAAAAAAAACTAAACAAGGCACTGTTTACAGATTCGTCTGAATTGAACATTATATCAGACAAAAAATTGAAGAGAATGAAACTAGTAGAAATCATGATGAGTATTGTAACGCTTCTCATCTAAGCTCCAATGATTTTTGACAGATGATCAAACTTGAGTGTGGTTTCACGTTGTCGTGATGTACAGAACTCCTTTACATTTAAAGAGTTTTGGACGTTTCTGGAGCGATTCATTTAAACCAATGGTTCCCAACCTAGGGGTGCGAAGTGAAAGCAAGGGGCGCAAGCTATGACAAATAAAATTTGAAATTATGATTAAAACAACATGTAATAAGTATTTACACTTTAGCTTTAGCGAACTTCAAACTGCTACATGTTTGATATTTTGTCTTTCCTATTCCTATTCAAAATTTGCACTTTAAATAAAAACTAAATTATTATTTTTCCTTTTTAAATTAAGAAAAATGAGTACAAAATGTTATTTCAGTGTAAAGATGGAGTTCAAAAGCTTATCAAGTAAGGGCAAAGAAAAAAAACTCAGTATGATGGTTGACAAGTTTGACAAATCACACCTGAGATCATTTCCAAGCGGTTGCACTATTTTGATTTTATTGTGGTCAACATTGAAAATTCTGATTCACAGAGGTAAGTCGTCTAGCTGAATAAAAACTTTCAAGGTTTCTTTTGCTACTCTTGGGTAAATGAGCAGAAAATAATCCCAAAATTCTTCCCAAGACGTTGACTGAAATAGTTTTTTGACATCTGAATCGCACTTCAATTCAATTGCTTTCTCCTGAATTTCATGTAGAATTAAATCCACATCAATGATGAAAGGTATCCTAGGGGTGTTCGATAAGGCTGAGGACCTATCGAACTTCGGGAGTGAAAATTTATCGAGTTCGGTTACTCAAAACTGTTCGAGTATTTGAAATTATCGAAGTTTCGGGTATTATCGAAATTTCGAGTATTATCGAAGTTTCGGGTATTATCGAAATTTCGAGTATTATCGAGAGTTCGAGTATTATCGAAGTTTCGGGTATTATCAAAATTTCGAGTATTATCGAAGTTTCGGGTATTATCGAAATTTCGAGTATTATTGAAGTTTCGTGTATTACCGAAATTTCTAGTATTGTCAAAAGTTTGAGTATTATCGAAGGTTCGGGTATTATCGAAAGTACGAATATTATGAGTTTCTTGCAGCCAATGATCCCTTCTTCCAGCCAAGCTAGTCAGACAACTTTTATCATCTGATAAGTTATTGCAAAGTTGTATTTGTAAGGAGAAAGGGTAGCGTGTAGAAAGGGACTGCGTTTTCGACAGACACACACACACATACACAGGAAGTTCAATTTCTTCCTGAATTCTAACTCTTGTTTTGGGGGGTGCGGTGGCTTAGTGGTAGAGCGTTCATCTCCGGTGCTTGGGGTCCCTGGTTCGATCCCAGCTCGCGGCATGTGGACAAACATCGTGCTCGTGGGTTTTCTCGGGGTTCTCCCGTTTCCTCCCATTTTCTTCATTCCACCATTTCACTCATCTCTCATCATCACCGTCTCCTTTGGCATAAACGTGGGACATAAAACTTAAAGATTTCATTTCATTTTCTAACTCTTGTTTGTTATTTGCTGACCACCTATTGTATCAGTGTTGCCAGGCATATGGTCTTAAACCTACAAATACGGTAATTTGCTCGAAGTTTCGAGTTAGGATATAGTATACGGTCCAACACCTCAATCATATTAATCATGTGCGGTGTTGCTAAAATTTTGTAGCAAAATTTTATTTTTTCAGCCAAATGTGTTATCTTCTGTCATGTTTTCTCTCAATGGCCTCTAGTTCACACATTGCAATCAGATATGATGGTGCTTTGGGCGCAAACTCCCCTTTCCGCTTGTCAGTAAAATAAATGTTAATCAAATCAGTAGTGATTTCAGGGGGTTGCTCAGGAGGGATATTTCCCCACAAACATATGTCTGATCGTGTTCACCTTCGAATACCAGTATTTTTGCTACTTTCACCCTCCGTGTATTCAAAATCTCTCGGGATAGGATTACCATAATTTCTGGACACCAATCCCGGATATTTTTTTTTGAATGGTGTGTGTTTATTGAGAAGTTAAAAAAAAAGTCTAATCTAAGTTCTAAAAACGATTATGCTCATTTTCGTTACTTAAAATATATTTTTTATATAATTGTCTTAGTTATTTTCTAAATTATTTTTCTGAGTAAAGTATTCTTCCGAAGAACACCTTATCGCTATTGATTTTTCATAAATATCTGCACAAGACAGATTTGTAAGCCAACCATTTGACTAACACAGTGAAATTTCCCGACCTTCCATTTTCCCTAAAATTTCGGACATTAGTTAATTCCAGGCAATTTTCCAGACGCAGACTTGAATCCCAGACGTATGGTAAGCCTACCCGGGGGAAACTTTGAAATTATCACTGAGTTTAACGATGAAGATGAAAAATGGAAATAGATCTATTACCATGACAGTGTATATGTACAGTGCATGTTCTAAATAGTCGGTTTATACATTATGATGAATTCACACACTAGCGGATCCAGAAGCGTCGTTTGGAGGGGACAGATTGCTTGGACGAATAATGTAGGCCTAAAATACGTTAAGTTTTACATCAATTTAGAATAACGTGGTGCATTTTTCCATTATCATCTTAATCAAGGGAGGTTAAAACACCGAAACCCCATTGCGTACACCACTAATTCACCTAACGAAGTATTTTCTCTCTCTTCTATCCTATTTTTCCGCCGTTCTCAGTTTATTCCTTATCTCACCTTTGTAGGAATATTTTGGATAGGACTCTCTCATTTCTGTATTATTGGCTGGCATATCATGCTGTAAGAGATATATTCTTTTATTTGTAGTGAAACAAACTTTTAGCTTAACTTAGAGCTAAGCGAAGTGGTTAATATTCGTATGGTTCCAGTTTCGATCCTAATGAAGGTGCTTGCCTTTGAGAAAAGTTAGAGTAATGATTTGAATCTCACTTTATGAAATAGGGTTTATCCCATATAGCTTTTGTGTTGAACTGTAATATTAATACCCA
The DNA here is from genome assembly GCF_964235325.1 of Thermobia domestica. Classification (NCBI taxonomy): domain Eukaryota; kingdom Metazoa; phylum Arthropoda; class Insecta; order Zygentoma; family Lepismatidae; genus Thermobia; species Thermobia domestica. Next base: position 237,312,479 of record NC_137458.1, on the reverse strand, counting down.
ATCAAACAATCGAATGTGAATTTCACAGTAGGATACATGGCGATGAATCAATAGGTTAACTAACTAACTAACTAACTCTATGGCCTATGGAACCCGGAGGTTCAATGCTGCGTTCACAAAAGCTCTCCACTGACTTCTATCCTTAGCTAACTGCATCCAGTTTCTACTTTGTATTCCAATCTCTGCGAGATCCATCTTAATATTGTCCTCCCATCTGCGCCTAGGTCTTCCTAATGGTCGTTTTCCGATTGGTCTTCCTGTCAAAACTTTGAAAGCGTTTCTACTTTCTTCCATTCTAGCTACATGACCCGCCCACCTAAGCCTCCTAGACTTCACGACCCTAACAATGTTGGGTAAACCATATAAATTATGTAGTTCCTCGTTATGAAGTTTCCGCCATTCTCCATTCCTTCCTCTTGGGTCCGAATATTCGTCTCAGGATCTTGTTCTCAAATACTTTCAGTCTATGTTCTTCCCTCAGAGTAAGTGACCATGTTTCGCAGCCATACAAAACAACAGGCATGATTGCCGTTTTGTATATTTTAAGCTTCAAATCAATAGGTTACACCGAAAAATTCATTTTCTGAATTGCAATACAAAATATCAATAGACCTGGTAATCCTGAACACCTGTGGAAGAGAAGAAAGTCAACAAACATTCTGATAAGACTAGTTGCCACCCTCCCTACTCTCTTCATTGGTATAGGAGTTTCGTGATCAGAATATTTTTAGAAGAAACAAAAAATCACAAAGAAGGCTTGGTTGTTCGTAGGCATGCGCAGTAGGACCATTTTTTCTCTCTCTCTGTCATACATTGTCCATCTGTTTTGCAGTACTGCTTTTGTCTAATTCCATCTATATCAATCCATCAACGGGGTCTGCTCTTGAACTTATGTTGTTTGGTTCCGTCCTCTAATTCCATTAACCGAATCCGCTGTCTCAATCCGTCCCTTCCTTCCGCTGAACGAACCTGTCTTTTGATTCCGCCAGTCAATCCGGTTCCTTTTAGAGATTCGGTCCTTTCATTCTACTAAAGGATTCGTTCTTTTGGAACGAATTGTTCTGGAACTACCCATCACTAATTGAATGTATGAATATTATCTAAGTTTCGGGTATTATCGAAAGTTTGAATATTATCAAAGTTTCGAGTATTATCAAAAGTTCGAATATTATCGAAGTTTCGGATATTTGAAAGTTCTAGTGTTATCAGAATTTCAGGTAATTTTGAAAATTTGATTATTACAGAAATTTCGGGTATACTCGAAACTTTGGGTATTATCGAAATTTCGAGCATTATCCAAACTTTCAATATTACTGACATTTCGGTTATTGTCGAACCATTACGAAACTTCATTAATCGAGTATTCAAAAGTTTTCGAATGTCACCAAATTTTGTCAACCATGATTTCTTTTTTTGATGTGGTTGTAAGCCCGTCTCTTATGCGAGAGGCTAATGGTGCCAAAAGAGATATACAGCCTGAATGATACTCGAATCAAGGATCCGTAGCTTCAGAGTGCAGCACGCTAACTCCCTTTGCTAGCAAGTTTGGCATGAAATCTTAAGTGCCCGTAACAATGCGGAAATTAATAATAATTATGTCAGGAATGAAGGAAAAAAGTACTTATTAATGCTTGATATTTTATCTGTAATTTGAAAGGTTACAATCTATCAATGTCGTCCCATCGGAGAGGAAATGGATACTACTAGATGTTAACATGGCTTTCCAAAAAATTGGGATTCAAACCCTATAGCCGTCCAGCAATCCACTCTGATCCATTTGTATATCCTTTTTAGCCCACCCTATAAGGAGGGACGGGCTAAAGTAACGGCTCGCGCCGTGTGTGTGTGTTTGTGTCATGCAGAGGGCACCAGATAGAGCGATGCGCTTACACTCTAACATTGTAAGTTAGTGCCACAGGCAACAGAACCGGCACAGTAAAAGTTGTCAGTCGCACCATTTCAACATGGTGGCCAAAAGAAAATGGAGGCAACGGGAAAGTGACGAAGTATAATTGCGCTAATATTCTAAACTGATGAACCGAATCGAGTGATTCTTTGCACGATTACTGACCTTAGTCAACTACAGTTACAGGCTTATAATTTCATGAGGGGCGGGCTCCGACGGGTGCCAAAAGGAAAGTTCGTAAACGGCAAAACTGAGGGTTCTTCTGTGAACCTTCTTATCGGAGGGGGGAATGTATCCAATTACTAGGGTCTTGGTCATAGGCATTTCAACACGGCGCAAAACAGAAATTTTGTTCATAGAAAGGCGCGCTAAAAATAGAAGTGCGGTCTCAAGGCCCAATCTCTAATCGTTACATATTACTACAGTACGTGACCATGGGCATTTCAAAATGGCAGCTAAGAAGAAAAGGTAGGGCAACAAGATGGTGGTATATATATATATATATATATATATATATATATATATATATTATATATATATATATATATATATATATATATATATATATATATATATATATATATATATATATATATAAAGGGAACACTGGCAGAAGGGTTGGTCTAACTTGTTTTCCATGCAGCAAATATTTGATGGAAAGAGATCTTTAGTAATGTAATGAAATTTAGTTTTCTATTAGCATTGCAGTATTCGCCTCTTTTGATTGTAGTTAAAATTTAATTGGGTTGTACAACTTTAAACTATTCTAAATCATAAAATCTACCTACTTCACATAACACATGGTATCATGAGTCTACTATGAAGAAAGGAAAAAGGCTGAAATATACTACTGAAACGTATTAAATGCAGATCCAAAAAATGGCAGTAAAAGATTATAGTGGTAATAATAATAGAAGTAGTAGTATATTAATATTGAGAAAACCGTAATATTAATAATAGTCATAACATCACGAATACGCTCAAAGTAAGAACAAATACTCGAATTCGAGGAAGTTCTCCTTATCGTAAGGCAAACAGGAACATTTTAAAGTAAATTCCATCAAAATCGAACAATCTGTTCGAAAGTTATCGTCGGACATCACATACAAAGAGACAGCGCGATCTAGAGAGCTTCGCACCAAAAATTCCCAAAATTTGTTTCAATGATACTCGAAGTTAAAATATTACACGAAATTTAGACAATCTCAAATACTAGAAGGGTTTCAATAAATTCTCTAAACCAAAGTTCGATTAGTCTTCAGTCTTATCGCACTTCCTTACCTCTACCTATATCAGAAGCTGTCTCCATCCAGAACTTAAATTTAAATCCTCGAAACCACAGAAAAAAATTTCCTTTTTCTGCCTACCCTTTTGTTGACAATCGGTAAAGTGGCAGTTTGTAGACTAATGGGGCCTTATGCAGAGTCGTTTTGACGTATGATTAGCATCATACTAAATGCCTCATTGCTGCAGGAAACATGTTAGTCGAACTCTTTAATATGGCACTAATCACGGGTCAGAGCGACTCTGCATAAGGCCCATGGTGTCTTGGATTCCAATCCTGTTCAGGTGATGCATGTTTTATCTTTCTATCTCTGTCTCTGTCTGTCTGCCTCTCTCTTTCTCTTCCCTGACAGACTACTTAATCTCCTTGTACATGCACAAACATTTGTCTTAAAGACATGTGGGTAGAAACTCTTCTTTCACTTTATTTCAAGGGAAGCAACTTCTAAAATGAACACCCTGCGTATATGTAGTACACATATAGGTCTACACTAATAATAACATCGATTGCATTGTTTCTTCTAGATCTTTCAGTATTTGCTGCTTTCAAACAATTTGAGTCTCTCAAACTCATTGAATGTTTCTAACACTTCGAGTGTCTTAAACGTTTCGAGAGTCTCAAACATATCGCGTCTAAAACAATTTGTGAGTCTCAAACATTTCGAGAGTCTCAAACGTTTCGAGTCTCGAAAGTTCGATAAAATTAAAATTCTTTATCGACGAAATGGTTTTGAAATTTTATCGAATTGTTATCGATTACTCGATTATCGGAGCAGCCCTAAGGTGTTCTTGCTAATTTGCACTGCCAGCCTTTTTCACACAAAATAGGAAAATATCGCTTGAATTCATAATAGATTGAGTCTAAGTGTGAGTTGATTTGCTTCTCCACATGGTTAAATCATACTCTTTATTGTCAAGAAGTTTTATTTAATCTAGGAAAAGATGAAAAGTTAGGCGTAGAAGCATTCAGATGGCGTTTCCATAATAGGATCTTTTGAATGAAAGCTCTTATCGCGTCATAAAAAGTTAGTGTGTTCGTGTTTCTACCTTAAAATTTAAGACTGAGATTATTCAATATTTCAAAAAAGTCAGCAAGATATGAAAGAGAAAATATAAATGTGTCATCAGTAAAAGAAGTATAAAGTTAATCTTTTCCTACACTTAGGATAATTTTTTTCTACATTTAACTTTAGTTCGTGTAGCCTACTTAACATATTACCTTTCGAAAACCAACGATCTTCAGTATGGAAGAGTAAAATTTTATGTTCAGCATTGAGGTCGTCACTAAAAGCCTCAAATAGACGAGTATTCAGAGCATTTGACTTTACAAAATTAACATTAATATCTAATGATAACGCCTGCTTCATATTTTCTGGTAAAGTTTTCGTAGTTAAGGCTTGCCTGTGAATTAAGCGGTGCAAACAAATAATTCTAGGATTTCTGTCCTAGTTTTACAAATCCAGAACGGCGAACCTAACATTGATGGAACTCCATCACTACATATTCCTACTACTCTGTCTCATCTGTCCTAAGACAAATCATTAATAATTATAATAATAAAACTGATTGCAGAAAAAAACACATCAGAATCTAGATGGTTTCCAAACTTTTTGAAAACAATATTTCTTCCATTAACCTCTTTTTTTCATTTACGAATGAACAGTACATTATTAAATGATAATTCTGAGGTCCAAATGAATTCGACCAATTTCCAGGTCAAAGGTTGCTGACAAAACTTATTTTTAAAATTTTTTTTACCTAAGATTGTACCACATTCAGGGAGTTGAAAACGGTTATTCATTTGCTTTTTGTAGCGGCCATTTTGTATAGGCGCATGTGCGTATTTTGCAAGTCTTAGTTTATTCCCTTAAATGCTGTAACTTTTTAGGTTTTAAAGATAATGAATTCAAACCAAAACCATATGAAAGGTAATGGAATGGACAACATTGTATCTTCTATGCACATTGAGACGTATTTTAGAACGTCGAAAAAGGAAGCTCTGAACATTGAGATTGGAAACATGGAAATGAGCCATTTTGGAATGTGCATTTTGAAACTAAATAAATAAGACTCATCTTAAATTATTTGTCTACATGGAGACTAGATAGTAAACAATGTCCCAAACAAGTTTCAGATCTGAGAACCCTATACTTGATTTTTTGGAAATTTTTTAAAAATTTCGAATTTTCGAAAATCGTGTATTCTCACCACCTAACATCTCAGGAAGGACACAAGGGAAAAATCCCAAATTTGTGCAAAATAGGTGCTGATACCATAATATTGCAATTAATTTGGTTACCTACAATAGGTACTGCTCCTATAAAGCCGTGGATGAGGCCGCCCGCTTGCGCCATTTCGCTCTTCCACAACGCGATCCAGATCTTAAGTTTCGGCTACTGTCCCATGACAATTCTATCTCACAAACCGACCCCGAAGGGTGACCATCTCAAACTGATCACCCGACCGAAATATGAAAGTGAAAAGCTAATTTAAATGCCGCAGCCGACGGCGGTAAGGCCGAACCTTTCCAATACACCATCTAGATTAACCAAGAAGCACTAACGATTGCACTAGAACAATCATTAGTGTTGTTGAAATTTACGATAACTTGACGCAATAAAAAATTCCCCATGCATTTCTTATGGAAGTTTCGTGACACATAATTGGCTATATCTTTACTAATAGTGAAGCACTAACGAATTGCACTAATTTTTTCGTTAGTGCTTAAACTGGGAGATGTTCACGCTAATCCCCAAAGGTTTTTTATTTCTAGTACCTATACTAATGAAGCACTAACGTTAGGGATTGGTGCATTATGAAGTAGTAATGATGCGTTAACGATTGCACTAGAAGAGATCATTAGTGCTTTTGAATTTGGCAGGAATTAGACACAACGAACAAGTTCCCACGTATTTCAAAAAACACAAATCTTGATTTCAGAAAATATATGAAATCCCTCGTACATTTTTAATTAGCGCTTGCATGAGAAAAATGTTACTGAACACAATTTTTAGCTTTAAACTAAAACTTTCATTTGACGCAAACAAAATAAAAATTGGTTAAGTGGTTCTCCATATAATACGTGTTAAGTAAATTGAAGTGACGGCCATATTGATGACGTCCCACACGCTTTCTAAGGGGAAAAAAAATTGGTATCATGTTAATTATTCATTAGGAACCCAAGAATAATAATCGAATGCCGCAAACAACATGTTTTTATCATCAACTTGCATGCAAACTTACAACTGGGCTCCTACTAATTGACTTATTCTTATGTCCATACCTCGAGAACTAAACGGCGTGACAAACATCTTGGCATTTGAAAGCGGCGCTCCAAGTTCCCTTTAAATGCTGCTAGCAAATGAGAGGCCTGTGGTATTGCTACGTTTATTGTGTACACGTTCACTTCAGTCTATTCCCTGCTACCTGATCGCGCTGTAGTTCGTCTGCTTAGCCAAGTCATAGCCGCACCCCTTTACCACTGTCAACGTCGCGTCAGAGCTTGCGTTTTATTCGTTTAGCTGAAATGCCAAGATGTTTGTCACAGGCTTTAATACGCCGATTTTAATTTTCTTTACAACATATTAAAGGCCTTAAATTACAATAAAATTTATGTCCAGTAACATGTTTCCCTAAACGTGATAGTTCCTTTGTAATTTGCCCCCCCCCCAAAAAAAAATGATTTCGGAAAATATATAAAGTCCCTCGTACATTTTTAACTATCGCTTATATTAAAAAATGTCACAACATAATTTTTAGATTGAAATTAAACTTTTCATTTGAAGCAAACCGAATAAAAATCGGTTGAGCGATTCTCAAGATAATACGTGTTAAGTAGTTTGAAGTGGCGGCCATATTGATGACGTCACCACACACATCCTAAGGTCCGGAAAGAGTGACACCATGGTAATTGCTCATCAGGGATGTGAAAATAATCGAATGTCACAAATAGGCTCGTATTTATCTATTGTGCGCCCCTGTGCTCTAAATAATTTGTCACTCCCTGAAACCAACCAATATTAGAGTTGAATTTACAGTTTTTGGGGTCGTTGAGATGAATAGTGATAGTTTTAATCCAATTCAAATTCAAGGTCATAGTCTACTCCCCATGAAGGGGGTGAGATTTTAAAAGTAATTGAAACCGACAGATATTAGTGTTGAATTAATAGTTTTCGAAGTCGCTGAGTTTACGGTATCAATTTTCATGATGTTCAAGTTTATCCTCACCCCTGGGGTGGGGGTGGGAGACAATGACTTTTTAAAAATAATCAGATAAACTAGCTAATTAGTAACTACTGTAATTAGAGCAAATTAAACACATGACCATATTTTCCCACTTGCGCTGGACTGTGTGGGTTGCTAGTTTTAAATATTATTTTTTGTGAATCTTTAAAAAAATCCAAACTTTTGCCGCCCTATGCTCGAGCACAGAATAGCACTTACCTAAACACTAGTTGGTCACAAATGGCATGTTTGTATCATCAACTTGCATACGAACTTACAATTGCGCCCCTACTAATAGGAAAGTTTCATGTAGTCATGGAAGGATCAACATTCAAGATGAATCACGTTGCATGTCTCTCTCTTTATTATTCTTTTTTTCCTCTATTCTGAATAATTTTCGTTGATACTATTCACAATATTTTTTACATGTTGTGTGTCCTCCTAACCCTTCCAAATAGTCATGCTTATTGCTCTTAAAAATTTGGTTCTAACAACCAAGTACTGTGTTCTTATTCTTATTGTTCTTAATGTTTGTGTGAGTACTGCACAATCACCATGTCGCATGTTTGGATGGCTGAACGTAATCTTCGTTCTTAATGTGTGTATGTAGGATTGAACTCAGATCTTAATTCTTTGAAGCCATTATTTTAAAAGTATACAGTACTTCAAGACCAGCAGATATTCGAGAACAGTTCGTGGTAAAGGTATTTACATTTTTATGGTAACGTACACATCTGTAAATCTTAGTATTTCGAAGACAGTTGACACCTATGTTTACTTGTTATATAAGATTATTTTTATTTTTGGTGATGTTTATTAGACTGGTGCGACTGAAATGTAAATTATGTGTGTGATAAGAAACTACCCTTTATAAATGCAACCAACCAGTAGCCTGAGTCACACGATCAACGTCACAAACTCCGTACAAATTCCAGAAAATAGGCTAGTATGTCCAGTTAGTCAGTCAGTGTCTTGTTGACCAGAGTCGTGTGAAATTGTATCATAGAGAACACACAAGTGCGAGTGATTATCCTATGCGAGTTCAAAATAGGGCATTTTGTACATTACAAATGTGATTCTAGAGCAAGAAATGGAGTATCTATAATTTGGATACGATAATTAACTAGGTCTCAGTTCAGGTCTTTTGATTCCAAAAATAATACAGGGAAACCAAAATCATTAATTTTCTAATATTTTTTAAATCTGCTTTTTTTTTGGTCAAAAACAGAAAAAAAGTTCAGAAGCTAAGAAATTAGAAGTATTCTCTGCGTGCTAATTGTATTACAAAACAATTAAATTCGGAGGTTACGTGGAAGTGCTATGATTTTATAATATGCGAGTAATAATAATAATAATAATAATAAAATCAGTCTACCATATTCCATTGAAATAAACTTTTCAGCTCGGTCTGAACTTCAGAAATTCAACTCCTAAAAAATATAAAAGGAAAACGAGTTACAAATGTTAATATTATCACAAGTGTGCCTTTTGGACCGCTTAAAGAAAGGAACTAAATTTAGTATATACACCCTCCATTCCAAAAGAAACCGAACGTTTTAAAAAAAACAAAAAAGCAATGTACATTTTGGAACAAATCATTTTTATTAATCAATGTATTCCCCTTCTGCATCGATACACATATTTGCACGCTCCAACAAGTTGTCAAACGACTTCTCCATGTCCTTTATTGGAATGGTCTTTAGGACGGCGGTCGTCGCCTTCTCAATGGCATCAATCGATGCGTGCTACTTTCCTTTCATCGCCAAATGCAGTTTCGGGAACAGATAGAAATCGCACGGAGCGAGATCTGGTGAATAGGGCGGATGATGCAACCGAATAATGTGATTTTTGACCAAAAATTCAGTTACAAGTCGCGAACGATGTGATGGTGCATTATCGTCCAAAAGAGTCCAACTGCCGATTTCGCGATATTCGGGCCGAATACGACGAATTCTTGCCAGCAAACGCTTCATGACGCCCAAGTAAAACTCTCCAGTGACTGTCTGGCCGGGCTGAACAAATTCTTTGTGGATAATTCCTTTTGAATCGTAAAAACAAATCAGCATCACCTTAACTTTTGACTTCACCAAGCGACTTTTTTTGGGTGTTCCTTCATCCGGCGCTCTCCATTCAGCACTTTGCCGCTTTGTTTCGGGCTCATATTCAAAACACCACGTCTCGTCACCAGTTACAATCGATTTCAAGAAGTTTCGATCCTGCCGAGCACTTTTAACGATGTCTTTGCAATGCGCAATTCGATCAACTTTTTGGTCTTCGGTGAGTTTGTGTGGTACAAACCGCGAATTAACCTTCTTAAGGCCCAAAACTTCGGTCAAAATGCGGTATGCGGTTGTTTGAGGAATGCCTAATTCCATTTCAATAACTTTCACCGACGATTTTTTGTTATGTTTGATGAATTCACGCACTTTTTCGATGTTTTCTTCCGATAATCCGGTTCTGGGACGGCCTGATCTTTCGTCATCATCCAGCGTCTCTCTACCCGATTTGAATCGCCTGAACCACTCGTAAACTTGCGTACGGGATAGACACTCATCACCATATGCATTTTGTAGCATTTGGTGCGTTCCACTAAAAGTTTTACCCAGTTTAACACAAAACTCAATTGCAGCTCGTTGTTTGAAATTCATTTTCCGACCGATGTACACAACAACACTGACAGTTGAAACGCAATAACTTTGTTGCCGTGCATCCAAATGTCATGACATTTATACCAGTTGTCAATGAGGGACTACGCCATCTACCGGTAAAATATTACAACAGATGGCACTAGTGGTACTATTTGTTTTCAAAAGTTCGGTTTCTTTTGGAATGGAGGGTGTATGACAGAAAGACGGGGTTGGTTTACAGAATACCAATCATTCACGGACACGAATTTATTATGGATAACGCAGAGAAGCGGACACAAAATATTGACCGCCGTAATAGCTAATCATTAACGACTGACTAATCTGATGAATTGTCTGAATTTGGAAAGTTTCACTTTGATTTAGGCACAATATTTTCATCAGTCGAAAGAAGGTCTTTGAACATTTATTACATACAATCAGCTTTATTTAGTGTTTTTATTTTTAAACACACTGTAGTAGGGAACGTTTCTAATGAGAATAAATATTTCTCAGGGCTCTCATTGTTTATTTACAATTTCGTCTTCAAATAGCAATTACATTTCTTTCAAACAAACAATACATTTAAATTGATAGGTCATTGTCTTAATTTCTTGTTCAATAAAATCAGAAAAAAATCTTAAACCACTCCAAAGAATCTCAGACTGCATCATCTTGCTTAAGGTTATTATTTAATCATAACATATTGAAACACATGTTATACTGAGAGAGAAATAATGGCAGTCAAGTACCTTTATTATGCAATTTTACTGCTCCCAGAACGAAATTAATAAGCTCATGCTAAATGAAGTTTTCGACTTACGTCAAGTTTCATCTGAGATCACAGATTATTAAAATACGGAGATCACACACTCACACATACACGTATATATTATATATAAACACACTTATCTATATACAAGTTTTGACGATACTTTTCTATTTACAAGACAGTCTTGATATTAAAAGGAAAGAAATACACACATATAAATGCTAGAAAAGTTGTCATAACAATTTCTAGTATTTCTTCTCTTTTTTCAAAGAAATCAAATACTTGGGTATCACATTCATGCTGACACTGTTACAGATTTAATTCTCTGAGAACACATTTATGTACCCCTTCACATTGAGATATTGGCAAATGAATGACATAAGTTCGTATTTTTGTGTACCTTAAATCACTATCATCGATGCCGTGCTTTTTTATTGCCTTTTTTAATACGATGTACAGTCTTTGATTCTTTACTTAGAGTATCCTTTTGTGGTGGTGTATCTGTTCCATTCACTGTACCATTTGTATTTTTCCCAGAATCTTTACTGTTATCTTCACTTCCACTATTTCCCGTCTGAGATTCTGTTTCACTATTTCTGTCTGCAACAGAAACAATAACACTACATGAAATATTTATGATTTTTGCAATCACTGTTTAAACATTATTTGGTCATAAAACATAAATAAAAGCAATATTTTTGGGAATAAATCACAAAACCCAGAACAAAACTGTCTATTTTAAATTGTCAACTTTACAGCTAAAAAAGACATTAAAAATATATAAAGAAACTTGAACATTTTTCTGTTTTTGAGAGTTGTAAGTTAGTTCAATATAACTTAGTTTCAATATATATAGTACTAATTATACAGGGTGATTTTTTTTAAGACTCACGGATTTCATTTGGGTCTAGAATTTCTAACTGAAATCGATTTTCATGCGGTTTGTGACAAATGATTAAAGAAGGATGGGGGATTTATGAAACTACGTTCACTGCTTTAAAATCATACGGGTTAATATCGGACACGTCTAAAGAAAAACAGTAAATATAAAAGGTCTATTCACCTAAGGTGGCCAAAGTTTGTGCGCTCATCTGCTCACGACAATCTCTTCCTCCACCAATGGTTGTGCTCGATGTGGTGGCCACGAGCCTGGACTATCGCTCTGCAAGTCCAACGCAATTTCCATTGAAGCAGTGCGCGTCGAAGTTCTGTGAGGGAATTGTAGACCACACAGCTTGTCAAACTTTCAGAGTCCCGCTATGGTGATGGGACGCCTTCAAACGAGGCCTTGTTTCAGAAGGCCAAAGGCGCAGAAATTCTCGGCGACGCATCTGGTGACTTCACAGGTGTGGACGAGAAGGGTATGACAGACACACCAGTCTCCGTGGCCATACGCCGATAATACGCGACAGAACTGCGAGCAGTGTGACTGGATGCTTTGTTCATGTAGATCCACACCTTCCGGGTGTCCCTGCCATACAACTGTGGGATGTGCGTTGTGTATATAAGGATTTCATGGTATTCGTTTGAAAGTAGGCTGTATTCACCTTGGCCTTCGAATCCACACGATGCATTGGCAACTTCCCACGGATGCAGAAACCTGCCACCACCATGAAGCCTTTCGAAAACTTCTCGCGACATTCACGAACGAATTCGCACCGGCCCTTCGCATCATGTGGTGAATAAAAAATGGTCCTGGGCTTATTGGTGTCATCAAGGTAGATCCAGACTTCATCCAAAGTGACAACCCACTACCATTTGTCACCTGAGAGGTACTGTTCATATAACTTTCATACAGTGCTGGCTTACACTTGGTACTGTGCGCCTGCTGATATTGTTGCTCCCTGCAGCACACATTTTTACTATCACTGATGCACTGAATTGTGCATCGGAAAGTGCACATATGTACCCTTCCCATAACAGATATAATAGCTGTTCACCACAAACTTCCACACAGCGTTGTACGTGACTCACTACTGGATTCACGGGCTACTGACTTCTGGTTCCTTCTTCTAGCTGTGTTCGTCATCAGTTCTGTAAAATTGGGCACCTTAGGTGAATTGACCTTCTGTATTCAGCACTGTACCTTACGATTGGAATCAGGTGATGTTTGGTATGGAAATTTCAGTTTTCTTCGTTAGATGGCAACCTCACCAGGGTCAATAAGAAACATGAAACTGGTCCGTTGTATTGGGAATTGTGCTGCACAGCTCTGTGTTACTGTGTGAGTATGATCAGGACACAGTGAGAATAGTGTACTCTTTGGAACAACATGAGTTTATCGTTAAAATTTTTTGGAGAACGGAATCTGCTGCTGCTACGTAAAGGGCATTTAGAAACAAATTTGCCTCACGTTCTGCCTTAGACAGGAATATAATATGATCGCTAGTGAATTAATTGGAAGAAACAGGATCGCTTCTGAGTGGGAGAGGGAAGCATCGCACCCCGTAGGCGCGTGTTGTGGAAGATATCAGTAATCGACTTCTTAGCTCGCCAAGAAATCTTTCCGTCGTTTGTCGCAAGAAACCGGCTGTAACTATTCAACATGGGATTTATGGGCGTTACCACTAACACTTAATATTCTGCAATTTCGCTTCAAAAATCCGAAACCTCATTCCAATTGTAAGGTACATTGGCGAATATTTGCTGTTTTTCTTGAAACGAGGTCGATATTACCATGGATGAATTTAAACCAGTAAACATAGTTCCATACATCTCCCATCCTTCCTTGATTATTTGCCACAAACCGCATAAACATCGGACTTCAGTTCGAAATTCTAGACCCAAATGAAATCCGTGAGTTTTAAAAAAGTCAGCCTGTAGTATATAAAATCTTTCTTAAATACATACAAATTACAATTATAACTCATAGATAAAAACGTAGTTTGAATTACGACAGTCTTATTCGGGAAATGCGATACATTCTTTCAATAAGCTCCTTTGAAATCTGGAGTACATAATATTTTCGGAAAACTACCATGTTTATCAACAGTGTATGTTCCTGGAAACTATGATAGTTATGGTTAAATTGGTGTCAAGCGAAGAGAAGAAAATAGAAACCATTCTATAAACAAAATTTCTGTAATACAACCGCATTATCTTGAAACGTACTTACTTCAAAATTTCTTTTGTTGTGGAGAGTTACTTCAATATTCATTAAACAATACTTATCCCTAAGTATGCAAAATTATCTAAATATGAACATTTCAGAAAAATCACGGGATGTAGTTCCAAAGACAACGTTAATTTTTTGAAACGATACGTGCTGAAGGCAGTAATGTTTGGCCGAAACGCTCACACGTAGATAATTTTGGATCGTTTTGGGATAAATAGTTTTTAGTAAGTATTAAATAAGCATCTTATTAAACCAAGTAGCTACTTCAGTATTGCTTGTTCAATACCAAGTTAGGAATATAACCGAATTTTAATAAAAAGATTTCAGTATTTTTATGAAACTTAATAATGTTTTGTCATTATTTATCGAGATTTCTAGTGTCCAAATTGAATTCAAGTTCTCCCGTCAATATTTAATATGGTTCGTGACTAATTCTGTTTCTTCGCTTTTTAAACTTAAGTAAAATAAATTGCATGCAAACACCATCTATATTAGTGGTCATCCGGATAATTATGACTACAGAAATTTATTTTAGTGATTAGAATAACCTATTTGCATATACAAGCAACTATTTAATACTAAATGACTTCTACCCACATGTCTACTCCAAAGTATGATTTTGAATCCAAGTATACTTGTAACTATCTCAAGTATACTCTAGATTCATTCTATAAAGAAACTAGAAAATACGGGAGATTTATTGAGTACTTCGGTTAAAGAAGCACAGTGCGCTGAAAGAAAGCTGAAGTCGTAAGAAAAAGAATAAGGATTTGTAAAAGAAAAACATTGGGTATAAAACCCTATGTAAAATATCTGAAGTGTTGGAAGGCCAAAACACAGGTGAAGTTGATGGAGTGAATATTCGGTATATGCCCCTTTCCAATACGCATGGTTAACATCGTGTGATGTAGAATGTTCCTTTTTCTAGATTTAAGGCATTATTCCGTGACAATAGGCTTAGCTTTACGATAGACAATTTGGAAAACATGTTAGTTATTCACTGCATGCATATGGAATTTCGACATCTGATGAATAGGAGCTATTAGTGAGTACTAGTGTTTATTTTTCTTATGTGGGACGTTTTCCCGTACTTTTCCTTGTTATTTTTTGTTAAATATTTTAAAATTTTTTTCAGCAATTTTTTTTTCATTTTTAGCACATGAAAAATAAATATTTTACAGTTTTTTAGCACAAAAATCAGGGCCCTAATTATCATTCTTTATAATCTACCCTGTATTTTTTAACTCTGAAAGTCCAGGGAATAACAATCTTGAATTATAACTAGAATAAAATAATACACGATTATTTATACAAGTTATAATATAACTGAATAATACATTTATATAATACAAATAATGCTCTTGGCTCACTGTATCAGGCCTACGAGCATGATGTCTACGGTCCATGAAAGTCATGAATTGAGGTTGTCGGTCCAAGGAAAGTAGTGAAATTGAGCTTCAGATCATGATAAAAGTGATTTTATAGAACAACAATACTTACGTAATACAGTACAGTTACTGAAATAATAAACTGTGATTTTCCCTAATGATCCGGCGTTAACAAGTGACGCCATCTCTCTTTGGGTTGCAGATAGTCACTAACTTCCCCCTTTCTACTAGTACTGTTTTCAGTTTCCGCTTTTTTTCAATACCTCACGTATAATAACAATGGATGCATTATATCATATGCAATGCTTCAAGTACTAGTCAGTAAAGTAAGTAAAAGTATGCCCAATGATGGGAAACTGAGGACCAGTTTTAATGATGCTTGGTATGGATGTGGCACATTGCTTGTGTAAAAATTTCAGCGCTTTCATGAGCAGCTACATACACCTAATCATTTGTATTTCAAAGTAATCAAGGCTAATTAAATTTATTAAATATAAAATAGACATTTGATGGTAAAAAAAAAAATTACAAACATGAAATCATCAAGAGTGTGATTATTCCTAAAGAATTAAAAAAAAAAAAAAAAAAAAATCATTGTATTAGGTACTGGAATTTTGCTCATAGTTATACTGAATATACTGAAAATATACTGGAATTTTGAAACTGAAACTCAGTTGACTCCCTGTATCGTAACTCTAGGAAACCTTTCCTGCTTTACCGACCTCTAACAAGTCCTTCTCAGTAAAAACAATGTACTGCAAAACAGTGGTTTGTTGATTGTTCTCCTTCCTAATTTTTTGAGGAGTGTTAGAAAACACAGCGGTTTATCATTTAAGAAAAGAGTGCCTGTGATTCAAAATGTTGTGAATAGTGAATGAAGCATTAAAATGTTGCAAATAAGTTAACTCAGGACATTTTAAAAAACAAGGACATTTCTCGATTTTCTAGGCGCCTTCGCAACACGCAGGACAGCTCTAAAAAAACAGTACTGTACTGCGAAAATCAGTACGTCTGGTTACCCTACCCTACTATTCTCCATTGCTTCATGTGAAAAGCATAGTAAGGCAGAAAAAATAAACTAGGATACCATGTAAAGTACACTGCTGCCTGTTAATGTTGTGGTAAATTTAAAATGCGCTTATGTCTATTTCTCTTCGTAGTCTCCCCCCCCCCCTCCTATCTGACGAACTTGAATGACGAAATTCATAAAGATAATGTTATTTGTGAAGAGGAAATGACAAAGAAGATCCTACTGCTTTCGATAAAACCTCAAATTTATCCAGCTATTTTTGAGAACTCGTTTTCAAATTGGAATGTATTTCTAAATTTGACGTGAACCTAGACGGTGATATCCAATAGAAATTATATTGTAACAGAAACCACTTACCTTTATCTTGGTTCTGATCCACAAGTCCACTTACAGCCTACAAAGAGACAAAGTGGAAGACATGATAATTATATACATTGTTTCTTTTGATAATCTAGAACTTATTAATAACAATCTTCCCTCAGGTTCTACGTGTGACTCACTACTCTGAACCTCAGTTAAGCACAGGATCAAAAGTCAGTTTTACCTTGCGCCAGACCAGAAAGAATAACAAAATAATTTGTTTAAAGAGAAAAATGAAACATATCAGTAATAGTAATAATTAATAATGATAAGTTTTGCACTTAATTGCATTTAACGAAGTTAAATTTGTACCGTTTCGTAGCTTTTGCTTGGGTTCTTACAAGCACATCTAATCATTTATTTGAAAGATATCTGCATTATATTTACCACTGGAAACACAAAATTCTTAACTTAAAATCTTAGCATCTAGATCTCCAATACACTAATATTATGTTAAAATAGCATTTCTTATTGAATTATAGTATTAGGCCTATATAAACAATGAAGTATTTTTAAGAAATATAATATAAAAAGAGTAATATAGGAGAAACGTTAGTAGGGAAATTTGCTGACAAACAAACTCATCCAGGCTAATTGAATGTTCAGAAACGTACATTGGAATGACAAAACGGAATATAGAAGCTAGAATTAAGGAATTTATCGGAACAAAAATAATGAAGATTCCACAAACAATCTAAACAATATATATATATATGTATGTATGTCCAATATGTCCAATTACATGATGATAAATGGGTTTTTTGATATGGACTAAGCATTTCAAGAATAACCATTTCGATCTTTCTTCCTCTATGAATACCGGAAGTGGTGGAAATCTACGGTTTCCGTTTCCAACACTGATCGCCATAGTGAAATAGGGTAATAAATTGCGATAAACAGATTTTTGAAAGGAGTTCAGTACCTCAAGAAAAGGTTTCCATTTCCAATTTTACTCCTGTATTACAACCAAAAGTGGTAGGAATCAACGACCGCTTCCTGTTCTAATATAGATTCTCATATAGTAAAAACATTAACAGGTACAACAAACGGATTTTAGTATAGATTTTAAATCTCAAAAATGGATTTAATTTATTTTGTTCTTCTATTGAAGCCGAAAGTAGTAAGAACTAGTGCGACTTCTGACTTCGATTTTGATTTTTCTATAGTAATAACAGTAACAAGTAGTGATTAATTATTTTTCATGTGGATTCGGCGTTCGATGCACAGGTTCCACCTCTTACATTAACCCTCTATTGCAGCTGAAACTTATAATCCACTCCCTCCGATTTTAATACTGAATTCGCATAGTTTGGGAGTGTGCCGTACTTTCACCATGTGTAACAAAACTCATTTGCCTCTCAGAAACAAAGAACGTAACCAAAAATCACTGTTTTTAATTGGCTGCAATTCTGCCCCTCTTTCTATTATGAGAAAGTGCACTTTACCGAAACATCTAATGTGTTGAAAATATTTCAAGTCTGTCAGCGAGAATCAAACCCATGATCCCGTGCAACAAAGACGTGCCCACTACTCTTTAAACCAGCGAGAGCAATTATTATTTTCATCAAGATTTGTTTATCATCCAGAGTTTCATTTGCAACTGTCAACAAAAAATGTTAAGAAAATCGATTTACTTCAAACCACAACGAATGTTTGAAGTTCATATACTATAATTAATTTTCTATTTAATTTTTGGGAAGTGTGGAACGCAGACTGTCTATATTTATAAATATTATCACACTAGAAGTTGTAGTTTCTTCTAGATAAGACATTTTTAATTTTCAGTACTAAACAGAATAATTCTCAACACTATATAAAGGAACCCGGTTTCTCAAATTTTCTGAGTTCATCTTTACCCAGCTTTGGTCCAAAATGTCTTTCTATGAAGTAACTAATAAGATGCGCTTGTGAGTAACCCAGTTGTGTCAAAAAAGATAAAACTACCGACACTGTTTAGATTCATTAGACAAAGTTAAGATAAGTGCAGAACTTATCATTATGATTAGTAACAGAATAATACTACCATGAAAATACATTTACTTTATTTTACTTAAAACCATTAAAAAGTACAAGTAAAACTACTAAAGATGCTTCACTGCAGCTGACTGGAAATAAATTTTAAGCATGTTAAAAAAAAAATCTTTGTTAAGCCTAATGAGAGTAAAGGACAATAACCAATATTCGAAAACATTTATCTTATTTCCCTAATGTCCGATTAATGATTCGGATCGCTGAATTTAAGTAAACTGTGCTGCAACTTATTCCGAAGCTATGGCTAGGAGTTTGATGAATTTGCAGTTGGATATGAGAAGGAAAGCTATGAAGTTTATAATAAATATTTTTTCCTCAATATTAAGGAATAATTATGTTCCTTTTCTGTTTCTACTATTTCAGTACCTGCTCGTGGCCGAGTGATTAAAGAGTGAATGCCTGTTGTGCGCGTAGTCCTGGATTTGATTTCCGGTGGAGGGACTTGCTTCCGATACAAACCTGAGTAATGGTTCGGATTCTTCTTCAAAAAATAGGCTCCGTCTCATATAGCCTCGGTGCTGAAAAGAGGCTTAAAAACTCACAATTAATCCACTGCAATTTTTCTTCTCTTTTTCATAATGAATATTAAACATAAATTCATAACTCAACACTGCTATAATTTAGTAAATTGTCTTTCCTTTTCAGTTTCTTCTATGACATCAAAATGTATTTTGCCAACTCTTTGCACCTTCCAATATTTTGCTTTGAAAAATCTCTAACTGAATAATTAGTAACAAGTGATACACTAACAAAAGTTGTACTTACCAAAAGCGCTTCCACTGTGAACGTTTTAGCAGAAATTTATTGTCATTCTTATCAGAAAACGAAAGTTGCTATAAGCATTACACCACTGTCAATAACCTTTCCTGTATCAATCACTTGAGGATTTCTAGTAGTAATGTTTCTCTAAAGGTAGACAGAGAATTTCGTGGAAACGTTACTACTGAATGTGTACAAGTCATTGTATACAGGGAATTGCTAGGTACAACTTTTGCTAGTATTTAATATGTATCATATCAAATCATGTACCAACATATGGCATAATTAAATTATGAAGATCGTAATGATTATTAATAAATAAGTGGATAATTTTATTGAAATCTCTGCTTGCTATTATCTATCCCGTGTTCAATATAGGTTACTATTCTGTTCAACATGGGATGTTTCGGCGTAGGAGACCCGGGTTCCCGATGGGCGCTCACGTGGTTCGGATCCCATATCAAGCTAGGTCCACATCTTATATAGCCTTGATGCTCAACGGGACGCTAAACTCTAAATTAATCAACCAAAAAGGATGTACTATATGTGTACGTGTGTGCAGAATGACTCTTATATATATATATATTACAATCTGTGAGTTGGATTTATGGAAGATTTCTTCATATTTTATGTTCCTTATCCCTAAAAGTCTGGAAAGGCCATATAAATGGCAGCATCGTTGTTTTTATATACACGCGCTCTTTAACTCTTTTTATATTCCTTTTCGTCATCTCTGTACATATGCCTTCATTCATATTCAACTTGATGCACTCATAATACTTTTTGCTGTTTTAAAATACTGTCTAAACTGGTTAATTTCTTGAAAATTCTCTAAATTTTAAACTTGGTACTCCTTAAAGACGTGTTAACCTTCGAGTTTTTTTTTATTTACTTATTTATTTATTTTTTTTACTTTTAACCGTTTTATATCCTTATATAGCACTTCTAGTTTAATGTCCCGCAGATATGTCCTGTGGGCTAAAGGAGAGATGATTAATAAAAGTTACTGATTATGAGACAATTGATACATGAGAATATGGGAGGAAACGGGAAAACCCCAAGAAAACACATGCACATGATGCTGGCACCACAAACTCACGTAGCTCTGGGATCGAATCAGAAATTCCTCACACCAGAGGTAAGCCGCTGTGCTCTCCCTTATAAGAGACTGGACCTACTATTAATGTGGGCTTCGAACTACGACTGGGACTTAAATCTGGACACAGATCATCATGCAAAACCAGTGATTTCATAGTATAGACCGTTCACCACCAACCCAAAATGCAAATATTAAAATAAAATTACCCATAACTTCTTACAATAGATGTTCTTTAATCTAGCACGTTCGCGACCACAGCCGTGCCGGATTAGTGTGTGTGTGTGTTTCAGATTATCGAACGTCAATATTATTTTAACAGGAATGCCACAGTCGTGCCGGATTTTTTGTTTTTTTTTCACGGAGTATGGAACATCTATATAATTTAAAGCGTAACACCAAAGATATATCATTTTCGATACAAATACAAACAATTAAGATAGTATTTTAAGTGTTTACGCACACTGTAAGCATGTGGAGATGATTTATATGTATTTCACTGTATCAAGTATTTCCTCATTTATTATTTGATAAATAATCGAAGAACCAATATTGAAACCACGCATTCTTAAGTTACTGTTTTCACCTTTTTCGAGATTATTAATTATCTCTAATTGCTGTATAGTGAGAATCACATGCTTAAGCTTATTTATTTTATTAGTAGTTAAAAAACTCATGCTGAACTTCGAGAACATTTTACAATATACTACACTATATGTACACAGTTGAATTTTTGTAATTTGTAACCCACTACAAAACATGAAATATTGTACTGAAACGAAAGCTGACAGTCATGATAAACACTTAGTGAACTAAAAACCCGGGCAGTGCAATGGTGCGCCGGATTGCAGAATAAGCCGAACCGTAGAATTCGGGATTAAAAAGTGTCTACTGTAATAACCATTTATTACTACAGTCACAGAAGGGTGTTCTCGTTAAATCCATCCGATTCTCAAAGTGTATTAACCCTGTGAAAAGCGGTGCGACTATCACCGGTTGTGTTCTCTTGGACAACCAGACTGTGAACTATCGCCAGACATTATAGTTTCCACTGCAACAATCTAAGTTGAAGCATAGGTATAGCAATTCCATCCCATTTCTCCCTACAGGTTTTCCATAGACCAGTGAGGAGATGCAGCAGACATTGTCATAAGCAAAGCATTATCAGTCAGCGTTTTTGACAGGACTGTAATGAAAGGAATTAACAATGATTCCTGTTTCCTGCTTCATGTTACGACAAAACCCGTGGGTATGGGTGGACGCTTGGAACATGTGGATTCGCACTTGGTCCTTGGCTACTCCGATGAGTCTTTCCGACAGATTAGGGACATGACGGATCCCATTTACTTTCACATTTTAGTCTACCTTATGCACAGTTTTCCTTGTTCAAGGAAAACATGACATTCACCTCTCTTTCAAAAGCCCTGTATACTTATCTACAGTTGGAATTAAATTAAACAAATGATGATCCCCTTTTGTCATTTGAAATCTTAAAGCCAAAGTATTATAATTCATTATAGTGTCAGCTAAATGGGTGAACAACTTCCCCTTGTAACCGTATCCAGTGAAAACAGTGATTTCATATGGGAAACTTCCTCTATACTGGCGGCAAAACTCGGTACGTCCATTATCAATAAAGTCACGGTATGTAATCGCCCGAATGATACCACTACGCGTGAAATAAATGCAGGCCTCTTCAACATTCGTCGTCCATTTTTACCTTCACTCCAAGTGTCCTTCCTACAGCTTGCGGCAGTTTGTCTTACGTTTAAGAATGTGGCTCGAGAGGAGGCTGTGGCTGACAGTGGACTGGGTCAAATTTAAACTCTAAGCCATGTCACGTTCGAGTAGTGGATTATCCTGGCCGGCAGTCGACGAATTCCACGAAATACCTTTAGGCGTCATTTTCGCTGGTAATGTCAAACAGGTTCTATTTGTTGGCGAATGTTTCTGAATGGGTCCCATTTATGTTTAACTATCCACAATATTTTCAACTGTGCACATTCCGATACTTATGAATATTTACTCGACACTAGATTGTACGAAAAATATGTATGGAGAAGACTATGATGCACATTCGCAATAACAGTTCACTTTTGGCGGTATTTCACTACTACCAACACGATAGCCTGGCACCTGCAACCTGAAAGACCACACTGATAACACGGCTGGTCTCAGGTTTCTGGCGCAGCTACACAAGTGACAACAGCTAGTCCCTGCAAATCACATTTTGATGTTATAGAAGCACAGAGAAACCTGACTGAATTACAGGACTTTTGGACCTTTTTAGTTACTGAATTTATGAATAGTACGAGGCATATTCCAAAAGCAAAATGAATGAATGAAAGGAAGGAAGGAAGGAAGGAAGGAGAAAAAAAAAAAAAAAAAAGCTCGTGTGGAACGGGATTTATTGCCAGAAATAGATGCCAACAGAGCTACTTCACTTTTCCACTTTTCCACATAATCACCATGCCATTCCAAACACTTTTCGTAACGCTGCATCATCTTTCGTAAACCCTCTAAAAAGAAGTTTGCCGTCTGGGATTGAAACCAGTTGACAACGTCAGTCTTGAGATCCTCGTCGTTTTCAAACCGTTGTCCACCAAGCCACTGTTTCAAATGCAAGAAGAGGAAGTAATCGCTGGGGGCAAGGTTGGAACTGTATGGAGGGTGGTCAAACAGGTCCCAACGAAAATTTTGAATTTTCTTCTTAATGACGGCAGCGGTACGAGGACGCGCGTTGTCGTGAACGAGGATGATTCCGCAGTACAGTTTCCCGCGCAGTTCCCACGTCAGCTGTGACTATTGTCCCACGTTCTATGAAATCAACCAACAGGACACCTTTGTCGTCCCAAAAGACGATAGCTATCAGTTTGCGACTCGAGTGCGGCCATTGCTTAAACTTTTCTTTGGTTTGGGAGAACCTGGATGGCGCCACTGCATGGACTGTTGTTTGGATTCCGCGTTGGTGTATGAGATCCACGTTTCGTCGACCGTCACAATGTGGGAAAACAAAATTATCTCCCTGATATCGATAGCGATCCAAAAGCTGTCGGGCAATGCACATTCGTTGCTCTTTGTGCTGATCCGTTAGTATTTTTGGGACCCACATTGCACTCAATTTGTGATATCCAACCGTTTCTGTGACAATCCTGTACATGTGGTTCGTGCAACGTGGGAATCGATCACTTCGCAGTTTCTGGTTTACTTGCTCCACGAGGTCATCAGTTTGAACACTAGGCCTACCACTCCAGTCTTCATCGTGCACGTTGGTATGGCCATTTTGAAACTCGCGAAACCATTTGCGAAACTTTCCTGCACTCATTACTGTAGGTCTATACCTTAGGCACAACTTCCGATGGATATCAGCAGCAGAAGTGCCTTTTGCAAGCAAAAATGATATCACACCGCGTACTTCACAACTAGCAGGAGAAACAATTCTCGCGGCTATTGCGATCTGCCTTCCACGGCTGCCAAACTCCTACTGACTCAAGACAATCACTGCAGTGGCTTCTTCAATAATCAGTCGTTTGCGCTGCATGCGTGAAATTGTGTTCCGGCCTACTCCATTTAACTATATGTCGACAGCCCTTACTTTTGGAATACGCCTCGTATTCGTCGTTAAGACGAAGATTAAACAGATTAACCACCATTTAGAGTTTAGGATGAGGTATTTATAATGAGAATTCAATTTTCCCCTTCTCGTAACTAATCTCAAACTCAACAAACTATAAATACATTCATAGCTATAAGCTCGGAAGAAGGTGGCACTGAAGCTCACCGAAATTCCATCAGTTTACAAAACCAACCAATCTTACTTCTATTTTTTGTTTGTAGAGGCTATTTCTATAATTTGGCAGTTCTCGAAGTAATGAAGAGGTTTTGAGTATGAAAAATGAGATATTTAATGCAGTACTTTCAAAAGATGCAAAATTCGCATTGTTGATAATGATAATATCCTGACAAATAAAGATGGCTATTAGAATTTTACATACTTTCACAGTGCTGTAATTAAAAACTCCACTTCAACTTTCACTCATTAAAGAACTCAAACCTCCTTTTTGGGCGTCGAATTCTACTGAAATTTTGAAGAAAATTCTATAAACACTTGGGAGACACCAAATGAAAGCTACTTACAGCTCTTGAAGTTATAGATGACTTTGAGAATAATCTTTCTGCTTCTTTGAACTTCCTATTCCGCTTGTCTGCTTTACTATTTGTGTTTTTGTTGCTGGCAAGATAACGATCCCATCCTCTGATTATATTACCATACAATTGAGTGTCTTCTAAGTAACTTCCTTCAAACGCATATATCTGCCTTTCCAAATTTGCTAATGTTTCCTATAACAAAAAAATTTGACTATTATAATGTAAACAAAATAATATTAAAAGGCAGTACTACAGTAAACAACAGTACAAAAAAAGGCAGACAGACAGGCAGAAAGGAATAAATATATTTTTAGGTGCACTCTTAAATCAAAATATATCTTTACACTTCTTTTACTTCTTACACATCTTACACTTCAAAATACATCCATCTATAGTTCTTTCACAGTTCCTTTTGGATTCAAGCAGTTCCAGTTTCAATTATTACGTAAGTTCCTATATAATTCGTTAATCAGTTCTTCGCTCCGAATCTGTGTAGTTGCTGCACAATGTCTGGTTCGTTAGTGATATTTAATAGCAATTTTTTATTGGTGTTTCTCTAGCAACACGCGGAAAAAATAATTATTAAATTAAACTACTAACAAGTGGTTGCGACAGTCGGTAACCGAACTCAGAAGCTCCCAGCGTACAAAGTTGTGGCAGAGCTGAGCCACGCAAAGCTTGTCCCTGACCGAGCTAGGCCACCAAATATGGTATAGATTCGACAGTAGATATTGAGAAATAAAGTGCGATGTAAATTTGAGGCGATCCAAGTATGGCCCTGGCCCAGCTCGGTCACCAAATTGAGCGACCGTTATTCTTTAGATATGGGTTACTTCCCCACCAAATTAATACAGATCCGGCCAGTAGTTATCGAAAAAAAAAAAGAAAAAAAAAAGTGCCACACAAGTCGAGTCGAGCCTGTCCCTAGTGGAATTTGGCCACCAAATATAGCGATATTTATTCTATAGATAATGGCCTACTGTCCCACTAAATTTTGTTCAGATTCTGCCAGCAGTTACCGATAAATAAAACTACAATATACAAGACGAACAGAGCCTGTCCCTGTCCGGGTTCGGCCACCAAACACAATGGTTTTTATTCCTTAGACGATGGATTAGTATTATAGGGAGCTGGCTTGTTTACCAGCGGGAGCTGAGGAAGAGGGGGAAAATTTTCAACATTTTTTCTGCCTGACTCTTGCGATACTCCCTTGCCCTCCTTCTATATGTCAGCGTTGCCAGGGTTAGAACATTGTCATATGAATGTCATTCTGAAGAGTTAGTGTGAGTTGGTTATTTGTTGGGTGCTGTTGTGGTTTTGTTGCTTATTATTCATTTGACAATGGCTTCACAGCGTAAGAGAGGGCAAACTATACACAGCGAAGCTAGAGAAGTAATAAGGAAGGTCATAGTGCAGTGCGACGAAGAAGGGAGGGAGAAAAAACTGTATCATTTGTTATCACAGCCTAATCTGCGCGTGTCTACGTATACAGGGATCTTCGATAGGGATTGCATAATTACATAAACTCTTTGCATTAAGTGAGTATTAGGTGAATTTTTTGACAACGCACTGGCAACCCTGCCCACGACCGTTTCTTGGTGACGGGGTGGGGCACCTGTCAATCAACTCTGAATTCCTCAGCCTTGCAGTAAAGCCAACTCCCTATAATACTTGTTCATCAAATTTGGTTCAGATTTGGCTAGTAGTTACCGACAAATAAGGGATCATAAAGTCGAGCCGAGCCAAATAAAGTGATCTTTATTCCTTAAAGGATGGTTTACTTCTCACCGACTTTCGCACAGATTCCGTCAGTAGTTTCTGAGAAATAGAGCACCACATACACTTGGAAATCTAACTGTAAGTTTTCGTATGCCTAGGCCGAAATCTATTAAAGGGTATTGGGAAATATATTTTTGTAACGGATACTACGCATTTACTGCACTAAACAACGGTACTAAGGATCCTACATCGAAGTATCAGAAAAAAAGTTTTGGGCGCTGCTGTAATTTTCGCGCACAACTTTTTGAAAGATTTACAGGTAAAATTGAATACTTTGCATAAAAAGACATAGTTACAGTATAAAGAACAATTTTCTGCACGTGACAGAATTAATACGCTGTAGGCCTATTTTAAGTTTATAAGTGTAGAGTTACTAGTGTAAAATCACTAGAAGTGCTTTACGACGGATAAAATAAGTGAGTACATAT
Organism: Thermobia domestica; assembly: GCF_964235325.1. Classification (NCBI taxonomy): domain Eukaryota; kingdom Metazoa; phylum Arthropoda; class Insecta; order Zygentoma; family Lepismatidae; genus Thermobia; species Thermobia domestica. The sequence goes on along the minus strand of NC_137458.1, from coordinate 237,285,534 downwards.
GAAAGATAACTATTAGAAGCTACTTTCCATCCTCAGTGTATTTCTGTATAGTGTATGAGTTGTATTTAATTTTCAGTGGAGAATTACTATGAAACCACGACAAGTGCTATTGAAACTCGTATCATCAACTACTACTTTTCACTACCCTCGTTTATGCATATACACTCATCGCTGAAACGCCTGCTCCCTACGGACGTCCCCCCGCGCTGTGCCGGATCACTCTTTTCGCCCTGCTCTTACTCGGTTAGATAGCATTCGTGATTTTTATTGGTCACACAACACAAGTTGGTTTGTATTTTTTGCACTGTAGCTTTTATGTATTAGATTCGGAAGCCGTATTTATATGCAGATCACAAAAGAACTATAATTTTTCAACAAATACTTCTGGTGAGCCCTTGAATTTTATCTATGCCAAGTGAGATATTTTCATGTCGCCCACCGCAAATTTTTAAGGAGACAATTAAAAGAAAATTACTGAAAGAATTATATTTTTTCAATAATTATTTTGAATGTTGCGCCAAAAGTAAACCTGCACGAAGTTTTGATACGACGAAAGCACCTACTATGCAAGTAAAGCTTATGAAATATGAGTTCTAAACTCTGTTATTTTGTAATATTGTCAAAAGAGAGATGCAGTTGAATTTCTGCATCGATGTTAGTATTATTTAATGAAAAAAGTACAATGATTCGTGATTTTGAATTTCTTTGTGTTTGTAATTAATATAAAATACTTCAGCTCTATCCTAATTAGAATAAGTATGTTTATTTCATCGTTATGATCAATTAGGCTGATTACAATACATTGAAATTACTGTTAGATTTAGATCGGTTTATTTTTGTTTTTCATTTAAACTGTTCTAAAAATAAATTTACACTATCGAGTACATTCATATTTTGTAAATTTACTGGTTAGTACTTAACTATCTACTGGATTATGATGTTTTTATTTACTGCTCCAAAAACTGTGATATGCTCAGGTGATTCATCAGATAATAAAATCAATTGTAATCGCAGCAGTAAAATTGAGGAGCATTACTCAAGGAGATGGTTCTCGGGAATTTTGACACATTTCTTACATTTCCAGGTTAGGTTACAGTTATGTATATCTTTTAGCAGAGCCAACTTGTGCTAGCACGAATGCTATCTAACCGAGTCAGAACAGCAGCGCAGCAGGAGGGTCTAAATGGTATCGACTGGGTGCATCCGTAGAGGGCAGGCACGTCATCGAAGTGGGTATACGCATACGTAAGGATAGTGGAAGAGCGCACTACACATACAATATGTTTAGCAGAAGGGGTCCAGCTCTTTTCTCCAAAAAATGTTATGATTTTGGTCATTTCTGTTCACATTTGGATAGTTTAGGGTAGGTTATGTTAGTTTAGCTTAGGTTGGGTTAGTTTAGTTTGTTATATTAGTGTAGGGGTCCCGCATAACTTTCCAAAAATTGATAGAATTTCGCTTATTTCTACTAATATTACGTAGTTTAGGTTAGCTTAGGTTAGTTTATGTTAGATTTGGTTCCGTTATGTTACGTCTAAGTACTTGCATCATTCATTTCTACTGTACATTTAGTGTTTTTTACGTGCTTCTGGACCCCTTGTACTAAACATACTCCTCACTATCACTCAAAATTTATTTATTTTAATATGGTGTGCACTGGCGGTAATTATTTATATTCAACTCTCATTCCTTCACGAAAAATGTTTTACATCGTATTTTACCTAAAAATTTCTATTTGGTGGAACCGTCTGTTAGAGTGAATCCGAAAACTGTAATGACTCTACCATAAACTATGGGTTAAACTCAATAACACTGTGTTGTTTATATTATAGTAAACCAAGCAGAATTTAATTTAATCGAATTTAGCAAAACCTAATGTGTGTTTTATAACCTGGCAGGAGTTAAAAAAAAAATTGCTAAAATAAGAGCTAGTACTCTTCTTTAACCTCAAATTAACAACGTATGCATTTCCCATTTTCCTAATACAAAACGTCCAGTTTGAAGCACAACTTCAATTTCCATCAAGGTATTTTCAAATTACTTGACGATGAACTCGTAATATTTTTCACACATATGATAGTAACTTGTACAGTTGCAAAAAGGGGATGAACTCTTTAAGGTATAATAATTGCTCCTATACAAAAAAAAGTGTGTGTTTAAACCTACACAACATAAATAAATATCTTCAAAAATTAAAACATCAAAGCGATCTCGACAGATAGCGTTACGGAAATTATACTAATTTATGAATATCAGTGCTTAAATCATTGCAGCAACAACATAACAAAAGAAACAAACATTTATGTTATATTGTGTAAACTATTCTTACCGCTATTTCAGCTTTTCTTTTAACTAATTCCGCCAATTCTGCTCGCGTGTCAATCGTTGTTGTTGTTTTGGAAGCCATTTTACAATCGCGATATATCGAAATATGAAAATTCGATTACCGGAAAAGTTAAAAGCGTCAGTTTAAAATTTATGCCCATAATACTTCGCTTAAATGAATACAATAGTATCAGAACAGAAAAAGACTGATTTTTAAACATTTTGTTCACTATCCTCTCTTTTCTGACAAGTGATAGAATGCGTATATACTTTCGTCCCGTTAACCGAGTACAATTATGACACAAAAGTATCAATGGTCCGAAATGTTTATGAACGAAATGGTAAATCATCAGTATGTTTTATAACGAATCTTATTACATAGGTTAAAAGTTGTAAAATATGAGCGCATCTACAAAGTAATCCTTGAAAGTAACGTTAGTAAAAGAAAAATATATGATGTAAGTTAACCTGTGTTATATATAATATTAACTTGAAAATATTACGGAAATAACTGTTCAAAAATATTGTAGCGTGTTGTGATCATACTTCGAGCTTGATAAGATTTTCTAGAATTTGATAAATAATTATGATTACAGTTCTAGTGCAAGGATAATTGATAGTGTAGATTCATGATATGAAAAAATGAAATGAAATCTTTAAGTTTTACGTCCCACGATTATGCCGGTTAGGCTAAAGGAGACGGTGATGATGAGAGATGAGTGATATGGTGGAATGAAGAAAGTGGGAGAAAGCGGGAGAACCCCGATAAAACCCACGAGCACGGTGTTTGTCCACCACAAAGACCACACGGCGCACATTCATGATATGGTACGCAGGGTAATCTAATTGACAATATTGGAAAATTCACGCAAAATAAACTCATTCGCAAAGAAAGAACGGTGGGGATTGAGGATACAGGACCATACATAAATTTATTGTGTATGTATAGGTACTACTTTCACGAATTTTTGGTGCATGGACATGCATTCCTCGGAGCAGATTCGCTTGAGGAGGGCGTAAGTGTACGTATACTATAAAACGTATTGTGCAAAGAACACTAACCAACTTGTGCTAAGTAGTCACTAAAGAGCAGGAATGCTGCCATCCGATTTGATTTTGAGTTTAGCGTTTCTTTCAGCAGCAAGGCTGTGTGAGACGGGCATACCGGACATGAGCTCCGGCCGAGTATTGAACCCGAGTTTCCATGCCAAAGGTGCGTACGCTAACGGGTTATGCACAAGGGAGGTCATGCTACTAATTGAGTCAGGGCAAGAGCGAAGCAGAGCTGTCCGTAGGCAGCAGGCACGTTCGCGATAGTGGATTTACACAAACAAGGACAGCTGAATAACACTATATGGCATAAGAGCACCTTACATGTTGGATTCATAATATTTGTACGTTATTATGAATAATCCAAGTAGGACCTATATATTTTTTAAGTGCTCCCACTTGCTGTATTAAAATTCAGGATTAAGTGCTGCAGATGGTGCCCCGACTACAAAATTTATGTAGAAATCAACAATCAAACTAAATGTCAGCATGAAAATAAGAAAAAGGGAATTAGTGTCATCAGTGTAAGATGATTAATTAGGAAGAGAAACAAATTTAAATTCTGGACTATAAGAGTTTGCGTAGTGATATAATATTCGGTGTACAATCAATGGAGCATAGTCAGTGTTTCAAACACACTGTCTTATTAACTAACCTAGGACGTGTGTGCTGCATTAATGGAGAGAAGTACAGAAATATATTGCGAAAACTAATTAGAGGGGAATTGCAACTGAACTAAAAGTGGTAAAATGGGGCCAAATTTTGAATGCTTCCATTTTACGGAGGCATAAATTTATAAAATCCACGAAAGAAATATGTTATTTGATTTCACAACAAGATTTTATAAGTAACCAAAATATATCGAGATCCCACCTCTTGCAAAGTAAAAATATGAAATGGAAAGTGTGGTTTTTACCACATAGTATTCCATAAGAAAGGCATGATGAAGTGAAGAGCTGTGTAAACGCAATGAACAAAATATAATCATAGAAGTTTTAGAAAGCTGCGTCATATGCAAAGCATCTGGTTTTATGGCATATAAAGTGTTCTTCGAGTATCCTCGTTTATGTGTATACCCAGTGTCGCCGACGCGTCTGCTCACGTCGGGCGAACCCTTGCTGCCGCTCGGCCCTGGGCATCGCTGATTATGGAGGGCCAGGCGTACTTCCATTGTGGTACCAAAAGTGAGTTCCTGGGTGCAATGTGAGAACGCACCGTCTCAAAAAACAATAGCAACAATAGTAAAACGTACCTTAATGACCTTAAGTCTCATAATTGCACAAGATTTAATTTGATAAAAAAAGCATAAAGCTCGTATTTATTTTTCCGTCCGTGACGTATCATGGGCAGAAAGACATACAGTCGGAGCTGTACGGTACGAACGCCATCTTGCTGGAGACAGGAGGAACTTCGTAGCGTCTCTAGATGAGCAGAGGTGTCTGTCCGAGTGTGATAAAATGAAATATCTTCTATAGTCTTCGTGATTAGAGAGCGGTATATAAATGCAGAAAGTTTTCTACGTAGTTTATGGTTGTTGGTGTTTATTACAAGAGGGACAGAAAGGCTAAAATAAGTGTAATTATTACCACACAAAAATTTTGGAGCCATTAATATATTGCCATGATATTCCATCCCCAAATGGCAGGGACACATCTCACGCTGTCATTCGGGACGACGAGATGTCCTGCCGTACGGCGAAGCCATTAATGACGTACATGGAGCGGATGGCACATGAAACGGAAATTTATGCAATACCGTTTGCAGATATTTCTGTAAAATCCCCTGATGCATTTCCGATGGAATTTTGTGGGTTCCCTTTTGATGAAACGTTCGCTGGATCGTCGACAGCTATGTACGCTCTGCGGTCTTTGAAAAGTTTATCAAGAGAAATAGAATAGACTTGATCATATTGCGTCACCCAAGTCTTATTCAGTAGAAACGGAGATGTAGAGCGATAACCAACACAGAGGGAGGACTTACAAATCGAGGTCAATCGTTGGTGGCATTGGGGTATTCTTAAGCTGGTAAAGATGGAAAATTCGTTACTACATATCAGGGTTGGCTGGTTTAAACCAAGGTGGTTTAAACCATGGTTTAAACCAAGGTTTAAACCAGCTGGTTTTTTCAAAAAAACCAACTGGTTTAAACCAAAAAACAAAAAAATGTTCGTAAAAATGTAAGTGTTTGTAAAATCTTGATGAACACACATTTGTAGGTTATCACGTTTCACTCCCGTATATTATTCGTATTATATTCAGACCTAAATTCCCCATTCATTACTCAAAAAGATTATACTACAAAAGCAACTTTTTTTTTACAAGTTTATAAATGTTTATTTTGTGATTTTTTTGTAGTTGTTATTATTGTTATGTAATTGCAATCGAAGAAAAATTCTAAATATTATTTCGTTTCAATGTTTACTATTGATAAAATACATCGAAAATGCCATACTTTTTGTGGGGGGGGGGGGGGGGGGAGAGTCATACAGACCCCACGAGAGGCATTTAGTGAAATAAGTATCTTAGGTATCTATTTATGTATAAATGAGTTTGAGCCAAAGTGGACTCAAATAATTCGTATCTTTATTCACTTTTCTTATTGATATGCAGATTAAGTCGGTGCATTTCTTTAATTTGGACCAATAAAAGTCGTTGTTAACTAACTTAAACTAAATTAGTTCTTCAGTACTCCGTAGTACTTTGATATTGTTCATATGTAATTCTGTGTAATGGTTTCACTTGTGCAACTGTTTATCTTTTTGTTCTTCTGAAATGACTTCACAGTTATATTAACAAGTAGGCCTACGTAAAGATCAGTACAACGTATTTTTTTTTTTTTATCAGGATTCCTTCGTGAGTGAGTCGGCAGACGTATCGCATTTGTGGCCAAGTAGTCCTGGTTCTGAGTTCATATGGAGGACAATTTCTCTCGGATGTAACTCGAGAAGCGGTTTTTATTCCGCTTTAAGCTTATGGGACCCCTTCCAGCATAACCCGGTTGTTGAATAACAACATCAAGGCGAAACAAACTTATTTCTGTCCATATATGATATGAATATATGGAGCAAATCATTTAAACCATAAAAACCTGGTTTAAACCAAAAAAACCTGGTTTAAACCAAAAAAACCGTTTTTTTTGTTTTTTTTAATAAAAACCATGGTTTTTGCCAACCCTGCTACATATATATACTGGATAAAGCTGGAAACTATAGTTTAGCTCCTCCCTTGTTCATATCCTGGATCCGCCAATATATATATATATATATATATATATATATATATATATATATATATATATATATATATATATATATATATTATCTCTGCGTTCCTCTTGCTCAAGAAATTTCTGGATCCGCCTATGCGTTTTATATAGCCTCTGTGCTGAAAAGGCTGAGTGATGAGCTGCCGGTACAAAGAAAATGATACAAATATAAAACTCTTTTGGTAAAACATTATCTATCTTCAGATTACTTATTAGGGGGCGCGGTGGCTTAGTGGTAGAGGGTTCACCTCCGGTGCTTGGGGTCCCTGGTTCGATCCCAGCTCGCGCCTTGTGGACTTTGTGGTGAACGAACATCGTGCTCCTGGGTTTTCTCGGGGTTCTCTCGTTTCCTCCCACTTTCCACTATTTCATTCCTCATAATCACCGTTTCCTTTAGCCTAACCGGCATAACCATGAGACGTAAAAACTGAAAGATTTTATTTTTTCAGATTACTTAGTCTATTGGCAGATTTCGTAAGCACACTTTCACAACTTTACAATCTAAGTACACACTGATACACACTGATAAAGGCTACAAGATTACTCTTTTTTTTTTTTTTTTTTTTTTAAATATATATATATAAAGCGTTCTTTCTCCTATCGTAATAATGTGCAATCACCATAGTTCTGCACAGATGAAGTGTTTCGGGATAAAAAATGATGGCTATACTTATGATGTCAATGATTTCAGAATTCTTAACCTCATGAGTAATTTTTCATTTGTATTAGATGTGTTTGCACAAGGGGACTTCTTTCGTGACTGTCCTAGAAGAGGAGAAAGTCAAGAAACACAGAAGGTTAAGGCGCCAGAAAATAACGCGGTTAATTAGTGCTCCGGAGGTACAGTAGAGTTTATGCTTCCTACTTGATCTTGTAACAAAAGTAAAAGGTTGTAAATCAAAAATCAATTCGTCAATCAATGATTATCAATCTTACATGACAAGGATATGTAACCAAGGTTTTATTCCCGGTTGGTATACAAATTCTCGGAGGAAATCCAAAGTAGTGGTTTGGTCTTAAATAGGATCAGTGAGTATTGAAACTGTAACTTAAACTCCAGTAATGAGTGAAGAAACGACCTGTATTAAAACTTAGGGAAAGTCACAAGGGGAAAGGGGTTTTGACAAAGTTGCTATTTAAGGTTGAGGGAAAAGAAAAGATGTTGAAATTAGTGAGAAACAAGAGATTGAATAAAAGGTGTGTGATTTGCACTAAAATAACATATTTTTAAGTTAAGGTTGTACCTAGAGCTAAATTTGTAAGTATTGGGCGAAAAAACCAGTAAGTTAGTTTAAAGGCACCAGAACAATATTAACTCCCACTGGAAATCGATCCCAAAACATCTGCACAGACATGGTTTTCTTCGTATTTATATAATACTGACAAACAAGATGCAAATCTGTTGCCCGAGAAACTAATAATATTATTTAAAGTCTGCTCTCTAAAGTATGCTTTAAAAAAAAATAAATATTTTTTTTAATCTGCTCTCATGCTCAGAAAATTAAATGATGTTTACGTCGTTTCATTCTAGCTTTACATGAGTCGATCTCGATATATATTGTAGCTTACATCGAGAATCACTAATCTTAAGTCAGACGCTAATATAAGGCTACTGTCTTTTTAAAACTAAAACGTAGTTTTAGTCTTGCAACTAAAACTTCAGCAATAAAAAAAAGAAAGAAAAAAAAAACGTGCCAGTTCGTCGGTATCATTAAACTTTTGATTCAGTAATAACCGGTTTACATAATGCTCTGACGAAGAAAATATGTTTTTTTGAACGTTTGAGTAGTTAAAAAAAAAGTCCAATTACAAATTACTATCAGGTGTAGTATCTGCTAATTTTATAATTACCATTTTTTTCTGTTTCATTCATTGTTGATCAGGTTAGATTCATCTGCTCATATAATTCTGGTTTATTGGACTGTACGCCACTGAAAACGGAATTCTTGTTTCAACTTCGGTTTTTATTTATTTTTATTTATTTATTTATTTATTTTTATTGAATGCTTTCGGTCTATTTCTCTAGGCAGGACCATACATTTCTTCCCCAAATTTCCATTAACACTTCAATCATGTAACTGTGAACTGTAATTGTACAAAAGTTGTCAAGTTTCGTAGAATGTTGTCTATAGTAGGTAATTCAATTACCTTCTGTTCTTGAATTTTAATAAATACTAATTGTTTCAGATGATAAAAATGACCGAAAAGGGTGCTTCAGGAGTTGAAGATATCAAGAAAAATTCCGTTAAAAATGAATTCGTTCAAAGGGTTACTCAGGTATGTATATTAATAACAGTAGTTCTATTAATAAATACCCCTCAGTATTTTTGACGCCGAAATAAGATTTCTGTATTAATATGTACTAAAATAAGCAATGTAAAAGAATAATGAATTTTAATATTTAGTAGTATTTTTAAAGATGTTTCATGAATGGAAACCGATGGACCTCGCTGCGCGGTAGCAAAAAATAAGCGCAGTAAATATGATATTACAGGGCGCCTATCCAACCGTGAAAACGGCGAATAAGCCGTGGATTTCGTATACCATGAAAAACATGGAATAAGCAGTGAATTTCATTATCTAGAATTTTATTTTTATCTAGAAAATTTTCAAGTAATAATAATAATAGTAATAGTAATAGTAAACTTATCAAAAATTGCACTGCGCGGTTTCTGTTGTTGTGCAGTCATTAAAGGTTATTTTTATGAAGTCTGACTGTGAAATTGAGAAAATGTGGACCCTAACAACCTTGAAACCATGAATTCGATTATTTAGTTTGAATAGGAACACTGTATTAAGAAATATTAAATTCTTATACAGTGTAAATGCTCTATGTATTAATCAGGTTTAGTCATGAAACTCCAACAAGTATTTATTATTATTATTATTATTATTATTGTAAGGTAGAAGAGTGTACTAATGACCTCGAAGTTGAAATAATTCTTTCCAATTGTGACTTCGTAATACTTTACTCTTACTTTTTAGACTTCAGAACTATACCGTGCATAAGTATGGGAGCTCTTGTCAAACGGCTGTGTCAGTCGGTCCGTTTGCCTGTCGACAGGTACCGGACAAACAACGGCAAAAGGTAGTGAGAAGCTGTTTCTTTTTTAAAACCGATTCAGCGTCAGAAGAATAAATTCCATCTCCCTGTATTCAAATGAAAAGTGGTAGAAGTTAAACATTTCCAATTTCAACGTTGATCACCGCAGACTAAAAAACGATAATAGATAGCGAGAATCTTATCTTTTATTTATTTATTTATTTATTGACTTAAGTCACAGTGAGAAAATAGTAATAGATAGCGAGGGACAGTTTTATATTATATTGTATTATATATTGCATTGTTTTCGGTCCAGGATTTAAGCCCTTCACCTATTTATTTATAAATATATATATATATAATTACAAAGTTTCTTTATGATATAATAAAATGTTTCTTAGTGTTTAAAGAATCCTCAGCACACAGTAGTGGCTTCGGAGATAGGCACAGTCGTTTTAGGTTAAAGTAGATGTCTTAGGTTCGTTCATTGCAACCTCAGGCGTAGGTGATTACAAGAAATCTTCTTTGTCCAATGCGACCTTGGGAGATAGGATTCCTCCGTAGCTCAATGCAGTCCTAGAAGGAAGGTAGTTCAGGGGCGTCATTTAGGGGGGTCAGGGAGGGGCATTTGCCCCTCCCTGAGTTTGAGATTTATATAGATTTTATCAATAGAGTAGTAGTAAATGAATGAAAAACGCGAAATTTTACTTATATCGAGGGGTTCCCCCCCCCCCCAAGCAAAATCTGAAATGACGCTCCTGAGGTAGTTGTTGGATATCTCTTTCGCCCAGTGCAGACTCCACAAATAAGGTTTAGAAGGATTTTTCCATGGCTCAAGGAAAGATGTGTTGGTAGGTTAATGATCAGTTGTTAACTGATACTTCTGTTCACTTATGGTCCTCTTTTATGGGTGTCTTCTGAGAGGGTCGTCCATTTTCGTTTTCCTTCCGAACCAACTTCGTGATTTCCTGGTGCTCTCTTTCGATTGTTTGCTGCTGATTTCTATAGAGTAAAAAGTGTTATTGAAGAAGACTTTAATGTACGATTCAGGATTTCAAGAATAGATTTCGTCTCAGCTTTTATTTCTATGCCGAACCCAGAAGTAATAAAAACTATTACAACTTCGGTTTCAGTATTGATTCCTATATAGTGATAACATAAGAGATTGCGAGAAACTGATTTTTGATGTGGATTCAACATCCGAAGAACAGGTTCCATATCTTCTGCCTGATGATAGCACAGTATTTCCAGCATTTCCTATTAGAGGCGAAGCGTCCACAAACAAAATAGTAGTAAACACCACTTCTTGAACGGTGATACGTTCTATAATTTGATATTTAGAACAGGCATTTACTGTTAAACAGAGTATTTTTAACATGATGGTAATGGTAAATTTTAATTCTAGAAAATAGTTAAAGGTTTATACCAAAAAACCAAACATTTTAAAAACTTTTTTTTTTTTAATTTTTAAGGAAAAAGGAAGCTTGACTGACTTATATTTTAATTAGACAAACATCCACTCCAAATTATAATGTCAATAGGGCAGAACGTGATTTTATCAATACCATAAAAGTAAAACATAATTCTGTGATTTCTGTATGTGAAGTTTGCACTTGCTATCTCAGTATCAGCTGCTTCTATTTTTATCAGACATACAGATGGTGATCAGAAAAATGGAAACACCTGGACAAAATTGCAACGTACCAGATTAATATGGTGTCGGGCCACCTTTCGCCTTCAGAACAGCTCTGATGTGACGTGGGATGGAGGCATAGAGGTTGTGAATGGTAGCAAGCGGAATTTTACACCATTCCTCGTGCAGGGCATCGGCCAGTTCTGTGAGAGATGATGGAGGTGGAAATCGTCACCGGAGTCGTGTTTCCAAGACGGACCACAGATGTTCAATTATGTTGAGACCTGAGGATTGGGCGGGCCAGGGGAGGTGTTGAACTTCATCCCGATGATCCTCAAAGCACGCTGCAACAACGCCAGTTGTGTGAATGGGTGCATTATCATCCTGGAAGATGGCGTCATTGTCCGGGAACAACATCCGGACCATAGAATGCAAGTGGTCTCCTAAAATTGCGACATATTCGTTGGCAGTGATTCGTCCGCTAAGTGTGACCACAGGACCCAATGAAAACCATGATATGGCGTCCCACAGCATCACCGAGCCGCCGCCATGTTTCACAGTTGGGCGGAGACACTGCAGATCATAGGCTTCTTTGAGCGTTCTCCACACATAAACACGGCCCGTGGTTGGGAATAGGGTGAAGGATCACTCATCCGACCATATCACACGTTTCCAGTCCTCAACGGTCCAAGTTGCATGGTCGCGGCACCATTTGCGGCGTGCGAAAGCGTTATGGTTCCTGATGAGCGGTTTGGCCCGTGCAACACGACCCTGTAAGTTTATGTCATGTAATTCGCGGCGGACTGTGATTGTCGAAACAGGGTGGGGGAGGTGCTGATTGAGTTCCTCCGTCACTTGCTCCGCAGTGGCACGACGGTTCTGCGTGACAATGCGCTTTAATAACCGGCGTGACCTGTCACTCATGATTTTCTTCCGCCCACTATTCCGCTTCCCCGATGTGGTTTTCCCGTGTCTTGTGTAGGCCGTCATCACCTTCGACACTGTCCCACGCGACACACCTAACACAGTAGCCACTGCCGTCACACTCACTCCACATAACCGCGCACCAACAATTTGCCCTCTTTGAAAATCTGAGAGGTCTCCCATTTTACACTACCTCCGTCTGCTGCAGCCACTGGACACTGCTGTTCCACTGCGCCTGACGTAGTATGGAGACCGACCTAACACACCACCAGCAGCGGTCCGGCGCTGCGGGCGCCACCACATCACTACCAACCCATACATCTGACGTGTTGCCAACTACAGGTGTTTCCATTTTTCTGATCACCATCTGTACATGTTATATATATAAAGGTGTATAAAAAAAAAAAGGTGAATTTTCGATTTTCTGAAAAATGTGCAGAGATATATATCTGAAATGGTAATATTCGACACTTATTACCAGAGTAACATTCAACATACAAGCCATTGCGGTCCAACTATACTTCCAATGTGACACCAAATCGTCCATGCTCTTTGCAAAGAAATATTGCTCCATGTTTCCTAACCAGGCAACCGTAGCCTGTTAGCCTCTTTCAAAGTATCGAAATGCCTCCCACGGAGGTGAATACGGGTCCAAAAGAAAAAACGAATAGTTGTTGGAATTGACTAAATCAGGGCTGTACGGATGATGGTCAAGAATTTCCCAGTTGAAACTCGTGATGTGGATACGGACCCGTTGGTCTGCATGAAGTCTTAAGTTATCGTGCAGTAACAACACCTTCTCTCGTAGTGCCCCTTTTCGTTTCTGATGTATGGATTCTTTCAGCCTGTCTATGGTTTGGCAGTACCTGTCCGCAATAATGCTTATACCTTTTGCCAGAAATTCAATATAAGTAGCGGGGCCGCGGTGGCTCAGTGGTAGAGCGTTCACCTCTGGTGCTTGGGGTCCCGGGTTCGATCCCAGCCCCCGCCACGTGAACTTTGTGGTGGACAAACACCGTGTGCGTGGGTTTTCTCGGGGCTCTCCCGTTTCCTCCCACTTTCTTCATTCCACCATTTCATTCATTACTCATCATCACCGTCTCCTTTAGCCTAACCGGCATAACCGTGGGACGTAAAACTCAAAGATTTCATTTCATTTTCAATATAAGTAGCACCCTGATAGTCCGAAAACACAGTAGCTAGTATTGAATTTCTTGGCCGGCGGTGAGGTCGGATGTTTCCATGTATTTTGATTTGTATTCTGTAGTATTTTGATTTATATACCCATAGGGATATTGAGATTCCATCGCCCGTTGTGATGCGATGAAGAAATCAATTTCCTTCATGGACATATCATATGAGGTGGATCAGGAAAATGCCCATTCGAAAGTGTTTTTAGTCCTCACTCAGATGTTTTGGAGCTCAGCGCGCGCACACTTTCTTGAAGCCAAGTTGGTCATGGACGATACTCCTCACTGAGCCATCTGCATGTTACGCAACCTCACTGTTCACGAATCATTGCATCGACGTCACACACATTTCTGCCGGTGATGGACGTTGCTCCTCTGCCACTTCTGTCATCATTTGCCACAGTCCTCTTATCACTTACGAATTCGTTGCATCACACATACACTCGTTTCTGTCACATAACACTCTCTCCGTACACTTGCACCAATTCTCGATGAATGTCAGATGGTTTCTTTCTCTTGATCCGTTAAAAACGAACAACACCACGCATATCTCCTTCTTGGGGTAATTCAAGTTGATGCGCTACCTTTAAATTGCTGTAGATAAAAGGCTGTAATTACCATCAGGCTTCCCTCATTTTGGTATCTACAACACACAAAAGAACTAATTGTGATAGCTACACAAAAAACCCTTTGTTTTAGAGACGAATTCACCTTATTTTTTGATACATTTTTCTATATATATTATGGTGTCCCTTATATAAGGTAATTTTGATCATTCAATTTAGGTATCCAATTTAGGTCATTCGATTTATAAAAAACAACTTTCTCTTGGGTTGGCAACACTGTTCATCCGGTGATGTTCGTCAATACACGGGCAAGTGTGTTCCTTTCTCTAATTGCTTTCATACAAAGTTTCGTTTCTCTGTCTCATTTGGTTTCTCCGTTATCACAGTTGGACATTCCAAATTATATTATAATGTGGAAACGTCATTTCATGACTTTGTCGTCAAGTCGGCACGAGTAAACGTTCTTTTAGGGAGCTGCTATTTCACTAATGCGTGTTTACGGTCACATAGAGTATATTTGGCAGGTGTGCGTATCGTAACACGAAATTACCTTATATAAAGGATACTCTAATATATATATATATATATATATATATATATATATATATATATATATATATATATATATATATACAGTGAAACCTGTCTTTAGCGGAATCGAGCGGGACTCGCAAAAATTTCCGTTAAAGTCAGGTTTCCGCTTAATTGAGGTAGACGTTGTCTTTTTTAAAATACATGCTTATAATGGACATACTCAGAAAATGTTCTACGTACCTTTTTCAATTACAGTATTTCTTCAGTATTTCTTTCTTCTACGAATTAATACACAAAAAGTTTAAAATTAATACAAAATATGCTAAGCACATGCTTTTTTTTATTTTTTCCAGTAGTCAAACAGTGTTTTCTGTATGCATTGTTGCTTGGCTGCTTTACTTTCCGCACACACTTTAGCCTGAGAAATTGCACTAAGTAAATCAGAGTCATTTTTTCGTAAGGCAAATTGTTGCAGTTCTTTCAAACTTCTGAGAGCATCTTAATACGTCTTTATTCTAATCTCTTTTTGGAACACGGTATTCCTCTTCTTCTTCCATCTCGTCTTCTCCTTTCCGGCTTTCCGTATGATTCTTGATTAAAGGGAGGGGATTAAGAACAGATTGTGGGGGTGAATATGAGTAGTGGTTGGGGAAGGTCAACAATGCCAAAAAGATTTAACAAAAGAACGAAGAATTTATCACAGACAGTATAATGTATATCAGAGGTAGCTGGTTAAAGATTGAAGTCAGTGGAGAGATTTTGTGAACCGGCATGGAGCCTCGGGTTCCATAGACCATAAAGAGAGAGTATATGTGTGTAAATGTATGTGTATCCCCTCTCACAGAGCGCTTGGGGTCCCTGGTTCGATCCCAGCTCGCGCCGTGTGGACTTTGTGGTGGACAAACACCGTGCTCGTGGGTTTTCTCGGGGTTCTCCCGTTTCCTCCTACTTTCTTCATTCCACCATTTCACTCATTTCTCATTATCACCGTCTCCTTTAGCCTAACCGGCATAACCGTGGGACGTTAAACTTAAAGATTTCATTTTTCCCCTCTCACAGAATGTCTAAATGCTGTAGTCCGGAACTCAGAATTTTCCGTTAAAGGTTTATTTTGCTTTCCGTTGCCCGCATAACACAGTTTCCGCTTAATGAAGGGACTTTTACACGTTTTTTACTGGAAAATTCACGGGACTGTGAAATATTTCCGTTTAAGACAGTTTTCCGTTTAATAAAGGGTCCGTTGAAGGCAGGTTTTACTGTATATATATATATATATATATATATATATATAGGGTGTCCAATATACAATGCAACCCGGAGTTTCTGATAGTACAACTTTTGAACCTAAAGGGATACACAAATATAGTTACACCAAAATGAAACTTTGTTCATGCATATATTTTTAAACTAGGAAGCAACGATTGAAGTCCACTACGAACCACACAATGTTGCCAGATGTAACCGAAGGTGTAAATCAATTTTTTTTGCAAAACACGTAAATTGACTCATAACTCATACGTATGGATGTTCTGTCTTTAATTTTCAGTTAGTTTAGTTGGAGTAGCTGAGGAACTATGAAGCAGAAAAAAGAATATTTCACTTCCACCGATAACTAATCGGATAAGGTCTCTGTAAGGGGGAACTAGGGAAATTGTAGTTTTCATAAATTAACACTCTGAATTGGCAGCATTGCTGATGTTTCAGTGCATCAAAAGGTGTGTTAAGGATCTGTTTACATTATGCAATTCCTGAAAAGAACGAAAAAGAAACTTTGAAATTATCATGATAAAACATTTACTTATATGCACCCGGAAACACGGATATCATCACGAAATGAATTATTAGCTCTACAACAGATGCTGAAAGTGCTTCTTGTTTTGATTCAAACACTGGTTCACACGTTTCATCATGTTGGCAGCAACTTTACGAAGAATACAAGTGTTAATGTTCTCAATGGCACTGCAAATGTTCGTTTCCAGGTTTTGTATAGTTCGAGAATTGTTCTTGTATACCTCTTGCTTCAAGTAGCCCATAGAAATGTAGCAGTGTAGCTCAAAATAGAAGTAGGTTTGAACGTAAAATAATACTCCATTTCAAGCTCCATTCAGGGTTTTATCTGTTTCTTCAAATGTTAACCATTTTGAAGTTTGCTGCTGTTAAACTCTAGGAAAATAAAGGTATGTTTATGAAGATAAAGATTAGCTAAAACGACTATAACAAATGAACTTACCATTATCGTTAGTAGTTAATTGGACTTTACAATCTCTTTTCAACGCAGAGACTATATAGGACGTGAACCTACAAATTAAGGTGTCTGAATCACCGTAATGCATTCAAATTTCAAGGCTCTTCTACCGAAAATCAAACCTGAGATCCTGTACACCACAGGCACGTGCATTAACTACTGGCCCAGGGGGAGGGTCACACCAATGGGCATAATAATTGCCAGCCTTATTCCCCGTTCTTCATCGAATTTCCAAATATCATTCCTTACGCCACAAATCTGAAGTACTGTTTAAATTTAGGTTTCTAGCTTAAGCATTTTGACCTGTGCTTTGATGACTCAGCCAATCACTCACTGAGGATTGCTTTTTGTATATATATTGAGATTATGACTCAAAGGACGATACCCTGTGTCTACTAAATTTAATTAATGAGATAGATTTTAGTTTTATTCTGCACTTGTGCTAAATGTACGTACCCATTCTGTGTTCTTCCCGTTACTAACTTAAAAACAAATCATCCAATTTGAGTATGGTTTTCGAAAACGCATAATAATATTCTTTTCATGAAAGAAGACTGCATTAAAATAATCATATTTAAATATGAAAATGTTACAGAAAACATGTAATGGCGGGGTGCATGATTTTGCTGGTGATTACGAGCACTGTATCAGTGACAGTTAGTATTACTTTTGAGTTAAAAATTTATTTTTTGTGAAGGTAAATCCACACTCAGTAGCTATAATATAATTACAAATGAAATTGAGAGTATGTTAATGAATTTTTTCTAGCTTGATGCAGTAGAACTAGATGGTGAAGTACTCCGAGTTCTGAAGAATCAAGTAGTTCGTGCCTTCAGATTTATCCAGGTATGTCTTTGTTTTCATTTTTGTAGCTTTTACTCTTAAAGCAAACTGTGAATTTTTCTTGTTGCGTGTGGAAACTAATAATAATGTATGGAAAGTAGGGTATGTATGTATGTATATTTGTTTGTTCCTTTGTTAAGGAATTAGATTTCTACACTTTCAGCAGCTATGGTCGTGTTGGCCCGTCAAGTATGAGGGATGATCCCTCGGCGATCACACTGCTCGGGAAATGGGGTTGGAAGGAGGGGTTCTGAAATAATTATGATAGGTACTTTCCTGGCATTTGCCTAGTGCGAATGAGGAAATTTCAGGAAAAACTCACTCAGGATGAGTGGCCTGGAAAGCTGTCACTTCTTTCCGACCGAGTGTCCCCACTGAAAATCGAACCCAGGACCACTGCTACCAAAGACGAGAGCTATGTATTAATTTATTTCTTGGTAACTACGTAACTACTGGTCGGATCTGAACCAAATTTGATGGGCATTTATCCCATCGTGTGAACAATAAAGATCGTTATATTTGGTGGCCTAGCTCGTTAGGGATTGTGCTTGGTTCGGCTCGGCCGCATCTTTGCATGCCGGGAACTTCTCAGTTGGATTCATCGATTTGTTTTAATTATATTTAAGAAATCTGCAAATTTTTATTCAAAAATACGAAATGCAGAAATTTATAAAATGGATTTTGTATTACTAACTTTTATTCATGGTTTCCACAAAAAGTAGCCAGTCGTTGTCGTGTTAATGTCTCAAACTCTTCTATTTTTTGCCCTATTATAGCATTAGAAGGGTTTAGTTTATAATTAATACCATTGAATCACTAACCATTATATATTATTTTATTTTATTTTTTCTTATTTTTTTCTGAAAATAATATTTTCGTTTCTATCTGCAGCCAGGGTATCTAGGAAAATGGGATCCCGAGATCGATGCTGCATTACGATTTATTGTGTGGAAGGTGCGTATTTATGTTTCTTTTACAACTTAATGTTAAAGTTAAAAGTTTTTTACTGTACGTGATACATGACATTTTCAGAAACAGATAATGTATTTCATCAAAATCAAGAAGTAAAGCCCTTGGTTATAATACTGACTTTTTTTTTTTTTTTTTTTGACAACATAAGTAGTGTTGTTTTAGGAGGCATTAAGTAATGCATGTTCAATAAAAAGTATCTTCTTCGCACCCCGCAGAAAGTGAGGTAATTTCGTGATACATTTCCTCAGCGTCAGGATATGCGACACGTTATAACTCACAGACAATATTTGTAATGCAGTCTTGAATAGACAAATTATAATCCTAGAAGTACCGTGAATTCTAACTTAATAAAGAAGATACAATACATATTTAGTATCAGTGTTATATAGCTTCGGGACTTTCACCCAATATTTCAATTTTACGCCCAGCGATTTTCACTTGTTTCTGCATCTAAAAAAAAAAAAAGTAACTAAACTAACTAGCTAACTCTGTGGCTTATGGAACCCGGAGGTTCGATGCCGCTTTCACAAAAGCTCTCCATTGGCATTTATCCGTAGCGAACTGGATCCAGTTTCTACTTTGTATTCCTATTTCTGCGAGATCCGTCTTCATATTATTCTCCCATCTGCGCCTAGGTCTTCGTAATGGTCTTCTTTTCTGATTAATTTCCAGTTAAAACTTTGAAAGTGTTCGTACTTTCTTCCGTTTTGGCTACATGACCTGGCTACCTGAGCCTCTTACATTTGATGAGCCTAACAATGTTTGGTAAACAGTATAAATTATGTGGTTCCTTGTTATGAAGTTTCCGCCATTTCCCATTCCCGTTCCTCATGAGTCCAAATATTCATCTCAGGATCTTGTTCTCAAATACTTTCAGTCTTGTTCTTCCCTCAAAGTAAGCGACCACGTTTCGCAACCATATAGAAAATGCGGTCAGGAAAATATTCCATTGTGACAATGAGGTGAGGAAAGACATCAGATGTGTTTCAAAGATATGGCTATCATATAAATCTCTGAAATTCGTACATTACTGCTTTTGTGCGTTTGGTTTGTTTGTTTATTTGGAATTTGTTGAGGCTGTATGGGACGGAGCACCGAGGCTGCATGGGACAGGCATTTACACTTTGATGTGGCATCTGTACGTGTGGTATCATTGGAGAACGAACTCAGAAAACAAAGTGTCGATTACTTGGAAGTCCTGGGGCATTTACGGTGATTTGTCTAAAAATAATGTTGTAAGTAATTTTTGGTAAAAACCTAAAAATATTTATTTGCTTAACTGTTAGTATGAGAAGGAAAACACACAAAAGTTACGTTAAAATGTAAAACCGTTAGCAGAGTATGTATGGTTTTCTAAGAACAATTGGAACATATTGAAATAACGTTATTTTATGTTGTTTTTATGCAGCACATACACTAGCTACTAAACACTCATTTTTCGTAGAGTGGATGAGTTTTCTTGTTTACCTAGTGCAGTCGATTTTTCAGAGATACCAATGGCTAACGGAAGGGTCAATACAAAACCAAGCTTGTGAGAGCCAAGACCAGAGGCAGAGACTATAATGATAACATATAGCAGTATGTCTGTGAAGTGAAGCTTCAAATCTCTTACTCCTCACAACGAGCATATGAAGAATAGAGAAAATGGTGGCCCCGCATAGCGTAGTCACTAACGCTCTCGCCTTCGGTCCCGGGTTCGAAAAAATGAAATGAAATCTTTGAGTTTTACGTCCCACGGTTATGCCGGTTAGGCTAAAGGAGACGGTGATGATGAGTAATCAATGAAATGGTGGAATGAAGAAAGTGGGAGGAAACGGGAGTACCCCGAGGAAACCCTCGCACACGGTGTTTGTGTACCACAAAGTTCACTTGGCGGGGGCTGGGATCGAACCCGGACCCCAAACACCAGAGGTGAACGCTCTACCACTGAGCCACCGCGGCCCCTCCCGGGTTCGATTTTCTGAAGATAATAATTTGAAATTTAAATAAGAGTTAATTTAAATAACTGATAATAACATTTAAATAAGATATGCTTGCAAGAACCAGAAATATTCATCCGCTAATTTCGCAGAACTTTAAATGAGCTAGCAATTACATTCCTTAGACAACATGATGATTATGATCATCTTTTATTATTATTATTATTATTATTATTATTATTATTATTATTATTATTATTATTATTATTATTATTATTATCGAGAGACATGTGTTTTCATGTTGTCCTATAAGAAACTAGTTCAGAAAATTTATGATTTTCTCCACTTCCTATCTTAATTTTAATCGAAATGTCACACAGTGGTTATTTGACTTGCAGCGACAATATGCAGTTTTTCATTTGTTACACTTTTCGTGTTCGGTTGATGCAGTTTATTAAAAGCTCCTTATACTTGGTCTTTTTCAGTTTTCCGTTCGGAAGTGGTATGGAACATTTGGGCAACAGCTCTTAGGTGTGAAGTATGGAGGATCATACTCTGAGAGGAAAGTTTGGTGCTATGCTTTTTTGACAGTAGGTCTAAAATATATCCAAGACCGCTCAGTGGACATAGCTCTTGCAAGTAGAGATACAGTCACTTCGGATTTGGTAAGCTTCATGTTGAATTACTTGTTGATCATCTTAATCTGTTTACTTCGTAATTTTTGTGTGTACATACGAGATATTTTAAAAGTAGCAGATGTAATAGATATGTTAAAATATTGCTTGCAAATGAGAATGACGTGATTTTGAAAGTTCCTGAAGTGTGAAGATACCTACTACTATTATCACTGTCGCATTCAAAGTTTGGTTATAGATTATTCAAAATTACCGAAATTTTTTGCTTGATTTTGCAACATAATTCTTACAAAATTTAATTGTACTAACTTCAATATGCACTTTTCAAAAAGTAGTTATTGAGATAAACGGTATAGATAAAAGTAAACTTAACTAGCATTTGATAGAATTTAAATTCTTACTGTTAGCACAGAATTACAAGCTATATATACGAGGGTCATTTGAAAAGTTAACGGAATTTCGTATAAAACATAGACCTACCTCTTAAAAGTTAAGTTTATTTTGCAACATAATCTGTCTTAACACTATTCCCTTGGTCTGAGGTTGTTTTAAATCGTTATGCCATCGTGGAAACCATATTCCTCCAGCCTTGGAAGATACAACTGCACCGATATTTTAGGCTTTGCATCTGAAAGAAAGAAAAAAAAAAGTCCGCGGAGGTATTTTTCCATCTTCGGGAACAATGGAAGTCTAATTAAACCAGATCTCCTGAATAAGGTGGTTGTTGTAGTAGTAAATCATACCCAACTCATTGATTTTGGCCGCTGCAGGGACACCAATATAAGGATGAGCATTATCGTGATGCAGGATAGGTTTCTCCCTCGATAATTCTGGTTCTTTTTTCCGTCATTTTTCCTGTAGTTGGTTCAAAACTACTCCATAGTATACGGCGATGATTATTTTGCCAGGTGAAAAATAGTTAATATATAGGGTTAATTATTATTATTATTATTATTATTATTATTATTATTATTATTATTATTATTATTATTATTATTATTATTATTATTATTAAAGCTCCAGAAAACTGGAGACAACCTTTCTGTCAGACTTCATATAATGACCTTCTTTAAAGTAGAAAAACAGGTTTCGGTTCTGGGGTCCACTTTGATTTGATTTTAGCGTCTCTTTCAGCAGCGAGACTATATGAAACTTAAACCTACAGCTTAATGTGGGATCCGAACCATGTGAGTTCCCGCCGGGAATCGAACTCGGGTTTCCTGCGCCGAAGGTGCGTACGTTATTCACATAGCCAGCAGGAGGGAGTTTGTTTCTAGCGTTCAGTGGTGTACCCATTCCTCATCGGTGACTATTAATCGACGTATGAAATCAATTGGATTTCTCTTAGAACAGGTAAATTGTGCTTAAAAATTTGCATTCTGATTCGCATACATCTTGAAGACAGTTTCTTCACGTGCAGTTCTGTGGGCAGAATTTGAATTCTCTCACCAGAAATGTCAAAAAGTTCTGAAATATGATTCACCAATAATCGGTGTTCTCGTAGAGTACCATATCTGCATTTTTTCAATAATTTATGATGCAGTGAATAGTGACAAATCTTTCTCGTTCGCTTAGCTGGTTATCTTCCAGGATTTCACGACCACATTTAAACTTCGATGTCCACTTACTGATCGCTTGGTCTTCAAAATTTGTGTATTTTTGTAAAATAACAAACACGCCTGTTACAGTTGTATGACAATTACATATGGCCTTAACTTGTTTAATGAGCCAGACAATAGTGCAAAGTGATCATAACAGAAGATCGTTTACAATAATAACATAGGGTCAGTGAGGGTAATTATGAGACATTGCCTATGAAGGATAATTATGAGACACCCCTCACTGATCTTCATCCACTGTAGGTAAATACAAATTAAGAGCACAGGCATTTAGTAACATACTTCACAATGCTCTGTCTACATTTTTAAGTTTCAGTTTTCAAAAGTTTAGATGTACCAATTGCTTTAACAAACTCATTAAAAAAAAAAAATTGTTTTGAAATTTGAAATTCTATCATTAACTTTTATATTTATTCGTGCAGTAATATCACTGTTGTAAAACCAATGGATGTTGGTAGAAGCCTGGTAGGTCAGCAGTTACATAGGTTAAGTTAAATTTGTCCCTTGGACTTTCGTTTCAGAGTTACAAATTTTTGTTGTTGTATCTCATTTTGCTTATATGGAGGGTAATTATGAGATGCATGTTAGATTAATGTGTTTGAGAAATAACTGGAATCTGTCTCTGTATCCTAGTATGTTAAGTTTCCAAAACGCTGTACTTAGTAGTTTAGGAAGTCCTATAATCTTGTTTCTTAGTAACTTTCAAAATTGTATACCACATTTCCAGGCCTTGAAAAACCCACCGCCTGCTCGCCAGTGGCGAGTACTTTTTTTATTGGGCGAGTAAAGACACTGTGACTGCAAAATGGTCTGGCTAGTAGATCTTTTTGGCTACCTACTACTTGCAAGCAAGATTTTTCAAGCCCTGTACATTATTTTGTTGAAAATAGCCTAGACTGCATATCAATATACTAAAACATCAAGAAATAGAAGTAGCCTCAGCTGTTTTTCAGTGGACAGTCTAGAACTTGTTCTAAATTTGTTTCATAAGTCTGTTTTGTAACCTCAAACTATCTAAATATAGACTATTAGCCTTTAGGCCTATTATAATCAACTCACAAAATGTTAGAGTAACATCATAGCTATTTACACTTTCTTTCTTAGTTATTTTCTTGTAACTCAGCCAAATATTCGTATATATTTACTAATAAACACAAAATAATGAAGACTTCTTTGTCACAGAATTGGAATTCTTCACGCCTCAATATCACATATAGAAAGCTGGGGATAACAGATGTCTCATAATCATCCACCCGCTGTCTCATAATTACCCTTTTGGAGGGAAATTATGAGACAGTACAAATTTAACATTTACTCATCAACTTATGAAATGACAGGACATTTACACCGTGTGCGTGGGTTTCCTCGGGGTTCTCCCGTTCCTCCCACTTTCTTCATTCCACCATTTCATTCATTACTCATCATCACCGTCTCCTTTAGCCTAACCGGCATAACCGTGGGACGTAAAACTTAAAGATTTCATTTCATTTTCATGACAGGAAATTTCTTGGCAGCAAATTGTTACTCTATTGGCACCATAAACTGCTGCCTAGGTTAACTACTTTCAAAACTAATATAATCTGAGTAACGTGGAAAAATTGTGAAATCTGTCTCATAATTACCCTCACTGACCCTACTCGGTTTGGAACTAGTGCTACCGTCTGTAAATCATTCCAAGAACTTACCAAACCACCCACATATATGTAAAGGTCAAAATTTATATTAATAAGTCTTCACTTGTTTTTCCGAACAACTTTTGATATAGATCTGTGTTTGGAACAGTATGTTTTGCTACAATAAATTTACACAACCAATGAATTTTGCAGATACATCGTGCCGTTCATTGGACAGAAGTGTTAATCCAGATTGGAAGCATTATTAATTTTTTAATATTCTTGCGAGAGGGGAAATATCCAACTCTGGTTGATCGAGTTCTTCGATTACAACCCGTTTCTGCTCATCCTGGACAGAGAAGAACAGTAGGATACACGTATTTGATACGTGAATTGCTGTGGCATGGCTTCATTGTAAGTAAATGTTTGTAATTTTTATGTCCTAATCTTCATAACTTAACACATCATAAGTAATACATTATCAGTCCTTCCATTGTGTGTATGTAAGGGTCCATCCATCATTACTGGTACCTATTCATAAGAAATGACAGTATAATATTATTCATACGACAGATCAAGTTTCGATGTACATAGTATCGTGACATTTTCCAGTCAATGAGAATGTAAAATTAAAAATTAGCAATTAAAAAACGTATGATATGAGGATACAGAATCTCCGTAAGCCCTGCACAGTCTAAGCGGTACTTAAAGCAACGTATGAGAGTGATTCAAATGGAAACCTTAAAAGTGCTATAAAATGCCTAAAAGTTGTAAGACAGAATTAGTATTTGGCAGTAGTGTTCCTTGATTTTCATAAAATGACGGACAGGTGGGATAGTGACATACAGCGCAGGAGACGACAACAGCATTAGTACGAAGATGGCGACGCCACTATTAACATGCACGTTAGAGCAGCGATCTATGATATGTTTTTTGAATAGTGAGGTTGTTAAACCTATTGAAATTCAACGCAGAATGACAGCACAGTACGGTGATTCGTGTTTGTCCCTGCAGCAAGTGTACGAGTCGTGTAGAAAGTTTAGAAATGGCGTGACATCTGTGGAGAATGCTCCACAACTGGGTCAGGCTCACCACGTGGTGACGGACGAAAACAGTGATTTAGTGGAAGATCTTACAAAGGATAACAGACGTATTACTCTGAAGGAAATAGCCACCAGTTTGAACATTAGTGTTGATTCAGCTCACAATATTGTCCATAGCGTGCTGCAGTTCAATAAAGTGTCTACAAGATGGGTGCCTCGTCACTTGGCAGCTGAATTGAAAGACCGTCGCGTCGATGCCTGTGAAGAACTGTTCCGTTGTTTCCACGTCGAAGGGGATTCATTTCTGTTAAAAGTGGTTATACTCGTAGATGATGAGACCTTGGTTCACTACCACCAACCAGAAACAAAAATATCACTGCAACTTTGCTCTCAAGAGTCTACAAATGTTCGAAAAACATGGTGTCCTCTTCATGATGCATGATAATACACGCGGAAATTTCACTCAAAGGACGTTGTAGATTCTCCATGAGTTGCAAGATAAAACACTTTCTCATCCACCTTAATCTCCTTGTGTCTGCCCCACCGATGTCTCAAGGCATCTCGAACACTCCTTGGAAGGAAAGACTTTCCATGATGATCGGACGGTGCAACGTGCGAACAAGGACTTCTTTGCATCGCAATATCCGGACTCCTTTAGTTGCGGAATTCAGTCGTTGGTTGGGCGATGGAAAAAGTGTGTGGTTGCAGATGGCGATTGTTTCGATTAACCAGGTATTGTAGTTTTATTTATCATTATTATATTTTCTTTTAGAAATGATGCATTTGAGGTGGACATTTTAGTCGGACCAACCTAATACCTAAACATAATATTAAGAAAGTAAAAAATAGTCGAAAAACATTTACACATATCGAAAGAAATGTTTTTGAATCGTATTAAATCGAAAGGATTTAACATTCAGTATTAAATCTAAATGAAGGGAGCCTCGCTAACAACTGGGGTGCTGTTACCAAAAATTTCACTTGAAAATATGTGCCTCAGAGTGGTCATTATAAATAGTTAACTTACATGTAATTTTCCGATCACACTGAGAAGCTGCATGAAGGACAATTTGGTAACAATGAAGATTTGCCAATCTTAGTCTTATACGTATAAATACAAGATGGCTGACTTGTATTGGTCAAAATTTTGTTAAATGACTGCAGTGGTGTATATTTTATCGCGTATAATATACTTCAATGGAAAGAAGCTAATGCAGTGACTTCGGTTCATGTTTTATGATGAGTGAACTAAATTGAATGTCAAGTCATTTCAAGTAGCAGAGATGTTTCCATTCTCCGATTATTCAGATTGACAGGGAAAGCAGGAGACAGGACACTAAAATTATTTTAACATTGAACGTCATAGAATTATTGTAAGCGCATAAATTGGCTAGTGAGGTTGTTCGTTGTACCAAATATGTGCTAGACATTTTTCTGTATTACGAAATAACTTGTAGGCTTTTATCCTTGTATAGGGAAGTCAACACACTTCTTTGTTTTTTCCTATATCAAAATGTTCTTTTATTCCTCGAGATGTTGTCACCTGTTAATTACCCTACGCAACCATTACTAATACGTATCGAAACGAAAATTCCAATCTTTTGAGAAATATGGTGACACAAATTGTGTCTGGAGGGTTTGCAGGTAAATTGATGTCATCTCATGCAATGAATTACTGTATATATATATATATATATATATATATATATATATATATATATATATATATATATATATATAAGTTTGTTCGCAAAAATTGCCACCTTCATTGGGTACTGGTAACACCTTACACTGGTACAGAAAACACTTGTACACTCAATACTTTATCAACAGAAATATCTATTTTTGTTATACAGTGTATCTATATAATATATATGGTATATTTATATACAATACCTCTTCTTGGAAACAGAAAAGCAACTTTGTTTAACAAAACTGCGTCAGTTTGTTTGTAACCATGATTGATTTGCTAATTATATTCCCACCGTCTCAGCATCACCAGCGTCTGATTCTCCACCCTCGCTAGACGATCCAGAATGCTGCTCAGAGTCACTATCACAAAGAAGGTCATCATCTGTCCCATCAAAATTCTTGGAATTTTTTTTTTTTTTTCCGAAACTTCATGACAAGTTCTTCCGATATTGACAGCCAAAATCCAACGGCACACTTCTGACAGAGATGCACGTTGCAAACTGCCTCCTGGCGTCGAAGTTCCTTTGTTCATGATGTAATTTCTATTAAATTGCTTTACACTAGCTTTGAATGGATGTCTGATACACATATCCAAAGCTACAAAACACACAACTTTCTCTAAATTTAGTTGTGCGGCCTATATTTGCGCAAATACGGTATATATATATATATATATATATATATATATATATATATATATATATATATATATATATATATATATATGAAATAAATTGAAACAATAATTTTAGTAAAATAGAATAGCTAAAGGATAGTTATTAAATTAAATGATAAATTTAAGTAACAAACTGCTTTCTTTCTTTTACAGGAACTTGTGGGGTTTACACTGCCTTTAATTAATTTCCATTATTTTAGAAGAAAATTTCTAAATATATTTTCTCATAGGAAGCAAGTATTTTCAAGGCGGTCGCTTGTATTTACCAAAGATACTTTATGTGCTGTGTGTAACGATAAGCCAATTCTACCATACCATATAGGATGCTCTCATGTATTTTGCTACTATTGTATTCACGTAAGTTATTAATATACGTTTTAGTAAATTTTCTAGTTTAATGTCTTTTTGAACAATAATTCTATATGATATAGTATCCTCAATTGCATATGGGATGAAAATCTTGTGTCACAGATCTAATTTCCACACAGAGAGAATGCGCAGTAGCCAACTGACTATCGGAAACTCTTGTAATTATTAGTTTCATAAAATATCTAATTGTATGAACAGCTGCATTTGTTGGGTTTTACTTAACAGATCCATAATTTCGAACCAAGGAAAGTCACAATTGATTGGAAATACTGTAATGGAAAAATCAGATAAATATTCTGTCTTAGTAAATTTTTTATAGTAATAATATTAATAAATTTTTAAGAATGCATGTGTACACTCATGTCCAAAATTATTGTCGTATGTCTATAAATATGTTGTTGTAGGAATATAATTTGAGAACGAATTCTCCTCGTATTTCTTATAATGTTAGTATGTGTATAATCGGCAAAGACATGTATGTGGCAAATTTCATGTCAAAAGAGCAGTAAATAAAAACAATAAAACGAAAATAAAACTTTCTTGTCCATTTAGCAACATTTTGCTTTACTCATTCTAATTTTCGTGTTTATAGTTCTTTTCCTATGAAATTTACCACAAATATACATTTCCTGATTATACACATAGTATCAGTATTAAAAGTACCTTGCAAAATCATTATCAAATTATATTCTGACAAGAAGACAGTTATAGATATGCGACATCATTTTGGACATGAGTGAACGTATGCAAATGCATATTTTAAAGATTAGTACATATTCTAAGGGTGTTTGTGTATTTCTGCATATGTTCCAAATTCCGAATCACTTTAATATTTTTGACGTCCTGAGAGTCTGTAGTTTCGTGTGTATTAGACAGCCCTTTAGGAACAATTAAGCAACTGAAAACTCAGGGTACATCTCTACAAGCTCGTACTCGAACTTCTTAAGAAAAGACCTTAATAATTTTTTTAAGTTCTACCCTATGCGAAACTGGAAAAACGCGAAGAATCTAGCTCATAAAAGATACAAAATTACATCAAATTATGAAGACTATTTAATATTTGTCAATTACAGTGAAGTCTTTGTACCGTGAAGATGCAACAAAAAGATCACAAACGTATTTACCACAGCAAAATAGAAAATCAGTTAAATAGTAATCTTGAGAAATTTTAGAGATATCTATCTAAAGATAATGACAGTTCCATCTGGAATTGTTAAAAATAATTCCTTGATTATTGATTGTGGGTTGTAGGCAAACTTATTTGTTGAGTACTTCACATCAGTGGCGGCTAATGTTAGTGTTGCAGCGTTGCGCAACGACCAAAGTATTTCAAGAAAAAATATTATTAGCAATAGTAGTAAAGAACAGAAAAAATACTTTTTAATACTTGCATATATACACTTTAAATAACATATTTTTTTACTTCTGTAACTGTCTGTTCCGTTAATCCGTTTTAAAAAGCGAAAAATAATCCGTCACAGATCCTCTAATTTACATTGTGTTGCAGCGAGCATGCAACGACCAGATTCCTTCAGCGCGGCAATTGGAGCAAATGTTAAGTCTCCTTTCCCCTATCTCAGAAGTTAAAGGGACTGGTCGTTGCAGTGCTTCTGCAACACAGCATGGCGGAACGAGAAGGTTTTTCACGCTAAATAAGATTTCTGAATTTTCTTTCACTAGCAATTAACAAATGGAATTTGTTTTTATGCATTCATATTTTTAAATTACAGGACCATACTGAAGCAAATCAATATAATGACAATTAAAAAAAAGTGATTGCAAAATTACAAATTAAGAAAGAAAATATCTAGTAGAGGAGAAAACAAATGAAAGTAGTCCCGCATTTACAAGTTAATTCTTAGCTTATATTGATAATGAAGGCTTCTTCTACAGTAATTTGTGAATCAAATATTAATAAGTCTGTATGTAGAATCGCTCCCCTCCCCCCGCTGTGGATAGTATTTTAGTATGAACATATTTCTTTTATAAAATAAGTATATTTTATACTCTTGATAATTTCCACATAAAACTGTATGATGGGGAACGCCACATTGAATTTGGGACTAGTTAGCAATGCTCAGGGGTGTAGCCACGAGGGGGTCCACCGGGTCCGGATCTCCCAAAAATTTCGAAACTTGACCAACATTTGTAGACTTTCTTAATAAACTATACTTTTTTAACACAGAAACGATTGATGTATGCTAAATATTTTATTTTACGCCTCATCATGTACTCTTCTTTTCTTATAAAAATAATCGTTCTGTCATTTTTTCTAAAAATATAGGTGACAGTAAGTAAGAATTACTTATCGTCTTTTCGGGTGCAGTATAAGACAGGTTACATATTATGTAGACGTATTGGACCTCCCTCAAATACTTTGGACCCCTCCCAGTTAACATTTCTGGGTGTAGAACTGGCAGTGCTGTTTGTTTTGATGTTCTTTGATTTTTTTGGCTTCTGTTACATGCTGATCCTTCATCTGGCGTGTTTCGAGGTTTCCTTTTCAGAACATATCACATTGGTAAGCATTGTTTCGCTTCATGTGGAAGTATATTGTGTTCATCGTGCATTGCGTAACAAGCAAGACGGATGATTTGGAATGTAGTTTTTTCTTTTACGCGCATGTGTGTGTGTTGATGTATGAATATGTGACATTCGGAATTCATATACCAGTACCTATTTTGTATCAGCTGGTTTGGTTTTTAATTATTAGGTTTAATTTTATTGTGTGTGCTTTAATTCTGTAAATAACCTACAAATTCTGAATGAATTGTATACCATGACTTCTGTAAATAACTTACAGAAAACATTGACCAGCTTTCAACTGAGAAAAAATTTGCAATTAAGGCTTAGACAAAACAAGCAAAGGGCAAATCAGGAGAGTGTTCGAAAATAAAAATTACAATTTAAATTTACAGGATATCTTATGCAGTAGTGTTGTTTGCACCAGATACATTTCCTAAATTTAGTTTAAATTTTCCTGGATAAACTGTGAATAAAGTGTGTTCAATGTACATTTTTTATAACACTAATCTCTGCTACGAACTCTCTTCAGTCAACGCTGAAGAAGAATTCGGATCACTGTCAAGGACTGAGTTTGCTAGAATAAATCGTTCGCAATAATCTAGAAAAAATATTTAGTAAATCTACAAAGCTTTGAAATTAATATTAACAGTACCTATGGCGTCAGCAAAAGACGAAAAGTTTTTTTCCACATGAGAAAGAAATGACACTTTCAAGGAATTGAATGTCCCAAGAAAGGTTATCAGAATTGGTTATGCTTTCCATCGAAAAAGATCTTACACTAAGAATACCAGAGTTCAACCAGCATGTAAGTTATTAGACAGATTGCTCCAATCAAAGAGAAGATAATGAACTTACTAATTAATTAAGGTGATTAATCGGATAAAATGTTCTGCATCTTTTATTTTTAAAAAACAGAAAATTTTATTTAATTTAACATGTCACATAGCATTTGCATCTAAAGTTATGCTGATTAGTCATATATATCAACTTTATATCTTCTGTCTCTTATCGTTCGTACTGCAACACCCGAAACCATAATCCACCGGCCGCCACTGCTTCACATCAGTTTATCAGACATTTCCAATTGCCAGTAATATAAGTAATTATTTGACATTATCAGAAACCTCTGATTACAACTAAAGATGCTATTAAATCCTTGCATCTGGCATAGATGGAGTACGTTTTCATTATAAAGGGAGTGGCTGAGTTAATTTCACCAGCGTTAGCATCCGTATTTATTTGGAGCTTAAATGAAAATATTTATCCTGAAGCTTAGAAAGTAGTAGCCATAACACCCTACCCAAGACTAATGATGATAATTTCGATGATTATAAACTCGTTTCTATAATGGGGCCACGGTGGCTCAGTGGTAGAGCGTTCACCTCTGGTGCTTGGGGTCCCGAGTTCGATCCCAGTCCTCGCCAAGTGAACTTTGTGGTGGAAAAACACCGTGTGCGTGGTTTTTCTCGGAGTTCTCCCGTTTCCTCCCACTTTCTTCATTCCACAATTTCATCCATTACTCATCATCACCGTCTCCTTTAGCCTAACCGGCATAACCGTGGGACGTAAAACTTAAAGATTTCATTTCATTTCATTTCGTTTCTATAATGAATGTTATTCCTAAAATTTTTGAAAAAAAAAAAAAAATAATATACAACTATTTGTATTGCACTGTCTGTGACTCAATTGGATACTTATGAGTTCATAAATGGTAAATCAGTTATTACAAACTTGGCGAGTTTTATACAAAGTCAATTGTCTGTTATTCGATCTTGTGGTCAGATTCATGTTATTTATTTTGATTTTGCAAAAGCGTTTGATAAACTGCATCGTCATTTGTTAATAGTAAGCTGTAAAAATACAAATTGTCAAATCGTATAATAAAATGGTTAGATTCATATTTAAGTAATAGGAAATTTAGAGTTAGATGTAATGGCTATACTTCCTCTATTTACAACATAACATATGGAGTACTCCAGGGTTCTAACCTGCGTTCATTGCTGTTTTTACTGTACATACATGATAGCTGATAAGTTAACCTATAAATGTTTTATATATGCTGATGACATTAAAATATTTAATAAAATTAATACTGTTCAAGATTAAATTATATTGCAAGAAAACATTGATATATTAGTTAAGTAGTTAATAACACTTTGGGTTGCATCAAAATCCTTAATTGAACGAAGTAGTATGATATAGAGAAAAGGATGCTCAAATTAATATTATCAAAGAACGGTAATGATTTCATTGTATTTTACACAATATATACAAATATAAAATGAAACTATTTTACCTTAAGGTTGTGTGTTGTGTTCCTCTTCGGAATCAATTATTTCCCCTCCGATATTCCAGCCGTTGGAACTGCTGCGAACTTCTGGACAAACGCAGTTTCAAGCAGCAGGCGCGAATGAAATTCCCAACATTTTATTTAATACTCGTTTTATTTTAAAATCCACAGTTAAAAGTAAATAAATAAATAAATAAATAAATAAAAACTAGGATTGTTGGTTCAAACTGCAACACTAAAATATGCTTTGTTGCCAGATATCATTTTCTTGCTGATGCTTCGAATCTTTGGCAATAAATCACCTTGTTGTACGTTATAATTATGCACAATTGTAGACACTGAGACAACAACGGTTGTAGAATCATAACTTACATTGTGCTCAATAATTTCAAATGTACTATTTCTTGAGACCTTGTCTCGGAGTCACTAAAACATTGTCGGCTGAACATTACTCTCTGTTTACACCCAAATCATTTTCCAATAAAATAGATTTCTACTTTTGAAATATCTTCTGCGAATTCGTGTACATCTTCATAATAGTCAAGAACTTCATTGCATTTTCTCTTGTCTGGAAAAGTGAGTTAAAACTGAAGAATAATTTTCTTATTCCCATTATTTGATGCATTTGACCCAATTGAAAACGACACATTGGCTTTTATATTCCTAAGTAAGGAGAGATGAAATTTCACTAACACTTCATGTTTGGTTCTATCGCAGCTTACTTTTGAAGCTATAGAGGAATCTTTGAAAGCATGAGGATATAACCTACTACCACAGTCTTGAGAATTATAAGAATGGTGGCATTTGACACCATGATAAGTCAAAGTTAATTTCATTACAGTAATATGCAGAAAATCGCTTTATTAGGAACTTAACACCGAATTGTTTTGTCTTTTGACCGCTAGCAGTTGCTTTGCGTCTGTCCGACTATAATCACTGCTTTGGTAATGTTATATTTAACCATAAATAAATAAAAAACAGCATATTGTGAATTTACATATGCACTCACCACTGTCAACTTTTTGTAACCATAGATCTCCAAGGTTGTTGCGTGACAATACAGGCGCAACAATGAAAAGAATTAAAACATAGTTTTTTTGTTACAATAAAAACATTATGACTGTCAATAAATAACAGCAACCAAGTACAACTATATTATAAGATTTGAATGGCATAGGTAATTAATTATAGATATATTAATATTTTAGCCCGTAGAGTTAGTTCGTTGGTCCGTAGATCCGTAGAATGTATTTCGAACTGGACGGTGTCCAGATGTCTGGTAATCCTAAGTCTGGTACAGAACAGTTGATGCTTTCAGAACTGTATAAAGAGACAAATGATTGCCTGTGAAAAATAATGGAAAGTTACATGGATTGGTCGTATGGGATGTTCTCATACAAGCTTAATTTGTAGATAGTGGCAATTTATAGATGCTTAACTGTTTTTTGCAATTATAGATTCACATCGTGGTCTCTGAGTTGTTTCATTTTTGCAGCTAATAAACATACACGAGATATGGACAGACTTGAATGGAGATTACAAAGATCATTTGTGTCACTTGTGGGCTGAGCACCTAGAGAAAATAAATGTATAAATATTATAAGCATCGGCTAAATGCTAACTTAAAACTTTTAAATTTCCACTATCAATGCTTTTTCTAAAAACGACAGCAAACTTTTGATGACTTAAGGTGCCTGATGTATGAGTCATTACTCATGTTGTTAGCTTCACCACTATGGTATGTATGTTGAACTATATTTGACATTTCACATGCAATACTTGATTATCTAATAAGAAAATTACCAATCTGGCTACTTTTCTGTATCCTGAAATTTATTTAGTATAAACGGAGAAATAAGGAAGAATTTTAGTATCACACATTCTGAGATAAACTAATATGGTTGACGCTATGATCCCACCATAATTTTCCCTGTTGTCAGTCATTGTAACGTCCCTCAGAATGGTCTTCTCCTAAAATAATGATTTTCTGAATGTCAAATGATTGCAGGAGATAAAGGTAATCGATTTACAGATTTTCTTCGTATCTGTATACTAATCGGCGAAGCACTGAGAATGTTGCAGTGGACTGTAGTGAAAGCGAAAGCTTTACAGCTGTACCACGCGGCGTCATTACTGTTAATGGTAAAAATAAATAGCCAAATGTCAGTAGAGGTACGGTTGTATATCCCAACAACAATTGATAGTTATGTATGCAGTACAGTAATTTAAACAAATTTCATTCAGATTGGGAACCACTGATTTAAAGACTCGGAGGTTTTACTGACAATAAATGTTTCTTTTACGTGTTACTGAAATTTTGTTCGGTTTGACTTTGAGTAATCAAAGCATGAAGGCTTGTAGTCGCGATTATATGTGTCTTGTAATAAACGAAGTGTGTGTATAGAATAAGAAAGTTCTTCATTATGCGATTAGTGAATAAAAATAATAAGATCCTCTCTCCTTTCTAGGCAAATCATATGGCAGATCCAGAATTCTCATGCCCATTGTGTGGATATATTGTTGAAGATTCTTCGTCTATAGTGCCGGTGAAGATGTGACTGAAAGTAGCTATATATAAACTCGGTAGTAATTAGAGAATTTTCAATTTTATTATGTTACTATTTTTTTTTCTTTCTTCATTGAAAGAAGTATTATAAAGAGCGTCTCAAAAAGATGGAAAGTTTTGAACGTGAGATAGTGAAGGTATGTGGTAGGTTGTACTGAGTAACATGCAATATTGTGCGAAAGACAACTTGCCATTTATAACCACACTGCAGAGACGTGGTGAAGCTTATTATTAAAAAAATGACGGTAAAGTGACCACTTGTAGCGAATTGAACGCCATATATAACTAGCATGACATAAAGAAGGTCCACCCAATCATAATTTTAAATAAGTAATAAATACCGAAGTAATAAAGGTCGCCAGTATAACGTTAAGAAAACTTCAATGGCATATTTTCATTCCCTAAGTCATAGTACGTGAAAATAAGACGGTCTTTACCTACTGTATAACGCTTCGAACTTCATAGCGTGCGTATTTAAACACCTAAGGAAATCTCTATTTTGAAGCATTGTACACTGTGCCATATCTATTATTCTGCCCTCATTAACCTTATAAACTATTGAGGTGTAATTTAGAATACTGCCTCAATCCCGGGTTCTTCCTAATGTTTTGTCTGTTTTATCCTAGAAATGACAAGCTATTTTTCTGACACAAAATTAAAAGATGAGTCCGTTGGAGTCATAATGATTTTCAAGCTTAATTGTGATTACTGCATGGTGCTTAATGCAATCGTAATGTGTTAGTAACTGATTTTATTATTGTTGGGTTACATAGTGTCTTACAGCGATATTTCACGTACAGGCTACTACAAAAGCAATGCGTTTTCAATATTTATTCTTTATTTTAGAAATTTATATATAAGGTTGTTTTCAATAATAATAACCTCGTGGACAATGTAAGAAACACAGCTGTCTTCAATGTTAATTATCAACATTCAACTTTTCATGATAGATCTTACCAGAGGATCTACATGTTACTTTTCAAACAATTTACCCAACACCTTATTTGTACAGAAATGTTCACAACAAATATTTCTTTTACATTTATGGCACACTTCTTCTGCATTCTTCCTTTCTTCGAATCGCATAGGTAACATCGCCTTTTCTTCATTGTTGGTTCTCATTGTCATCTTCAATTGTTGCAGTTGCTTTTTCTCCTCTGCATAAGACAATTGTGCGTTGGTGCGGCTTGTGAAGTCCCACTAAGCTCCTTCTGTCAATGTGGGTCTGCAGCAATCCTCCAGCTACAGCAATCAGGAATTCCCTTCTTGGCATAGGACTTGTAGCTTTCCGGTTATGATTCTTAAGCTTGTCTCAGGCGAAACTGAAGTAAGATTGTGATTCACGATCTAAAACTCACGACCTTACTTAACAATCGTGTGAGAAGT
The DNA here is from genome assembly GCF_964235325.1 of Thermobia domestica. Classification (NCBI taxonomy): domain Eukaryota; kingdom Metazoa; phylum Arthropoda; class Insecta; order Zygentoma; family Lepismatidae; genus Thermobia; species Thermobia domestica. Next base: position 237,248,611 of record NC_137458.1, on the reverse strand, counting down.
AACTTGCCCTTAGTCCAGATTGAAATTTTCTGCTGTCCTTATTTGGATCCTGACGGAAGAAATAGAAGCAGTTTCTATTTCCTCCTGGACTTGCATACAAGTACCAATCAGAAAAGAGTAGCGCCTGAGGACATTCAACTTTATTTCTCGCTGTAATTTCAAAACAATGCTGCCTGGACAAGAGAGGCATTAATGGTATTACTAGTCATATGAAAAATATAATTTTTTGTATAATGTGAAGCACGATATATATCATTTAAAAAAAAAATGCAAAAATAAAGACCTTAGAGAAGGTATGCAGTGAAGTAAGTAGTGTCCGCCCGAACACTACAGGTGTGAACAAATGTAATTACATCTTTTAAAAGAATAAAAATAGGTGATTTAAGTATATTGTGCAATTTGTATACCAAAAATGTAACATGATAAATTAGCGGTGCGGGTAAATGTTAAAAAAGCGTGCAGGTTTACTTTTGGCGCACCACTCGAAATAATTGTTCAAAAAGTAGAATTCCTTCACTAATTTCCTTCTTATTGTTTTCTAAATGATTGTGCTGGGAAACACGACAATGTCCACATGGCATAGTTAAAATTCAAGGGGGCATCGTAAGCAATTGTTGAAAAATTATAATTCTTTTAAGATTTGTGTATAAATCCAGCGTCCGGATGCATGCATTAAAACTACAGCCCAAAAAACACAAAACAAGCTGCGCTAGGTCACCACTGAAAAGCACGAATACTATCTAACCGAGTCGTAGCAGGGTGAAGCTGAAGGGCCCGAGCGTTAGCAAGGGGGTGCGTCTGAAGCGAGCAGCGCGTCAGCGAAGGTGGGTATCCGCTTAAGCGAGGGTAGTGAAAACGAGTGGGTTTTGGCAATGATACGAGTTTCAGTAGCATTTGTCATGGTTTCATACTAGTAGCGTTCCACTTGTAAACAAAATAAACTTTTGTACACTGTGCAGAAATTCACCGCCAGTGGAAAATAGTTTCTATACAGGCATCTTTCATATGAACTCACTTATTTTATCCGTCGTAAGGCATTGTAATCATTGTACACTAGTAATCCTACACTTGTAAACATAAAATCCAGATGTGGCGCGTCAAAAGTAAACCAGCACCAAAAGTAGAAACAATGAAAGTTAATTGTCATCAGTGTTGTGTGGCCTTCGTACAATTTTAGGGAACAGTTGTATAATGCTGGCACAAAACAAAAAGTCTGGGTGTAGTGAATGAGAGGGGCTCTCGGCGCGGTATAAGTTTACTTTATGGGCTATGTGGGCATTTTTTGTGGGTAGTGAGCTGAGCGGATACACTCAGTACCTATACTAAAAAAATTGCTCTTCTTTATTTTAGCTTGCCGCGCCTGGTAACTGCCCTCATTTACATATTTGGACAAGTCATTTGATTTTCAATTTTACAATCTGGTGGATGCAAGTATCTACAGACCTTTTTTCAGCTGATATAGACTCCTTCATGTTCGTATCTCGCTGTCGAATTCTCGAAGTTACTAATTTCAATTTCCACCGTTCCATTCATTACTTATCACCGTCTCCTTTAGCCTAACCGGCATAATCATGGGACGTAAAACTCAAAGATTTCATTTCATTTCATTTTTTGTCTGCTGTATAAATGTTGTACAGCAGTGGCAAAATGCATGAGCCTTGCGGTACTCCTGCTCGTATTGGTCTGGGATCAATCTTGCTCATAGAATGTTTGAAAGGATATTAAGATGTTGACAGAAGAGATATGCCTCGATAATTATTAGTCAGTTTTGTCGCCTTTCTTGTGAATTGGAACAGTGATTGATTCTTTCCACTCTTGTGGCAATTCTTCCTTGTTCCAGATAAGGAGAATGAGTTTGTGTATCTTGTTTCACAATTTTTCGCCTCCAGCTAGAAATAACTCAGCCGGAATTTCGTCTGTACCCGGAGATTTGTGTTTAATTTCTTTGTAGCGCTTTCTACTTCTATTCGGTTAGGTTCTGGAATATACGGTTCTGCGGTGTATATTTCATTTTCTCCACGCACATTAGTTTTTGGCTGCGCGTTAAGCAAATCGTCAAAGAAATCTTTCCATCTATTAAAGATGCTATCTGCATCAGTGAGAATTGTTCGGTCAGCTTTCGTTGATCCCTTTATACATGTCCTGATTCAAGTTCTTTATCTTCAAGTTCCTTAATTTTAGCTTTCAAAAAATCGCGTTTCTTTGTTCTAAAAGTTTTGGAAGTTTTCCGCCTGATGTCTACGAGTTCGGATTTTGTAGCCAACGTAATTTTGCCTGGCAAAATACAGTTTTAGTTCAAGGATTTCTTCTTTTTCAACTTTTAAAATCCTTCAACCCATGCGTTCGCTCAAAACAAACAAAATATAATGTTATTACATTTTAATAATACCTTCATCTTCTTTTTTCTTTATTTATGTATATTCGCTTTCTTATTTCAAAACAATTATTATCAGATTAAAAATAGTATCCTACATCTCCCACATCCATTGGGTTTCTCAAAAGCGGACTTTCAGTGTTCTTAATACCCCATCTCTTTAGCTCAAATACGTATTCACTATATGTACATAGCGGCATATAATGTCAAAAGGAATCATTACGCCCACCTCCCTCATCTCCCAACGCATTAGAGACATGTACTAGAGCTATTAGAAGAGTTATAAAGCAATTTAACGAATCCTTAATGACCCGTGGTATCCTACGCAGACATTTCTACATGATCCTACTGTAGTTACCTCCATTGTTGATAGAAAGCGCAAAGGTGATGCAAAATGCACGCTGCATTGTTAGTGACAACCCGACATTTTTTAACTTCTTAAAAAAAAAATCGTCCCGACTACGTCGTGGCAAAGAGCAGTACCCGCTGTTGGACAACACGCGCCCCACCACTGTAGATACTCCATCCGAACCCGTGGCTCTCCCAGATCGAGGAGTTACTTGGTGCTACAAAAGAGAGAAGTCCGTAACTGTATAAATTATGGTTACACTTCTTCACAAGGAGTATTATACAGATACTTATACAGGGTGGCTAAGATAAAAGAGAATCCATGGCTTTTACTCGTTTATTGTTAAAAAAAAAAGCTTCTCTCGATCCTGCTTCCAGTCTCAAGTTGCTCGAACTGAGCTGCTCCCACCTGACTCCCAGCGCTCTGATTGGTTGAGGATAGCCGCAGGATCGAGCTGAAGGCTCGTGAGAGTCCATTAGCTTTATTGTATTCAGAAATCACATGTACAAGTTGAAAGTTGTCTAACAGGTATACAATTGACAACAAATAGTGAACACGACAAATTTTTCGGGTAAAACAATATACCACTGCCATATTATCCGAGTAAATGGTAAAATTATGAGGATAATATAGCATCACAGCAAGGGCCGCAGCCAAAAATTTCATTACAAAGATAGGCAATTCAGTAATATTTGTCCATTGAGACACAATTTCTCCATAGATATCAACTATCGCAAGCGATGTTGGCGTGGCATCGACGTAGCATTGATGCGTAAAGTTTCGGTATGCCAAATCGGCTCCCCTGTGGTTATTGTAAAAGCAGATTACAGAATAGTAAATTATTACAAGTATTATGAAGCAATGTATTATTATCAAGAACAATATACTGAACACTCAATAGGTCAGTAGTTCTCAGGTGCTGAAAATGTTCGTATGAACTGCGATACACAACTCAGCACGTCTGGAAATTTTTGCCAATGCATTGCGAATGTTTGTTTTCAATTCTTCAATTGTATGCTTGTTGTTACTGTAGACTTTACCCTTTAAATTACCCCACAAATAAAAATTGCAGATAGACAGGTCGGACGATCTGGGAGGCCATAAACGTGCGGAAACTACGTTCTTCTCCGAAAGCTTCATGAACATTTAAAACCGTGAAGTATGTGCCGTAGCGCCATCTTGCTGGAAAAACGCATACTCTCGTTCTTCCTCCGGTAACTGCCCTATAAATGGTTGCAACAATTCCGTTACATACACTTGAGAGTTCACGTTGTTATTAAAGAAAATGGGGTCTACAATCCGTTGGCCTGAAACTGCACACCGAACGCCTATTTTCAAATCATACAGAGGGCACCTCAAAGTGTTTCCTGGGATTGTCTATTGACCAATAGCGTGTGTTTTGAGATTGACCAATAGCGTGTGTTTTCAGAGTTATCGTACCCGCTAAACTGAAACCATGCTTCGTCTATCATGAAGTAAAGATTTGGATCCAGATAACCATTAACGATATGCATAAGTAACCATTCGCAATAGTGTTGTTGTTGTGCGTAATCCGCAGGTTGTAATGTTTGTATGACCCTTACTTTGCATGCTCGCATACGTAACTGTTTCAACATGTTCTGGCATGGGGCCGCGGTGGCTCAGTGGTAGAGCGTTCACCTCTGGTGCTTGGGGTCCCGGGTTCGATCCCAGCCCCCGTCAAGTGAACTTTGTGGTGGACAAACACCGTGTGCGTGGGTTTCCTCGGGGTTCTCCCGTTTCCTCCCACTTTCTTCATTCCACCATTTCATTCATTACTCATCATCACCGTCTCCTTTAGCCTAACCGACATAACCGTGGGACGTAAAACCCAAAGATTTCATTTCATTTTTTCATGTTCTGGCATGACGTTCGTTTGATGTTTAATTGGGAAGATAGCTGTCTAGTTGATTTCCGTGGACTTCTTACCATAGTCTCTTGAACGCGTTTCATGTTTTCCGACGAACAAACTACCTTTGCACGGTTACGTTTAGCGTTAGCGACTGAACCTGTTGCCTTAAATTTAGTGATTAATTTCTGCACAACACTTTTTGCAGGAGCAGCTGTCTGTGGATATTTTATCGTGAACCTTTCTTTTAAGGTTTTAAACGATTTACATTTACATACGATTTACGACGATTTACATGCAAAATAAGTTTCGACAATAAACACACACTGTTCGATTGAAAAAGGCGTTGTGTAGAACTGTATTCACACACACAACAAGCTTCAAACTGACTACTGACAACGCAGCACTGATCACTAACAGCCGCTCGATATCACGTGACATCACACGACCCCGCTCGAGCTCCGCACTAACGTTAAGAAATAACAACAGCTAGAAAACTGCAAATTTCACGTTCAGTATCACACAGGGCATCTTTTATTTTGGCCACTCTGTACATTAAAATACAAGATAATAAAACAATTGTTCCGAAGGAAATCGTTAATAATTCAAATGCGTATTGGTAAGTTCTAGATTGTCTTCTTAACAGTATCAACTTCCTTTTAAACCTTCTCTGTGAACCCATCTGCTTCCTCTAACCACTAGTAATATTGGAATCGGCATTTTCTGCAAACATCATCTGTAACGAGCCTAACTCTACCTTCGTGTCAGAAGTATTTGTTCTAACCTTACCAGTTTCGATAAAGCGATTATCGCTCATTAACCCTTAATCAGAAAATAATTATTTGGGATGCCTAGCCCTGAAAATATTTTATTCTATTTCCTTGACTTTCCAATTTTCATCAGTTTCTTAATTGTAAACTCTTCCCGTAACTCCAATTTCGCTTCCTTGTTTTCTGAGCTTCCCTTGTATTCGGCTCCTAATGGTAGGAGCTCTAATTTTTTCATTCCTATTCTCTCGCAATCTCAAGTGACCTGTAACAATTTTCCTGCTAATTATAAATTTGATGCAAGGGAATGCTGAACCTTCAATTTTTCTTGCATAGATTAGTCCATTGGTTGTAGAATTTGGAAGATGAAATAGTTCCTTTACAAAATTTCTAATGGTGTCAATTCTTTCCATTATTGTTGTCTTGATTTCTGCTATTGTTAATCTATAATACAATTTGGACAGAAGATGTGTAGTTAGGAGTAACACTCTAATCTGTATGGGTATCAGTCTTAAACGTCCAAGTTTTCGTAATGTAAGTACTACGTAGATATTCTTCAGTCAAGAAGGCAAATTTTCCGTCCTGTATGGTAAATATACATCCTAGGTATTTAAAACCTTCATTAACTTCGAGAGATCTAATCTTCCCTACACCAATTACTTTAGGATTAGCGACATACTTTACGTGAATCCACTATTTGAAAAATTATCCATTTACCCATTGATATTTTCAAACTCTTGAACAATATCAAATGTCCCTTCAGGAGCTTCTGGCGTTTTTTAAATGTTTTATATGTCAGGAGTAGATCGCCGGCTTAAGCTAATACTCTGATTTACTGATCTTTGATGTCCACTTTGTCTGTCGTTCTTCATTCAGCCTCTTGAGTAATTCGTCTATTACTATTTTGAATAGCAGTGAGTTAAGGGAATCATCTGCTTCACTTCTCTTCTTAGCTGCAGTTCTATTTGAAGATCGTCGATTGCAGTTATATTCCTATTATTAGAGTATGAATAACTAATAACGGCATCATCTCATCGTTAACTCCTCTGGCTCTCAGAGCTTTAATTATTGTCGTATGGGGTACTGTATCTAACCTTTTGCGGACGGGAAACTTTTTAGCATCTTTATAAATATTTGGCACTGGTGTCGAAGATCCCTGATATATTTCAAAATCCAGCACTGTACACTCGATGTTTCCAATACAAAGTTTTTCAAACCAACAGGTCTTGGTTTTGTTTTCACTACTTAGGATGACAGTAACCTAAAAAGGGAATTATTTGTTCATCTATTGAATAAATATCATTGTCGCAGGGTAACTTGAGGCACGCACTTCTCACACTATCAATCAGTGTCTGCAATTTCCACAGCTTATTTTCATCGTTTGTAGGAATAGCGTTCACATCAACAACATTGAAGTTCTGTCGTAAAGGTATAAATCTATCTCGAGGAATAACATCAGCTATCACTGGAAGTCTAAGGTCACCACTCCCGTACACTTTGATTCTTGGATATTTTATTGCATCCATCAATAGATTTACACCATAGAAGCGCTTCTGTTCTACATCATTAGTGTTCATAGATTTCCCTATCTTCTGAGTGGAATATAGATTCGTAAAGTGGGCCGGATCTTCAAATAAACTGTCTGGAAAATATTCCTTGAAGTATTCCAAAGGAATTCTCACAAATTGCGGGTTCTGGAAAGAAACAGATACCACAATTAGCATCTCATCTAAAATGTTTGTTTATTGGGTGTCTATTAAAACATCGACTTCCAAAATACAGACAAATTTAAATTAGAAGGGAAGACCTTTGGTGAACAGAGCCATAGTTTAAGTGGCTGAAATTTTCTGTAAAAATCTTAGAGACACAATCAACGTAGTTCGTGGTTTACTCATCATTAAAAATAAATAAATAAATAAAATAAAAATGATCACAGTTGCTTAAGTCCATAGGCAGTTTACTATTCTCTTCATATACTTTGTTATATACGAACATAAATTCATCTTACCTATAAAAATAGATGAAAACCGCCTATAAAGAAATACATTCCTTGCTCTTCTTTGACACGACTCACACTGATAGGAAACAAATGCCAGTCAACACACGACCTCATACATACATCAGCATGGTTACCAACACGTACATAACGTTCATTTTTCTTAGATGCGATTGTCACAACAAATCTCGGTCTCTTATACACTTGAGGTAGCTGCCCATTCTTGATTCCGAGTATCCAACTAACAGTTCTGTCTTCTTTACCTTGTCTGCATTCATTCATTTATTTATTTTGAGTTTTACATTCCACACTTGTACTTTATACTAAAGAAACCAATGAGAAATGAATGATGATACTGAAAATGAAGGACGAAAGGACAATACTTTATTTGCATGCTCTGAGTGAGGTTCGAACCCCTGATGGTGTGGGAAAATGTATCTGTCTGGCAATTACTGATTTTTTTTTTCTTCCTCACGCTATTAATTTTCAACGTTACAAAATGCCGCCATACTTTTTGCATTTATCTTTTTCACTCACGCTGCAATGCTATTGATGGAGTAAATTGAAGCTTAGAGTACAGTTACAGCTACTCCATATGCACCATTAACAAGAACATCATAGCTCTACCCGGTGGTTTCATGGCTAGTACGCTCGCCTTTGGTTCGATACCTGGTGGGTGAGCATTGAAAATTGAACGCATTACGATGGTTCAGATTCCACCTTAAACTGAAAGTTCACGTCCCACATAGCTTCTGTGCTGGAAAGGGACGCTAAAATCCAACCAATTAACGAACACAGTAGGGCAGTCATGGCTGGTGTACGAGGTAGAAGCGTGCTTGCACAGTGTAAGAGATTCCAGAGAGAAACAGTAGAAGAAAGGAAAAGAGGGAATGAGGTAGGAAAACGCGTTGGCAATGTACATGTAGTATTGAATGCATGAGTAGCATGTTCGCAAAATCATCGACTATGATATTGATACTCTTGTTTGCATGTCACGACTTGCTTTCATCAACGTCATGTTTCGTACCTGCTTCTTCTCTCAATGTAGTTCAGTGAGAAGATAAGGAACTGCAAACTTTAGTAGGAAATTACCACTGAAGGAAATCACTGACAAACTAAAGAAACAAAGAAAAATATTTTTATGTAGACGTTACATTAATATGGTTGGTAAGCGGTTCTGCTTAAGATAAAAGTGGGTGCAATTTAGAGGGAAGTTACTTAGACAATGAACTATTTGTATTTTTTCTTACTTTTATATTATTTGTATGTTTGTTTTCCTAATAAACCCAAGATTTTGCTGTAAATATTTCAGAGAATGACTTGTTAGATATTTAAGAGAAAATAAAGAACAGTAAATTTGAAAATAAATGTAATCAAGTTTTTCTTTTGGATGCCCAAAGATTTTGTGTATAATAAAGATTGTATTGAAAGTTCCAAAGAGCGAAAATTGAAGAAGCTTGTTAAAACGGATGGTCTTTTTGGGTTCTCTTTTATTATACTTTTATGCTGAGATATATTGTATGTTTTCGTGTATACATTTTATGTTCTATTACGATTGTGTATTTGTTGTACTTTCTTTTGTAAGATCTATATATTTTAAGTACGTGTCAATCAAATTTTGTTGGTATGTAGATAAACGAAATAAATAACTATTTTTTATACAGGTGTATTAAAGACCATTTTTTATTGAACAGTGTGTTGAAGGTTATGTTAGCGTGGGATTTTTAAAAAATAAACTAAGATTTATGGGTATTAGAAGTCTCCTATACATTTTTAGCATGTGTTAAGTCATATAACATGGTATTGTGATGTATTGCTGTCTGGTTACTTTTGAAACGTAAAATGTTGCAAAAATACTGTTTTTATTAAAGATATTGGGAACTTGAATGCTGACTGTATTGCGGCCAAAATCAATACAACTGGCATAACGATATCGATATTTTTGTACGCAAAGAAGCTTTACTTCTTACAAAGAGACCAGGAAGTGTCCGTGTTATTTAGAAGAAAGATGATGGTGTTAGCGGTATTGAAGTCAATTTAACTTCATCACAAGGAAATGTTGCAAGGCCCACTCTGCCATTTAAATTGTATCCAATGCAGGAACCGGAAATCGAATAGCAAGTTCCGCTAGCATCACCACACTAAAAGAAGCTGGTGAGCGAGATTTCTTTTGTGAAGATGAAGAAAGCGCCAAAACAGAGAGCGACAGCGAATAGTTATAGGGAATATCATCTCCGTATTTATTTGAATTACCTCAATGATTAGTGATTGAATGTACAGTTCTTTTGAGTTTCCGAGGCCTGTGTTAAAGCAGCAACCTTAAGAAATTGGAAGTCAAACTCAGTATTTATGTGTGAAAACCGAATTCGTAGGCCTTCAAGAATACTCATGCCGAAGTTTTTTTTTTTTTTTTTAAAAAAAAAAAGCAGAAATCTATTTCTTTTCTCTTTTATAACTGTCCTCTAACATGCTTTTAAAGTTGGAACTAATGTCAATCCAAAACAAGAGGCTATACTGAGAAGCTTCTAGAAAATACACTCCATATTTAATAAAAGATCTGATAAAATTTTGGGACGATACTTTTATATATGTATATTTCAAGATTTACTCCTTTATCTTGGCTCTTCTCAAGTCCAAACGATACACCTCATTGAAAGTTTTTAAAAAAGCACACGCCATGTTTAATGAAAATGGAGTAATTTTTAAGGATTTTTTGTTAAGCCTGTTTTCTTACGAGATACGGTAAATTTCCTCCTTTGCCTGTAATTTTAAATAGTAGTAGTCAGGGTTGGCTGGTTTAAACCAGCTTTTTTTTTTTTCAGGAAAAAATGGTTTAAAAAAAAAACGAAAAATTCTTTAAATCGTGTGAACTTCATGGTGACGTTTCCACATATCAAACCATCTCCATTAGTTTTATCTTCTTTTCACCTTTTAATCAAGGCGTTTCATGTTCAATTCTCGGTCGAACCACATCCCTTCTTTCAAGTGTAAACCAAGTAGCGATTCGAATGTCGCTTTAAGCGAAAGTCTTCTCCTTGATAACGTCGGTATTACATAAGGTTGTTAAGCCTAAACATACGAAACGACACTAAACTGTATATTTTTGAATGCCTGTTGTTTTATAAAGAAGCCCAAGTTACTTAAATATATTAATAGAAATTCGTAAAACTTATCGACTGCCTACGTAGCTTCCAACATTAGCTTGGATTGGACTTTCAGTTTTAATTTTATTGAATGATATCTACATACTAAGTTCGTAATTTAATCACTTAATTTTAACGTACTGATTATGATACGTTGACCTTAAAATTTTACATACCAAGCAATAACGGGATTTTCTCGATTTATATATAATTGTCTATAATGGTTTCACTTGTGCAACTATTTATCTTTTTGTCCTTCTGAAATGACTCTTGACGATTATATTATAAGATCAGTACAACGTATTTTTATCAGGAGTGCTTCGTGAGTGAGTCGACAGACTCATCGTATTTGTGGCCAATTTGTCCCGGTTTCAAGTCCAAATGGAGGGCAATTTCTCTCGGATGTAAGCCGAGAAGCTACTTGGATTCCGCTTTAAGCTTGTAATATACAATTACAGTCTAATGTGATGACGTTTTTAATAGGAGGGTGCCCGAAATTTTTTGCACCGACTGTACTTGACGTTTAACAAAAAAATTTCTGGCTGTTCATATAATTCGTAATTTTGTTTGTTATTCTATTTCAAATTAACATGGAAAACTGTAAAACTTCATTAGGAATTATAGTTTTGGGAATCGATATCTTTATTTATATATTAAATTAGTTATAAGTCTTGTATATGGATATGTAAATGGATTATTACAATTCTTACAGTGTCAGTGCGATCTGAAAATATAGGTCCACCATTGGACGGAACTTTTCCAATAAATAACCAATCTAAAATTCGACAGAATTTTCAGGACCACCCTTCACCTCTCTTTTAGATATCTAGGTCCTTCTGAAATCTAGTTTAATCCAGATTTTACCAAATTTTATTCGTTTCAAAGCCCCACCGCCAAAAATGCTTTGTTTTGATTGGAGGATTCACCCACGCTATGATGTTAGAGCGCGATTACGACGACTCATGCCCAGAATTTTGCCGAAGACAGAGGACCCAGATTTTCCCAGTTCTGGAAAGTAGAAATTAGCTAGAAAAGCTGCATTAAGAAGGTAAAACTAGTGTAATGATTGAATAAATATCATCCAGGAAGCCACGGAGCCATAATTGACTAAATTTCATAGTAAAAAACCAGACTGTAGAGCTAAAATAGGAAGTGTAATTCAGTGACGCCATGTTTTTGCAGATATAATTAGTGGTGGACAGTTTCTACCAAGCGAAGTGCATCAGTTCGTTAGTTGTTCATAAAGATCTATAAACAGTTTCGGAAGAGCACTGTTTCTCCCTTAAAATATTCTCATCCTGAAAAAATTATTCCTTTAAGAGTTACGTAAGGCCTGCCCCACTGCCGTTTGTGTTCGTGTATGTAGTGGATGTGATTTCTTTTTGTACTTATTTAGTAGTAACATGGCGGTATTTAATTTCTTTGTAGTTAGAATAGTGATCATAATGCACGTGTAAAGTTTCAGGAGGGCTCCTGTCTACTCCCAACTTGGGGGTACGGCTTCCAGCAGGGATGGGTTGAAAGTATAGTTGTCATAAGGTTCTTTTCCCTTCAGGAAAGGGGCATATATTTCTCAATAAATAGTTTGGGTATTAACTAAACAGTTTAAGAATGTGATTTAGTGAATACAAGGGCCAATTGGCCCTGTTCCTTTCTTTCCCTTTCCTTTCGTAAACGATAGAGCCGATTCTAAAGAAAACGGTAAAATCTGAATGTTGTTTATGTGAGTAAGTAGTAATGATTAATATGTATTATAACATGTATTAATGTAGTTTGTAGTTATGGATGTGGCATGTATGTGTTTGTAATGTAGTATTAGTAGTGATTGTAGTTAAGTGATGGAAGAGTGTGTGAAATAATGAAGTATGGACAGTGTATCATTCGTATTCGATCAATAGTTAAACGCAACATATTCGATTTATAGTAATATCAGAAAATGAGAGTGTCGTAGTATCAAAATTTCCGTGTACAAGGTCACATTCGGTGGTTCAAGGGTTGATCATATCGTCGCTAGCCCCCTAGTGTCAAAAGTCAGTACTAACCGTCATTCTTATGTCGATGCTCTTAGTGATTTAGTTTCCATGGAATTGACCTTTCTTTTCGAAATAAAACCTAGTAAATATAATTCCCAGCCCAAATGCATATACAGTTAGGTTAGGTGATCCAAAATTAATATTTTATGAAAATTACAACATTCTACTTAGTCTAGAAATCGAAATATTTAAGTAAATAAACAATACGTAAATTCTTAACAGAAGTCAGGCGATATGATGCTAGTTTTTCGCTTTGAAATTATATTAAATGTTCATTTTTTTTCTTTCCTTCTGTGGCTGCAGAATAATTTCATTGTTGTTAGAATTTTATAAAATTAAATAATATCGTGGATAACTCTACTTTCTGTGAACATACATATTTCTCTCTCTCTCTCTCTTTTTTTTTTTTTTTTTTTTTTTTTTACATGAAGCTACGAAGTATAACATAGTATTGTTTGCGTGGTAAGGGAGTCTTGAGTTCGAGGGATGTTTCGTGTGGTGGCCGGAACATGAAACGTTGGCAATGATTTATAGATTTAGAAGTATATGACGAAGTGTGCATATAGTCTGGGTGTAGTTAAAGAAATAGGGTGGTTATGAAATACGACGTCGTAATAAATGAATAAAATGATAGTATGAATATATTGTGAAACGAAATGAATGAGAGGACACCCATATACATAGATATACATATAGATATATAAGCCCAGTTTATGATTAGTCACGTTTCGGTAAAAGAATATATAAATATATTTAAGGATCATGTATAGCTAGCAACATCTCGGGTTCTGGCCCCTACACCGGAGCATCCTGCGAACATGTGGGTGAGATATTGCCGGACTATGTTAGTGCTTAATAGCTTAATTTGTTATTGCAGTCGTATTCGTTCATAATAATCTCGTTTAATAATATTTGTAGCATCATATAATCGCTGACTGGACATATTTAATAATCAATTATGTAAACACAATAGTTGTTACATAACGGGGCTGTAGTGAATTATATTTTTCGGTCGGTTTTAAAATAGAATATCCTGCTCTGTGAGATTTTTTTTTCTTCACGTTACCTACTCGGGCTAGCTTACAATATTCATGGAGGCGACAGCTCTGACAGGGTTACAGAATCAAAACAATTAGTTATTGAAAGTTATTTTCGCGTACCCGGATGTCGACCCCTAGTCCCCTTAAGTATTTTCATTTCTTTTCTTAGTTTAATTAGATGAGGGAAATTAACGACATCCCAGACTGTGGCATGTCTGCGCAGGGGAGCTATCGGTGATGTTTTGGTAATTGAAATCACCGATCCAAAATTCAGTTTATTTAATTTTTTTTATTTTGGTAAATTACTAATTAGGGACATCTTAGCTATTTTTTTTCTTCCCTCTAATTTCATTACTATTCTGGATTCTTTTACTTTCCGAGAGGTCGGATGATTTTTTTTTTTCCTTTTTGAAATTCTAAATTAACGCCTTCTCTAACCTTCCGGTGGATTTCCGGGATCTCCAAGGACTCAACCGGATACAGCGAGGAGGGGAATTTCCTTAAAGCTTTCGTCTTTCTGAAAATTCCCTTGCGGGCACAGACTAGTTGTGTGTTTGGAGATAACTTTTGAGTTTACGTATTTAAGTAAACCAACCCTTTTTGGCACAAAAAAATATTTGGTTATAGTATGTTGTATACGTAAATTCGACCACTTATCTTTCGTAGTTGTAGTGTTCTGTCTCCTCTCTCCTTACCTATACTTCTTCTACTTCTTCTCTAGAGGTTTTTTTTAAATTTTCAACCTCCCCCCCCGATTTTGAACTTGTCGCTTACAATTTATTTAATGTACAACTCTGATCTGAAATTACCAGCTGAGACGTTGCAAGACACAATTCATGGATAGAGTAGATAATGATTGGGTCCTCCATCACATTTTGACCTATTGCCAAAATGAATAACGACTTCATATTTGACGACACTTCAATTACGTTCTTTCACCGTCGTCCCTCTAAGTTTTTTTTTAATCCATTGGTCACTTTCCTTTCTGTTTTGGTTTTCGTTTATCTTGTAGTTAACCTGGGCCCAGAAATTGTATTTTGGTTTATCTATTTATATCTTTAGGAATGTTCTGTGTTACGTGTCTGCCTCACAAAGTTTTTTATTATTTAAGCACGAATTGACTATATGAAAGTTAAAATTTATAGACGCGCGGTATCAGGTAAAAAGATCAATTTTTTTTAATGTAATGTCGCAAGCCATTTGTTTTTCTTGTACAATGTTTGCAACCTTTTCTGAAATTATTGTTGGGGTTATTACTTAAAATGTGTGCGCGATTATTAAATATGAATATATTTATATATATAGATAAATGAATACGTCGAAATGTACATGTGCTTAGTATGTGAATATGATGTTAAAGTAAAGTATGATATTAAATGTATTATATGGACATATGTAAGAGCGCTCGTGTCTGTCCCCCCAAACGTGTATTGGTTGCTATAGTTTACAAGTAAGTTTCCGACGAATATAATAATATAAATTTTTGTCAAGAATACCGCCGTGCACTCAAATAATTTTCCCTTCTTCTGAATAGATGTAAATCATAACTTATGTAATCATTATTTAATGGCATGTACTAAGAAGTAACGGCAGGTCTAAATGTAACCCACATTATAATGAATATTATCTCTGAGCTGCCAACCTAAAACCATTGTGGAAAGTGTACCTTTAATCCCTCTCACCTGCATATGTATCCTGTGACTTGACCAGTGTTTTTTTTTTTATCCTCAATTTAAATCATCATACTCCTTACACCTGTGGAAGATCGTCTTAAATTCGAACCATATATACATATATACAAAAGTGATCCTAAGGAAAGGTTTCATGACGTGTTCCAGTGTTAAACAAATAACTTGAAATTATCCAATTAATAAATTTGGAAATGGACTGACTAAGAGGAGGAACATCCTCTGGCGGAAAGTGATTTCAAAATCTCTAGATGGGTATAAACGTTGTAGTATGCGAGTGCAGCTATAAACTGCTAATAGTCACAAACTAAATATAGTTGATGAATGGTTTTATAAACCAATAGTTATATATACATAGATATATATATATATAAACACAAACTAAGTTAAATGGAGCGAAATGTTTTGGACGCTACAAGTAGTGCGCGATTTGTGATTTGAACGCTCAAAATTATTAATATTTCATTGCTCAATGTGAAGTAGAGACTCATAAGTGCTATTACAGCCAAAAGCTTTATTTCTTTTTTCTTTCTTTCTTTTTTTTTTTTTTTTTTTTTTTGTAAAACAAGTGTCTTCTTTGCGTATGTCGCAAATCATAATTTTGCTTTAGCATGCCTAAGATATAATATATGTAATTATTTTTTTTTCCTTTTCCATTTGTCAAGATGATTGAATATATAAAGATTTACTAAAATATAACTCTATGTATTCTATTGATATATAACCAAGAACTTGTATTTTTTTTAATACTTTCTTTATAATTATTTTTCCTTTTCACCATGAATGTAATAAACTATTTGTACCTTTGTAGCTAGTTGGTTTCCTTTAGAAATATATACACTGTCCTCAGTGAGTGAGCGAGTGAATGCATGATAGATTTAATTTAAGTAATTTTAGTAATATCATTTGTCATATTAACGTCTATAATATATGTGTCATGTTTTAATATATGTGGTAAGGTAAATAACCTAGGTCATGAAGGACCGCTACTAACAGTCTAAATCGGCCCTAGGAGTGAGACGAAAATAGCAGGATGAGCCTAGATATGACATTTTTCTTCCAGGAAGTTGAAATCCTTATTGATATGATACATAAATTTATATTGAGTTTATAACTTTGATTTTTTTTTTTTTTTTTTTTAGCTAATTCATATGTGTGGTCGATCCTAGAGATACTGGATGGTTATCAATCATCGTTCGGATTAACTTTACAAAGAATAATTTCGATTTTCTCATTTCCTGGTCTAAGTCTGGGCAACCCCACGAACGTGGTGCCTGGAGCTAAGTCGGGGTGGTATGGAAGAACATGTGTCTATTCCGAAGCATTCTAAAATTGATTAGTCGTTAATAACGCTTGAAATGATTCATCTTTCAACGACTTTCCCGACTTCTTACTATATTTCCGGAAGTATCTAGTAATCTATTTCTTATTAAAATACTCTATTTGTCTTTTCTTTCTTCCTCCCTTTTCCTACCTCCTTCTTTTACCATTCTACTTTCTTCTCTTCCTTTTCTATTTCTGAATGAAAGAAAACGGAGTCATGACTGGGAGTAGTCGCTATTGGCGCGGTTAATAAATTGTTTCGATGAGTTTCTTCGGAAGTCCGATATGGGATAATTAACCATGAGATGAGTATGCATTGAGGGACGAACAATAACAAGAAAGTTTATTGAATTTTACTTTATTGGAAAATAATCATGATTTCAATTAGTAGGTGATGTTTCGAAATCGCCTTCGTTGAAAAATTAATTTTAGCGACTCCTCTACACTACATGCAGCTCTTTCTTCGTTTACTACTACTTTTTTTTTACCGTTTTCTTTCAAGCTTATGTGACTCCTTCCAGCATAACCCTGTTGTTGCATAACAACACCAAGGCGAAACAAACTTATTTCTGTCCATATGTAATATAAATACATAGAAGAAATTATTTAAACCAAAAAAACCGGGTTTAAACAAAAAAAAAAAAGTTTTTTGGTTTTTTCGACTGATAGTAATAAGTCTTAAGTCTCAAAGAAAACATACTATATTTAATAAATAGGGTATTTTTTTGAAATTTGTTAAGTATATATATAGAAATTTGTTAAGTAGATATCATATTGGCCCGAATATAAGCCACATCCTAAAAATCGAAGGAGCGAAAAAAAAGATATCCGAATATAAGCCGAGAGAAGAAAAGAATGTACTTGCAATGATTTACCAGCAGGTTCAGAGAAATTTGGTAGGTACATATTTTATTTTGTCAAATACAGTACATACAAAATGCATATCATTATTGAAAAATTAAGGATACAATTGAAGACCAGAATTGAAAAACGTAATAAGTCCATCGGAGTATTTTTTTTTTCAGGGAAAACAAAAAAAAAAAACATTGTAATATTGAATGCTTTTGTTTGGAGATGTTTCTTTGTGATTTGCCTTATTATATTCCTTGTTATCCCTTAAAATTCCAACTGCGTGAAACAAATATATCAACGTGTAAATTATGTATATATAATATGTCTGTGCACTTGTTTTTTTTTTTTTTTTTTCAATTCAGATCCTTAATTTGAAAAGAATTTGTTTTTAAATACTGTTACATGTTCAAAGTGTGAATAGTTGGTTACATTTTAATTTACTAATGAAAAACGTAAAACCCTACTTCTATCGAAGAGTCTTATCCTCCAGCCCCAAGCAAACTCTGAAATAATGCCGCTATGTTGTGTTATTTGTTGAGTGATTATTGTTTGATTTTTGATTTCATTTTGAGTTTAGCGGCCCTTTCAGCAGAGAAACTATATGAGACGAGGACATAGCTTAACGTGGTATCCGAACCACATGAGCTCCCGCCAGGTAATTACGATATATGTATTTTTGTGATCGTTGTGATATTACGTATAAAAATGTATCGAAATCAAGCAGCTAAACAAGTGTTGCCGCACCGATTTCAAAAGGCGGGCGAAAGAGTTCAAGTTGTTATTAATGTCTGAGAGGGGACTAACTTTTTTTTTTTTTTTTTTTTTTTTTGCGATAAAGGTCAAATAAAGCATTATGTAGGAATAAAATTTTCATCAGCCATTAACATTTTCCATTTTAGCGATGTGATTTATCTGAATCCAGAAACGTCCTAAATCTTTCAACTGGATTGAGTAACATCCGACTTATGTTATTCTATTCAGCTGAAATTATTCTGCATTAAAAAGACGGTTTTAAGTTGGACGTAGGCTGTAATATTATGCAAGCGAATAACCCTTGGAACACAGAACCTTTAGCGAATAGCCGTCGAAAAAACGAGAAAGTGGACTTGGCATGCTTTTTCAATTCAGGTCTTCAATTATGTTTTATATAGTGCTTTAAATTCAGTTGGAAAATCTGAAGAGAAAATCAATAAACTGTTAGAAAATTTGAGAAAGGCCTGTGAATAATATGCGATGAAAAATGTTAGAAAGACAAAAACCATGGTGATTGGAACGAAGTGGTCTGTGTCAAATATGGAACTAGGAGGGGAGAAAATAGAACAGGTGACTAGTTTTTCGATCCCGAATAGCATTATTAGTGATGATATGAAGTGTGAACGTGAAATAAAAAGCATGGATAGGAATGGCGAAAGAAGTCTTTAGGAGGAAGAAAATACTATTTTGTGGGACCTTGAATGAAGAGTTGAGAAAAAGAACTCATAAAATGCTTCGTGTGAGTAGGGGAGAAACCTAAGTTCTAGCACACCCCTCCCCACCACCCTTGACTGCTATAACTACTGGGCCACGCCTGACTCACCCACCACTAGCCCATATTATTTAGCGCAGTACTTTAGTTAAGTTATACAGCATCGATATTACCCAATACGCCACTGATCCATAAGCCATTAAACAGAGGAGAATGAAATAGTATAGAGTTTATAGTAAAAGCAATTCCATTTCCTACAGTTTTTGTTTCATTCAAATCGGTTCACAGATGGCTGTGTAATGAGAAATTGAAATTTAGAATGTTGCACACAGCCAATTGTATATATTCTCATCTGTCTCGCTGTTATATATATTGGCGCCTTTGCATCCATTCTTCCTCAAGACAAAGAGAAAAAAAATAATACGTGACTTAGTACATATATGTATGAGTTGAATTTTCTTGTATGCGTACGTGACCTGCATTATACCAGTCAACATATTTTCTTTCTTTCCTTTTTTAGAAGACAACTCCGACAGTAACCCAGACAAAAATAACTCAGATAAAAACGCCAGCGGAGCATCTGTCTTTATATTTTGAAACGTCCGTCGATTCGTTTCACAGCCTTCGCTTATGCAAATTACTAAATGGAGAAGTTTAGCCATACAAATGAACTTCCACGCAAGCATCAGCGAGGAACTGGTTATACAAGCCAGATGTCAGCTATAGTCAATCAGTTATAGTTGAAAGAAAGATGTTTACTGCTAGATGGTTCTAGTTGTAGAGCAGTGTTGGAAATTCATATAATTATAATTATCGTTCTTCCCAGTTTCACTTGAAGCATAACAAAGTATATATTTCGAACTAGTTTTAACGAGTGGATTTAAGTATATACGAGGGTAGGTTAATAAGTAAATTTTTGATATAATGCTTAAAAACTCGAAAAGTATTAATCACAAGTTTAACAATGTATATTATGTGAGCAGGATTTAACGAGATGCATCTATATTCGATGATAACTTTTATGATATAACCATAAAAATTTACTTTCTAAATTCTGTGTGTTACTTGTTTACATGATTACAAGTTTCGATACTGATAGTAAAATCTTATCTCGTTCTCCATAGAAAACAATGACTTCCTAAACTCAGTCCATTGGTCATAGTTTGAAGAAAATAGACAGCCTCAAAAACGATTTCAGTATGGTCCTGAACGTTCTTGATGACGTTGAATGTGTTGGTAAGAATAAACTTCTGCGGTTCCAAACTAGCAACTTTTCTATGAACTTCATTTTTGTTTCTAATAGTCTCCACTTACGTTAAGTATATCATTGCTTCTATTAAATTAAAAATAGCCTTCACATTTTCATCTGTAAATTCACCATTCATTAACTTAATTACATTAAGCTCATCTTTAAACAACTCATTTTGATTCACCATATTTTTATGATACTCTTCGTAGCTATATTAAATCGTGTTGAGAGGGCAGTAATTACGGCCGAAGTAGAAGCAAAAGCAGTTGTAATAATTGAATACACAGTAACAGGAATAAACACATTAATAAACCCTGTAGAAGCTGATAGTAGAATGGATAACGTAATAAGAATAGTATAGATACATTTTGTTCTCTTGAACTTCCTTTTGTTTTCTCTTAATAGTTTCCCAAGAATTAATATAATATCCTCAATTAACGCAATAAGATTCGTGGAATGTTATCTGGTATATTTATTTTATTAAATGAATCTTTATGATATTCTCATAAAAACACAAACTAAAATCTAATAAACATATAATTGATTACATTTTCTCTACCATTTTGTTCTTTCTGTACATAGTATTCGAAGTTCTTACCAATCATAAGAATATAACAAATCGTTTTATCTGGAACATCGCTTGTAAAATTAAGGCAATTTCAAATTAGTTCTATCACTTAGTTACTGATTTATGTTTGCTTGTATTAACTACAAACATTGGTCTCTTTTCTAAGAACTCTTGGATAGTAATACATCTCAGTGTTTCCAATGGTAGCTCTCTTATATATGGTATACATTTCGTGAGCTTTAGGATATTTGCGTTTTTCGAAATCCAAGTTCAGACTTTAAGGGAAACTTCATTTCTAGAATTACGAAAATGGTTATTCTGAACTTTACAGTGATCAAAATAGTTTGTGTCTTTTTCTTCATTGTCATTTCTATCAGTTTGAAAGAAGACAATTACAACATTAGGCATATCAAATTCACTCGAGTTAAATGGTGTGGTTAGATCGAATTCTAAATATTTGCCTGTAACTGTCTTCTGTAAACATAGATATGTGTTGAAGGAAGTAAAAATCTTACCCTCTTTTAACATGTTAGATCTTAGCAAGGTGGCATAGTTAGGTTCACAACTAACAAACTTTCTCAACTCCATATTTGTAATCTTAACTTTACCTGGATGTAGTTGATCATTCTCAAATGTTCCATCTTGTTCTTTGTTTTCCAAATAACAAATGCATTATCATCAGAACCACTTCTTTTAAATGTATATTTTAATCCTCCTTTCCACGTAATAGCTTTATAATCAGAACAAAATCCTGGCAAAAGTTTTAGCAAAACACTATTTCCTCATCTGTTCTTTGCCAAGTAATTTTCCCATCCACTTTCATCATAATGATTTGTTTCTGGTTTTGAAATCGTACATGAATTTACAGATGTCGAAGTTAAACCAGGATAATCTATAATATCTGTCCGTGCTTACTAACTTGTATTTGAGAAAACAAATGTGGAAAGAATTTATTAATAACTAATATTTGGCTTACCGCTGTACTTACCGTCTGAGTCCCTTCCACGTATTTCAAAAGTTACATACATATCAGCATAATAAGGATGAATAAAACCTACTCCAACATCTATATCAAACTCAATAGATCTGTTTGGTTTATTTAAAGTCTCGATTACCTTTTGATTAGGCTTAAAGGATTGTAATTTATATGACTATTTTATCCATATTTATTATAAAGAAAATAATTTACGAATTAAACTCAAAGTAAGCTCCACACATCTTTATTTAGTTCGCTAATAATATCTGAAAACTATATCCATCTCTAAACATTTTAACACTATAATACATAAATGTCCACAGATGTTAAAATGTTACATACGATTGCTGCTGTACTCTATATTATTATGATTGAGATATTTTATGAGTGTTTTTGATGGATTACTTCCGAATGAATCAAACACAGTTTCTATTTTCTTCTTTCTAATAACAAATCCAGTGTGTTCCTATATTTTTAGACGTATGAAAATTAACAATACATCACTCATTCTTCTTTGACTCTTTAGGTAATTCATCACTCATACACCTCTAAAGTTTCTTATCTTAAGCTGTTTAGCAAGATGTATTAGATCCTAGTTACTTGAAGGTTTAATTTCTTTACTCTTGGGCTTTACGTTTTTTGGAAGCTTACCATCTTGTTTCTCTTCCATTGCTAAGTTATCTCTTTTGTTCTTCTAATTCCTTTTTATTCTTTTTCACATCATCTACCGTTTTGGCTACATCAGCAATTTCAGTAGCAGCAGAACCAAGAGCACCTATTAAAGCTAAAATGGTTGGATTAGTAAATATAAAACCACCGTAATGAACTTCATTATTATTTGTCTTCATTTCTTTGTTTATTCTCTTAACTTGTGGTATAGAAAGAGTTAAAGATATACATTGCCCTTTATTTAGTTTCGCTTCTTTCTGTTTGATTTGTTTTTAGTTAAAATGGGATCAATATTTAACTCCTTAAGTTCCTCGTTAGGAATTGTAAATGTAAAACTACCCAACTTCATACTTATATTTATTATAAAAGTAAAAAAATATTTCCATAAAAATTAAACACAATACATATTTATAAACCTAAACACATTAAATACTTATAAACCTAAACCAAACCTTACTTTTGTATTCATCGCTAATGCAGTACCTAAAGCTGGTAAACGTTCTATAGTCAAGTTAGTATCTTTAGCAAAAGCTTTTTCCCATGCTTTATTTTCTAATTTGTCTAGAAGCTGTATCTCTATTATCTTTGTAGTAGATATCATGTTCTCTATAGCTTCATCTAATAAATTAATACTTTTATCCCCTCTTTCTAACCTTTCTTGTAGCTTCGTAAAAGGCCCGTTGTAACTTTCCTGGAATATGTAATCTGGTATTCCCTTCATGTTTAAAATCCTTTTCCATACTTCTCACTATTCCAAAATTTTGGTGGTAACGTATTCAATATCTGTATCAAATAACCTATACCATTTGAATCATTAGCGGGGTTGCCACAGACCTGGAAAGTCAGGAAAGGTCATGGAAAGTCATGAAATTTGAAAGTGGTCAGGGAAAGTTATGGAAACAAGGTCAAAAGGGATGAAGGTCATGGAATGTCATGGAAAATTGTATGAAGATGTATGTTTTAAATTATTTTGCTGTGTTAAGACTTTTTCGCAGACTAAGTGGGTATCTTAATAATGGTAGTAGTACATAGCTTTTGTTTGTGTGACAATAATAATAATAAGTCTTGAAACTACAACATACGAACAACCCAGTGATGACAGAAGTAATATGACTTACTGTTTTGCTGAGCGTTAATGTTGTAATGCATATAAGGGTTAGGGGGTGTTCACGACGAAGAGATAAAACTCTGACGGAGAGATCGCTATGATATTGGTACTGGAATGCGAGGAGTTGGTTGGGAGGTGAACTTATTTCTGAGAGATTTGTACTATATTTTTAATAACTCACCAGCAAGACGTGGGGAATATACAGCAGTTACAGGTAGTTCAGTGTTCCCCATGAAGTATTGCGCAACAAGATGGCTGGAAAATGAAAAATGCACTGAAAGGGCATTGCAAATATTTGAGTATGTAAAAAAAAAAAAAAAAAAAAGTACATTCATGAAACAAAACCATTGAATTTTGAGCCATACAAAAGTATTACTCAGCGCATGCGGGACCCCTTTCTGAAATGTAAATTGAGTTTCTTTAAGACCATTCCATGTGATTGCCAAAGCTTTTTGAGAAGATTCCAGACTTCGGATCCACTGTCTCCATATTTGTATGGAGAGCTTTTGCATCTGTTGAGGGTCCTCATGGCTCGAAATATCAAACCAAGAGTAATGGAAGAAGCTACTACTGTCAAGCAGCTGTATGCTGTACACATGGATAAAGAGTCAGATGCCTTGCTTCTTGCCTCCAAAGTAGACATTAGATTCGAGCGTGAAAAGTTTTTAAAAGAAGTCAAAGGTGAAAAAGATGTCCGTGTTTTACAGTTTCTGAATGAGTGTAGAACATTTCTCATGAAAATGGTGGACAAGTTGAAAGAGAGATACCCCCTTCAATATCCTGAAGTAAGAGGAATGTCTTGTTTTGATCCAGCAATTATAATGAACGAACCTGAGGTAGGGAAATCTAGAGCAAATGTTCTCCTTAAGAGACTTCAGTTTAAACAGAATAAGTGGAAGTGTTTCAGAGAAAGCAAAGCATCAATATTTTCAACTATGTTTTGAGGCAAACGGTTCTTTAAAGAACATATTCGAAGAACCACAGCGATTAGATGATTTCTATATACGTATTCTTTAGGATAAAAAGTATGCCGAACTGTGGCAAGTTGTAAAATTAGTGTTGATTGTTTCGCATGGTAATGCATCTATGGAGTCTGGATTTTCGATCAAGAAAGACTTCATGGTTGAGAATCAGAATGAGTTCAGCATCATAGCACAGAGAAATGTTTATGAGGCCATTCAGTTTCACGGTGGCAGAGAACATGTAACCATTACAAGTAAAATGTTGGGATATGTTCGAGCAACAAGACAGAGGTATGACATTTTTTTGGAAGAGGCACGAAAGCAGAAGACAGAGGAGAAGAAAGAGAAAACTGACAAACTTAGGATTGCAAAAGAACTACAGAAACTACAAGAAGAGAGAAAGGTCATTAGTAAAGCCCGGAATTAATGGCGAAATAAAAGCCCGAAAATGACTGGCAAAATTGCAAAATAAACACCCAAAAATGGCAGGTAAAATGAGAACTAAGGGAAAAAGTGAACCACTCATTCATAACAAATCACTTGTTAACACATAACAAATCATTTAGACTTCATAGTAAGCATTCAAGACAAAAATTTTTCTTGCACTCACACAAAATTATTTTTAAAACGCATGTTAAACATACTTAACGAATCGTTTAGACTGCATAGTGATCGTTTTCTTTCTCACACTAAACATATATCCAAATGTTATATGCATGTAAATATATTTTGTAAAGTGTTTGCGTTGGGCGACTATGGGTATGGTGGAGGCCGTAAAAATTATGTATTATTTTAATTTTTCATCTAGCGGTCATGGAAAATAAGTACAAAACAGCTGGAAAGTCATGGAAAATTATTTTTAAAATTTTGTGGCAACCCTGATTAGGAGAGTTTGGAATTAATCATATCCATAATGCTTACTTTCGCATTATGAAATTTATTATTTCCAGCTTTTTCTTCTCCATCGAATCAGTCGATCAATTAGTTTTCTCACATCATCCATTCATATGTATTCTTTTGGTACTTCGTTGTATATCTTGATTTATTCTGTTTTTTGTTGGTGTTGGAGCAAAAGTTGGTTTTATTTATTTATCCCAGATAAGTGATTTCTTTATATTTTTCGCTTTTGCTAGATCGTTGTTCTCTTGTATTTGGAACATTGTTATGGAATGCAACATTAGAATCGATGACTATTCGTGTATATTTTTAGGTCATCATCATTATAGTTTGTTGGATTATGTTAGTAGTTCCCATAAACCTTCTGTTCCTGTGTAATATCGATTATTAATGACTAAATCATCTCCATGAATTTTAACTTCTGTATCTCCTATCATATGTATGATTTTCCTATCTTTATCATATGGCTGTATTCCAAAACTTTTATGATCTCTAGTTGCATAATATCTTGAGGCAATCTTACCAAAATGAGTAGTTGCTAAAGACCCTACTCCTTGTACTTTGTACTTAATTTGCTTTTTCATTTGTTTTATTTCTTCTGTTATAGGTGTATCACTTTCACTTATAGGACTATCATACATAGAAGGTATCACTAATAAGCTTGAATCTACTCACACTTTTATGTACAACTGGAACTAACTCTTGTATTAGATTTTTATTTGCTTCTGGTACCTTTGATATATCTTGTCCTAGATCTTTAATTGCATCGATAACAGGTGGATCTTGTTCTTTATTTCTCATATTTACCTCAATTAGCCTGTTTGATTTCCTTAAATCTTTTAACAACTTCTCTTAACTTTATATATTTCTTAGCTTTATTAACATCCATTTATCATATAAAGAAAAAATAAAAAACGTAACACAACATACACGTTCATACACGTTCACTTATATAGAAAGAAAATAAAAAAACACAACACAACGTTCACCTACGTTCATCTACGTTCAACTTACACTTTCAGAAACTCTAATTTTATTTCTATATTTACCATTATTCGTTTTCCTAGTCATATCTATTGTTAAGAAACCGTGTTCTTCACTCCAACACTTATTGCATAAAGATTATAATTTTTCGAAAGACATCAGATCCAACAAATTCATCATATATGTGTTTTAGATTCACATTGTCCTGGATAAAGATACAAAGAAAGTTTATGTTATCCCTAATTAATTGTTTGGGAACTTTAGAATAGGTTTGTCCGAGATAGAAACAGTTTAAACTTTTATGACGACCTCGAGTAAAATATTCTCTTACATGGTTTTGTTTTAAAATGAAATCATCAAACCCTACCACAAAATCATCCTCACATTCATCTAGTGGAATGATCTCTTCGTTGTTTCCTCTTACTATTGCTACTGTATCTTTAATATCACGTTCTATATCGCGAAAAAGTTGTATTAGTTGTTGGTATTTAGGTTGATTCAGACTTTTAGAATAGATATAAACATTTGTATATTTCAATCAGTCAGGTGCTATCAAGAAATTATCAATCATTAACGTCGTTTTTCCACACTCACTAGGCCCCATTATTAAACATCTTATAGCATCAGGAAGTAATACACCATTCCTCTTTCTTTTCGTTGTTTGTTCTGTTAACCTTACTTTAATATCCCAAATATCCATTTTATTTGTATTATATAATAAATGAAAGTATTTAATTTAAATGGTTATTCCTTTGTCTTAAGTATGTCTCTGCACTATGCATTTGAAAACAATTTAAAAATAGCTTTTGCAGGATTTTATACAACATACCAAACTCCTAATATTACAGAAAAAATAATAAATTAACAGTGTAATAAGGCAGAAACACTTTCAGAGCAACTCGCAGTTCCACCTGGTCAATATAATTTAAAAGAATTAGAAGAATATATTGATTCAATTATTCCATATCCCGGTGTTTTAGGAGGTAGTGTTAAATTTACCGAAGACAGAAATAAAAATAGAGTTAAAATATTCAGCAAAGGTTGTGACATAACCTTAGACACCATTAATACTATATTACGTATTAGTGAGAATAATTTACTCTACGGAACAGAATACGTTGGAGATAATCCACCAAAGTTTCATCCATTTGATACTATAAATGTTCACTGTGATTTAGCAGAAGGTATGATTTTAAAACACAATGACAACGCATACCGAAACTGATTTAATGGCAACATTTAGAAAAATGCAGCGTTTAGAGAACCAATCATATATGTACCCAAAGAAAAGATATTTTCCCAATACACCGTAATAAATTTAACAGTATCAAAGTTTCAATTCGAGATGAGAATGGTGATTCGATTGATTTTTGTGGAGCTCGTAGCACTGTTCTTGCTGTTAAGCAATCTACATTTTTATACATAATAAATATGGATATCTTTGGTAATATTAAAAGTAGAACTACAAATATTAATATTAGTGAAGAGCAATTGGAACTATTACAAAATTTAAGTGATCTGGTTAAAGTTTTTACATCAATAATACATGGGTTGATTTTGCAAATAAAAGACTTGTCAATGTAGCTAATGCTATTGATCAACAAGATGTAGTAACATTAGAACAACTTGAGGCAATAAATAATAAACTAGAAAGTGATAGAGACAAATTTGAAGCAGAGCCCTGCACGGGCCGGGCGCGCCCGGTTCGGCCCGGTGCCGGCCCGACCCGTTTCAAGTAATATCAAACTGGACCGGGCCCTAACCGGGCCGGGCACATTTCGGGCCGAGCACATATCGGGCCGAACCGGGCCGGCCCGGCTCGGCCCGGATACTCTGAAAGACGGTTCGGAAACTAATGTCAGCCTATTTGTTTTTTTAATGTCCTCCACTACCTCTATTTTTGCCGTGTTTGTACGGTTTTACTGTCAGCCTATGTTAATCGTAATGTGTTTGGGAAACTGACTCTTTATTCAAGACTGCGATGTACTGGTAATACTATTACTAATACTACTTCTACTACTACTATTACTACTTCTACTATTACTACTACGACCACTGCTAATACTACTACAAGTGCTACGACTTCGCGTCAGAGTTGACATGTATGGTGGTACCGAATTTACCTTCTAAGTACAGAATAAAATTGAGAAATGCTAGTTATTATGGCCGGTCTGCGTAGAATGTGAACCGATGCTTGATCTACGAGGGAGAATAGTGGCTCAATAGAAAAAACACTCACATCTGGTGCTAGAGGTTGTCGGATCAATCCCTGCTCATGCTATGTGAGCTTTGTTGTGGACAAACATCGTGTGCATGGGAGTTTCTGGAGTGGTCCCGCTTCCTCCCACTGTTTTCTTTCCACCAATTCATCCCATCATCATCCATTCAGCCTGAGCCGTAGTTACCTAAAGAACGTATGATAAAGTCAAGTACTTGACCTAGTAAGTAGAATTTGGTACACTACCATTGGACCACGGAGGGCAAAACCATAAACTGGCGTGCTCATAAGATCAGTGCAATTTGTAGTAATGTTCAATTAGCAAGGCAAATATCGAATGGTGTTACATGTTCATGTATTGTTTATAGTATGATGCTACAAATATAACAAAATATAATGATCAAATAAATCACCAAATCGCCAGGGTCGATTAGGTGTTCCTGGAACGGTGGCTCAGTGGTTGAGCGTTCACCTCTGGTGTATGGGGTCCCTGGTTTGATCCGAGCTCTCGCCAAGTGAACTTTGTGGTGGACAAACACCGTGTGGGGGGTTCGCGGCGTTCTCCTGTTTCCTTCCACTTTATTTACTCCACTATTTCATTTATTTCTCACCATCGTCTCCTTTAGGCTAGTTGGCATAACTTGGAACCACCTACCAAGAAGAATAAACTAATGGATTGGGAAGATAGACATTCAGTCTCTGGTGAATTTGATGATGAAGTAGACATCTACCTCAACATGTCATCATGTGTAAGAGAACTAGACATACTGCAGTGGTGGAAGCAACAAGAACAAACATTACCAAAATTGTGTAAATTAACGCGTCAGTATCTCGTTATCCCTGCTTCTAGTGCGTCTACTGAAAGAGATTTTAGTACTCAGGAACGGAGAAATGCTCTAAAGCCTGAAACTGTTGACTCTGTTTCCGTGCTATTCGATGCGTACAAGGACATACAGTAAAGCGATGTTCATTTTGCACTATTGGTTTCTTAGGAAACCTTATATTTTCATTTTCTTAATATCAACTATCCCTTCTATTATATGTGATGTTAAGAGGCATTTTTGATAGCTGATATCTAGGCCTATACATTTTTCATTCAGGGGACTTTTGAGGTATTTTTTGATCAAGAATGATATGTGTGGATTTTGTTTTGATTTACTGCCTCGCATTCCGTCATATAGCTCTGTTATTTACTTGTTACGCACCGTTCCAGGAACACTTCATCGATCCTGGGGTCTGGATGATTTATTTGATCATTGTTTTTTGTTATTATTATTGTAGCATCGAATTATAAAGAATACAGGAACATGTAATATGATTTGGAATCTGCCGTGCTAATTGAACATTACTACAAATTGCGCTAATCTTATGAACACGCCAGTTCATGGTTTCGGTCTCCGTGGTCTAATGGTAGCGGAACAAATTCTAATTAGTAGGTCAAGGACTTGACTTTCTCATATGTTCTTTAGGCAATTACGGCTCAAGACGTATGGATGAATTGGTGGAATGAAGACAGTGGACGAAAACGGGCTAATCCAAAAACTCCCACGCTCACGATGTTTGTCCACCACAAAGCTCACATAACACGAGGAGGGATCGATCCGACGACCTCTAGCACCAGATGTGAATGCATTCTACTGGCCAGACTACGCAGACTGGCCATAATAACTAGTATTTCTTCGATTTTTTCTGTACTTAGATTGTAAAGTATGTACCACCAGACATGTCAACTCTGACGCTCGTAGCAGTTGTAGTAGTAGAAGTAATAATAATAATAATAATAATAATAATAATAATAATAATAATAATAATAATAATAATAATAATAATAATAGCAGTAGCAGTAGTAGTAGTAATAAGAGTAGTAGAAGTACAGTACTTTACAGTCTTGAATAAAGAGTTAATTTCCCAAACACCAGTGGCGGCGGTTGGACGTTAAAAGTGAGGGGGCAAGACATGATCTGAATATTTGTATATAAATGTTAGTTTTCCTGGTTGTTTCTAACATTTTGTTTGACGAAAGGTTGTATAACTAATAGGATACTATATTTTCAGTTAAAACACCGTATATCGTATATAATAGTTTATTAAGTAAATTGAGAAGAACAAAGCAAGTAGATACTAGCCCTTTGTACTCTTAAACAACGAAAGTGTAAGAAGAGATTTGATTCCTTGCTCATGAACATCTTAAAATTCTGTCTGGAAAATTGTGTGATCAGATTATTTACTAAATTTGCAAAACAAATAAATAGAAAGGATAATATTAATCATAGTAATGAATAATGATGCTTGTTTTGCTAAAGTTATATTGAAACTGAGGATTAATGAAAAACTTAATATTTAATTCCACACATGCTATTAAATGTATGTTATTACTCTTAGAAAATGAAAGGCAGTAAATACTACAAGCATATGCTACGACATTTAAAGAAATATTTGCTTTTGCAACTTCTTGAAGTATGTTCGTTGCCATTAGGTGCAGTTTTCACTTTCTTGGAACACATCAAAACACAACAATACTTAGAATCAATCCACACTTCAGTTATACAAAATAAACTTAAAACCTAGAATTATGTTCAATTTACTAAATTTTATTGTATATACACTCGTACATCCTTAAACACAACACTTCACTCGTATATTACACTACAAAACAATGGAAAAGGTAGAAGTTGTTTCTTATCACGCTCTTTTTAATCGATATTTCTTACTTTAGAAAGAAGAAAAGACATTTTAGGAACTGTCAATTGTTGTGCAATTAAAGAATAACTTGTGAAATAGGCCCTACTTTTTTTGCATAATGTTCTTTCGATTAGCTTCAAAGCGGCTCACTAACATATCGAGCCCTTGTAAGAAGAAATGAAAGTATGCTGAAATTGTGCTCCAATAGGTTATTTTTGGGGGTTATTTTCTGTGGAGATTAAAACGCAATTACTGTAGCTTTCTTTACTCCACGGGAAGACAACCAATACGTATTCACGCAACAGCAAATATTATATGGCAGCATTTTTTCCTATTAATCAGTAACACATACAAAATCGTTACATTTCCAAATGAAACTATATACATTAATTGGTTACTTCAAAAAAGTGCGGGGGCAACTGCCCCCCTTTGCCCCCCCTAATCGCCGCCCATGCCAAACACATTACGATTAACACAGGCTGCCAACAGTTCATTAGAGATTTTAAAAACAACTTTTCTTGGTTTATCATATCACGTGACCAAGTGTTATCTGAAGATTTCATTATAGAGTTTTGGGATAGAGTCTTTTGGTGTGAGATTGTAAGATATCAAAAACTCTCTTCTGATTTTAAATTTAAATTTATCAATGGATTTTATGATGAGATAGAGCTGGCTGATGACATCAATTGTTCTATTTGTCTTTGGAATAATATTTACAAAGTTAAAACCATATGCGATTACATCTTTTGTAAGAGATGTTTAAGAAAGTGGTTGTATTGAAATGTTAACTGTCAATTATGTAGAAAAGGTCTTAGAATGTATCCTGAAATCATTGAACGAGGAATGGTTGAAAGGTATTAGTACATTTAGATTATACCTTTAAAACTATATTACCAGATAGATACAACGAAGACAGAGAGTACAGAGTGATTTGAAGAAGATGAGAATATTTATGCAGTACGAAGGTTTAAAGAAGTTTAGTAATGGATTTACAAAACATATATTTCTTTTTGAACCAAAACCTAGAAACTAGATTAAGTATTGTTAGAGCTAGTTCAACTAATAACAGTATGCCAGTCATTAAACATTATTAGAGCTAATTCAACTGAATAACAGTGTGTCGCTCATCAACTGATTAACAGTATGTAACACTTATGATAATATCTATGTAATGTGGGTTCCTGTCACCACAGCATGGCGCGTCCTCAGGTTGCGGATAGAGAGGACTCTAGATATAGAGGTTAGTAGCGAATATACTGAATAAGCAGTCGCGGACAGACGGTATGGAATATACTGAATAAGCAGTCGCAGACAGACAGTATGGTAGAAGTGAAGATGCAGATGGATCCCGGGGTCCATAGGTAACCACAAAAATGAAATTTGAGAAAAATTTACTTGTTCTAAGAAATAAGATGAGTTATAATAGACGCACTGTCATTCAGTTGAAGCAGCTCTGCAGAGAAAGGGGTATTAGAGGTTACTCCCCACTGCGGAAAGCTCAACTTATTTACTTACTAGAGAAAGATGATCTTAAAACATTCAAAGAAAAACTAAGAAGACAGAAGGTATTCCCATTTGAGGAAGACATCTTTGGAGAACTGAAACCTAAAAGTCTAGATAGAAAGAAAGTTTTAACACTATTCCCACTTGAAGAAGAGAAAAATGAAGAACCGAAACCTAAAATACTAGATAGAAAGAAAGCTCTAAAACTGTTTTCATTTGAAGAAGAAGTAATTGAAGAACCAAGAGTGAAACCCGAATCACTACTAATTGATGTAAAGCTCCAAGACAGCACCAAAATCAAGATTAGAGACACGGAGATTCAAAACAGATTATAAAGAACATGATCCTCTAGAACAGTATATCACTTCAACATCAAAGGCTTTATTTAACAAATAGACTGAACATCAGCTTAGAGAAACATAGTGTCAATATAAGAAAAGTAAAGAAATTCAAAACTTTTACTTCAACACTAACAACAAAGAGATATTCCAATCAACAAATCTAAAAGAGTTCATAACTGATGCTAAAGAAATATTAAGAACAAGAATGGATGAGTTCAAAGCTAGAGGTTCCGGACGGGCTCTTTGTAAAATACATAGAGTTAGCTCTTAATAAGTATGTCTCGTATAGAGGATCATCATACATAGAACTACCAAATAAAATTAAACGGAAAAGGCCTGTTATCAATGTAAAGAACAAAAATGAAAAAGTTTCTTATATTAAATTGCTTCTTCATTACGTCCTGTTGAAAATAATCCACAACGACCATAAAAGTAAAAGCCTGTTTTTAAAGACTAAAGAAAAATTAAAAGGTATTGATTGTCCTGTAAAACTAAGTGACATCCCAAAAATTGAAAGACGATTCGATATATCGATTAACGTTTATACGTACAACGAAAAATATATGGTGTACGTTTTATATCATACTAAAAACAAAAAAGACACCCATGTGAATCTATTATATGTAAAAAAAGACAAACTATTGTTGGATTAAAGACCTAAGTAGATTAGTTAGTAGTCAAATAAATAAATGGGGAGCTCGGAAATACTTATATGATAGATGCTTGTTATACTTTTACCCACAAGATGCATTAGATAAACATGAGAAAGATTGTTCTACTCACGAAGCTGTTAAATTAGAAATACCACCAGAAGATACATATGTTGAATTTCAGAACTACCAATATACAATGAAAATACCATTTGTGATTTACGTTGATTTCGAATGTCTACTGCATAAGGTTATGGGATGTAAAGAATGTTATCCAGAAGACGAATCATATACGAAAAAATATCAACAGCATAAACCATGTGGGCTCTGTTACTATATTGTAAGAAGTAGTGGCGGCTAATGTTAGTGTTGCAGCGTTGCGCAACGACCAAAGTATTTCAAGAAAAAAATATTATTAGCAATAGTAGTAAAGAACAGAAAAAAATACTTTCTAATACTCCCATGTATACTTTAAATAACATATTTTTTTACTTCTCTAACTCTCCGTTTCGTTAATCCGTTTTAAAAAGCGAAAAATAATCCGTCACAGAGTCTCTAATTTATATTGTGTTGCAACGAGCATGCAACGACCAGATTCCTTCAGCGCGGGAATTGGAGCAAATGTTAAGTCTCCATTCCCCTATCTCAGAAGTTAAAGGGCCTGGTCGTTGCTCTGCTTCTGCAACACAGCACGGTTTCGAGTGAACGAGAAGCTTTTCGCGCTAAATAAGATTTCTAAATTTTATTTCACTAGCAGTTAACAAATGGAATTTGTTTTTATGCATTCATACTTTTATATTACGGTACTAATACTGAAGCAAATCAATATAATGACAATTAAAAAAAGTGATAGCAGAATTACAAAATAAAAAAGAAAATATATAGTAGAGCAGAAATAAAATGAAAGTAGATCCGCATTTACAAGTTAATTCTTAGCTTATATAGATAATGAAAATTTCTTCTACAGTAATTTGTGAACCAAATATTAATAAGTCAATATGCAGAATCCCCCCCCCCCTCTGTGGATAGTATTTTAGTATATACATATTTCTTTTATAAAATAAGTATATTTTATACTCTTGATAGAAAGAACTGTATGGTGGGGAACGCCACATTGAATTTGGGACTAGTTAGCAATGCTCAGAGGCGTAGCCACGAGGGGGTCCACCGGGTCCGGACCTCCCCAAAATTTTGAAAGTCGACTAGCATTTGTAGACTTTCTTAACGAACTATACTTGTTTAACAGAGAAATGATTGATGTAAGCTAAATATTTTATTTTACGCCTCATCATGTACGCTTTCTTTTCTTATAGAAATAATCGTTCTATCATTTTTTCTAAAAATATAGGTGACAGTAATTAAGAATTATTTATCTTTTAGGGTACAGTAAAAGACAGGTTCGTTATTACGTAGACGTATTGGACCTTCCTCAAATACTTTGGACCCCTCCCAGCTAACGTGTTGTGACTATGTCTGGCGGGTTTCAAGGTTGCTTTCCAGAACGTTGATAAACATTGTTTCGCCTCATGTGGAAGTATATTGTGTTCATCGCATAGATGTTCATTTTACTTCGACCTCACTCTACCTCGCCCTCGCAGTAGCAGTTGGCCCTCGCCCTCGCAGTAGCAGTTGGCCCTCGCCCTCGTTCACCCTCGCCCTCGCGAATGGAATTGTCCATCGCCCTCGCGCGCCCTCACCCTCGCTGTCGAAACTTGTCCTCGCTCTCGCGCACCCTCGCCCTCGCCGTCGAAGCTTGTCCTCGCCCTCGCGCACCCTCGCCCTCGCGGCCAAAACTTGTCCTCGCCCTCGCACACTCTCACCCTCGCCATCGAAGCTTGTCCTCGCCCTCGCGTACCCTCACCCTCGCCATCGAAGCTTGTCCTCGTCCTCGCGCACCCTCGCCCTCGCTGCCGAAACTTGTCCTCGCCCTCGCGCACCCTCGCCCTCGCCGTCGAAGCTTTTCCTCGCCCTCTCGCACCCTCACCCTCGCCATCGAAGCTTGTCCTTGCCCTCGCGATAGATGTTGTCCATTATCCTCGCTCGCCCTCGCCTTCGTGCTCAAAACTTTTCCTCGCCCTCGCGCACCCTCGCCCTCATATCATTGAGGGCGAGGGTAATTGAGGGTGAGGAGGCCTCGAGAGGGCCTCCTTCGTGAGGATCAGAGCATCAATTATTCAACCTATTTGTTGAATTATTTTCTTATCGTCAGTGGCGGATCCAGGGGGGGCGATCACTAAATTTAATTGTATATACAAAATTGTATATGTACACCCCTGAGCTCGTATATTACACTGCAAAACAATGCCGTAACTTTGACGTGGGAGACCCGGGTTCGATTCCTGGCGGGAGCTCATGTGGTTCGTATTCTACGTTAATCGGTAGGTTTACGTCTCATATAGTCTCACTGCTGAAGGGATATTAAAAAAATCAAATCAAATATTCCTTACCATTAGAAAGAAGAAAAGACATTTCAGGAACTGTCGATTTTTGTGCAATTACAGAATAAGTTGTGAAGAGTGTTTCTTCCAGACATGTTTTTTTGGGGAGTACTGCACCCCGAAGCTCTGAGAGCCTCCCCCCGAAGGAGACCAAAATAATACGTCTATAATATAATAATGAATAGAATAGTACCTGCAGTGCCGCCCCGGGATACTAAGTGTGCCCCTCCCCCAGAACATTGTTTCTGAAAGAAACACTGCTTATGAAGGACTTCTTTTTCTGCGAAATGTTATCTCAATTAGTTCCAAAGCGGCTGACTAACATATCGAGCTCTTGTAAGAAGAAATGAATATGGAAGTACACTCGGATATGTTAATTTTTGAGCCATTTTTCGTGGCAATTAAAACGCAACTCCTGTAGCTTTCTTAACTACACGGGAAGACAACTAATACGTACTCACGGAACGGCAAATATTTTATGGCACCATTTTCATTCTATGAACCTTAATACATACAAAAACTTTATATTTCCAAATGAAACTATACAGCGACATTAATGGGTCATTTCAAAAGAGTGGGGGGTAACTGTCCCCCTTTTCCCCCCTAATCGCCGCCCATGCTATGATGTGTGGCACATTTGTGCGAAATTAATAGAAATGTAATTAAACTGTTTACCCACAACAAAATCCTGCTCGTTTTGCTGAAGTGGCTTTTCCTAAGCTTTATATGTTTCATATATCCTACAATTTTTTTTTCAGACCTTTTTTTAATTTGTCCAAGTTTATATTTCTCCTTTTACCACACAATCGTTCAATACTTGCACTATAATATTTACAATCAGTATAGTATCCTGTAACGTATTTTATTCCTAATAAAAATCATTGAACAACACAACATACAAACCCTATCTCACTGGCTTGCACGCGAACCTTTGGTGCATGGGGTCCTGGGGACAATTCCGAGTGGGAGAACATTGAACGACAGTAGATCGAATTCCGCGTTAAACCTATAGGTCCACTTCTCATATAGCCTCGCCGACGAAAGAGGACGCTAAACGGCAATCAGTCAACAGTTGCAAATTTCGGCTGCATAAACAACTTATGTCTTGTGGAACTTATTAAATTTATTTTGTTAAAGCAGCTCTTTTAACAAAATTTCAGTATTAACGTGTCCGATATTTCTATTTAAGGACAAGAAAAAACATATTATTTATTTTGTAACTAAATGATATCTCTACCCACGTAGATTATAAAAGCAGAAACAATGAAAATCGATACAATAGTGACTGACATTATTTTAACAAATATCGATTCAGATAATAGTTTGGGCTGTCACAAAACTATGAGAAGTTAAAAATTCCAATTAATTGTAACAACTTCATCAGTGGTGGACATTGGAGGAGGATGTATGTTATTAATCAGCCCATTTCATGGGCATCCACACTCACGAGCCCAACGCTCACTAGCTCGGCATTCGCGCTCAACCGTTCTCGGGTTCAATAATTAAGCGCTACCCCGAGCACCAATGAAATAAGTCAGCGCGAGTCCAACTGAGGGAAGTGAGCCCGAGCACGATTCCCAAAGGAATAAATGAGCGAGAGCCCAGTTGAAAAAATTGAGTCCGAGTCCGAGAGAGTCCAGAGCAAAATGGCCATCTATTAACCAAAGTCATTCCATCAAGTCTTTTTCCATCTGATCTACTGCATTCTGATGGTTCTCTCATTGATTGTTTTTGTTCAGATATCAGCGCTCTTGTCATTTACTGCTGAATGACGTGAGTGACTGTCTGTCTGTCTACCAACACTCTTTAAACATGACAGTGTAGTAGACACTTCTTATCTAAAACATCTCCAGCACAGGAGGGCAACAATCAGGCACGCTTACTTCTTAATGTAGCGCTATTTCTGCCCGGAAACTTTCATGGGAAAAATCAAATATTATTCTTATTTGCATTATTATTTTTAATAATTATGTACGTACACACGAGAAATTGTCTACTGCAATTAATTGAAAGGAAAAATATGATTAATGTATAACCTTGCTATGACACTAATTTTTCATCTAGGGGACATGGCAGATGATATTTTAAATTTTGCCTCTCTCCAAAAGAGGTCAAACAGCAAACTCCAAAACAGTTGCTTTTAAGGAAGCTTGTCCTCCTCCCTCGCATGCCCTTGTTCTCCTGAAGGAAGTTGTCTCTAGCCATCGTGCACCCTCGCTCCCGCAGTAACACTTGGCCCTCACCCTCGTTCACCCTCGCCCTCTTCGTCGAAGCTTTTCCTCGCCCTCGCGCACCCTCACCCCCGCCATCGAAGCTTGTCCTCGCCCTCGCGCATCCTCACCCTCGCTGCCGAAACTTGTCCTCGCCCTCGCGCACCCTCACCCTCGCCATCGAAGCTTGTCCTCACCCTCGCGCACCATCGCCCTCGCTGCCGAAACTTGTCCTCGCCCTCGCGCACCCTCGCCCTCTTCGTCGAAGCTTTTCCTCGCCCTCGCGCACCCTCACCCTCGCCATCGAAGCTTGTCCTCGCCCTCGCGCACCCTCGCCCTCGCGGCCAAAACTTTTCCTCGCCCTCGCGCACCCTCGCCCTTGCGGCCAAAACTTGTCCTCGCCCTCGCGCTCCCTCGCCCTCGCGTCACTGTGGGCGAGGGAACTTGAGGGTGAGGTTGCCCTCGAGAGGGCCACCCTCGCGAGGGTAAACATCTCTGGTTCATCGTGCATTGCGTAACAACCAAGGCGGATGATTTGGAATGTAGTTCTTTTTTCTTTTACGTACAAGTGTGTGTGTGTGTGTGTGTGTGTGTGTGTTTTGATATATGAATAGGGTTGCCAACTCTGTAAAATAAAAAGAACCGACACTTCCTTAAAATTCTCTGTGATATAGGTCTCAGCGTGAAGTATCTCTTTTCGGACCTATCCATGGAAAGGAAATGTACTATCGTGAACGAAAGTGCATTAACACATATATTCTGTATGTCCTTAGAACATTCACTAATAACCAAATAGATACATTGTGCTATAAATGAGAAACTGAAATTGATCAATCGGCATTGATCAATTTATTGTATTTGCCAGTAACTACCATTCCTTTAAAATTATCGAAACAGATGAACAAAAGTATAATAATATTTACGTGACAATTTTGGATTTGGAAAATGAAATTCACTCTTTAAACATATAGTCTCTACTTCAACTATAGGAAATTGCTTTAAGAAGCCCTTTTCCACTCTTAATAAATGTATAAAATTCCTTGAAAGTAAATTTCAAATTTTCCCTGATATAGTCCCTGTCATCTCTCTAAAATTTTCTAAACAGGTGAACAAAATATATTAATCATTGATACATGGTGAAAGGTAACAGTTTTGAGTTTACAGAATGACAGCTACTTATCAATATCTATACTTCGAACTAGATACAAATTTGAAAAAAAAAAAAAAAAAAAACGGTTATAAAGGTGCTGGTGAGAAGTTTGTACACGTCACCGGCTTTAATCAAAATAACATCAGTTTTTCCGGCCAGGCCAATGAAAAGCCGGCCAGTTTACAGCCCTATGTATGAATATGTGACATTCGCAATTCATATACTAGTATCTCTTTTGTATCAGCTGTTTTGGTTATTAGTTATTAGATTTAATTTTATTGTGTGTGCTTTAATTCTGTTCATAACCTACAAATTCTGAATGAATTGCATATCATGACTTCTGTAAATAACTTACAAAAAAAAAAAAAAAAAAAAAAGATGCCCAGCTTTCAACTGAGGAAAACACAATTAAGGCTTAGGCAAAACAAGCAAACTGCAATTCAGGAGACTGTTCGAAAAAAAAAAAAAGAAACGGTTTAAGTTTACAGGACACCTTATGGCAGTAATGTATACACTAGGTACATTTCCACAATTTATTTGAAATTTTCCTAGATAAATTGTGAATAAAGCGTGTTCAATGTACATTTTTTTTATAACATTAATCTCTGCTACGAACTCTCTTCAGTCTACACTGAAGAGGAATTCGGATCACTGTCAGGGACTGAGTTTGCTAGAATGAATTGTTCACAAAAATCTAGAAAATATATTTAGTGAATCTACAAAGCTTCTACACTTAATATTAACTGTACCTATGGCGTCAGTGAAAGAAGAAAAGTTCTTTTTCACATCAAAAAGAATTGACACTTTCAAGAAATTGAATGTCCCAAGAAAGGTTATCACCATTGATTATGCTTTCCATCGAAAAAGACATGACAATAAGAATACTAGAGTTCAACCAGCATGTATTAGGCAGATTTGTTCCAATCAAAGAGAAAAGAATAAACTTACTAATTAAAGAAGGTGATTAATCGGATTAAATGTTCTCCATTTTTTTTATTTTTTAAAAACAGATTTTTATTTAATTTAACATGTCGCATAGCATTTGCATCTAAATTTATGCTGATTAGTCAATGAGTCCACTTTATATCTTCTGTCTCCGATCGTTCGTACTGCAACACCCGAAACCACAAACCACCGGCCGCCACTGGTAAGAAGTGATGGAAGTAAATAGATCCTGTTGTGTATAGAGGTAAAGATGCAGCTAAGAAGTTCATAAGAATATTAAAGAAAGAAGCCAAATAAATATCAAACATATCCAGACAAATTAACGAGTTACCTTTAACAAGTGAACAGATAGAAGAATTCAACGAATCTGAATCCTGCCTTTACTGTAAAGTAGAATATACTCCAGAGAACCATAAAGTTAAACATCACGATCATATAACTGGAGGATTTGTAGCTGCATTATGTAATAATTGTAATCTAAAAGTTAGAGTACCTAAGTTTGTACTAGTGATTATACATAACTTATCAGGATATGACTCTCACTTGTTTATAAAAGAGCTAGGATATAATAAAGAACAAATAGTTTTAATACCTAATAATGAACAACGATACATATCATTCAGTAAAAAGGTTTGAACTATCAAATTAAAATTCATAGATTCATTTAGATTTATTGCATGTAGTTTAGAGAAATTATCCAACCTAACTAGAGAACAAATGACTCACACACAACACTTCTATCCTGACGAAGAGCAATTCAAACTTGTAATAATAAAAGGTGTTTACCCGTATGATTATGTTAGTGACTGGGATAAGTTCAGACAGAATTACCACCAAAGGAAGCATTCTTCAAAAAGCTTACCCACACACATATAAGTAATGAGGATTATGAGCATGCAAAGAAAGTATGGGAAACATTTAAAGTTAATAATCTTGGGGAATACCATGACCTATATCTAAAAACTGATGTGTTATTATTGGCAGATGTGTTTGAGAACATAGAGAGACGTGTCTTAAAGCTTATGGCTTTGATCCAGCTTGGTATATAACAGCACCAGGTTTAGCTTGATATGCAATGGTAAAGATGACAAATATAAAACTAGAGTTACTAACAGATTACAATATGCTTTTGATGATAGAGAAAAGTATGAGGTGGAATTAGTCAATGCCCGAGAAGATATGTAAAAGCAAACAACAAATATATGGAAGATTAATATGAGAATAAAGAAGATTCTTACATCATGTACCTAAATGCCAAAAACCTCTACGGCTGGGCTATGAATCAATATTTACCGTATAAGCTATTTAGATGGTTAAGCGAAGAAGAAATAAGAGAAATAGATTTCACAAGTATACCTGATAATTCCGATACTGGTTATATATTAGAAGTAGATCTTGAGTATCCAAAAGAAATACATGACTATCACAAAGACTATCCATTAGCTCCTCAAAATGTGTGTCCATATGGTTCAAAGAATAAAGCTATTAACAACCCTATATGATAAAGAAAAATTTGTGATTCATTATCGGAACCTAAAACAGTGTCTATCACTTGGATTGAAACTTAAGAAAATACATAGGGTAATGGAGTTCAAACAGTCAGATTGGTTAAAGAATTATATCGATTTAAATACACAGAATTAGAGCAGAACTAGAGCAACAAATGATTTTGAGAAAGACTTCTACAAGCTCATGAATAACTCAGTATTCGGGAAGACAATAGAAAATATTAGAAAGAGATGTAAACCTATAAAAATAGAATGTGACCCAGCAAGAGTGGAAAAACTAATTGCTAAACCGAATTTTAAAGATAGAATTATTTATACAGAGAATCTATGTGCAATCATAATGAATAAAACCAAATTGACTTTCAATAAACCAATATATGTTGGAATGAGCATCTTAGATCTATCAAAGTATTTAATGTACGACTTCCATTATAATGTGATGAAGCCAAAATACCAAGACAAAATACCATGAAAAATTATATTATTTCGACACAAGTGATTACCCTAAAGATAACAAATACAGGATACCCCAGATCAATAAGAAAATACTTGGTAAGATGAAGGACGAGGTTAAAGGTACCATTAGAGAGGAGCTTGTAGGTTTAAGATCTAAGATGTACTCAATAAAATCACCTCAAATGGATCTAACAAAGACTTTAAAGGTAAGTTCGATAAGAAAGTGTAAGAAAGCCAAAGTTTTTTTTTTTTTTTTAAAAAGGTATAAAGGCTGTTTGTTCAACCAAAGGGACTACTATAAGAAGATGAATTTGATAAGAAGTTATAGGTATGATATATATAGTATAGAAGTAAATAAGTTAGCTTTAAGTTGTATAGATGATAAGCGGTGTGTTTTAAAGGATGGGATAAATACCCCACGATGGGGACATTATAAGATAGAAGAGTTGTAGATATTGTTCTTAGATATAAGTTGGATATAAGTTAGTTGTAGGTTTAGATATGTTAGATATAAGTTAGCTATAGTTGTAGATATATAAGTATACTTTATGGAATGTAACTATAAAGTAATGTGGATGCTGGATAACTTAACTAAAGTACTGTGGTCAGTCAGGGGTGGCCCAGTAGTTATAGGCAGTCAGGGGTGGTGGTGGGGTGTGTGCTTGAACTTAGGTTTCTCCCCTATTCGTGTGGAGTAATGTACTGTATCGGTCACACTAGTTTTCTGTTAACTACCGAGACTGTATTTGTCAGGCAGCAATTGACTTCACTTCCGGTACTCACTCCATTATCCTCACTGCTTTCTTCTGCATCCTTCCCAGGGCCATAGTTAAGTTTTTGCCATTCTAGGGCACTAACAATGCCTCCTCGAGTAGAATTTGGGACAGTGAAGTCAATAATATTTAAGTGGATTGACACGCATTGAACACTGTATTATCTGTCAGGAAAGTAAATGTACACCTATTTTTCGAGTCTGGCATTCCTGCTCTCCATCCGTGGAGAGTATGAGAATTAAATCAATCAAATGTTTACTGAGGGGCAAAAAGAAAAGTTTAATCTGAATAAGACATTGCAGAGGGACACAAGCTGTGAATACGAATAGTGCATAGTGTAAATAAAGGACGACACCAAAAGAGAACGCCAGATACAGCTGTTAAACTTAGAAAAAAGAGTAAAAATTGTTGAAGTGGGAACATAAAACACAAATACAATAAATACGCCCACAACTAAACGATCACCATGCCATGATCTTGGTGTAGTGGTTAAGGTGCTGGCTTACAAATGCAAAGGTCGCCAGTTCGAATCTTCGGTGAGGACATTTTTAAAATTTTTTGTTAATAATACATGCAGCTCATGAGAGATGGTAAAAGAGGTCGTATTTAGTCTTTCGTAGCAATTATTATTGGTAATGTTTAGTACTGATAATACTTTTTTGTCTTTGCGTATTGCTTTTATTCTTTTCTTCATTTCAAAAGAGAAGAATATCCGAACAAAGAATACAAATTGAACGTTCCGATGTAGCTGCAAAAAGT
This sequence comes from Thermobia domestica, assembly GCF_964235325.1. Classification (NCBI taxonomy): domain Eukaryota; kingdom Metazoa; phylum Arthropoda; class Insecta; order Zygentoma; family Lepismatidae; genus Thermobia; species Thermobia domestica. The sequence goes on along the minus strand of NC_137458.1, from coordinate 237,204,668 downwards.
AAAAAGAAAAACATGGAAGTAGACCATACTCATGGTTATTCAAAATACAATTTCTACAATGCCTTACACCTCCCGACCACGTTTCTACGTTAGCAAGTAAGAGGTTTGTGTTTAGGTCAGGCTGATCAATACGTTTTGCAAAGGGGCCCGGTTTAGCTCTGACGCACCACAGGTGCGAGAAGGGAGCAAAACACTTTTTCTCTCTCCCTCTGTGTGTCTATTTATCTATCTATCTGTATATATATAACGCTATTTGTGAATGCCATAACCACCCTAATTTTCAGCGGATTGAGATTAAAGTTGGCACAAACATTAATTGTTGAAATATCTTGATGTGTTCGTTAACCAGAATAATCAGACGAAAATGTTCAAAATGGCGGCCCTTCAAACTCTCAAAAACTTCCAAGGGAACCAAATTTCGCCCATAAATGGGTATTTAAAAAGTTTAAATAACTTTTCCTCTTTTACTGAAATATTTGTGTGCAGAGACTTATTGAAATATTGGACCCGATTAATCGCATAAATAATGTTCACGCCCTTTCGCTACGGTCAGGCTTTTTTTTTTTTTTTTTTTTTTTTTTTTGCAGGAGGGGGTTATTTTCGTATCAGAACAAGATGATTGTTAGTGATGATATGAAATTACACATTGAAAGTGAAGTAACTTGTGAAACGTGTTATTCGAAAGAATAATATAATAAATGTTCTTTCCCCTAACACAGAGAACTGTAAATCATTTCGAGTTCGGGGGCGTGAATGGCGAGGAATGTTATTTGATTTGCTTTTAGTAACACATTGCATTGCAAATAAAGGTAAGGAACATTAGTAGTAAGTAAAACAATAATAATAATAATAATAATAATAATAATAATAATAATAATAATAATAATAATAATAATAATAATAATAATAATAATAATAATAATAATTGGTGTTTTTTGTGGCAAGGCAATATCTTCCTCAATTCTTCTTCAAACGTAATGATTGTAACGCCATATCTCCCTTACAACCAAATATTAGCAATTTATATCGAAAGAACGGGAAACTGTTGAGTTATGGGAGCAACGTTGGACAGTATGCACTCATAGTACTCAGAAAAATAAGCGATTTCAATGCAAAATGAACGAAGAGTCATTGTCATGGGTAGTCATGGAGCCAAGCAAAGCCCTCTTTAGGCAAAATGTCGATAACTTATATCGAGAGAACAGGAGGTGATAGTGAGATGGGACCAACGTTGGACACCGTGGACCCATAAGACGCATCGAAAAAATTAGGGGGGCGGACGCCAGCCAGCCTTACTTATTTCCACATAATAATATAAAATTATATTGTCGAAATACACACACGAGTTAGCTATAATATTATTATTATTATTATTATTATTATTATTATTATTATTATTATTATTATTATTATTATTATTATTATCGACAGCGTCTTTTGATTACATGTGCATGTTTGACATGAAGCCAAAGAGAAGATCCATCATTCGTAGAAAGAATAAGAATAGCCAGCTACTTTAATTGTGAACGACGGCGGAAAATACGAAAAGAGTGAGAACCTTAGCGAAAAGAAACAATACTTTCTCTCAAATGGATAAAAAATCAAGCCGAGATAGATTAGAACTCGCATGGACGGCGCGAAAAATCAGTTCATTGTCCACTTTTTTTAACTGACTCACCGAACGTGTTTTAGTAACTTACTTATTGCTAATTTTACTTGCTTTAGTAACTTACTTATTGCTTTTTCTAATAACTTATAACGACAGGGACACGAAAACAGAAACATAAGGAACAGTTAAAAATCATAGATGCTCTCCCGCCGGGAATCGAACCCGGGACACCATACACCAAAGGCGCACGTGCTAGCCACTAGCCCAGCGGGCAGGGCACTGTTCACATTCTGTGTCGTTAGGGATTACGACCACTGTATTGCCAGCTATCACTTCTGTGGGTTGTATAATATGATCACATGTTTCTTCTTTGCTGGAAGAGTTAAACCTATATTCTATGTAATACATGAGGTATTTAGACCTACATGCTCTTCATATCATGTAATAAAAGGGTCATGCTGGGAATAAGAAAAAGAACATTCCTTGGACAAAACGGAAACTATTGGCATCAGAAATATTTATCTACGAGGCATGCGCAGTAGTATATTTCAGAATAGTTACTGTTTAGTTCAGTAAACGAAGAAAGTGGTATAAAAAAGCAAATATGTCCCGTCAACGAGATCGACCAGAGTTGACAAGAGGCGGAAGCAGATGTGTAGTAATACAACAACTTGGTTAAATTGATAATTGGTTCTTTATTCTGTAGTAGATCGTATCACAACTTTACGGGAGAGCAGAGAAAGACTTACTAACGCTGTCATATAGTAAGCTTTAGTAACACGATCATACAGACACAAATAGATGTAACTGTGAGTACTACAACTTGGATTTAACGAAAGCCGTTTAGATATTCAGTTGTTTGCAGGGTTGTATAAGACACAATACAATTCTTCATACCTCAGCTTCCAGTAACTAGATACATGCAATTTCTGGATAGTTACTGAAACTGCTGTCGGATTTTAATACATGACGTATTGCAGGATACAAAATGCTTTGCATTACTTGTTTGTTTTGTAGACAGCTACTAGCTTAGTGTTCTGAAAGGTTGTGTATAAACTAGAGATAGCCAATTCCGGAATTATTACTTTAAGGACTCCCGAAGGTAAAACCGGACAAATTCCGGAATTCGGAAAAATCCGGAATTTAGAAATTTCTGATTTCGTTTACATTCCGGAATTCGGAACAATCCGGATTTTTTTCGAAATCCGGAGTTTTTCTCAATTCCGGAATTTTCTAAATTCCTGATTCTTCCCGAGTTCCGGAATTCTTCTGAATTATGGAGTTTAACTGAATTTCATAATTTTCCGAAATCCGGAAAGTGAAAGTTAGGCTTCCAAAAAATGAATTTATTTTGGTTAATATGAATCGTGGTGGAAATAAGTCTTTGACCAGGTAATGGCGACTGCTTTGAAAGAAATAGAGAGTATGAGAATTCAATCTGTCATATTTGTAGTTTCGTGTGGAGAAAAAACAAACTTGTGAAGCAACGGTTTAAGAAAAACTCAAGTTATTAATGTAAACTTTTCCGACATCATAAAAGAAATACGAAAGACATTTTGAATCGAAGAAATATAACATACAAGTTTGCAAGCGGAGACAAAGAAACCTAACGTAACCAGACTAAAGACGAATCGTTTACCGCGTAGCGATCAAGGTCAAGCTGTTTTCCAGGGCGAGTTTCGAGTTGAGTCGAGTTTGATAATGGCTCGCTCGCTCGTTCAGATCGTTTTAACTCTTTTTTTAAATAATGGCCTGATTAGACTGGAAAGCGAAAGCCATGAGAAATGTAAGCACTAATGTGGAATACTTTTTAGTGTTGCTCACGACAGGGGTGCGTCTCGTCTCGTAATTTTAGTGCATCTCGTGGGGCAATTTTTGTGTATCTCGTCTCGTCTAGATAACGAAAAGACAAGGTTTTTTTTATTATTAGGAGACAGCCTCAAATGTCGTAATCACCAATGTAAGTATATACTGTTGTTCTTAAAATCAAGGCTGAGACCTTCACTGTCGAATTTTTGAGCCCAAGCAGAAGACCAACTCGGGTAGCGATATCAACCGGCTCGGTTCGTATCAACTGAGCGAACAGCTCGAGTCGGCTCGGTTGGGATGAGCCGATGACCCGAGCCGGCTCAGTTGGAACGAGCCATCGACTCAGCTCAATTGAGCTGAGTCGATGGCTCGAGCTTTCTCGGTTCGGATGGGTCCCCTACTCGGCTCATGTGAACCGGTTCAAGCCAGCTAAGTTGAAATTAGTCCATCGGCACGTTTCGATTCAGCTCTACTAAGCCGATGGCTCAAATCGGCTCGGTTGGTTGAGCTGTTGGCTCGGCTCACTTCTTGGTTCGGTTCGATAGTGAATGAGCTGTAAGCCGAGCCGCTCGAGCCGTTGATAGGCCTAAACCCGGTCCCAGCTGTTTTGAACATGTTTGGCTGAAGCCTATGACTTTTAACAATTTTTGGCTCGAGCTCGAAAACTTGCCCCTTCGGAACTCAAACCCAGAACGTGACCGATGTCCTTCCCTCCTGAAGATTATACACGGTGTTGATATAATAATAATAATAATAATAATAATAATAATAATAATAATAATAATAATAATAATAATAATAATAATAATAATAAAAGTTTTAAGCTTGCCGTTGAAATTTGGCAAAACTTACTTAAAAGTAGAGATTTCGGGGAAAGGGTTCCGTACCTTCAAGACAGTGGCGTAGGGAAAGGCGGGCCCAGAGGGGCCGGCCTTCCCCAAAGAGGTCCGACAATGTACTTTGGTACTTTGATGTTTGTAATTTTTTATATATTTTTATGTTTATATATTTTTTGTTTGTAATTTTTCTATATGTGCCTATAACAGCAATTGCCTCCCCCAAACACACATCCTGGCTACGCTACTGCTTCAAGACACACCTCTGCAACTACCAACATTTTAAACTACAACGTTACATTGAAGTTTCATGTAGAAAGTATTCTACTGTATGTTTTAAGGAAAATAACTGTAATAAAAATAACTGAATATCACGCAACAGTAAGGCATATAATAAACTATTTTTTAGGATATGCAGAGGTAAATATAAAAGCTTTGCTACAAAATACCTACACAGAGTATAATTCAATGAGCTCTGAAATATAATGTAACGAAATAGCCTATGAGATTCAGTCTACAGAGCAATTGTTACTTAAAGAATGGACATACACTATTTCGAGAATCGAGGCAAGACGGGAAATGTTTACCATACTTTTCGTCTCGTCTCGATACCCATCTCCAAAGAGAGACGAAAATTTTGAGTTAGCCTTGACCCGTCTCGAATGTAAAATGTTAATTCTCATGTTATTTTATTTGTTTTAGAAACGAGATGAGAAACTCCTCTTCTCGTGAGCAACATTAAACCAAACCGAAATATTCTTTCCAAATGTCACGTTTCTGCTTCTAATGGTATGACCTGAGCGATAATTAGCTCCTAGCTTTTAATCTTCTACGAGATAATAATAATAATTATTAGTTTATTATTATTATTATTCCTGAAGATTTGATAATTCAAATATTGAAACATACGAGCATTCAAATATCTGAATATAATAAAACATATGTTATCGCTGATCAATCGCCATCAAAAATCCTAAAGTAAAAAAAAAATTACAATGTGCATTCGCACAAGCACCTTAACCACTGAACCGCGATCGCTACGCGGTAAAAGATTCGTTTTTAGTATGGTTACGTTAGGTTTCTTTTTCTCCGCTTGCAAACTTGTATGTTATATTTATTCGATTCAAAATGCCTTTCGTATTTCTTTTATGAAGTCGGAAAAGTTTACATTAATAACTTGAGTTGTTCTTAAACCGCTGGTTCACAAGTTTGTTTTTTCTCCACACGAAACTACAAATATGACAGATTGAATTCTCATACACCCCATTTCTTTCAAAGAAGTCGCAATTACCGCCACGATTCATATTAACCAAAATAAATCCATTTATCGGAAGCGGAACTTTCACTTTCCGGATTTCGGAAAATTATGAAATTCAGTTAAACTCCGGAATTTAGAATAATTTCGAAACTCGGAAACAATCCGGAATTTAGAAAATTCCGGAATTGAGAAAAACTCCGGATTTCGAAAAAATCGGATTTTTCCGAATTCCGGAATGTAAACGAAATCAGAAATTTCTAAATTCCGGATTTTTCCGAGTTCCGGAATTATTCCAAAATCGGAATTTTCCGAATTCCGGAATTTGTCCGGTTTTACTTTCGGGAGTCCAAAAAGTAATATTTCCGGAATTGACTATCCCTAGTTTATACACAACCTTTCAGAACACTAAGCTAGTAGCTGTCTACAAACAAACAAGTAATGCAAAGCATTTTGTATCCTGCAATACGTCATGTATTAAAATCCGACAGCAGTTTCAGTATCTATCCAGAAATTGCATGTATCTAGTTACTGGAAGCTGAGGTATGAAGAATTGTATTGTGTCTTATACAACCCTGCAAACCACTGAATATCTAAACGGCTTTCGTTAAATCCAAGTTGTAGTACTCACAGTTACATCCATTTGTGTCTGTATGATCGTGTTACTAAAGCTTACTATATGACAGCGTTAATAAGTCTTTCTCTGCTCTCCCGTAAAGTTGTGATACGATCTACTACAGAATAAAGAACCAATTATCAATTTAACCAAGTTGTTGTATTACTACACATCTGCTTCCGCCTCTTGTCAACTCTGGTCGATCTCGTTGACGGGACATATTTGCTTTTTTATACCCCTTTCTTCGTTTACTGAACTAAACAGTAACTATTCTGAAATATACTACTGCGCATGCCTCGTAGATAAATATTTCTGATGCCAATAGTTTCCGTTTTGTCCAAGGAATGTTCTTTTTCTTATTCCCAGCATGACCCTTTTATTACATTATATGAAGAGCATGTAGGTCTAAATACCTCATGTATTACATAGAATGTATGTTTAACTCTTCCAGCAAAGAAGAAAGAAACATGTGATCATATTATACAACCCACAGAAGTGATAGCTGGCAATACAGTGGTCGTAATCCCTAACGACACAGAATGTGAACAGTGCCCTCACCGCTGGTGTAGTGACTAGCAAGTGCGCCTTTGGTGTATGGTGTCCCGGGTTCGATTCCCGGCGGGAGAGCATCTATGATTTTTAACTGTTCCTTATGTTTCTGTGTTCGTGTCCGTGTCATTATAAGTTATTAGAAAAAGCAAGTTAAACGAGTGAAGCAAGTAAAATTAGCAATAAGTAAGTTACTGAAACACGTTCGGTGAGCCAGTTAAAGAAAAGAAAGTGGACAAAGCACTGACTTTTCGCGCCGTCCATGCGAGTTCTAATCTATCTCGGCTTGATTTTTTATCCATTTGAGAGAAAGTATTGTTTCTTTTCGCTACAGGCAGAGACGTATCCAGGACCGACTTCTGTGGGGGGGGGGGGAACGGTGGGTTGTCATACTGTTACTTTTAAGGGCTCCAAACTTTGAGATGGGTTTTATTTATATATATAAAATGAAAAATGTTCCCTCTTCTGGGGGGCGATCGGCCCCTGGCTACAGGTAATCACTCTTTTCGTATTTTTCGCTGTCGTTCACAGTTAAAGTAACTGACTACTCTTATTCTTTCTACGAATGATGACTCTTCTCTTTGGCTTCATGTCAAACATGCACACGTAATGAAAAGACGCTGTCGATAATAATAATAATAATAATATGAAATATACTAGCTAACTCGTGTGTGTATTTCGACAATATAATTTTATATTATTATGTGGAAATAAGTAAGGCTGGCTGGCGCCCCCCTCCTAATTTTTTTCGATGCGCCTTATCGGTCCACGGTGTCCAACGTTGGTCCCATCTCACTATCACCTCCTGTTCTCTCGATATAAGTTATCGACATTTTGCCTAAAGAGGGCTCTGCCGTGGCTCCATGACTACCCATGACAATGACTCTTCGTTCATTTTGCATTGAAATCGCTTATTTTTCTGATTACTATGAGTGCATACTGTCCAACGTTGCTCCCATCACTCTACAATTTCCCGTTCTCTCAATATAAATTGCTAATATTTTGTTTGTAAGGGAGATATGGCGTTACAATTATTACGTTTGAAGAAGAATTGAGGAAGATATTGCCTTGCCACAAACAACACCAATTATTATTATTATTATTATTATTATTATTATTATTATTATTTTACTTACCACTAATGTTGTCTACCTTTATTTCCAATGCAATGTGTTACTAAAAAGCAAATCAAATAACATTCCTCGCCATTCACGCCCCCGAACTCGAAATGATTTACAGTTCTCTGTGTTAGGGGAAATAACATTTATTATATTATTCTTTCGAATAACACGTTTCACAAGTTACTTCACTTTCAATGTGTAATTTCATATCATCACTAACAATCATCTTGTTCCGATACGAAAATAACCCCCTCCTGCAAAAAAAAAAAAAAAAAAAAAAAAGCCTGACAGTAGCGAAAGGGCGTGAACATTATTTATGCGATTAATCGGGTCCAATATTTCAATAAGTCTCTGCACACAAATATTTCAGTAAAAGAGGAAAAGTTATACAAACTTTCTAAATACCTATTTATTGGCGAAATTTGTTTCTCTTGGAAATTTTTGAGAGTTTGAAGGGCCGCCATTTTGAACATTTTCATCTGATTATTCTGGTTAACGAACTCATCAAGATATTTCAACAGTTAATGTTTGTGCCAAGTTTCGTCTCAATCCGCTGAAAATTAGGGTGGTTATGGCATTCACAAATAGCGTTATATATATACAGATAGATAGATAAATAGACACACAGAGGGAGAGAGAAAAAGTGTTTTGCTCCCTTCTCGCACCTGTGGTGCGTCAGAGCTAAACCGGGCCCCTTTGCAAAACGTATTGATCAGCCTAACCTAAACACAAACCTCCTACTTCCTAACGTAGAAACGTGGTCGGGAGGTGTAAGGCATGTAGATATTGTATTTTAATAACCATGAGTATGGTCTACTTCCATGTTTTTCTTTTTACTTTTTGCAGCTACATCGGAACGTTCAATTTTTATCCTTTACTAATTGCAAATGGCGTTTACATTCAAAATATGAGGAATTTCGGTGGCATTTATTCGGATATTCTTCTCTTTTGAAATGAAGAAAAGGATAAAAGCAATACGCAAAGAGAAAAAGTATTATCAGTCCTAAACATTACCAATAATAATTGCTACGAAAGACTAAATACGACCTCTTTTACCATCTCTCAGGAGATGCATGTATTATTAACAAAAAATTTTAAAAATGTCCTCACCGAAGATTCGAACTGGTGACCTTTGCATTTGTAAGTCAGCACCTTAACCACTACACCAAGATCATGGCATGGTGATCGTTTAGTTGTGGGCGTATTTATTGTATTTGTGTTTTATGTTCCCACTTCAACAATTTTTACTCTTTTTTCTAAGTTTAACAGCTGTTTCTGGCTTTCTCTTTTGGTGTCGTCCTTTATTTGCACTATGCACTATTCGTATTCACAGCTTGTGTCCCTCTGCAATGTCTTATTCAGATAAAAACTTTTCTTTTTGCCCCTCAGTAAACATTTGATTGATTTAATTCTCATACTCTCCACGGATGGAGAGCAGGAATGCCAGACTCGAAAAATAGGTGTACATTTACTTTCCTGACAGATAATACATAATTCTGGAAGTTAATCGACAATGGAAGGGGTTTTGAAAATTACAGTAAAAGAATATGGTATCAATAATGGAAAAAAGAGGAAGAAAGTAATGTAAATTTCTAATTAAAATGTTAATTGCCATTTGCTAGTCAAACAGATTCTTGTCACGTGGATATTTACAAAATTTAAAAGTTCGTATTGTATCCAGATACTCGTACATAATAAATTTTCGAAATTTCCACAATTGGAGTATACAAAAATTGTTCCCAGAAAATGTTTCCTCCCCCAACACTTGCCGCCATAATCCATTCTAAACACGCTCTACTTCTCCCACAATATGTCGTCCTTGCTACCACCCAACGCATTCAGCAAACAGCATCTTTTGAAATCCATGATGATGCAATCTGATGATACTGTTGATCATGAAACAGGTCAGCGAACAAATTGTAGAATCCATTGGCACAGAAGTGTAACTGACGAATTTCTAATCTTATCAGATGGTATGAGGGCATGATTGGCTTCCAGAAGCCATTCCGAATACTGTTTTATAAATTACCTTTGAACGGCTTGCTCATCACGACATGAAGTACTTGCAGTTTTGAAGTCATTCCACTAAGCATGACGACGAAGTCTGTCTTCTGTGCAACACATTTGGTTTTCAGTTCTGGCATAAGATGACCTTAAAAACATCCAAAACTAGCATGATTTTCTTGGTAAGTAAAGCTTCAGGTCTGCAGTTCCAAACGACAGCCAGCCTTTTTCTGCCACGAATCAATAAACTATTTGGGAAGAGTTTTTTCTAAAGCTTTTCATTTCAGAGTAGCATAGAAGGGGAGCCTTCATCTATTGGGCGTAACGGTCGATATAATCGTTATTCTTAGTATGATCTTTTTGCCTCTTTCTCATCCACTGTCTTATTAGCATGTCGAAAAATAAAGCATTTTCATCAGCATTACCTATTTATTATAATGGGTATGAGTGACGCTGCCGCATTTGGATAACGTTTGTTGGAAAACCATCAGTTTCTCTTTAAATTTGCTGGCAGTGTCTGTGCTAATGAGGTGCTTCGCCGGAGAGCAAGTCCATTTCCCTGCTTAAACTGTTGGTGTCAACCGATACTCGCTTGGAATTCTTTCCGTGAGGTGTTTAATGTCCTTAAAATTTCAAAGCCTTCAGCTGGATTGTTTCGCGCGAAATGGACATCTACTCTTTTATCCTCTTTTGTACGTAGGAGAGAACTCTAAGTTCCCGATATTTAGCACGTTTTGGTCTCCTGAAAGATCTCGTTGAAAGTACACTTGAAAAGTGCCTTATTAGCATTTCGGTTCAGCAGCAAGCCAACGTCGCACACTATATTCGTCGAAGTCTATATTGCTTTCTAGCCTGTGTTGCTTGCCACTTTGGCGTAACGAATAACTGCAAATCTGAAACTTGAATCTTAACTACGCGTTGTTCCTAGGCTTGGAGTTTTCTTTGCGCGATAATTCTTATTGGCGACAGACCAGTAGATCAACTCTTCAGTAAAAATGAATAGCAATATAAGCTTAGAACACAACGAATACAATGGTAAAATCAAAGAGCACATTATCAAGCATGTTGACAATTTCGACAATGGTATTGTTGTATTTCCTCATCAGACACGTAGCCAGGATTTCGTGAGGGGGGGGGGTTCCGTGACATGAAATACTGTGGTCATCACAACAGGGGCTCGATCATTCTAAACTATTTTACTGGAACATATATTGGTTCGTTCAGCCAGGATTTCGTAACGGGGGTGGGGGATGTGACATGAAATTCTGAATGCACAGGAGCTCGATCAATCTAAACTACTTTACTATCAACATATATTGGTTTATTAGGACAATAAAATGAGAATATGTTGGTAAGTATTTTAATAACAAACTATGAGAAATCTCGAGTAAAATAATAATAATAATAATAATAATAACAACGTACTAAAAAAGATTTTACAATATTTACATCCTTCCTCTGTTCATTCAAATATAACAATTTTCCTTTCATTATGACCCCAACTACTATAAAAAGTACATACTCAATAATGTCTTGTAAAATATTGTATAATATCTGCGTTCCTTTCTCTGTTGAATCAAATGTTAACAGAACTTTCTTTCCATATAAATTTTTGTTTTTATTATTCCGTCAACTACTGTCTGTTCCAATGACAGGTTAAAGAAGCAGTAGAAAATTGTTTTTGAAATAACGTGTTTGATACTGCAAGGATGCGATGACGAAAATTTATGATAAAAAAATGTTCACGTTGTTACACAACGGTACTATACTTTCGGAAGCTTGAAATCTCCCTTGAAATCTCCCTGACTAGTAGCAGAAATTCTGAGAATTCCGTAACTCTTCTAGAAATTTCAAATTCTCTGACTCTTCCAGGGTATCTCGCTCACCTCGCCACTATGTATTTCGAGTAATACAAATCTCCTCATAAGAAAGAGTAACCAAAAGCTTCCTGATTAAAAAAAAAAAAAAAAAATTAACGTGATCCTTCATTTTCTCAATTTATTTTTTCATCCTTCCTTATTTTTTTCGTTTTTGGCCTCTAAGGGGGGAAGGGTCCGGACCCCCCTGGCTACGTGCCTGACCTCATGGTATCTACAATGCGGTCAGTTTCTACAATTTTGCTATTGTTGAATTATTGTTATTTCAAAATGAAAAATCTGCACATTTTTTAAACAGCATTCAATATGACGAAATGTCATAATTTTTGTAAGATCGCGAACATAAGACAATATCTTAACTTATTATAATTATTTCCAAGAGTTCATACTTCACTTACAATTCTTTCCACGATTGCTTTTACGTATTGAAAGTTTTCTAGAATTCCGACCAGAAAGCAATTTATTCTGTACAGAGGAAAGAATAATTTCAAATTCATCTTAAAACTCGTGTGAGGGAGTTCACCAGGGATCTATTTCTCAAAGCTAGTAGACTCGTAGTACTTATTCATACACTTGTGATATTAGTCTAACAAGTAAAAGTCACGTTTGGGTGAATCGAGTTGCAGCCCGAGACATACGTGATAGAGTAGTACTAAGAGTGCTCAATATGTCAGGGAAGTTGTAGGTGCAAAGCTCAAAGGGTTTTAGGAGATACAGCTACTAGAAGGTGTGACGACATCAGTACGTAATGTTATAATCGCTGATGACATTCCAGTTGCCAATGTCTTCAATGTAGATCAAAGTCGCTTTGAGAAGGAATTACATTCGTACCGGCCGTTAAGGGAGATAGGATCAGTGAAGATCAGTACAACAGTGGGATATGTGAGTGCATCATCTCATTCCTACATGATAATGCCGTTTGTGTCCATGGACAGAGAAATTCTGCGTCCCATGTATGTTCTGGTGATTGAACCAAACGGTAGGTTCCCTGCAGTAAAGCCAGCTCTTCCGGCTAATATTATCTTAAACTCATTTGCTGGTAAAACAGTGAACATTAACAAGCAGGATATTAAGACTTTCTATTCGCAAGTCGTGTGGAAAAGCATTCCAACTGATAGGAAAACCTCCTGTTACTTGATTCGGTGTCTGCAAGCAAAGGCGACAGTCTTTCGTCAGTCTGTGTGTCAGAAGGCTTTGAATTGATCAAAGGGCTATACCTGGGCAAAGGGCTATCATAATTCAATCTCTGGGTGTTCACTTCTTCTGTCCATACAAAATATTTGTTCGTTTCATCATTGATACAGCAATAACAGAAAGTAAAGTGAACATTTGGTATCGTGACAGGTTCATACAACTTCAGTCGTTCACAATTTACCAGTTCAATGCTCCTCGTTTTCCCAACATGATTCGATTCGCTTTCCATAAGGCTGGATACTTGAGTGAGGAGCGTGTGACTTGGATCGTTCCTTACGAAAACTGCTTTGATGGAATTGTGAATGACAAATATTTCAAGTGCGACTTGATTGCGTGTTAGATGTGCTCACTGTGAACAGAGTATTTGTGCGAGGCATGCACTCTTTTCTGCACTGGATATTAATTGCAGTAATTGGTAACTAGTGCTCTCAACGGGTCGGGTCGGGTTGAAGACCGACCCGACTCGACCCGTGACCCGAATTCACTGACCCGACCCGAGTTGACCCGACCCGTTTCAGAGCACTGGTCACGACACTGGGTGAACGCCAAAATACACTCCCATTGGGAATTAAACAAGGACCACGTGTGCCGAAGTCTTACACGTTAACCACTAGCTAGATCAAGCGGGGGATTTGTATATGCATCTTAGGGAATATTTGGCACTTTTGAGGTTTGGTTATTTCTTTTTATAACTGATACCAATGTCCGACGTGGGAGAAATTTATTTATTTTTCTTGCTTTCGTTCTACGTGACGAAATTTTTCTTCAGGGTCAGTGTTCTCACCTGCTCGGAAGGCAGGGGTCTTCTCGGAAGGAAGTAGCAAGAGTCTCTTGGCGCAGGCAAAAGGAAATCGTTTAACTAAAATGATAAGGGTTGAGGAAACGGGAGAACATATGTGATTTTTTCCAACCCTTCAACTTTCCTTCCAAAATAGGTTCTTATGATTCCGGGACCCGCGCCACTTTGATTCTTCTTTCTCGGTAATAAAACATATTTTACAGTATATATAGTTGCAAGCAAGAAGATACATAATATGAATTTTGTAATTGAAAATTTAAAAATACAGTATGATAATTAATTATAAAGAACTAATTTTATTTCATCTCTTTCAGCCCAACAAATGAAATTTAAACAATTCGCAACCTGGGTCTTGGTCATCAATACTGCGTCTTATTCTTTGTCTGGCACAGTCAAGTCTTGGTCCTGCATTTCGTAGTCATGGTGGTCCTTCATGCTATACAAGAGCCAAGAACGCTAGCCTCATCGGTACAAATGAAGACCAAGTGTGATTTTGATTATGGTCTTTCGTACTATACGGAAAGCAAGAAAATATACTCATCTCTACTTGCTGATCACCAAAACAAGGCCAAGAAAAAGATTACTATGCACTTCGTCTTGCATATCCAATCTTTATCTTCTTCTTGTATCGATGTTCTTGGGCTTGGTGAAATGAAATGAAATATTCAGTTTAAGGTCCCTCGATTCTGCACCGAGGCTAAGGGATATGGTGACCATGAGAAATGAATGAAATGGTGGAATGAAGTGGAAGGAAACAGGAGGACCCCGAGAAAACCCACTACACGGCGTTTCTTCACCACAAACCCCACTTAGCACAAGCTGGGATCGAACCATGCACCAGAGCTGAATTCTCTACCACTGAGCCACCGCGGCCCCGCTTGGGCTTGGTCGTCCATATCCACTTTTGGCCTTGCTCAGTGTGCGAATTTAAAAATTTTCCCAGGGGGGGATGAATTTCACCCATATGCGCAAGCAGTCCTCCCCCCCACACATATATATATATATATATATATATATATATATATATATATATATATATATATATATATATATATATATATATATATATATATATATATATATATACACTAACAAGTACAAAACAGTTGAGATGTGAGATCTTTCATAAATTTTCACTCAAGTAATATTTAGGTTAGCTACGCAAAGTAGACCTACTTATCTTTATGTCCACTTAAAAATACTCCAGAGGGGAAAAAGTTATCCCTGCCAGGGATAAAATTTTTCTTCTCCAGGGTGGGAAAGATTTTTGTCAGGGGGGGGAAATCCCTGGCATCCCCCCCGCCAATTCGCACCCTGGCCTTGCTTAACCAACTTCTAGTTTTGTTCTAAATCCAGACCCCATATTGGCGTAGATATTAATATTACAGTCGATTGGTAAAATCAATCTTGCACATTTAAAAATTAAAGTACGCACAAGTACAGAAATAAACATTTACCATAAAAACACTAGCTGCAAGTGTTCAAAATAGATTTATGGTTTCTATAAAATCAATTGAAAATTGCTATTTTTAATTAGGCAGCTAGTGAGAAACAGCAGCTTTCGACTTCAGCTGAGTTTAAGCTCAACCTAAACTCAGTTGACGAAAGTGACCCGACCCGACAACCGGACCCGAGCTGATCCGACTGACCCAACCCGAGCTGACCCGATTGACCCGACCCGAGCTGACCCGATTGACCCGACCCGAGTAGCCTCACCCGACAACCTGACTCGAGTTGACCCGACCCGTTTGAGAGAACTATTGGTAACTTTTCTATGCAATAACAAAACCACTTAGAATTTGCAAAACAAACAACTTTCTCTTGTATTTCATCACTTAAATATGCTGGAAACACGAACATAATCTAGTCTACAGGAAATAATGGTGTTAGATTTATCTCTTATGTTTTAGACTATGTATTACGACTATAGTATGTACCTCCATGTGACGTTCTAGTGGCTGTATCTCCTAAACCCTTTAAGCTTTGCACCTAAAACTTCCTTGACATATTGAACACACTTAGTACTACTCTAACACATAATGTTTTGGGCAGCAACTTGATTCACGCAAACGTGGCGTTTACTTATATCATAAGTACACGAATGCATGTTTATAGCTACAAATCCTTATCAGTGGTCCTATTTCATAGAACGCTAGTTTAATGCAATATGCGTATAATTTACTAGTAAATATCCACAAGAGATTGGAGGCTTGTACCGCGTTTATGTAATATTACAAATATAAGTAACTTAAATGTTTTCCCACTCAAATAATTAAAATTTAAGAAATGCAGGCCACCATATTAAAACTTATCGCTTTATTTTTTAAAATTATATGCCATGTTTGTTGTTACTGAGGTATTTATTTATAAAATATGAATAAAATTATAATTAATATGAACAAAACTATATTTTTTGATTCTCTTACATTCAAAATATTCAATTTCGTTCTAAAATGAAATGGAAGAAATTAATGCTAATAGAAAATACTGAAAGACGTCGTATTTCACACAGTACTAGGTTCCTATGTATTTAGCAGTTTGATCACGGGACTAGTGGAATCCCTGCCTTATTTATAGGTTGTTGAAATATTTTTGAGAAACAGATATTACAAGAACTTGTGAAACTTACAATTTTAGCTTGTAACTTGTGAGATAGTAGAGTAGTACTTTTGAGAAATAGGTCCCGGATCGTTGATTTATAAATCAAATATATTTTGTATAGAAGGCATTTCCTGTTTACAAACTGTAGAAATTATTTATTCTCTGTGCTAAATATGTACCGGTATGTATTGGCAATACTTCCTATCAGTGATGATTTCAGATTTCCCCGAGAGGAATTTCAATACACTAGGGGTGAAAGGTAGTATTACGAAAATGTTGGGAATCTACATTTTAAATCCGGATCCCCTTTGTGACCGCCACTGTCTACTGTAATACAAAATTATTTTGATTGCAATAAATAAAACTTTTATATTTTTTTATTCACACTAAAATCATAAAAGTAAATGACCAGGAGAAAAGGCTATTATGAAACAATATAAGCAAATTTGTCATTGTTCAAAAACAGATTTGTATAAGCAATTACTAGGGCTTAGAAGCTGAGAAAAAAATCCCCTTTTTTACGAGTGCCCGAAGACGAGGCTTAACGTATTATATGTTCATTTTGGGTCATTGTAGGCCAGAAAATGGTGGATTTTATTTGCCCGCTTTTGCCTTTTCCGGCGTTTCTTTGTTTTGTTTTGTTTTGTTTATTGGTCTTTTTAAAGCTTTTCATAGGTCTTAATGTCTTTTTTTTTCTACTTCATCTTCCGACAATAAATTTACTGGCCGTTAACTCGAATCACCACCTCCTCTTAAACATCTTTTCTTTAGTAAAGAAAATTCAAAAGATAAGACATTCTTCAACGACTGGACTGATACGACCAGATCTGCAACAATCACAAGTCAGATAAGGAGGCGTAACAATGTCCTCCAGCAAGGGAGGTGAGGGGGGGAAGATTTCTTATTTTAGTTTGTACTTCAGTTTGTGGAAGAAGGACAGGTCGTTAACCTACCAGAAGCTTGTATTTCTTGAGAATTATCTTCATTAAATATGCAATTCCAATTAAACTAGGTCTTATTTTTACGCCCTTTTTTCCAGTTTTTAGGTCCTTTTTCAGATATTTTTAGGTCTTTTTATAGGTCCTTTTTAGGCAATTTATAGGTCTTCAACTTCCGAGCCCTAGCAATTACCTTTATAAAACGTTTAAACTGCTCCCTTCTTGCTTTTTTCCGAGCGATGTCTACTACATCATGATACTGAATATCCACTCAATTTTAAGTCAATGATTGAAGCCAATAGAATAGTTAAGTAAATTATTACTTGGAAGTCGTTATTTCTTCTTCTTCTTCTTCTTCTTCTTCTTCTTCTTCTTATTATTATTATTATTATTATTATTATTATTAGTGGCGGATCTAGCCTGGGGCTGAGAGGGCCTAGGCCCCCTTTTTTCCGAGTGACAAAAATAATTTAAGCTATTATTTGTTTATTTTTGAAAGCTTATAGTAAACTCATGATGTACCTATCATAGTCTGATAGTCTGGGTTTTGGCTTCCCCCCAGTTTTTACCTTCTAGATCCGGCACTGATTATTATTATTATTATTATTATTATTATTATTATTATTATTATTATTATTATTATTATTATTATTATTATTATTATTATTATTATTATTCAACCTTAGATTTTTTCGTGTTGTTTATTAGGATTTCGACAAACGTGCCTCCGTAGGCCCGGCCTAGTGGTAAATCCGGCCCTGGATCTCGCCCATAATAATACATATATTTTTGGTGGGGCAAAAAGTTTGGCCGTATTACAGAAGTGTCTGTTAAGGAAAATTTTACTATATATACACGTATCACTAGTGGATCCAAGAGGGTTGTTCGGGGGGAGGGGAAATTGCCTCCTGAACGATAAATTAATGCTTGAAATAGAAAGTTTTATATTAAACCATAGGCTAATAAAATAGCGCAATATTTTATACATAAGCATATAAAAAGGTAGCCTTTGAGGAGGGGGCGGCACCTCCACATTCCCCCAGTGGATCTTCCAGTGATTATATATATATATATTTTCTCACCCTCTCACACACCAATTTTCACAATTAAACGCTTACTAAAATCGAAAAGAGATGTTTGTAGATGGCGGTGTACCACTGTATTTCGTTATTTTTATATTTCGTGCGAATAATACATAAATTTCAGAAGCAAATTGGAGGCGTAGGAAAGGTTAATTCGTTTGTTTCGTGGTGAGATCCGTGCCACAGTAGATAACACGAAATCATATTCCAATATGGAATGGCCGGAATCGATAAGCTTGTTTCCGTCGGATTCTAAATATATTTAGGTCACAACAAATGACTGATTGGCATGAAGAAATATTACGTCGAAACAAAATATTTCTCACTAAGATAAACTCATATTTTACTGTTTTACTTATAAAGAAAGCACAGAAATTATTGTGCACAAATGTATCATAGCAAGACAAATCACACACATCTGTGTTGAAAATGATTTGACTTGTAATTTAAACTTGAATTTTAAAACGTGTCCAGTGAAATGAGAGAAACTGAAGTATACTGCGGTGTATGAAAATCGTAATACAAATTATACATATGTAACTGGAACAAATTATACACATGTAACAAATTATACACATGAAATTTATTAACCTGGGAACGGTCGAGTGTTGATTTGTAACGCGAACGGTCACAGTGTTATTAACACATATTACGATTAATTACATGACTATACTGAAACTGTACAACTCTGACCTTGATAAATCAGGATGATGTGAAGCCTCCACGTGCTTCAATCAGAGCCTTTATATGTAGTGACATCGAACCAAATATGTGTTGGATGCATTTTTGAGGATTTTTTTTTTTTTGCTTGCTCCTTGTATTTGATTTGACAAAACAGCGTGATTGTCTGCGAGGACCGTGACGTTTAAGGTACCGATCATCCTATCTCATCCATGTTGTATGTTTTACATGTCAGTCGACAGTGCTATGCTAGGGTAGAAGCGATACTCGTCTTACCTCGAGGAAGACTTTCACATTCCTGGATACATGTAAGTCTGTCATACATCATACATGGCATCTGGAGTCCTCTGAAGTAAAGGAATGATCTCAGCCTCTCAGAACTTTCTAGATGTTATCATTTTTGAGGTTGCCCTTAATGATACTAATCGAAATCACGTATTATGCTCAATGATTTTCCACACAATCACATCTAACATTCAGCCACTAATGCAGTTTAGCCCGTCACTATGGCGTTTAACACGTATAGGGCCATCCCTGTATTACAAGCTTTAGGGGGGACACCTGAAAACACATCTGTCTACTACTCAATATGCCAGTGACGGTGTTCAAGCTCCCGTTATAGTCAACGGCGTTTATAGCTAAGAATCAGTGGAAGCTGGTGCAGAAGTATGTGTAACGTGAGTCCAGTGTTCAACAGACCATCGAGCCATCGACGCAAATAACGTGCTCCAGCATCGCGCTAATAATGTGCACAAACGCTATACGCTGTACGGCAGTGCCGGATTTACGTATAAGCTAAACAAGGTATAGTTTAGGGCCCCACTCTCTTGGGGGCCCCAAAATCTAAAGAAAAACTGGATATACATTTCCAAAGTATAAGAAAATTAATAAATGAAATAAAATTTACATAGCTATACGTAGCAACAGTGCTTCCTGCTGTGTAGGCTTCTTTGATGTAAGTAATGAGGCCGTTTCTACTAGTCCCTTCCTAAATTATCACTAGTTTCTTTATTTCTGTATATAGGGTGCCTATATTCATCTGGACATATAAAGGGCTCCATTACTTTAAACAGCTTAGGGCCCCATTAAATCTAAATCCGACTCTGCTGTACGGTCATTACCTGTTAAGCTTCGGTGTGGCTACATCACGTGGTCCTTTGTCCAATCGTCGCGGCGTATTTTTTCCTAATCATTGCTTGCACATGCACATTACTGTCATGTCTTGTCTGTAAGCGCACCAATTTCGTTGTTCTAGAAGTCTCTTCCCGTAGGCCGACAATACAGTTCTCTTCGACCGCATTGTCTATTATATTGTACCCTTTGACGTTGACCTCTACGAGGCATAGTGATCCTTGCTCACGCGTTTCCTAGTCATTTCGCAACGCTGTACCATATTAATGCTGCATAAATCGTCTCCTCACCGTAGTACCCTACACACCGAACCGGGGACGCTGCTAAGTCCATACACGCACCGTCTCACTGAAATTGTAGTCCATTATGCTCAATACATTCCCGCACAGTTCTTGTGCGTTTGGATGCATTACCTGTCACTCCTTCTTGCTGCAATTTTCACAAACATCATTGCATTTGAATGTATTCAGGTCTATCTTCATTACAGATTTCTAGCGAATACCATTATCACTATCATAGGTTCTGCCATCATTGGCAGGTCGCTTTCTGCAAACTGAGAAGCTTCTTTGTACCACGGTCTTAAGCTAACCTCTTCGTCGTGGCATACGAATTTTCTGTTTTAATACTGTTCATCAACTGCAGGCTCTTTCACACCTCCCTTTTTTCCATCACCATACCTTTTAGCACATCCCTCATGATACAGTTTCTTCTCCTCAGGCAGTGTTTCAACAGGTTTCTCTTCTTCTTTCTAATTAGACTTAACATTTTCTTGTATCTCGTACTATTTCCAACACATTCTTGTTCGTTTTCTGTTCCATCCAGCTAATTCTCCTCAATCTTCTTCACACTCACATTTGGAGAGCCATATTATTTTGTCACTTACGCGTAGTGTCCATGTTTCTACCCCGTAAAGTGCAATACTACACATTTTATGAGTATTTTTTCTTAGTCTTTATTCAAGGACCCACAAAATATAAATTTCTTCCTCTTAAATGTTTTTGTTTTCGCTATTCTTATGCTGGCTTTTATTTCAGGTCACACTTCATGTCCTCACTAATAATAATAATAATAATAATAATAATAATAATAATAATAATAATAATAATAATAATAATAATAATAATAATAAACACTCAGGTATCGAAAACTGGTCACTTATTCTATTTTCTCCCTTCCTACTTCTATATTTGACACCGACCAATTCGACCCAATCATTATCCCAGACAACACGTACGTGTACGACACATGTGCACTATCCATGCATAAGCCGTACATGTGCACATGTGCATTTATGTAGATGATGCACACATACATAACGCGTGCATAAGCCGTACACGTGAATTTGCGTGGATGAAGCATACATACATAACCCGTGTATGTGCACATATGCATTTGCGTGGGTTGTGCACACGTACATAACCCGTGACTAAGTCGTGCACATGCACATGTGTATTTGCATGGATAAAGCAAACATTTATATAAGCCGTGCCCAAGCCGTTACGAGCACATGTGCATTTGCGGGGATGAAGGACACGTACAGAACCCGTGCTTAGGCCGTTATGTGCACATGTGCATTTGCATGGATGAAGCATACATTTATATAACCCATGCTTAAGCCATTATGTACACACGTGCATTTGAGTGGATGCAGCGCACGTACGTAACCAGTACTTAAGCCGTTATGTACACATGTGCATTTGCGTGGATGCAGCGCGCGTGCATAACCCATGCTTGAACCGTGCGTGTGCACATGTGCATTTGCATGGATGAAGCAAATTTAAATTACCCGTGCTTAAGCCGTTGTGTGCACATGTGCATTTGCACGGCTACTGCACATGTGTATGACACATCCATAATACCGTGCAAGTGTATACTTTTACTTTCATTATTTTAGTCTCATTCTCATCAACAATATAAAGTAACCTCCATTTTTGGTAGGAGTCGTTTTTCCTTCAGGCGGTGTTATAGAGACTTTTCGACGAATAACAGCTGAACGATTGTAAAAAACTCCATAACGTCCGCTGAGCCAGGATACAAGATAAACAGGTGGCAGCACTGTAGTGATGTAACTACTGTCTAACAGTTCATAGGTTTACAAAATTATTTCGTGACTGATTACAGCACAACATGTTGTGTTATTTTCTTACTTGGCAAACATGTCAAATATAAATATACTACCTAAAGCTTTACTCGTTGCAAATAATGGACTCCAAAAGTAAAATTCTCACTGACAATTATTAGTTACTTGTGATATATTTTGAAGGCGATGTCTTTGGTGTTAAGGGGCTGCGGTGGCTCAGTGGTAGAGCGTTCACCTCTGGTGCTTGGGGTCCCGGGTTCGATCCCAGCCTCCGCCAAGTGAACTTTGTGGTGGACAAACACCGTGTGCGTGGGTTTTCTCGGGGGTACTCCCGTTTCCTCCCACTTTCTTCATTCCACCATTTCATTCATTACTCATCATCATCGTCTCCTTTAGCCTAACCGGCATAAGCGTGGGACGTAAAACTCAAAGATTTCATTTCCAGCATGGCAACATGCGGCACTCTGTCACCTGCGCACGATCGAGAGTGTGCAAACCAGGGCAGCTCGTATCATAACAGGCCATGACCGATATACGCGTAATCGTCAACTTTTAGAGGACTTAAACATATATTCTATCCGGGACGTGTTACATCAACACCATACTCGTTTTTGGGCCAACCTCCCCCGCCACGTCAACCCCGCTATAGCAGCCATTGGCACAGCGCATACACACCGACGAACTTACAGGACGCCACGGTTGTAGCATAACTATTTACCCACACTCTCCCCCTCACTGCGACAGTTGCAGCTGAAGGTCACATGACGTCGTCGTATCTCATATTCTAACTCACCCCCCACAGGTCTATTCATTTTCTTTTCTATAGCTGTCATCGAGTCAGGGACTTTTGTCCGATACTCGACACAAAACCCCACTTTCAAGCTAAGCTAAGCTAAGCTGGTGTTATAGGAACTGGCCACCTGGAGCTCTAACCAGGTTAAAAAATAGGGTATCCATAGCTGGCGGAGAAAAATAAGCGAGTCATTTAGGCATTCCATTCCCATTGGTTGAATTTAGTCGCGAACATCTTATACGGTTGGATTACTTTCCTCATCGAGGTGAAGGAAACAACCGTCGAATTATTTTTACACCTCCACGGAGGTTGGCACACCACATTGATATTATCCGTTGACGACCTTGCTATTTCTCTTGGCTAAACGATTTATTATGTTACTCTCCTTTTCGGAGGGTAGCTTATATTTTTGACATATCATCTTCACTCATCATCTCAGCTCCTACGATGGCTACGTCCAACCCAGTCATCTCGAAAAAGAAGACTAAGATACCAACGAAGATAGTCAGCAGATCTCAATACCGGCCTGAGGACTTTCTTGTCCCGCTGGGGCGGCCCACCACCTCCGGCGCTACTGCCAAGTCACGATCATCCTCGACTAACCGGTCAGCGACTAACGTTCCGCCACCGCAGGACGACAATGCCATGGACTTTACCCTGGTTACTACACCCAAGCGACGTCGCTCGTCCTTGGAGTCCACACTGAGCCAACAATATTCATCAGACTTCCCTGCTTTACCAATGAACAACCGATTTGAGCCTCTCTCTACTCTCACAGCCGACGGGTCTCCTGTGATAGAGCCACGGCCCAAAAGCACCAAAGAGATTAAACCACCTCCTATTTACATTTACGGCATCCAAAACACTTACAACTTTACCAAAAGCCTTTCCAAGACCCTGAGAGAATCGCCTCAGGTTCGGCATAACAAAGAACGTATCGTGATTCAGGTATCTTCTAGGGACGACTTCACAACTATAAAAAACTACTGCGAACAGACGAAAACTGAATGCGCTACTGGCATCGCCAAAAGTGACCGACCCCTAAACGTTGTCGTTCGCAAATTACCCATTGATACAGACGTCGTTGACCTTCAGTCTGAACTATTCACCTTAGGCTTTAAGCCACTCACGATTCATCAAATGTCTCGTCGGGGCCCCACTGGTGGAGATAGGGTTCTCATGCGCCTTTTTCTCATCTCCCTCGAGAAAACTCCAAATATACAAGAGATCTACAACATATCAGCATTGCTTCATTATAAAGTTACATTTGAGCCGTATCGACCGCCGAGTGTTCTGCAGTGTTACCGGTGCCAACGCCTTGGTCATTCACAGGACACTTGCAAAGCTCAACCTAAGTGTGTCAAGTGTGGGCAAAGTCATTTTACGAAAACCTGTGCCAAACCAGATGCATCCACGCCAGCAACCTGTGCAAACTGCGGAGGGGACCATCCAGCCAATTATCGCGGTTGTCCCGTCTTTCGCTCCTACTCAGATGCTCTCAAGAAATCAACTCCTTCTGGTCGCAGCTCCGGTCCTACTGTATCAACTTCACTAGACAATAAGGCACCTCGCAGCGACCGTCCTCCACCACCAAATCAGGATGCTACCTCTACGTCCAGCACACCAGATAGTCCGTCTACACCATCCGTTAATGACTTTAATATCCATTCACTCCTCACTTACATCAAAACCTTCAACTTTGGCCGCATTATCTCTCATTTCAAGAAAGGATTTACTAGACTTCGGGAAGCCACGGATCTTGCGTCCAAGGCTGCTGTTGTCATAGAGACATTTGCTGACATGATTGCGGATGGCTGCTTCTAACCAACTACTCATTCATCACACTATAACTGTTGTAACCTGGAATGCAGATGGTCTTACCGACCAGAAGCGTCTCCTAATTCGTTTTCTAGCTGAACATCAGGTAGATATCATGCTTATACAGGAAACTCGCTTCATTGCCCACGTTACACACTGGAGACTGCCCAACTACCAATTATTTCGCCTCGATCGCGTTCAACGACGGAAAGGAGGATTACTGATTGCCCTGAAACGAAGTTTCAAGGCTAGACAACTCCTTTTACCCCCGTTACAGACAGTAGAAGCTCTTGCTATAGAAATCTTCCTCCCCGGGATTCCTCTCATATTGGTCACGGGCTACCGTTCTCCAGCACATGACTTAGATCCCAATGATTTCGACGCCATCTCGACTTTGGGCCCCAAAATCATATTGGCAGGGGACTTCAATGCAAAACATGGGGAATGGCACTCCAGACGTTCCAACGAAAACGGACGAATATTACACCGGTATCTGCACACATCTCCATTCATCGCCTATGAGCAACCTGATCCAACTCACCATCCTAAAGCAGGCGGAGAACCGGATGTGCTGGACATAGTTCTAAGCAAAGATACCATCTTAGCTACACGTCCTTAAGTGATCTCAGCACTGGACTCAGATCATGATCCGGTCCTTTTCAAAATTTTGCATCGTCATATCTCCCGTCCTGCACCCGCTCATATCTCCAGAACTACGAACTGGGATGTCTATAAGCAAAAATTAAATTCTTTGCTCGACATAGCCGCTCGTCCAAATTCTCCTACGGAAATTGATCAAGCGGTCGCCCTTCTCACACTTGCTCTACGTACGGCTGACTCCCTCAGCACATCTATAATTCCTGACTCGCAGTCCGATCCACACTGTGACTCTCCATTACTTCGTCTTTATATCCATCTCAAACGCTGGGCTCGAAGTACTTGGCAGCGCACCAGACATCCACTCTACAAAACGCTATGGAACACCTTAAGCCGCAAAATCAAGACCATCCCTCGACGACAAACCGAGCAGTACTGGGAGACACTTTTTTGTGGGGTCACACTTAATGACACTAAAATTTGGCAGTATTCCCGCCTTTTCCAAGGTCCGCATGGAGTCATACATGACGACCAAGGGCAAGCAGACTTATTTGCTGCATCTCTAGAGCGACAGTTTACACCTAATGCGACTCCTGTCGTTCCTCACATTCGGCAGGACGTTCGGGCCACTATGAGCATGCTCCATTTTCAATCAATACTTCCCTTGCCTGAGGTCGTAACACCAAGGGAAGTTGAGCGTCACATTTGTTACTTGCCCAACAACAAAGCGCCTGGAGTTGATCAGATCCGCCCGGAACTATTGAAACATGGGACACGGAAGCTACTCCTCTATCTTACTGCTTTATTTACAGGCATCCTTCAGGTTTGCTACTTTCTCCGTGCTTGGAAAGAAGCGAAAGTCATTCTTCTCCCTAAACCAGGTAAAAATCCGACTCTCCCAGAAAACTATAGACCAATTAGCTTGTTATCTCATGTAAGCAAACTCTTCGAACGAGTGCTTCTCGTCCGACTTCACGAGCACGTCACCACTTTTGATATACTCCCCACCATCAATTTGGTTTTCGTGCTAACTACAGCACAACAAGCCAATTAGTGAGGGTAGTCGACCACCTGACTACCTCTTTTAATCGACGACAATATGTTGTGGGTGTATACCTTGATATCTCGAAGGCCTTTGATAAAGTGTGGTTACCAGGCCTCATTTATAAACTTCGCTCACAAGGCTTCTCTTTACCTTATCTCAAACTCCTCACTTCATACCTCTTTCATCGCTTTTTCCATGTCTCTGTGGGACAGGCCAAGTCTGCTCCCAAACCAATTCAAGCTGGTGTACCCCAAGGCGCGGTTCTTTCGCATCTGCTTTACACCTTATACACCGCAGACTTGCTCATTGTGCCACACTGTTTTCCTGCAACATACGCCGATGACACTGCTTTCTTCACGAACAGCAGCAATCTTCGTCTTTCCTACCACTACATGCAGCGGCAACTCAATGTCTTTCAACGTTGGGCTACCATCTGGCGCCTAAAAATCAACGCTGATAAGAGCGTTGCAGTCTGTTATAGCAAAAGACGCAGCGGAGCCATCCATCGTTTATACTATGACAACATTGAAGTTCCACACCGTCTGCATGCAAAATACTTGGGAGTTATCTTAGATCGAGGCCTTACTTTTGGTCTTCATATCAGGGACATTAAACACCGAGCCCTTCGAAAATTGTCTGCCCTCTATAATATTCTGCGTTGCAGTGCCTTAAGTCATGAAACAAGACTCCACGTCTTTAAAATGGTAATTTTGTCCACAATCACCTACGCATGTCCAGCATGGCAACATGCGGCACTCAGTCACTTGCGCACGGTCGAGAGTGTGCAAACCAGGGCAGGTTGTATCATAACAGGCCATGACCGATATACGCGTAATAGTCAACTTTTAGAGGACTTAAACATATATCCTATCCGGGACGTGTTACATCAACACCATACTCGTTTTTGGGCCAACCTCGGCCGCCACGTCAACCCCGCTATAGCAGCCATTGGCACAGCGCATACACACCGACGAACTTACAGGACGCCACGGTTGTAGCATAACTATTTACCCACACTCTCCCCCTCACTGCGACAGTTGCAGCTGAAGGTCACATGACGTCGTCGTATATCATATTCTAACTCACCCCCCAAAGGTCTAATCATTTTCTTTTCTATAGTTGTCATCGAGTCAGGCACTTTTGTCCGATACTCGACACAAAACCACACTTTCAAGCTGAGCTAAGCTGAGCTAAGCTGAGCTGGTGTTATATATGATGTTACTGTGTAAGGCGCCAAATATATAAACTCTTTTCTTCGTTGCATCTCGAATATGTTTTGACATCACCTCTGCACTACGAGGAAATCACCTCTGTTCTACATGTAAATCATCTGGGTACTGCGTGTAAATGACCTCTGTCCTACATGTAAATCATCTGGGTACTGCAGGTAACTCACCTGTTTGTTATGTGTAAATCATCTCTGTCCTACATGTAAATCACCTGCGTGCTACGTGTAAATCACCTCTGTTCTTCATGCAAATCACCTGTGTGCTACGTGTAAATCACCGTTGCCCTACATGTAAATCACCTGTGCACTACATGTAAATCGAATATGTGCTACTTGTAAATCACCTGTGGGATCCGAACTACTCTTGAATGGTGCCTCAGAATCTCTAGCCGAATGCCTTAGTCCGCTCGGCTAATCTGACAAGTTGAAAATATAGTAAGCGTGTTTCATGTTCAATCTTTTGTTACAGTATGAAATTTATTTTGTATTCTCTGAAGTTTAAGCCTATTTTGACCTGATGTAATAGTCTGTTGAAATTGTTTTATGTTTACGGTATTCTTTACTTTGACGAATGATGTTGTTAATATAGGTTCTATTACGTATTCGCTCATAAATATTACAGCAATTGTCAGGATTATTTATGATCTTTCATGAAAATTGACTGGTGCATGCGCAGTAGAAACAGAAAGATGCACTTTACCGACATTTGTCATACACGCCAGAACGCAAATTTCTAACAGGTTCTCAAATGCCTCGTTCTAAAGGTTGTGGAGAACTGTCTGTTGCTCTGAGAGGAGAAATCATAGGCCGAGCAAAAATGGGACAGACTGTGCCTCAGATTGCTAGAGATCTGGGATGTGACAAGAAAACGGTCAAGAAATGGGTTCAGCGACATGAAGAAGGTGGTGAATGGTTCAGGTTTCGGTCAAGAAGTGGAAGGCCAAAAGTGACAACTGCAGCTCAAGATCAAGCTTTAGTTACAGAAGTAATAAACAGACCTCTACGCAACACGTCAATCCTCTTGGACAAAGCCAGAGAATATAATTGTTCTCACGAAACAATAAGAAGAAGATTATTGGGGGCTGGTCTACACTGTTCAAGACCCGCTAGGAAGACACTCCTGACTGAAGCTCACAAGGCCAGACGAATGGAATGGGCACAGAATAACATAACCCAACCTCAGTCATATTGGGACTTAGTCATCTGGACCGAAGAGAAGGTTTTCAAATCTAACCAACAAGGCAGAGTTATATTGTATAGACCGCGCGGAACCAGGTATGCTGAACAAAATATTATCAGAACTTCTTGTTCAGGACGAATATCAGCACACTTTTGGGGATACATGACGGCTGCTGGTCCTGGAGATTTGGTTGCGGTGTGTGAGAGAATGAACAGCAGTGTTTACATTAATATCCTCGAAAATACGTTGTTACCGTCCTTAGAAAGAAACTTCCCCGAACAGGAAGAATATATATTTATGCATGACAACAGTGCTGTTCACACTTCCCGGCAAACACGAGAGTGGCTAAGTGAACATCCAGAGTTAGTTTGTATTGAGTGGCCCCCTCTATACCCAGATTTGAACCCAATTGAACATCTGTGGGCCTACATGGTGCAAGAATGGGAAGAAAAACGTGAAGACAGAGACCAAACGTTTCTTCAAAATCATGTTATGAAACTGTGGCAACATTTTCGTGACATACCGTCGTATTGCTCGAGACTTGTATCTAGTATCCCCTCCAGACTTCAAGAAGTTACTGACTCTGGAGGTGACTACACGAAGTACTAGTGTGTTATTTTTTGTGTAAACTTTTATTTAAGTTTCATTTATTTATTATATCTTTATTTTTTTCAAGAGCAATACTTTCGTTCTTCATTCTTTTCCTTTGCTTGTTTACTTATTAGTTCGTTAAAACGTAAAGGAAGAGTAATATATCTTCAAAAAGTATTTGTGAATTTACTTTGAACGTTTCTAAGAATACATTTACTTTTTTTCTTACTCTATATCATGCCCAATATTACTTTCATTTCAGTTAATTAATAACTTTATTTCACATCTCGAATAAAAGTATTATTGTCTTTTTAACCATATTTTTCCTTTTGATTGTGTAATTTCTAGTTTCATTGAATTATCTCAATTCGAATGAATAAATCACATTTTGTATATTGTCCCTTCCTTAGCTAAGTTCGAATTCGAGAAAAATCTGGTGTAATATACGTTCTTTATTCTTCATATTGTGCAGTAATGACAATATTAATTATTTTTCATGAGTCCAGTTGATTAGTGAGAACTTGGACAAACATTAACCTGGTGATTCTTTACGCAATGACAAGAGTAAAATACATTTTAGCTGTTCTTTATACTTCACAGCGATGAAACATTCTAACAGTGTGTTAGCGTTTCCTTCCTCGCCTTCCAATTGAACTGTCTTTGTACTGCGCATGCGCCAGTCAATTTCCATAAAAGATCATAAATAACCCTGATATTTCCTATAATATTTACGAAAGAACGTGTAATAGAATCTATATCAACAACATACATCATTCATCAAAGTAACGAAAACGTTCATGAAACAAATTAATAGATATATTACTGTATATCAAAGTAAATTAGGTTTAAATTTTAGGCAATAGAAAATGTTATTCTGTAATAAGAACTACTACTCGAAGCCTTTGCTGCGATCACTAGTTGTTACCATAGCCGAGTGGTCTAAGGCGTTCGGCTTGTAAAGTACCATTCGAACTTACTTCGAGTCCCCGCCGGGTAGAACGTCTTTTTCTCTCTTTTTTTCATCTGTTCTCGATGTTTCTGTCTGTGTTCTTGTCGGATTCGATTAAATAGAATTTTGAATAGAGACCAATATAGGCCTATATGATAAATAATCATTTATTTGCGAGTCTGCACTCGTACAATATACATTTTCGAGATTTTGATTTTGGAAATGAAGTGTATATACTATTGAATAGTAAAAATAGTAAGATAAAAAAATATTCGTATAAATATTGATTAATTAATTAGTCTTAAACATGGCTTTCCAATCAGGATTATATAGAGAGGACTTACTTCTAAGTGCAATCCGTAAACAAATATTTGAGTTTTAATCTGACCCAAAGTTGGTAACTTACAGGATAATTTATACATGATTGGTATTGTGATTTTTATACTTTTATTATAATCCTCTATAAGTTATGATTTTACCAATTCTAAATGTAGAACGAGAAACAAGTGTAATATTATATTTGTTACGAAAAGCCTTTAAGCAATGATGCTTTCAGGACATGATCTGAGGGAGAATTTGAGATCTTTCTCGAGCTAAGAAATTTCCGCCTTCAGGACCATATATCCGATCGTGCTCAATGTGGACTACAAATGTTTGCCCGCCACCCGCATATTGAAATTCCCCCCGAGGATAATTTTCTGAAGTCACCACTGTTTATAAATAGTTTTTCGTTACAAATCAGAGGATAATAGAGTAGTGAATATACTTCATTTTTTTTTAGCTATGGATTTAAGATTCACAATTCATATAATGTTCCGTTCTAATCGAATTTGAAAGAAAAGAAGTTTTCAATGAGTTACTCAAAGAAATATTTTCAGCCTCCGGATGAAAATAGGAAGACACTTAAAAAAGGAACAACTTGTTACCGGGTTTGAACTCACAAACATGTGATTGGTACTGTATCGTCCCAAACCACTCGACCGTTTTGTATGCCTTTGCACATCTTCTTTTGCCTTTTGTTATAGCAGTTTACTGTTCCATACACGCTTTTGTTTATTCCGATACGACTATGAGTTCTCAGTAAATATTTGGACGTTACAGCTCTTGCAATGTATAAAAGTGTTTTTAGAATAAATCACAATCGATATTATGTCCTAATAACATACGTAAAACAGGATGAATTCGTGAAATGATTGAGGTTGGACTGAGCGTAAATGTTTTCATAGTTAGGAGCCTGGATATGCAAACCCGCTTAACGTGGGGATTTAATTTTGTGAAATTTGGTACCAAATTTCACATAAGTAAATCCCCACGCTAAGCGGGTTTGCATATCCAGGCTCCTAACTATGAAAATATTTACGATCACTCCAACCCCAATCATTTCACAGATTCAACCTGTTGTATATAAGTTATTAGGACGTAAAATTGAATGTAATTTATACGAAAAACCCTTTTATGCATTGCAAGACCTGTAACGTCCAAATATTCACCACAAACTTAAAGTTGTATCGACATAAACAAACAAAAAAAAAAAAAAGTGTGGAGCACGAAACCACTTTACACAAAAGTCAAAAGAGGTCATTGAAGACATAACAACTGGTCGAGCGGTTTGTGTCACTAGTCTATCAATCAGAAGTTTCTGTGTTCAAACCCTGTAGAAAATATTCGTTTTTTTTTTCTGAAAAGTGTGTTTCTATTTTCATCAGAGAACTGAGAACATTTCTTTGAATAAATCTTTGGAAACTACTTTTCTCTCAAATTCGATTAGAAGCGAACATTATATGAATTGAAAATCTAACATCCACAGCTGAGAACAAAATATTAAGTATGTTCAATATGTCATTATTATCCTTTGATTTGTAGTGAAAAACTAATTATAAGCATTGACAATTTCAGAAGATTCTCCCCCGGTAATGGTCAATATATGAATGAGAAAAAACTGATAAAACATTATTAGTCCATTTGAGCATGATCGAAGATAACTTATGGCCATGAAGGGGAAATTTATGTCGACAGGGTCTCAAATTCTCCGACGGGTCATGACCTGAAATTATCATTGTTTGAAAGATTTCCTTAACAAATAGAATATATTTATTTCTCGTTCTACGTTTTGAAATGGAAAAATCATAATTTTAAATAGAATTATAATACGATAAGCATAAAGATTTATACAACTAATGAAGTAAATATCCTTGTGTAAGTTATCGATTTCTATTCGGATTAAAACTCGAATACTCGTTTGCATCACACTTTAAAGTAATTCCTCTCTCTATATATATTTCCTACTGGAAAGCATGTTTAACTCCAATTACTTAATCAATATTTTTAATAATATATTTTTATTGTAATACTCTTACTATTCAATGTTGTATGCACTTAATTTCTCAAAGCAAAACCTCACAAATGTATAATTGACTAGTAAATATTATCAAATAAATTATCATTTAGTTTACGTAAATATTGCATCGCCTGATTTGAAACTTCGTATTTTAAATAATAATAATAATAATAATAATAATAATAATAATAATAATAATAATAATAATAATAATAATAATAATAATAATAATAATAGTAGTAGTAGTAGTAATAAAATCATAGCCATATCTTTATCAGAATTTCAGGCTTAGTCAATAAATGAATTCAACATAGTCTCTATTCGAAGCTCTATTTAATCGAATCAGATAGAAATACGAAGAGGAACTTCGAGAACAGGTAAAAAAAAATGTCACTTTGGTGGGTTTGGAAGTAACTTTTAAGAGGTTTTTTTTTTTTTTTTTTTTTTTTTTTACAAATTACAGACAAATGCCTTGAACACTTTTTTTCTTTTCTTTAAGTTAACTGATTCACCGAACGTATCTGACATATGAGTAACTTGTCTCTATTTTCTACTCGGTTATACACGTTTTTCCATTAACCTTGAACGACAAGAACACGAACACAAAAACATCCACATAGGTATGACAGTTAAAATTCCTAACTTCCCCCACGGGGAATCGAACCCGGGACCACATACACCTGAGGCACACGTGCTAGCCACTTTTTTTTTTTTTTTTTTTTTAAAGTCAACTGACTCACCGAACGTGTTCCAGTAACTTACTTAAACTACTTATATCTAATTTTACTTGCTTTACTCATTTTTACTTGCTTTCTCCAATTACCTAGAACGACAGGGACACGAACACAGAAATATCGAGGACAGTTAAAATCACAAAGGCTCTCCCACCGGGAATCGAACCCGGGACCCCGTACACCAAAGGCGCACGTGCTAGCCACTAGACCAGCAAGGAGGGCTACCACTGGACCAGCGGGAAGAGCAAATGAAATGTATTTTGTAGTGTCTGAAGTTTATAGCTATTTCACCCTGTTGTAGTATGTCTATTGATTTTTTAATGTTTACCGTATTCGTTACTTTGAGGAATGATATATATTATTGATATAGGTTTTATTACATATTTGGCCATAAATATATAAATTATCAGAATTATTCATGATCTTCCATGGAAATTCACTGGTGTGTGCGCAGTAGAAACAGAAGAACACAACTTTCTGATGTTGGTCAGAACACAAATTTCTAACAGGATGTCTGAATTCCTTGGTGGAAAGCAGTAGTTCCCAACCTAGGGACCCGCAGCTTCCTCCTGAGTAAGCATGAAGAGCGAGTAAGGTGGCGAAAGCTACTGGCATAAAAGAATTGTGCAATAAATAAATAAAGCACTACTTATTATGACTTTCAAATTCAGCTTGACAATTTTATAATTGCCGTTTTACAAAAACATATTGCACTAGGAGGGTATGCAAAAGTCTTGCTGGAAATAAATATAAATTCCTGGGATTATTATTATTATTATTATTATTATTATTATTATTATTATTATTATTATTATTATTATTATTATTGGTCTCCTACTTCTTGGCCAAGATGTGAAATATTCACTACCTTCTTCATACCGCTAAATCAATTTCTTCACTGTTTTCTCGTCACAGCTCATACCCCTAGCTATCTGAATGGCAATTTGTCTAATTGTTGCTCGACCTATGATTTTCCCTCGCATAGTAACATATAGTTTTCTACAGCTTTTAGAGCGAGGTATTTTGACAACCTGTAGAAATTTGCATTGTGATTCGTATTAGCAATGACAGTAAAGTGGATATTTCTGTTCCTACTGTGCATAATCAGTATCATTATATCAGAAGTATTCCGCCATTACCAGCGGGTCACTTACCGCAGCTGAGAAGCTGCCATGCTCCACGATCCTCTGTTAACCTCTCCATCTTCACATACGATTTTTCTGTTTTGATATCGCCAATAGCCTAATTCTGTTTCTATATAGTCTAATTCGTCCTCTCCCTCTCTTCCCTGCCACCATACCCTCTAGCACATCCGTCATGATACAGTTCCTTCTTAACAGTTTCTACAGTTTCGTCCATGTTTATGTCCTATAAATACAGTAAAATACAGTAAACGAAGCCTTTTATGAGTCTTTTTCTTTACAACTCTATTCGTGGTCCCCTCAAAATACTATTTCCTCCATCCTAAAGGCTCTTTTCGCCATTTCTAGCCTTGCTTTTATTTCACGTTCGCATGTCATATCATCACTAGTAATAGTACTCAGATATCGAAAACTAATCACTTGTTGTTTTTTCCCGCTCCTACTTCTATATTTCACACCGATCGCTTCGTTTCAATCACCATGGATTTTGTCTTTCTAACATTTATTTTCATCCCATATTCTTCACAAGCCTTTCTCAAGTTTTCTACATCTTATTAATTTTCTTTTTAGATTCTGCAACAACAACCATATCAACCCCAAACCGTATACACCTCACCATTCTATCTTCTACGGAAATTCCATCTTCATTATGTAGACTCGTTTTCGTTATCTCTTCTAAATAGTTATTAAATAAAATATAATCGGCGGAATATATAATCTCTGTTGAACTCATCTTCCAATTACACTGTCTGTCTACTGTGCATGCACTAGTGAATTTCCATGGAAGATCATGAATAATTCTGATAATTTATATAATATTTATGGCCGAATATGTAATAAAGCCTATATCAATAATATATATCATTCCTCAAAGTAACGAATACGGTAAACATTAAAAAATCAATAGACATACTACAACAGGGTGAAATAGCTATAAACTTCAGACACTACAAAATACATTTAATTTGCTCTTCCCGCTGGTCTAGTGGCTAGCACGTGTGCCTGAGGTGTATGTGGTCCCGGGTTCGATTCCCCGTGGGAGTAGTTAGGAATTTTAACTGTCATACCTATGTGGATGTTTTTGTGTTCGTATTCTTGTCGTTCAAGGTTAATGGAAAAACGTGTATAACCGAGTAGAAAATAGAGACAAGTTACTCATATGTCAGATACGTTCGGTGAATCAGTTAACTTAAAGAAAAGAAAAAAAGTGTTCAAGGCATTTGTCTGTAATTTGTAAAAAAAAAAAAAAAAAAAACTCTTAAAAGTTACTTCCAAACCCACCAAAGTGACATTTTTTTTTTTACCTGTTCTCGAAGTTCCTCTTCGTATTTCTATCTGATTCGATTAAATAGAGCTTCGAATAGAGACTATGTTGAATTCATTTATTGACTAAGCCTGAAATTCTGATAAAGATATGGCTATGATTTTATTACTATTATTATTATTATTATTATTATTATTATTATTATTATTATTTAAAATACGAAGTTTCAAATCAGGCGATGCAATATTTACGTAAACTAAATGATAATTTATTTGATAATATTTACTAGTCAATTATACATTTGTGAGGTTTTGCTTTGAGAAATTAAGTGCATACAACATTGAATAGTAAGAGTATTACAATAAAAATATATTATTAAAAATATTGATTAAGTAATTGGAGTTAAACATGCTTTCCAGTAGGAAATATATATAGAGAGAGGAATTACTTTAAAGTGTAATGCAAACGAGTATTCGAGTTTTAATCCGAATAGAAATCGATAACTTACACAAGGATATTTACTTCATTAGTTGTATAAATCTTTATGCTTATCGTATTATAATTCTATTTAAAATTATGATTTTTCCATTTCAAAACGTAGAACGAGAAATAAATATAATATTCTATTTGTTAAGGAAACCTTTCAAACAATGATAATTTCAGGTCATGACCCGTCGGAGAATTTGAGACCCTGTCGACATAAATTTCCCCTTCGTGGCCATAAGTTATTTTCGATCATGCTCAAAGTAGACTAATAATGTTTTATCAGTTTTTTTCTCATTCATATCTTGACCATTACCGGGGAGAATCTTCTGAAATCGTCAATGCTTATAATTAGTTTTTAATTACAAATCAAATGATAATAATGACATATTGAACATACTTAATATTTTGTTCTCAGCTGTGGATTTTAGATTAGCAATTCATATAATGTTCGCTTCTAACCGAATTTGAGAGAAAAGTAGTTTCCAAAGATTTATTCAAAGAAATGTTCTCAGTTCTCTGATGAAAATAGGAACACACTTTTCAGAAAAAAAAAACTAATATTTTCTACAGGGTTTGAACACAGAAACTTCTGATTGATAGACTAGTGACACAAACCGCTCGACCAGGTGCTATGTCTTCAATGGCCTCTTTTGACTTTTGTGTAAAGTGGTTTCGTGCTCCACACTTTTTTTTTTTTTGTTTGTTTATGTCGATACAACTTTAAGTTTGTGGTGAATATTTGGACGTTACAGGTCTTGCAATGCATAAAAGGGTTTTTCGTATAAATTACATTCAATTTTACGTCCTAATAACTTATATACAACAGGTTGAATCTGTGAAATGATTGGGGTTGGAGTGATCGTAAATATTTTCATAGTTAGGAGCCTGGATATGCAAACCCGCTTAGCGTGGGGATTTACTTATGTGAAATTTGGTACAGACGTGCATTTATACAGATGATGCACATGGTGCATCCGTGCAATTGTACATATACTATACGGGTAATATACGTGCATTGTGCTGTCTGAGATGGCTTTTGTATTTCTATTTTCTTTATTGTCATCTCATATTCCTCACAGTTCTCCCTCAAATTTTCTAAAATCTTATCAATTTTCTTTTCAGATTCCGCACAAAGCACCATATGATCTGCAAACTATATACACATAACCACTCGTCATTATGCGGGTCCTTCACTATCTCTTCTAATTATATATTAAATAACGTCGGCGAGAGACATCTTCGTCGAACTCCCTCTCCAATTGCACTCCCCTTTCTCATTTCTTCCCTGATTCTAACACTTACTTATTGGTTCATATACAAGTTTCTTATGAATCTTCTATCTCTCCCCTTAATCCAACCTTCTTTAGAATTACCATCAACAATTCCCAGTTCACCCGATCTAGATCAATTCTAAACCTTTTCTAGATCAATGAACTCAAGATATACCTCTTTCCCTTTTTCAATAAACCTTTCACCATTACTCTTACATAAACCCATTGCATCTCTTGTGCTTTTATCTCTCCTAAACACTAACTTTTCGTCCTCAACTTCTTCATTTGTTCTTCCATACATTTTTAGTTCTCTCGAAGCATAACTTATGCTGCATGCAATATAAAACCAATAGTCATCATCCGCCTTGTGCACAGTCATTTTGACGTATGATTAACGTCATAGAAAGGCCTGACTACTGCTGGAAACACATGTTAGTCAAACTCTAGTATGGCACTACTTACGCTTCAGAGCGACTCTGCATAAGGCCCCATATCTCTTGAAGTTCGATTTCTTAGCCAGCGGTATCATGACCGTCTTTAGGAAAAATTTTGGCCATTTTCCCATTTTATAATTTCCTTACAAAGTCAGAACAATGTTTTCTTGCCTTGCTTTACATATTCTTGATGAGTTCGTAGAAACATATAATATCTATGCCGCCTGCCATTTCACTTCTTAACTCGGATTTAGCTTGTGACAATTTTGATGTGTTAAATGCTAAATTTGTTTATAACTTTAGACATCAAAACGTAAAAACGAAATTGTAATCCGTGATTGAAGCATGTCACGTACTAGCGACGATATAGGCTATAGGTACGCTGCAAAACCAAAATGGATGTTTTTCCATTCCACGACGAGCTTCGGTTGCCTCAGATTTAGACGTGCAAAATGTGGTGCAAAAGTGGCTTCATGACCAACCGAAAATCTTTTATTTGGAAGGAATACGTAAGCTCGTTGACCGTTGGGCAAAGTGCATTGATAAGGAGAGAGATTACGTAGAAAAATGATGTGCATAGTATAACCCTAGATGCATGTAAATAAAGTGTAGATAATTTTTGACTTGCCCTCGTACGTTTAGTGTAACGCTAATATGGAAACCTCAAAACCTTTAAGAGTTACGGGTTTGCATACACATCTAGGCAAAACTATTTAGATATTCTTATTCCTGATTATAAACGCAAGCCCAATCACTAACTAACGTACGTTTGCCGTGATCCTCTTTACTGCCTTTAGCATAATTTATTATTTACTTGCATTTATAACCTGTCTACATTGACAACGGTAAAGTAACTATCAAATCACATTTTCATTAAAAAGAAAATACTTTATGTCTGGACTTCTTGTCAGTTGTAGAAAAAGGCAAACTTGCTAATTGGTCAATTGCATGCGAGTAAAAAGGCCACAGTAAATAAAATCGTTAAAATAACAACAGTTGCAGGGGTGAACCCAGGTGAGGGTCCACCGGGTCCGGATCCCTCCAAAAAGAACTTCATAACTCGAAATACAATTTCACGTTTTTAAAAATAAAACTATACTTGTTGAGCAGAAAACTGATTGATGTAGCATAAAGATTTGGTGTTACAATTCATCTGTATTCTTTTTTATAAAAGCAATCTAATTCTATATTTATTCTGAGGATATTGGTGGCAGTATTTATCTTTTTTCGGAAGTAGAATAAACATCGGTTCAATACTACATACAGGGCCGGCCCTATGCAATTCACCACCCCATGGAATGCCATCATTTGTCACTCCCTCTCTCCACAAAGAAGAAATCTTAAAAGCCACGATTTTATGTATGCTATCCCATTATGAGCAACTTAGGGGAGGGAAAGAGCACTTGTACTCAGAAAGGTCTAAACACTACAAACACAATCTAGTCGTGTCTGTTTTATCCTTTAAATAATGTAGTATGTTAGTGAAAGATAAAGCAAACACGCCTGCAGAGGAAAGATAGTATCCTTTTTATAGAATTCAAT
Organism: Thermobia domestica; assembly: GCF_964235325.1. Lineage (NCBI taxonomy): Eukaryota > Metazoa > Arthropoda > Insecta > Zygentoma > Lepismatidae > Thermobia > Thermobia domestica. The sequence continues at coordinate 237,165,074 of NC_137458.1, read as the reverse complement.
ATTGAGCTTTAATCTCAATATATCAGTTTGGAATTCAAGTGCAACTGTTCTATCTTTATTTCTTGATTTTCCGTCTACATCTGTTATTTTATATTTCCACCTTCAATGATAAAGAACTTGTTCGTGACCAGTAACGTAGCGTGAAGTTTAGAAATGGGTAGGCTGAAATTAGATTCGTAGCTAGAGGGTGGCTAGGAGGGGCCCAATCCCTGAAACTTGCAATTTTTGTTGTATGTATATATAAGTATAAAGTGAATTTAAGTTACAACCCCCCTGCCCAAGAAAAAAACCCTTTCCCGTCCTTATTTAAACGATCACGTCTTAGAGTTCTGACTACGCTGTAACTTGATAGAAAAATGCTAATTCATGCAATATATTTTTCATACAATGCAAGAAAAAGTATGAGTGGTTCTGCTTCATATTTCCCTTACACACACGGTTTCCTTACATATGCGATAGGTCTACTAGCATATCACACATACACTGTGTTACTGTTTCAAAGAAACAAATAAAAACGGATAGCTATAGGACGATCTTAAGTGTAACTTCCCCAAATCATAGACAAATTTAAGCACTTCACCCACAATAACACATATCAGCATTCTAATGGAAAATAGTGGAGCAGTAGTCACAGTCAATTGATGATTTTTACAGAAAAAGCTATTTTTAGATTGAAAGTATGAAAAAAAAAGAAAGAAACTATACCTCATCTGAGGTCTCCTTCAGTATCGATCTTTGAAAAACTTGCGGATAGCAACGCAACGCAAAAAAATACAACAAACAATTATAACTGCTATGTCAATTATCGAAAACTAAAATGTAAATCTTACGCTGTGATAACGCAAACCAGTACGCAATAAGGTCCCTGATGTATTAATACTATTCATAATAACACAACAGTTTTATTCTCTCTGTCTCTCTTTCGATTCTTGGTCAAAACTCGTTACTGAATGTGAGCTAAATTGTTCATAGTATCTGTTCTATACTTTCTTACAAGACCGCATTCTGTCGCTTTTGTCTCGCCAAACACCCGAAAGGCTAGCCTTTCGTCAACATTCGTCCACTTTCGTTGCATCGTGTTGAATTTGTGTATAGCTCAAGAAGTTTTCGTCTGCTGAGGGTGGCGGAAAGTGATTGTCACCGTCTCATTCTTCTAATTCCATGAGAGAAGCGGAAGGCTAGCTGCCGATAGCCTTCAATGCGTTCTTGCAGAAGCTTCGCTTCAACTCGCTTGATGTTTAAACAGCGTATTAGAAAATAGATCCATTTTAATAAAATTAATTGTATCAATATCCAAAAGCAACATTTGAGGCTGATGTATAAATAAATGGATAGGCTAAGCCTTATAGCCTTAATGGACACTACGTCCCTGTTCGTGACAAAGACAAGACTAGTTTTCACATCAAAACTGTGCTAACTTACTAAATGGAACAGGCGTTCGCTACTGTTCGTGAATTGAGTTCTTGTATTCGATAACAATCAAGCGATTCATGCTGGGATTTGTTTGATCATTTGCTTTAGCACATCCATTGACCATAAACTAATAATGCAACCTAAATATGATTTATAAATATAGTATTAAATACGTCAACTTATTAAATTTAACTATCATCATCATGAAATCCGTTTCCAACAAGAAATATTTATTTTAAATGGTATAGTTATGACAGATTTTGCCACCCCGTGCAAATTCACGTGTTGCACATATGGTAGAACAGACCCTGACTCCATATCCCTTGTAGTATTAGACTCCCCTAAAAAGCTTCGACTTCCGCCCAACAAAAGATTCTGTGTGCGCGACTGAAAAGTTGACTCATAGGATCTATTAGACTGTACAATCAAGTGTGGTTGAATATTATTAAGGTTTACAAGAAGTTAAGAATTTCATGACATTTTCCTGTTTTTTACCTTTTCGTCCTGTATTTCTTTGTTACAGAAGATGGCGATCAATACTAGGTGGAAGTTTGTGTATCACAAAAGTTCCATGATGCACGCGATAACAAAATCTGTTCATAAATGGCTCGGATATCCTACTCGTAATTCACTGCAAATTCTAGACTTATGAGTATTATCCCTTCCCCCGTCCAATCTGTTGCAGTATACTCTACAATCAAGAGAAACGTATTAACTCCCGACTGCTTTTTTACGTTGAAAACTGAAGTTTATTCCATGCAACCACTAAAATTCTTGCTTATCAGCATGCCACCAAGATTTTTTTTTTAAAAAAAAGCTAAAACACAGGAAGTTATTATAGATGAGTCATTAAGATCCAGCATAAAAATCAAAGTTCAATTGCAGGATACATAATTTACCATTTGTCTATTTTAAACTCATTTAAGAAGCTTTCTAAGTGTTTGGGAGTGATAAATATAAAAGATTTGCAATCTACATAAGTTCATGCATAACCTTCAAGTATCTTAGCTGACTCTTTAAAACTCACAGGTTCAACGCTATAGACTCGAAACTCCGTTAAAGATCCTGCGCTCATTCAATCCAGTAAAGATTCTTATTACTTTTACCCATTAGATTTTGTTGTATTTACATTATTCTCCCACTTCCTTCCTGGACTACGGAAGTCGATCAACGATAGAAAATGAAAATGAAATCAAATGTTTCAGTTTAATGTCTTACGATAAACCCTTTAGTATGAGAGAGACGGATGATTAAGACAAGTGAATGATTATGAAAAAGCTTTTGGAATGAGAGTGTGGGGGGAAATGGGAATACTCTGAGAAAACCCACAGATAGATGTTATCCATCAGAAACTTACTTGGCCACAGATCGAACCACGGACCCCACGCCGGTCAACGATAAGCTGGTGACATCATCCAGTTAAATATAGGGTAAATCATAGAAAATTTTGTTATTTTTCTTGCAAATAGTTTTCCTAGCGACTACATATGTCCCGTCTGGACAAAGTGTTTCAATTAACCTGATTCTACGTATTGGCATATGCCATTTATCTATAACCATAGATGCAACTAGCGGAAGGGGGTAGGGTTCCCGGGAGCAGTACCCTAACAGCACATTTACATAGTAGGCATATGCCTATCATGTTCCCTCAGGTACATGGGAATGTGTCCAGTATGTGCTTTATGTACCTCTGAGAGAGAAATCGCATGGATGGCAAGTGATAGTCCCAGTCTATGTCCGTCCCTAGGCACATGCCTGACATTTACCTGGGGAACGTGCCTAGTATGTTCCCCATGCCGTAAGCGTCAATGAACCACAAAATTACTCCCCAAAATATGTTAAATAGCCTATATGCGTAATGTCTTTACATTAAGGTGAGTCTAAAACACACTTTAAACAAATGAAAGAAATGAAGGAGTAGCCTAGGGCAGGCGCGAACCACCAACCTTTGGATTATCAGCAGCGTGATCTTCCGACTTGGCCACAGAGGCGATGAAAAGATCGCCGCTTGTAGAGGTATAAATTGTTGAGGTCTTTTGAATTTGGCTAATCAGAGTGCTCCTTTAACCGCGTATATTCGATGATAATCGTTTGGGATCAGATAAACTGTGCTCGCCATCTAATTTTATAGCAAAATGACCCAGTGTCTATTTACTTTATTTCATGGTTCTTCCCAGGGTGCGAATTACCGGGGGGATGAGGGGGATTTTCCCCCTCAATCATATTTTGTTCCCCTCAAAGAAATCAACTGAAGTATCACCACCGGGGATGCTCGCTTTCCCCCAAAACCATTCTTAGTATAACGCTAAATTTCACTGATTTTTGTCATTTCTTGTAAGTTTAATTTGCTAGCCGTATTTCGAAATGATCGATGTAAACTATTCAGTTTTGGTCATTTCTAATTTCCCCACTATTTTCACCGTTGCTTAGTTGAACTATATTATTATGACTAGAGTTGTTACTTGCAACGGTATCCTCATATACTTCAATTCGTCGTCGTTCGTGAATATTGAATGTACTAATTGCGCATAACAAAGTAGCATATGGATTTATAAATGCTCTTAGTAATTGGCCAAGAAGTAAACTAATAGCTTCCTCCATCATACTCGGGCATGTCATATCCATCCTCTACATTTTTATCGATTTATCATCTTGTTTTAATTTTTGTTATATTTCATTTTAATTTGCAAGTTTGCATAATATTTGTAATATCCAATAAATAGAATAAGTGGACTTAACATAAGTGGACTATTATTGCCTGAACATCACTGCCTTTTACAGTTTATTGAAATGAACTTCGAAATCTGAGTTATATATTCTCTCGTGGCTATATGTTAACGTACACGCTGACGATGCGTCCGTAGTGAGCTCAGTAAGCGCATAAGATTAGTTTGATTATTTGCTAATACGACTGATTCTCCGTGTCATTCATTGTCCGTATCTGTATAAGCACTTCAACTGGAGCGGGCTTTTTTAAGTTAACCATTTACTTTCCATCTTTCTTTTCGCTGTACAGTTTGCTTTTCACGTCATTAATGCTGTCTAGAAAACTTCGATGTAATGTTTATACTTCATTTGATAACGTAGCACATAGTGAATCAACTCAGTTGTAACCTAACAGTAAAGTAATTGTAAATGTTGATTTCCTGAGCTCCGTCATGGTATTATTTGGTTTAAAAAAGTGAAGAGCGCAGCATTAGCGAGAAGTAGAAACACCTGAACGAAATTGCAACTTACCAGATTAATATGGTGTCGGGCCATCTTTCGCCTTCAGAACAGCTTGATGCAACATGGGATGGAGGCATAAAGGTCGTGAATGGTAGCAAGTGGAATTTTACACCATTCCTCGTGCAGGGCATCGGCCAGTTCTGTGATAGAAGATGGAGGTGGAAATCGTCGCCGGAGTCGTGTTTCCAAGACGGACCACATATGTTCAATTATGTTGAGATCTGGGGATTGGGCGGGCCAGGGGAGGTATTGAACTTCATCCCGATGTTCCTCAAACCACGCTGCAACAACGCCAGCTGTGTGAATGGGTGCATTATCATCCTGGAAGATGGCGTCATTGTCCGGGAACAACATCCGGACCATAGGATGCAAGTGGTCTCCTAAAATTGCGACATAATCGTTGGCAGTGATTCGTCCGCTAAGTGTGACCACAGGACCCAATGAAAACCATGATATGGCGGCCCACAGCATCACCGAGCCGCCGCTATGTTTCACTGTTGGGCGGAGACTCGGGCGTTGGGCGTTATAAGCTTCTTTGGGCGTTCTCCACACAAACACGGTCCATGGTTGGGAATAGGGTGAAGGATGACTCATCCGACCATATTACACGTTTCCAGTCCTCAACGGTCCAAGTTGCATGGGCGCGGCACCATTTGCGGCGTGCGAAAGCGTTATGGTCCCTGATGAGCGGTTTGGCCCGTGCAACACGACCCCGTAAGTTCATGTCATGTAATTCGCGGCGGACTGTGATTGTCGAAACAGGGTGGGTGAGGTGCTGATTGAGTTCCTCCGTCACTTGCTCCGCAGTGGCACGACAGTTCTGCGTGACAATGCGCTTTAATACCCGGCGTGACCTGTCACTCATGATTTTCTTCCGCCCACTGTTCCGCTTCCCCGATGTGGTTTTCCCGTGTGTTGTGTAGGCCGTCATCACCTTCGACACTGTCCCACGCGACACACCTAACACAGTTGCCACTGCCGTCACACTCACTCCACATAACCGCGCACCAACAATTTGCCCTCTTTGAAAATCTGAAAGGTCTCCCATTTTACACTACCTCCGTCTGCTGCAGCCACTGGACACTACTGTTCCACTGCGCCTGACGTAGTATGAAGACCGACCTAACACACCACCACCAGCGGTCCGGCGCTGCGGGCGCCACAACACCACTGCCAACCCATACATCTGACGTGTTGCGAACTACAGGTGTTTCCATTTTTCTGATCACCATCTGTATATATATATATATATATCTTTCGATTTCACTTTGATGTCAGAAATCGGGATTAGCAACAATCAATTTCTCGTATGATAGGCTAACACGTAGATATATATTTTTTTGAACTAACTCCGGTTTAACTGATAATTTTAGTGGTTTTCGTAACACTGAAGTAGGTTTTCATTTGCAAGGCTGTGTGTATGTAGTAACGCAAAGAGAAAGATTTCAATATGAGCGAAAATTTGACAGATGCTTGTGATCATGGTTATCATTCGGACCGAATTATTAAGTAAATAAATTCTAGAAAGCTACGAGCACAAGAGTAAGTACAACATTCAAACACATTCAGAAAGGTTAGGTGTAGTGTGTGCATGTCAGACAATATACACATACTTATTGTCGGTATATTTATTGAATTAGTAAATCCCTTATTTATTACAATGTCATACCATATTTATGTGTGTGTATGGGAGGGGTGAAGCATTATTGTCTCATTTTGAATTATTGTACCTTCAGATTCTACGTCAAGTTGGCCTAATTTTATCCCACCCCCATATAAATCCTCTAATTCGCACACTGGTTCTTCCATATTCACTTTCAAATAATCGGCGACAGTTGCCATCTAATAAAGTTGATGCGTTTGTTGCTTCTACTACACAATCGCTTAGAAAAAGAAGCAACAAATGCATCAAATGTGGGAGATAAATATAGAACATCTAAATGGCGCATGCCTAGCACATTTTGTGCTGATAGAGTCTCTGAAACAGTATGTACCTAAAGGACGTACGAAGAACATGACAGATATATGTCCCAAGTGACGACATAAAAACAAATGACTGTTAGAGCGCGAAACTGAGCCAGGTATATAAATGCTATATTTGTGGTACATAGTTGCAAATATCAATTAGGTGTAACAAGTACCTAAAACTGTAGATAGCTGAAGTACATACTTAGCACATGAATATCATATGTGCCAAGTGTTGGGTACCTACTAAATGGCACATGTCTAGCACATCTTGTGCTGTAGGGTGCTGGCTACTTTCAAGATTTTATAAGTCATAGTAACTACTTCGTCCACCCATTGATTATTTCGAAACATGGCTTTGGTGCTTAGATGTAATAAAAGTAGATAAATCGCTGTGATAGTGGGCCTCACAAATTGCGCTACATATTTGAATAACTTCATTAATACACATTGTTTTTTCTTATTTGAAATAATTAACGATTTTGACGATGGAATTTATTATTATTATTATTATTATTATTATTATTATTAATATTATTATTATTATTATTATTATTATTATTATTATTATTAGTAGTAGTAGTAGTAGTAGTAGTAGCAGTAGCAGTAGTAGCAGTAGCAGCAGCAGTGCCAGTAGTTGTAGAATTATGATTAGGTTCTCGAGAATCCACTACCAGGGTAATTGGAGAGAAAGAAAATAATGGGGAAGGTAGGGAGTAGCCTGTGACCATTGTTAGGTACCATCCCAGCATTTGCCTGATGTGACTGAGGGAAACCCAGGTAAACCTCACTCAGGATTACTGGCCTGAAAAGCTTCTACACTTTATTGACCGAGTGTTCCCACCGGAAATCGAAGCCGGAACCGCTCCACTAAGGTGAGAACGTTAACGACTATGTTAAGCGGGGTCACTCACTAGTGATTGTGGTAGTGGCATAGTAACTTTTGAATAGTTAACATTCTCAGAGCGAATTATTAGGCAATACTTTCTTTTTTTGTTTAAGAAAAAGAGAACAAGAAAGCCGATTTTTCCATTGCTAATCTCAAAGGATTATTGGAGCTCTACTATATCAGACTTGCCCACCTGGGAGGAATTTTAGGCGGGAGACTTCCTTGAAATACAGTATAAACTATAATAGTAGCAGCCGTCGGAGGTAGAGACCTGCACGGGCCAAATTTTTCGGCCTGAGCCCAATCCAGCCCGAACGTAGCTAGGCCCGGCCCAGCCCAACAAGTTTTGGAGATTTTCATCCCGAGCCCGGCCCGGCCCGATAAGTTTTTTCAAAATTCTTGGCCCAAGCCCGGCCCAGGCCCGATAAATTTTAAAAGTTTTGTCCCGACCCCGGCCCGATAAATTTTTAAAAAAATTAGCTCGAGCCCGAATCTTTCTCAAAATTTAGTACTAAATTTGATCTAACCCTCAGAAACATTTTCTAAACTCTGGTTCACAACCTGACGCTTGCCTCCCGAATGGTACCATTGCCTCCTAGAACTTTGTCATCGAGAGAACAAAAACTCCATTCCCTGTAACAAAAATCTCACTTAATTGATTTTTAGCATAAAGTGAAGATGGCAATATTGTTTAGCGACAGGCAAAACATTCCCACCCCTTCTTTTCATATTTTGAGTTCAGTGAAGGTCAAGGTCAGAGCTCAATTTACCGCATAATGCCTGCAATCCTCTATAGTGAAAGTGGAGCCGCTAAGCAACACAAACTGTAAATAGCTATTGCATTCTTTGTAACATTTTTCACGGACACATTTCTTCAACGTTTGGCTTTGTTCCAATTATCGTTTAACGAAACTCAATAATTATTAAGGAATTGCAATTGATCGGCCCCAGCCCGGCCCGACCTGAAGAGAAATCAGTATCGGCCAGCCCAAGCCCGGCCCGTGCAGGTCTCTAGTCGGAGGACGGATAGACTATCTGTCTCTCACTCACTCTCTCTCTCACACACACACACGCACACGTGTAAACACAGCTCGGCCCTAAATTCGGATCCGTTAATTTCTACTGTGAGTGACCAACAGAAAATTGTCTAATGATTTTTTTTATTATTATAACATTATGATGAGAAAAATGACATCAAACAATGTAAGCTGTACTCTGGAATTCAACGACAACGACGAAAACGGACAGTTGGTATTATCTATCCATTTCGACTATGCGGGAGTTTTGCTACTTCGTTGCGGGAGAGCGGGAGTGAACGTCGAAATGCGGGAGACTCCCGCATAATGCGGAAGAGTTGGTAGGTCTGCTATATACCTTTGTAAAAATAACTATTCAATATCGTTTTATGCTTTTCCTTATTTATTTATATTTTCTTTGTGTTCCTATTCAATCCTAATAGGCTTCTTTCCAGCGAACAGTATTGCTTCCTTTTGTTTTTTTTTTCTATTTTCTACCTTAAATACGTCGTGAAGGTTGTGTTAACAGTTAATAAGGATATATTATTACATTAGCAGAGACACCATTGAAGTGTCAAGAAGAATAAAGTTTTAACTCGTGTTATTTTATTTAATGCAGAAACATAAGTAGCAAAGAAAAAATAGTGAAAGTTATACTCACCCAACAAGGAAACGTAATTTGTAAAGTTTTATCAGTTAACTTGTAATCACTGTATGCGTTTATAAAAATTATATTTCATTGTGTACTTTCGTTGCTGCTAGTGGGTATTTGCTACTAAACTTTGAAGCCAGAGATTCACACCACTGACTCTGATATCTTTTTACGGAATCTTTACGAATCCTTGCAACACTGAAATAAGTGTAATATTCTTCTTCTTCTTCTTCTTCTTCTTCTTCTTCTTCTATTATTATTATTATTAATAATAATAATAATAATAATAATAATAATAATAATAATAATAATAATAATAATAATAATAATAATGTATATCTTTTTGTCATATTTGCTATGGTTCAAATAACGTACTGGGAACTTTTCAGATAACTGAAGATCATATTTGCCTATTTTTCTTCTAAAAACTATCAGTTTCGAAAATATCAAGATGCGTAATATTGCCAAGGACTGTAAATTAAAACAGTTTTGTGATGTAATAAATTTTCACTTATCTATATTACATGACAGTGTGGAGTTAAAACACATTATTTTTTTTAATATGTAGTGAAAAATGGAAATAAAATTTTAATTAATGGTCGAAATCAATTTTGAAGGAATCCCATAAAGGACACAGAAGTAAAGAGAGAGAGAGAGAGAGAGCAAACTAATTTGAAGAGATAACAGTAAGTGCGATGAAGGCAGCTGAAAAGATGTTACGAACAATATTATAACAAAATCTTCCGAAAGGTTCTTGCAATTTACAAATAAGAAGTCATGGTCCCCCCGACCAAAATATCCTAGTTACACCAATGTCTTTATTAACGTAAATTTCCGTGGAATCTCGATCCATTCAGTTTTCCTGACATCTTTTCAATACACACTTTTCAGCAAAGCAAAAAGATTGTGAACTTCAGAATGTTAGTTAAAGAAATTGAGAATAGTAGTTAAAGAGTGTAAACTTCAGAACGATGAATTTATCAAGATTAATTTCAAACATACAACTAGCTGACAGGACAGCAGGTAATTATTACATAATAATACTCTAACATGTTAATGAGTATGATGACTGTTAGTGTGACTATAAAATCTTCCAAGAGATAGTCCTAGTATGTAGTATCTTAGCTTTCGAGCGACGTTGGGATTTCGTTAATGACATAATTTAGCTCCTTTAGTAAACACGGAAACAATAACGTCCCCTACAAATAGCCCATTTCGTCCTCATTCTGTGATTGAAACATCTGTTCGCATTTAGATCTTGCAAATTATTGCTTGTTGTTTACTAGGATCAAGATGATATTTTTGAATACATTATGAAACTTCCCAGCTCTAGTTATGCAATATTAAAGGCAAACACTTCACGCCAAACTACAGACGTTATTGGTTATATATATATATATATATATATATATATATATATATATATATATATATATATATATATATATATATATATATATATATATATATATATATATATATATATATATATATATATATATATAAAGACGTTATTGGAGTTTCTACACTGGAATTTGAGCCACCTGTTTACCAAACATCACAAATAATACATATTTGGCTTTAGTGACATGAACAGATATAGTATTGAGGACTATGCAATGAAATATGTGTATACCAGTACATTTTCGATCAAGATATTTCATATTATGAGTATTTGACCCATGACAAGTAGATATATACAAAGTCGAACTAACATCTTGGGCTCCCGGCGCGGCGGGAAGAGAAAAATGAGGTTTCTATCATATTATATAATCTTCAATAAACTCTTGTAAGGACAATAAAAAATATCATAAAATGAAATGAAATCTTTGAGTTTTACGTTCCACGCTAATACCGACTAGGCTAAAGGAGATGGTGGTGATGAGAAATATGAAATGGTGGAATGAAGAAAGTGGGGAGGAAACGGGTGAACCCCGAGGAAACCCACGAACACGGTGTATGTCCACCACAAAGTTCACTTGGCGGCTGCTGGGATTGAACCCGGTACCCCATGCACCAGAGGTGAACGCTCTACAACTTTCTTTATTTGCCATTTGAAGAAGAGTTATATGAAGCTAAAACAGCTTAGGACAGATATTCAGTACACAGTATACGTAAATAATTTGCAAAATATTTGTGAGCTACATTTACAGAAAATTGTTTACAAGCAGTTTTAAGAAATATCACACAGGCATATTCATTTCCAGACGGATATGTGTCCATGAGATAAGAAATCGTTTGACCAAGTAACCATGAGAAGCTATTATTTTTCGTGATTGGAAAAAACTTATAGTCTGGGAAGAAAGCATAAGTATGATCAAACTTATGTGCAGGTTCTCGGCAAATCACACTTAACAGGCGTTGTAATTTAGCCCAGATAGAGGAAGAGTGAATACACAACGTCAGTCTGTGTTCGAGCGTGTCTTCCTGATTACAGTGTTGACACATATTCATAGGAAGTACACTAGTGCTCTGAAAGGGGTCGGGTTGTCGGATCGCGTCAGTCGGGGTAGCTAGTTTCAGGTCACTCGGGTCGGATTGTGAGGTCGTGTCAGCTCGGGTCGGGTCACTCGGGTCAGTTCGCGTTGAGTCAGATCAGTTTGGTCTACTGAGTTTAGGTTGAGCTTAAACTCGGCTGGAGTCGAAAGCTGCTGTTTTTTACTAGCTGCCTAATTAAAAATAGCAATTTTAAATTGATTTTGTAGAAACCATAAATTTATTTTGAACAATTGCAACTAATGTTTTTATGGTAAGTGCTTATTTTTGTACTTGTGTGCACTTTAATTTTTAAATGTGGAAGATTGATTTTACCAATCGACTGTAATATTAATATTTACGCCAATATGGAGTCTGGATTTAGAACAAAACTAGAAGTTGTTTAAGCAAGGCCAAAAGAAAGACTGGATATGGAAGACCAAGCCCAAGCGGGGCCGCGGTGGCTCAGTGGTAGAGAATTCACCTCTGGTGCGTGATGTCCATGGCTCGATCTCAGCTTGTGCTAAGTGGGCTTTGTGGTGGAGAAACGCCGTGTAGTGGGTTTTCTCGGAGTTCTCCTGTTTTCGTCCCACTTTCTTCATTCCATCATTTCATTCATTTCTCATCATCATCATCTCCCTTAGCCTTGGTGCAGAATTGAGGGACCTTAAACTGAGTATTTCACTTCATTTCACCAAGCCCAAGAACATCGATACAAGACCAAGATAAAGATTGGATATGCAAGACGAAGTGCATAGTAATCTTACTCTTGGCCTTGTTTTGGTGATCACCAAGTAGCGATTACCATATTTTCTTGCTTTCTGTATAGTATGAAAGACCATAATAAAAATCATGCTTGGTTTTCATTTGTACCGATGAGGCTAGCATTCTTGGCTCTTGTATAGCATGAAAGACCACCAAGACTACGGAATGCAGGACCAAGACTTGACTGTGCAAGATAAAAAATAAGACGCAGTATTGATGACCAAGATCCAGGGTGCGAATTGTTTGAATTTCATTTGTTGGGCTGAAAGTGATGAAATAAAATTAGTACTATATAATTATCATACTGTATTTTTTAATTTTCAATTAAAAAATTCATATTATGTATCTTCTTACTTGCAACTATATATACTGTAAAATATGTTTTATTACCGAGAAAGAAGAATCAAAGTGGCGCGGGTCCCGGAATCATAAGAACCAAGCACGTAGCCAGGATTTCGTAAAGGGCATGAAGTCCGTGGCATGAAGTATTGTAGTCATCACACCAGGGGCTGGATTATTCTAAACTATTTTACTGGAACATATATTGGTTCGTTTAGCCAGGATTTCGTAAGGGGGGGGGACGGGTAATATGAAATACTGAAGGCCCAGGAGCTCCATCAATCTAAACTACTTTACTGGCAACGTATATTGGTTTGTTAGGACAATAAAATGATGGTATGTTAGTAAGTATTTTAATAAGAAACTATGAAGAAATCTCGAGTAAAGGAATGAAAAAAGTATTGAAAAAGATTTTACAATATTTACGTTCCTTCCTCTGTTCATTCAAATATAAAAATTTTCCTTTCATTATGACCTCAACTACTATAAAAAGCACATATTCACTATTATAAATAGTACATATTCAATAATGTCTTGCAAAATATTTTAAAATATTTGCGTTCCCTTCTCTGCTGAATCAAATGTTAACAGAACCTTCTTTCCACATTAGAACTTTTTGAGCCCGACCCGTTGAGAGCACTAGAGTACACCAATACATTTAAACTTAACCTTAGTAGGTACGAGCTCATTCACTATCGTATACCAGATACTCACGACCGCTGATGTCAACGTGGTGTTATGAATATTGTACCAAATTCTGGACCAATTTTTGTTGGAAATTTCAGTTGGATACGCGGAACGATATTATTGCAAAGAGGGGCGTGGAAGTGTGTGACAAAAAGCGTATATGGGAGTAGTTGGTAGGATCAGATAAAGGAACATAGGACCAACCTTGTATGCATTGTTGAATATACACCGGCGCCTGTTTGAGTGTCATCATATTGGGAGGATTAGGTGCAGGGAGGGAATAGATCCAACAAGAAATCCATCTGGTGGTTTGGTTAGTAACTTGAAATTGTTTATAATCATTAGCTAGAAAGAATGCATGCAGTTCATTTAGCCCTGACTGATATTAGGTTCAAGCCCCCACGGTTAAGGGGTAGGGTAACAGTGTCACTATTGACAGGAAAATGATGCCCTGCCCACAGAAACCAACGAACATACAAATCAGTAATGGGATATATATGAGCGGAGTACCATAATTTAGCACATAAATAACTATTGATATACCAAATACGTTGGATCAAGTTTAAGTTGCGCAATTTGTGATTTAGACTGAGCATACATAATTTTTGAATGAGAAGATCACAAGTATGTTCATAATGAAAACTGTCCGAATTAGAAAATATGATCCCCAGGATTTTCACTTTAGTAACCAGTTCAATGTTGGCAAATGGTAGGGGTATGCCTTCTATAGTTCAAGAATGAAATGGCAACACTTTCGTTTTTTGTAACCTAAGCATTTCGCCACTAAGAGCACTAAATTGTTACAATTAGTCAATAATACAGTATAGTTAAATTGTTGTAGAGTGGTACAGCTAAGGTTAACATCGTCTACAAAACAGTAACTGATATATTTTGCAGGTCATTCAGATCAAGTTGTCTATACGTAGCTCACTTATATAATAAAGGTTCTAGTGCGAGGGCAAACAGAAACATGGAGAGGGGGCAACCCTGTCGCATACCTTTCTGTAGTGGAATGGGAGCAGTAGAGAAATCATTTATTTGAAGCTTAGCCGTGGCTGTGCTATAAATGTAAGTGAGAAAGTTAAGGAGAACACCCGGAAAATTATACGCTCGTAGCACAGCAAACAGACAGGCATGAGATAATCGATCAAATGCATTTTGAAAATCAAGTGATATCAGGCAAGCCGGTTTTTTTTAGCAAACATAAAATAACCTACAATATTCCGAATCTTGGTCAGCGCATAATAAACATTCTTATGTTGATTGAGAGCAGCCTGAAATGGACTAATTTTGTCTTGAAATAATGATTTGAGGCGTCGCACTAGAACTTTATTAAACAATTTGAGATCGGTGTTGAGCAAGGTGATTGGCCGATATTGTGTGACAGTGTTGGCATCAGAAGACTTAGGAATAAAGATAGCATGACCATCATTTTGAAGGAAGTGCGGAGTGGCATAGAGTTCATTATATAATGATACCATGTCCACGCCTATATCCCAATATTGTTGATAGAGTACGTACGGCAGTCCTCCCGGGACAGGGGATAGGATGACATTGCTTAAGCGTGTGAAGTATTTCCGCTTCTGTTAGTGGTGCAGTTAATATCTCAGACGCCGATAATTGTGGGAGAACATATTTAAATAATCGTGATACCCGTTGGGAGGGTCCGTAGTGGCAGCATATGTTTTATAATGCTCAAAAAATACTTTTTGAATGTCAGGCAGGGCCGTAAGTTTGGTATTATTATGATTCAGGGCGCCAATCACCTTCCCAACACGACGTTTATGTTGTGTCATATAGTGATAAAGTGCAATGTGTTCATCAGGAGTCTCCGTCTGGCAGGGTATGGTCATATTTGCGTACATCATTAGCATGAATTTGTTTTATCCATGCTTTCGTTTTGTGGATTGCAATCATATTGTGCGGGGAGCTGGGCAGGATCCAAAATTCATGAAGCGCTCTGTAAAGATACGCTAGGGTTTCACGCTGTTCTCGTTTCTTTTCAGCTCCTTGCCATTTGAAAAACTTATTTTAGGTTTGGCATATTTAACCCACCAATCATTTAGTGTCGGGTAGTAGTGGCGTTGTCTGAGCCAGTACGCCCATTTAGTTCTAAATAAACATTTCTTCTCGACGTCATTAAGTAATTGAGTATTCAGTTTCCAAGCTGTTCTTCCATAAGCTGTAGAAACACTTAGCTCAAATTCACATGTCCAAAAATTACTGCGGCATGGTCACTAAATGGAACTAATTTCAAATGAATATCAGTGATGGAGGATACTAAATTAGTAGATGCCAACACTCGGTCCAACCGACTACTCATAGTGGAATTTTTAAAAGTGAATTGCAGATCTCACCGCTGGTGTATCCAGACGTCCTTGAAAGATATGGATGAAACTAACTGCTGTAGGGCAGGGGAGGGAATAAACTTTCCAGTGGTATCTATTGCTCTAGAGACAGCATTAAAATCGCCTGCAAGTATTATGGTAGTCGGAACAGTCGGAAACAATGGTAAGATTTCAGTAGAGTAAAACTGTTCCTGTGCTATACGATTATTAGTGCTGGTGCGAGAATATGCATAAATATTAATGAGACTAATATTGTCACAAGTAATGCTAACACCCCGGCCAGACGGCAAATAAACAACGTTTGAGACCTCTATACCTCGTTTACATAAAATAGCTGTACCCCGGTGTGCTGGTCCTATATTTACATATGCTATATATATATTGGGATAAAAAGTCAAATTCTTCAAAGTCACTTCTTGTAATAAAAGAAAGTCAGTCGATGTTTGGTTGATATAGCTTCGTAATAGATTGCGATTAGCATCACTTTGAATTCCATTGATTTAATGTAACATACTATTGAACATTGGACTTACAAACTTCTTGCATGGAGGGGGCGCGGTGGCTCAGTGGTAGAGCGTTCACCCGGGTTCAAACCCTGCTCCCGCCAAGTGAACTTTGTGGTGGACAAACACCGTGCTCGTGGGTTTACTCGGGGTTCTCCCGTTTCCTCCCACTTTCTTCATTCCACCATTTCACTCATCTCTCATCATCTCCGTCTTCTTTAGCCTAACCGGCATAAACGTGGGACGTAAAACTTAAAGATTTCATTTCATTTTTCTTGCATGGACACTGATATAGCGCACAGTAACAAAATAAACAAAAAGGAGGGAAATAACTTCCTTGTTACAGTTCTTAACAGACGACACATTTGTAAACAACCTACATAACAGCATATAATAGAAAGACAATATAAATAAAGCTTGCTATTATTGTTCTTTAGCGATAAATGTTCAAACTGGAAATTGTTAATTTGAACTTCAGGTTTGAATAAAAGCCTAACGAAGGAGACGGAACTTATTCTTGAGAAGCTGAATCAATTACAAAAAACGCGTTTTAATATCTTTACCATTTTCGCACTACTAAAATCAGTATTGAATCGGAAGTAGTAGTAAATTACAACTACTTGCGGTTTTGGTAGAGTGTTGCGTGTTGTGATGATATGTTTACTTGACACTCTGAATCGACTGTGGACAAGTATTTGTCGCTGTATTTTACCATTTTTATTCTATGCCGATAAATGTTGAAATCTGGAATCATCAATTTTAATCAATTCCGGTCTTAAAGGAGGGTTAAGGAGAAGGTGGAACCTATTCTTGGGAAGCTGAATCAGCTGCAAAAAATTATCTTACCGTTTTTGTTCTATGAAAATTAGTATTGAAACCGGAAGTATAGAAAATTTGAACCACTTCCGGTTTTGATAGTGTGTCCTAGACTGTCATAGTACATTGCTTTAAGACGCTGAATCGTTTACAAAATAACGGCTTTTCGCTATTTCTTTTCACTTTATGGCGATAAATGGTGAAACTGGAAATTTGCTAATTAGAACCACTATCGGTTTGAATAGAAGATTAATGGAGAAGCTTGAACGTATTTTTGGGACTCTTAATCGATTGGAATAATCTGCATCTAGATATCTCTTACTGTTTTTGCTCTGTGGAAATCAGTATTAAGAATGTAGTACCGGTATTAAATTTGAACCACTTCTGGTATTGGTAGACTGTTCGGGATAGTTAGTATGTTCTCTTGAGACGCTAAATCTTTTCCAAAAAACACTTGTCGCAATCAGTTACCGTTTTCATTTTATGGCAATAAACATTGAAACCTGAAACGATTAAT
Organism: Thermobia domestica; assembly: GCF_964235325.1. NCBI lineage: Eukaryota > Metazoa > Arthropoda > Insecta > Zygentoma > Lepismatidae > Thermobia > Thermobia domestica. The sequence goes on along the minus strand of NC_137458.1, from coordinate 237,147,461 downwards.
AAGAGTCGCTGAATCGATTGCAAAAGATCGGATGTCGATATCTTTTACCGTTCTTGCTCTGATACTTGTCGACATGCGGACGGACGAACAAAGTCGTTCTATAAGACTTTCGATATTTATTCATAGCATAGTTTGGAATTCTAAAAAGCATAATATAAAAAATCGCTTACACGTATGGGATATAGCCTATACAGCGTGTTTCAAACCAACACCGACAACGTTTGGGAGGTGATTCCTTACACAAGGTAAGACAAAAAGTATAGACCAACCTGGGTGCACAAGTTTCCCTTCGAAGTTATAGGCTGCCGAAAACATGAAAAAATTAACTGTAAAGGTCCATAGCTCCAAAACTATGGGACCTACTGTAGTCGGATCAAGGCTTCACTTAGGAACTAGTATGCGCCCTATCCAAATATCCAAGTTTGAGAATCCTGTGCTACGTCCGCAACAATTTGTATAGAGGTAGGTGGTGAGCACTTCAAATTATGTGCCCGTAGCCAAGTTCCCTCTATAAAAATTGCTTCGTGAGTACCTTAGGATTCTGAAATATGTATTTTTGAATAGCGCACATATTAGTTCGGAAGTGAAGTCTTGACCCGCCTACAATAGGTCCCATAGTTTTGGAGCTATGGACCTTTAAATTTCATTTTTTCATGTCTTCGGCACCTACAAGTCCGAAAGGAAGCATTTGTGCACCCAGGTTGGTCTATACTTTTTGTCTTATCTTGGTGTTAGGAATAACCTCCCAAACGTTGTCGGTGTTGTTTTGAAACACCCTGTAGATAGCCACCGTTAAAGTTCGCGTTACCGGATAATACGCTAGCGGATTGACTTCATTGACGAACTTCGTCGAAGTAATTGCTTTAGCAATCTGTTCAAAAATAAGATATAGATAGCAACCATTAAGGTTACCGTTATTTGTCAATATGTTAATGGATTGACTCTACTAAGAAATTTGGCCGATTTAATCGTTCTAGCTATTTACTGCAAAATAGAGATTTCAAACATTCTTCTTCATGCATGCGGTAACTATTTGCTACAGATGACTGTCATTAAAGTCTCGTTATTCGTTACGTTAATGGATTGACTACATTAACGAATTTGGTCGATGTAATTCCTTTAGCAATATATTGCAAGAACAAGAATTCGCTTACATATATAGGATACGGGATACAGAAACCACAGTTATCCGTTAATTCATTAACGATTTCATTCCATGAACCAACTAAAATCACTTACGTATATGGGATATATAGAAAAGCATAGTTAAAGTCACCGTTATCCAATAGAATGTTAATGAATTGACTCCGTTAACTAGCTTGGCCGAGATAATTGCACTTGTTATATATTGCAGAAAACAGAATTCAATAATTTACTTACACATACGAGATAGCCCTTGTTAAATTCTCAGTTATCAGTTAATACGTTAACAGATTGACTATATTAACAAACTTGGTCGAGGGAATTGTTCTAGTCAGGGGTAAAAGTGAGGGGGAACGCGGGGGGAGGCCGTCCCTTTACCATTAAAATATATTTACGGTGCCCCCTAGTTCCTAAAAAATTGCAATGGGCAAAGATAGGCAGGGGACGACGTGACGTCAAGCCAGTACCTACCGTCCCCCTACCTTTTCAGATCCACTTTTACCCCTGGTTCTTGTTATTTGTTGCAAAAAATCCAAGGATTCCCTTACATATATGAGATATGGGCTAGAAATAGCCACCGTTAATGTCACCGATATCCAATAATCTGTTAACTTATTGACTTCTTAACGAACTCCGCCTAGATAATCGATCTGGCTATCTATTGCAACAAACAGAATTTATAAAAGTAATCAAGAAAGTTGTGTCCTTTATGTGGAGGTCTGTGTTCCATTGAAACTGTGAGTAGAATGCGAATGGAGATAAGGCGAAGTTCAGTTGTTGGTGTGGGTATATCCAACATACTACCTGGTTGTGGCAGTTCAGTTACACTGTGAACTTGTGTAAGAACAGAGTGAACATGGGACCTCCATGGAGCTTCATAAGGGAATAAATGCTGTACGAGTTCAAACTAGAGTCAAACGTTGCTGCAGCAGAACGAAGATATGCTAGGCCTTTGGTGAGGGTACTGTGACTACGCGGACAATGCAGTGGTGGTTTAACAAGTTAAAAGACGGTGACAAAACAGTCGATGATGCACTACGTGCCGGAAGACCAACACATGTTCAAAATGAAGATCTTCAAGCAGCAATTGACACGAACAGTGGCCAGACATGTGAGGAACTAAAATTACAAATCAGTTTGAGTGGGAAAACCATTCGGCAGCACCTCCATCAACTTGGGAGGCACTACAAGTTGAGTCGATGATTTGACTCCGGGCCAGAAGGCAACGCGAGCAGTCCCCTGTGTTTTTTTGCTGTCTCGTCTGAGGAATGAGCCATTTCTGGACAGGATGTTGATATGTAATGAGAAATCGGTTCTATACGAAGCTCCACGGCGTCGTCATCATTGGTTAAAATCCCATGAACGGGTTCCAAAACAGTCGAAACTAGCACTGCACCAGATGAACTCCTCCTGTGTGTTTAATGAACTGATTGCGGCATAGTGTATCGGGAACTGCTACCAGCTGGTCAGAGCATCAATGCAACTGTGTACTGTCAGCAGTTGAGCTGTGTTCAAAAATCTCAAAACTCTGGAGCCAGCACGTCTGAATCGCAAAGGGGTCTTCCTGTTACAGGACAACGATAAGCCCCACGTAGCTAGGATGACCCGGGACACCATTCTACGTCTTGTATAAAAAACACTATAGCATCCGCTACATTCCCCGAATATTGCACCTTCCGATTATCACCTGTTTCATTCCTTGGACAATCACCTTAGAGGACGCCAGTTCAAATCCCTACTAGAGTCGCAAAATGCACTTGATATCTTCTTCACTTCACGGCCTATCAAGTTCTACCGCGATAATATCCATAGCATTTCAGAACGTTGGCAGAAGGTCGTCGATGCTGATGGGGACTATTTTTGATCTTCCAGATTCGTCTTAGGTGACATATCGATGTTCCAATTTGGTGAGTGAAAAAGCGACAGAACTTTCTTGGTCACCTTTATTAAAAAATCGCTTACATGTATTAGAAATATGTTATAAATAGCCATAGTTAAAGTCGCCGTTATCAGTTAACATATTAACAGATTTACTCCGTTAACGAATTTGGTTGAGAGAATTGTTCTAGCTATCTATTGCGAAAAACAAAACTTAAAAATTCACACCCGTTTAAAAGTTAAAGTGCGGAGTAGCGAACGGACATAGTATCTACACAATATGTCTTATTGCGTTATTCTAATAATAAACTCTGGTGAATATAGTAAAGTAGATCCCATGCATGTCATACGGATAAACAACGTTAGTCATCGTTACCCGTTAAGACTAAAACGAATTGACTTAATTTACGAACTTGGATTGGATTAGCTGTCTATTGCAGAGAAAAGAATTAAAAATTTAATGCAAGACATATGGGATACACTTAGCGACAGTCAAAAATAACCATTATTCGTTTTACGTTAACGAACGCTAACGAGAATATGTTGTGGAAATTATTATTTTGTGAATAACTTTACGAAATTATATTTTATTAGTTTTAAGATAATATTTTAAGTTTGTCAAGTCATTTACGCGTGTATGTGTTACCAATATTTTATGTTTGTGCATTTTGTAAGAAATATTAGGTTATTGTATTATTTAAGTCATTTTCGTAAGTCTTTTCGGCTATGTTTTGTCATTTTCCATCGTTTTAGTGGGAAAATAGAAAAAGGAAGTCATCTTAAGAAATCTTAATAATTTATTTTCGAAAATTCTTCGAAATTTTATTTTCTTGAGATCAGCCAATTAAATTTCTTCAACTATCTTCATCATATTTTTCCTGATTGGCGGATCGAAATCGCTAAAGGCTCAGATTTCATTGATAATTTCAGATTGATCGGCATTTCTTTCATCTTTCGAATTTAAGATGCTCTTCTTATTATTACGTCACCTTTCATCTTTTTGTGGTTCATTGTCTTGTTCTTGTGAAAGTGAATGACTAAACATCTCCTCTTATTGTGGTCTCCAGAAATAATTAAAATTACTTTACTTTGTGGAAAAAACCTCAAGATCATTCAAAACAGAACGTAAAAATGTGGAGCAAGGAGTGTGTATACTAAAGTTTTATATTGTGTGTCATTTAACTGCGTTTGGCAAAGTTAGAATTTTATACCCCGAAACTATAGAACTCTGTGGAGGCCCATCGTATTGGTGTAGCCTGCGGAGGTCGGCTACAATCCTTACAGCAGGGATGCAAATAATCGCTCGCCCACTCGCCGAGTATTTAATATCATATCGAAGGTAAGTAAACGACTTTTATTGTGGGATGTGGATTAGTAGCTTTTTCCTTGGGCGAGTAAAATTTCGTTGCTTATTTGCATCCCTGCCTTACAGTGTTTAGGTTTTTTGAGTGGACTAGCGCTTGACGATTCGGTCCAATAGAAACAATTTCAGTAGAAGCTCATTTGATGAAGAAAGTTTCGAAATTTAAGTTTCTCCGACATTACATGAGCATCTACACACGCAGGTAACATAAAAATGCTCGCTCCTAACTTCAGTTGGAACTGGAAGAGTCACGTATGTTCATTTGTTTATAAGTGCTGATGAATGGAATTAAGGCGTTTCACTGTAGTGTTTTTGGACATAAAATTAGCAAAATTCTGTTAACAATAAAATTTTCATCCTCTTTCGACTCATTTTGTTTTATGGAACCTTCTTACTGGTGTTTTGTCATGGCAGTGTTTGCAGTTAACAGTATGTATTGGTAAACAGGTCGTTGTCCCAGGAATTACTTTGACACTCTGCCATCACTTAGGACGTTCTTTAAAGGGGTAGATAGATTGTCATAGTGCTATTCCGCTTCCGTATTTTAAGAATAGATATGAGAAAGAAAAAAACAATACAATCAAAGCTGTATGGTCAGACAACGGTACAGAGTTTGTAAACAAAAGATTTACTAATTTTGTCAGAGAAGGTATTAATAATCGGTTAACAGTTCCTTATTGTCCTCAGAGTAATGGCGTAGCGGAAAGGGCTAATCGATCAGTACTTGATATGGTGAGGACAATGTTATTTGATTCTGGGTTGTCTGGGTAGAGGCAGCAGCTACAGCCGTGTATATTAAGAACTGTATTCCTAATAAAGGTTAGGGGAATAAAACTCCTATAGAGAAATGAAACGGTAAGAAACCAACGGTAAAACATTTCAGAACATTTGGGTGTGTTGCATATAGGTTCATCCCCCCCCCAAAAAAAAGCAAAACTAGAAAATAGGGCAGAAAAGGATATATTTGTTGGTTATTCTAGGAATAGAATAGCTTATAGGTTATTTGATCCAGTGAAGCGTAGTGTAATATTTGATAAAAAGGTAAGTGGTGCATCTTTATTAGAAGGCAAGTCAAATGAAACACGGAAGCATAAAGATAGGTAGGCTATATCTTGTTAGAAACAAGTAGACTAGAGAGACCCACTACTAATGAAGACACAATCATAGATGAAGAAGATGGAAGAAACCAAGAAGTAACATCCATAGAGGAATCGGAAACGCAAGTAGAGGATGAAGAAACTGCAGATTCAAGTAATGATGTACAAAGGCAACATAAGAAACCAGGTAGAAAGACGGAAGATACACGGGAGATATTAAGAGGATGCAAAAGATATCTCAAAATTTAAAAAGAAATGGAGTTAATAGCACAAGGAGTGAGAAGATCTGATAGGTTAAAAAATAAAGACCAAGTTAACTTCATAGTTCAAGATATTCTCAGAACGTATGAGTGACGAAAACAGTGGTCAATGGAGAAAAGCTATGGAAGAAGAGATGAAATCGCTGAAATCACATAATGTATGGTATTTAGTTCCACGTCAACCTGGAATGAAGATAGTAAAAAGTAAATGGGTATTTAATATAAAAGAAAATCCAGAGGGTACATTACAGAGGAGGAAAGCAAGGTTAGTAGCAGTAGGCTGTGATCAGAAGCAAGGTATCCAAAGCACATTTGCTCCAGTGACGAAGTTAGAATCACAAAGATCCTTAATAACTTTGGCAGCGAAACGTAAGATGGTAATTAAGAAGTATGTCGTAAAGACTGTGTATTTGTACGGAAATTTGAAAGAGGATATATACATGGAACAACCAGAAAGGTTCATCTGTCCAGACGATGACGATAAGGTATGTAAATTAAACAAAAGTATACATGGACTACCTCAGTCCGGTGTTTGTTGGAATGATGAATTGAAGAAAGTCATGTCAGAAGTAGGTTTTCAAAGGTTACAGAGTGATCCATGTGTATACAAAATGAAGGTACATAATAAGATAGTGTATGTTGGACTGTATCTCAATGATTTTATCATTTTATGTCAAAATATTTCATATATTAATGCTGCAGTACAAAAGATACAATGTACATAGATCTACAAGAATGCAAGGATTCCAATACATTCTTAGGTATAGAAATAAACAAAGTGAATGAAGGTTTTGAATTATCACAAAAGTGTTATATTAAGAAGATACTAAGAAAATTCGAGTTACAAGACTATAATGCAATAAAAACTCCAGGTGATTATCTTCAAGATTTAGACCAATATGAGAATTCAAAAAGGGCAAATAAAACAATGTACATGGAAATGTTAGGATCTCTAATGTATTTGTCTATAACAACGAGACCAGATATTTCATTCTGTGTAAGCTATTTATCCCGATATAATAATGATGCAAGAGAAGTGCATTTAACACCAGTAAAAAGAGGATTCAGCAGTAAAAAGGGGATATTTAAAGAGGACTCAGGACTATTCACTAAAATTTTACAAAGAAAACGGAAAATAATAGTTTGTACGGATGCTAGTTGGAATGTAACAAAAGATGCAAAATCGTATTCTGGATATTTCGTTAAAATAGGGAATTGTATTGTAACATGGAAAAGTAAACAACAAAATCTTGTAACATTGTCTACTTTCGAATCAGAAATTATAACCATATGTGAAGGTGTTTGTGAATTAAAATTGATAAAGAGCCTCTTAACTGAGTTAGAAATGACAGAATGTATAGTAGAAACAGATAGCAAATCTGCTATAGATTGGATAAATCGAACAGAAGAGCAGAACAAAATATATAAATAGGAAATATTATTTTGTAAAAGATGAGGTATCAAAAGGGGAAATAAAATTATGTCATGTGAAATCAGAAGAGTTTATAGCTTATGTTAACTAAAAGAGTGACAAATGAAAAAAATCGAAAAAGTGTGTGAAAATAATTTTTTTGTAAAAGAAAATATAAAAATTGTGTTAGCCTAGCGCAATTACGCAAAAGGGGGAATTGTAAGTTGGCAATTGCGTCACTGCTTATAGTGAGCAGCGATGCCAATTTAGACTATTTTTGGCTACACCTAGCCTATTTGGAGAGGCATTTAGCCATAGAAATTTACGAAATGCTTAAAGTCTTAAATATAACTTATTTTATGAAACTCTTTTGTCATTTTTGACTTTTCTTATTAGCCATTAAATTAATTCTAAAAATACTTTTTCTTTTAAAATAAAGTGTAATTTTTAAAAATTAGCCTATTTGTCATTATATATTATCGTATTAATTGATTTTCTATTCAGAGGTTGTTTTATTACACAACAAACACTTGTTTTTCATTCTTCCTCTCTCTCCCCACCGAAAGATTTACAACTACTTAACAATATTTATCGACTCAGAAGGAATTTTAATGTCGTCCCCGTTTGCTACTTTTTAATTATTTTAATTCTTGTATTTTATTGCAAGAATGAAAGTTTTCTAATACAAATTTAGTAAACTCTTTGATTCTTCAAGCCACAGAGATTCGATTTCTTTGTTAAAGAAAACAAATAGGATATCTAATTAGCTTGAAAACTCTCAATGCAATCATGATGATTCATGTGGGTGTGCAGAGAAATAAGAAGTGTTTGTAAGGACTAGACCTGCCGAAAGAAGTATTACTGAAAATTGAGACAACGGCAGTCTACACAAAAACACACCAATCCACAATACAAGATGTTGCATCCAATTCCAGCGCCTTGGCTAGCTGCGACGTAATCGATGATGACATTTCAATCCAACTGAGAATATGGCTGTTCACTTTCGCAAATCAGACGAGTTTTTGGTGGATTTTATTGTAATTTTAAGTCATGTATGCTGATTGTTAGTCTTCAGGGAATAAAATTCAATATTTCGAATTTTAATATAGCTCACTTATAATCCTACACACAAAAAACGTGGTTTAAATTCTACAATGCAGATTATAGCAGTTCAAAATCTAGCCTTTTTTTTTTTTTTTTTGCATAAAACAGCTTAATTCTGAAGGCCTTCTAGCCCATTTTCTTCAGAGGTTGTTGGCAATACTGATAGTGAGTATTCTGTGTGTAATGAGAAAATTAGTAGGTAGAAGAAACGTGTACATATCCACAAAAATATATTAAAATATAATTAATAGTGCATTTATGTGTAATTGCATGAATTTCACATCATACAAACCCGATCAACGATAGCAGATCGCTTAAAGAAGTAAAAGACAATAGTATACCAAAAATGTCAGCAACCATTCAAGGAAGAAGATATAGTTGTGCTAAAAGGCGCTGAAGATGAATAATGTGAATTACAACGTAACCTTAAGATGATTTGTAGGAATGTTATAACCAGAACTTTAGTGTTAGGCCTAATGGTATTATGTACTTCTATTAATGCCTACATTAGTATGATGATATTTCAAAACAGGAAGGAATAAATTCTTCCTGGCCTGAAAGCAATTATTCTTCCATTTTATTAAATGGTACGTCTATCTCAGAATGAACAATAGATAGAGAAGAAATATTGAAAATGAAATGAAATTTTTGAGTTTTACGTCCCACGGAGAGAAGAAATATTATCCCAATATTTGTTGGAATATTTAAATAAACTACTGAGTCTTAAATACTTTAATATACTTATTTCTCCTTCTGAATATACTTAGGACAACTTTTATAATTTCTTAAGATATATGTTATTATATATATATATATATATATATATATATATATATATATATATATACTTATGTCTTCCTTTTTATCCCTGCAGGTATGTCATGTGCTGGAATTTTTTGCCCACATCTTGAAAGCAGATATGTAGTAAAAGTAAATAGAATGTTACTCATAATTATCAAACTCTGAAATAAATGAAAATAAAACAGAAGGAAATTATTTTATCTTCGATCCATACAATTAATATCTGTTGTGTGCCGAGCGCTTGATGGCGCACTACAATCAAAACCTGCACTTTACTCCGAAAAGGCAGTTCATTTTATTAATTAATGCATATGGAACTTTCATTTGAGGAGTTTTGTGTTCTGGATTCTGACTTTGTAATAAAAAATATATAAAAACATTGAATACTTTTGTTTATAGTGGTTTACACTCATTAATAATCATCAATAATAGAATTATTAATGAATTTGTCGAATATTCTGAAAAATGGAAATGTAAAACTTCTTGCATATGAAGTACTTTGGATACCAGAGTACTTTTAACGATCTTAATCAAAATGCTGGATCGTTATAGAGAACCCTTCGCCTTTCTCTCTCTCTCTAGGGAGAGACAGAGCATTTCTCGTCATTTCCTGTTTTTGAAGTATTTGATGACAAGATAATCAGTATAAACCGATTAGACAATAAAAACAGATAAAGCCTTCCTAAACATTTATTCACAGATCATAGTGTAGTTATAAAGTATCAAAATATAAAAAAAAAGTCTTTATCAATCTATTAGTATCAATCTATTAGTACTTATCACAAGATATTAGTTGCACTGTATTCCTTTGTTTTATTAAGTGTGTATGTACCCTCTTCACAATTATGTAAGTTTAATTTAACATACAAGGTGAAATGGTGGTTTAATAAATATTAATTTTTATAGCAACCAAATAAAGATAAGATGTGAACTCCTTAAAATTACAATATACTGCAAATTATTTTATCTCAAATACTGTTGTTAAGAGAGTTTTTTTTTTCAGTTTCATTACATTCACATACATATCAGCCATAATTAGATGATGAGATTACAAGCAGAGATTATAATGAGCTAGTTGCCATGTGTTATTTACAGGATGACATGCAAAATATGTGACAAAAGCTTGTAAAAGTTTTAAACATTCAATATAATTCCAGAAAAGTTTGTACTAGAAGTTTATGGGCCACAATGCAGAGCATGCTCCAAGCTAGGAATTCAGATTTCTGATAACTTTAAGTTTAATATAACCTCCTCTGGATATATGGATGGATGTCCTCTGTCAATCTACGGGAAAAAAGTTAAGTCCCTAGGAGTTACACTATATTTGCTGACTTGTGCTAGTAGAATTTATTTTTCAGTTATTCTCAGAGGAAAAAGTCGCAGAGATTATATAGCACATCAAAACATTCTGAAAACATTTTAGAAGTGAATGTGACTCAAAAATGTCCAGGCAGGAAAACTAATACAATGTTTGCAATATAAGGATAATCTGCATCTGGCATAAAACTTTATTTTAAATTGATTATTCTTTTAACCTAGTTGTAGAAAAAAATTGTTTTGCAATAGGTTAATTCTGCGGCTACTACTGGCGTATGTAGAATTGATAGCTTCCAGAGCAAGTGCGGAAATTGGGCTCCTACTTTCATGTTTCAATCTCTAACCATACAGGAAAGTGGGGGAATGACGCGCATCTAAGAATGGCACAAGGTTTGAAGCTATTGTGTGACATATAAAGCTCGAAGTTTCATAACATATTTTGTGGTCGCTTTTGTTTGTTTGAAGAGTGAAAAAAAATATTGAATTATATTAGGACAAAACTAAAAATGGAAAATCAAAGATATTGCATTGCGCGGATGCAGGCAATACCGTGCACACCGATGGGTAATGCACGCAGTTGAAAAGAAGTGTAAACACATGAGTAAATAGGTTTCAAATTGACATTGCATTGAAACACAAACCTGTTGTTACAACTAGAAGTTACTTGAGACTGTGGAAATGAGAATACATTCTGGAGATTCACCACAGCAAGAAAAATATTTTCACTTAAACAAATACTACTTCAAGAAACGTAAGTTTCTTAGACTAAACTATATTTTTTAAATGTAATAGACATGCAATGATCAATTCACCATAATCCATTTAAGTTTATTTCATGTAGAAACCACACGGAGGGCAGGTCTCGTGCAATGGTACCATTTGCCGCACTCTTTCTCCAGGAAGAACAAGTTCTAAGTTTTAAGTATGCTACCCCCATCATGAACAACAAAGGGGAGGGAAAATGCACTCTCACTCAGAAAGGCCTAAACAGTACAAATACAATCTCGGGGGCAAATGCACGTGTTACACATATGATAGAGCTGGCCCTGACCACACGCATTATCTTCTGGCAAGTCCCAACCACTACATTTCAGTGGGACTAGTTTGAAGAAAGCACATTAATCTCTCTCTCGTCCAAAATCGTTAGGAGATCATGCATCAATTTCCAGAACTTTATAAGTCAGCATTGTACAACGGTTCTTTTAACCATACAACAAAATCAACTGCACTAGAAAAGTTAGGGAAAAATAAACATTGAATATTCATCACTTATCACTATTAATATACTAACTAATGGTTTATCTGCTGTATTAGATACTAGGTACGAGGGCGGGGTTAAAAGTTCTTGGCCTGACCCAGAGATGACACTCCCATCAGCAAAATTTTATTGTTCTTGCCTAAGGGTGCTTTTCAGTTGTTTCTAATATAAGTGTAAAGTAGTTTGTGTACAGGCATTGTTGCAGTTAGACTCTTGCGTATTGGTTGTGAGAAATAAACTTGAATATCGTGCGTAATCAAATTTTTAGTTTTGGATGGATTAACCCCTACGGAAATTCATCCGAAGTTGACAAAAGTTTACGGGGACTGCTCCTTCCATGTCAACCGTTAAAAAGTGGGCAGCTGAATTTAAACGTGGTCGCACATCCCTCGAAGATGACCCACGTGAAGGAAGGCCGAAAACCGCAACCACACCGGAAACAATCGAAAAAGTGCATGATATCATGTTGGACGACAGGCGAGTGAAGATGAGTGAGATGGGAATATCGGAGGAACCACTGGCGCAAATCCCGGGGGGACGAGGGGGACATGTCCCCTCCAATCTTGGACCTGGGGGGACTGTCCCCCCCAATAATCTGACTTCAAAAGTGCTTTTTGGGATAAGTGTGATGATTTGTGTCCGACTGCCACAAAGGAATGTAACTTAAGATGAAATTGATTTCTCTTGGCTTTTCCATTTAAACAAAAAAAAAAAAAAAAAAAAAAAAAGAAGAAGAGAATCGTATTCTGTAGTATTTCAAACTGAACTTCGTGCTGTAGTGCGTTTAGTAGTCTCATCAATACGTATTAATTCCACTTCCGCTACTTGGGCACAAATTGCAATACATGCCAGAGATGGATATGCCCCTCTCCTCATGCTGGAAAGTTGTCTCAGCTGTAGGTACGGGCACAATTTCCGGGGAAATGGGGAGACATGTCCCCCCACCCCAACATTGGAATTGGAGGCTCTCCCAATAGTCCTATTTGAAAAGTGCTTTTTGCAGATAAGTGTGATGATTTGTGTCCGGCTGCCACAAAGAAAAGTGAGATGAAATTGGTTTCCCTTGTCTTTTTTTCCATTTTTAATGAAAATGAAGGTGTGCGACTGTGTGTGACGTGACCTGATGTGAAATCTTATCTCCTCCTCTCCCCCTAGGCCCTAGAACATAAAGAGTATATAGACTACCCAATGTCAGTAGAACCCATCTTTTCAATAAATGCGTATTTCATCTATTTGTAGTATCAGCCTAGGCATCTACTCATGCTACGTAAGCCAACTCTATGGCCTATGGAATCCGGAGGTTCAATGCCGCGTTCAGAAAAGCTCTCCATTGACTTCTATCCTTAGCCAACTGGATCCAGTTTCTACTTTGCATTCCTATTTTTGCGAGATCCATCTTAATATTGTCTTCCCATCTGCGCCTACGTCTTCCTAATGGTCGTTTTCTGATTAGTCTTACCGTTAACACTTTGAAAGCGTTCATACCTTCTTCCATCCTGGCTATGTGTCCTGCCCACCTAAGCCTCCTAGACTCGATTATCCTAACAATGTTTGGTAAACCGTATAATTTATGTAGTTCCTCGTTATGAAGTTTTTGCCATTCCCATTCCTCTTGTATCCGAATATTCGTCTGAAGATTTTGTTCTCAAATACTTTCAGACTAGGTTCTTCCCTCAGAGTAAGCTACCATGTTTCGAAACCATACAGAACAACAGCCATGATTATCGTTTTATATATTAAGCTTCAAATTCCTCGACAGAATTCGCGACGGCAAGAGATTTTGAACTGAATAATAACACGAATTCCCTGTTTTTAGTCGATATTTAATTTCTTCATGAATATGATTTTCGTCTGTTAATATTGATCCTAGATTTTTGAAAGTATCCACTTTATCAAACGTATTATTTAATATTTTAACCCATTCATAATTTGCCGTGTTACGGTCCCGATGCACTGTATTTCTTTCTATTGTTCTCATATCATCCCCTATTAAATTTACATCATCAGCATACGCATAACCTGGTGAACTCCGTTCAACTCTAGGCCCTGGTTGCTATCTTTGATTTTTCTTATAGCGTATTCCAGGGCAAAGTTGAATAACAATGGCGACAACGCATCTCCTTGTTTCAGGTCTTTCTCGACGTGAAAACTGGTGGCCAAAAATTTTCCTATCGGACTTTACTTTGGGATTCATTTAATCATGACTTAATTAATTTAATTAGCTTTTTCGGTATTCCAAATTCTGTAAGAACGTTGTACAATATTTCTCTCCTAACTGAATCGTAAGCCTTTCTAAAATGAATAAATAGTTGATGTACCTGGCTACTGTATTCCCACTTCTTTACGTGTATTTGGCGAATGGTAAATATTTGGTCAATAGTTGATCGATTTCGTCTCAATCCGCACTGATAATCTCCAAGAATTTCATCTGCGTATGGGGTCAATCTTCCTAATAGAATGTTTGAAAGAATTTTTATAGGATGTTGACAGAAGAGAGATGCCTCGATAATTATTACAGTCAGTTTTAGCCGCCTTTCTTGTGGATTGGAACAATGATTGATTCTTTCCACTCTTGTGGCAATTCTTCCTTGTTGTAGATAAGGAGGATGAGTTTGTATATCTTGTTCCACAATTTTTCGCCTCCAGGTAAAATTAACTCAGCCGGAATTTCGTTTACACCCGGAGATTTGTGTTTCTTTAATTTCTTTATAGTGATTTCTACTTCTATTCGGTTGGGTTCTAGAATATACGTTCTGCGGTGTGTATCTCCCTTTCTCTCCGCACATTAGTTTTTGGCTACGTGTTGAGCAAATCGTCAAAGAAATCTTTCCATCTATTTAAAATGCTATCTGTATCAGTGAGAACTGTTAAATCAGCTTTCTTTAATATAAGCACGAGGTTGATAGAATTTCTTAAATTCGTTGATCCCTTTATACATGTCCCGAATGTTTTTATTTTTACTATTATCTTCAAGTTCCTTAATTTTAGCTTTCAAAATATTGCGTTTCTTTGTTCTAAAAGTTTTGGAAGTTTTCCGCCTAATGTCTATGAAATTTTGTGCAGTTATTTCATTCGGATTTTGTAGCAAACGTAATTTTGCTTGTTTTCTCTTCTCTGCTAGTTTGAACCATGGTTTGTTCCTACATAGTTCCACGTGTTCCAATTTTTCTTTTGAGTGAGGATGCTTCGTAAAAAAAAAAAAAAAAAAAAAAAAAAAAAATCAATTGCTGGAATATTTTTCTCCATAATCTTAAGGTTACTCTGTTAACTAAAGAGTAAGTTTTCTGTAACGATTTTCCTGTAATGTTATTAAGATTATCATAATTTTGCTCAAAGAGTATTGTTGCGTCATACATAATTGATATTCTTTCTTCATAGTTTTGGGGAACTCATTATTTATTTTATTATATTATTATAAAACAATTTTAACATCGATCTTTGTGGATGACTAATTAGAAACATACCATTTATAAATATGCGTGTATTCAGATTTCAGAATGTGTTCACGGCAGTGATATGTAATACTGATATGTACTACTACTTCATCTACATCGCCTAATATATAATATACCCTACAACAGATTCACCTCAGAAATCTGATTCATCTACCGTAATATGAGTTTCATCTCCCTTCTCTAGAATAATCCTCAAATCTGCCCACCACCCAATGTTGAAGACAACGAATGGCGTGTTTAGAATTTTGTTTCGAGGGGCTATGTCCAACACAAGGAAGGAAGTGGGCAATTGCCCACCTGATTTTGAGAATTAAATATATTTTAATTTATGCATAAATTGAAGTTATAATGGCAAGAATTGCAGACCGATAAATCCTATATGATATGATACAAAAATTTAGGAGTGAATCTAACCCTTTATTCTATTTACACAAGAAAAAGGAAGCATCCTCTTGGCCTTCCTTATTTCCGGGGCTAATTATTCCCCCGTTTTGATTTCAAACATTTCCTTCTTTTAAAAATAACTAATCGATATAATTTTTCCTTTGTTATAATAACCAAAGTCCTGTCATGTTGATATCCGCGCAAGTTGGTGTGGAACACCAGTTTCGCTTATCAACTCCTCTTAGTTTTGGTATTACTGATGACGGCCGACTTGAATCACAACTGACAACGGTCGATAAAGTATGATAAGCGAAATTAAAGAAAGTAACATCAAGAAAAAGAAACATAAAAGTAGAAAGGATGAAAGAAAGAACAAAAGGACGCAGTCCTTACATGGAATGAAATTCGACAAATACAGTATTATTTCTGAACAAAGAGCATAAGAAAATGGAAAGTCAATGACATTCTTAGAAATGGTAAGAAGGATTATTGCTGTGCGTGGAATGCGAAAAACAAACAAATTTATTTCGGGAGGAGCTTGAGCCCAGTCCGATAACCCCCTAAATACGCCACTGAAGACAATTCTGCTCCCCTGATCCTTCACAGCATTGTTTTTCAACTTCATGAATATCTTGAACATCGCTTATATATATATATATATATATAAGGGCGGATCCAGGGGGCTATAGTCCCCCCTTGATCCTCAGGTATACAGTGGATAAAATGGACTTCAATCCTGTTTTACACTGGATAAAGAGGCAAATTATGGTTTAGCCCCTTCCTTGATCATATCCTGGATCCACCACTGTATATATATATATATATATATATATATATATATATATATATATATATATATATATATATATATATATATATATATATATATATATATACACATATATATATATATATATATATATATATATATATATATATATATATATACAGGGTGACCGCGTGACTATGTTACAAAATTTAAGGGATGATTCCTGACACGGAAACAAGAAAAAAAGTTCAAATAAACTTTTGTCCAACGTACTCCCATGCGCAAAAAAAATTGCGCGTATACTGTAACTCACGATTTTTCGCAATTATTTCATTTTCCTTATGTTTATGGGTAAAATTCAGTTATTAGTATGTGGAGATAATAGAAAGCAATCCATCTAAGGAGATATTTCCCAAAAATATAATAAAATAATAAAAATATAAGCAAAAAACAAAATTATGTTCTGTTTTGTGTATACTGGCAATAATGTTTTCGAGGTAATTTTTGGAGCAGCACAGCACGATTGTAGAGGGAATTACAGAATTGGTAACAGAACAGTTGAATCAAGGAACAAGAAATTGGAGTAAAATATTGCATTTATTGGCTTAAATCTAGGATGTAAATTGTCTGCCAAATATAAATTAGCTTCTGTAACCAAGATGTAGTACGAAAATATATAAACAAAGAGAAAAACTGTTGTCTTAAGTTTGGAAGTGACATACTCTATAGCCATGAGCATTTATTTCTTAAGAAAAAGATAGGCAATAAAAGAAAGTCTGTGTGGTCAAGTGGGTAGAGTGACGGATTAGTAATTCTTATACTGTTTTGACCCCAGATCGAATCCCATCCGATGCTGTTCATTTTTTTTCTTTACAAAACATTGTAGAAAGTGTATAATTTTTATGTTAATAAGAACCGAAAAATACAATAAAGAAATAACTTTTTGTTTCCTCTGATGACGTATTTATTTAGAATTAGCTTACTATTTATTACTAATAGCGATTGTTTTTAGTTTATGGTATGGTATGCTTAATCATTCGCTCTCCGTTTTTTTTTTGTTTTTTTAACTCAGCAGAACTGACTTCAAACTTCAACTCACTGCGAGTGTGTCTGTAAAAAACAAAACAAGCGCGACCTGCAGCTTTATACACAGCGTGACGAACACAATCACAGCCATAGCTCGCTGTCTGTTCTAGTGTTTCTGTGTGTGTGTGTTCCTTTTTAGAGTATTGACTCTCTCTCTCTCTCTCTCCTTTTTTTTCATATCAACAAGTGCAACAAATGCAAGTCTGTGTTAAAAAAAAATCAAGAATGCTTTCTTTAAACAAAACTAAATTTTACAGCTCTCTTTGTGAATAACACGAATGCTTCCGATGAAATTTTACAGTAGCGTGAAAAACTGATAATAAAATGATCTAACATGCATAAGCTTCTTTTTCTAGCGTGACAACACATTAAACATAACAAATTAAATTTTTGGGATTACAAATTATCACATTACGTGTCGGTGTAGGCCTATTCGTTTTCACATTCGAGCGACGAAAGAAGAAAGTGTGGTTATAGTTATAAAAACCGAATACCAGATTTCAATGAATTCAAGTTACATGGCTCCTACATATCGAAAAAATGATTTTTCGATGTCTGTCCATCTATTTGTCTCTCGGTTCGTCACGCTTTTACACGCACTCAAATAGAGGCCATACTGTTCAACGTATCTGGACCGAATTCTAGACATAACGTTTTAATAACATACTATCTTTCGAATTTTATGTCCTTCGACATCTAAAAGTAAGGGTAATTTACTGAAGGATTAAAATTTAAAACAATTCAATTTTCTCAAGTGAAAAAAAGCTGTGACGATTTTATTTACTTTTTATCTATATATATTTTATTAACGAATCTCCACCGCATATGAATAATTTTTCTGAAAAAATATATATGGTGTAATTTACTGTATGGTATGCGTTCTTTTTGCAGAATTTTCTCAACCACATTTCATAAATAAACGTATCATTAATAACCTAACAAACAACTCGTTCGAAGGAGTAGCTTAATCTTAGGGTGAGCTTTACCCTGATAGTTTTCCCATTAACGCCTCAGGCAATTTTGTTCATATTTCGTAAAGAAATGTTTCATTAATAAACTAACATACAGCATAAATCGTTTATTCCGATAACATACAGAAGAAGTGGTTTTCTCAAGGGTTGAATTTTTTTGGACAATTTTCTCAGTAATAACTGAGACAAATTTGTTCTAATTTCAGTAAAATATTTTCTGTAATAATCTTACAATATGGTATAACTCGCTTGTTCCGAAAAGAAAAATCCAAAAGAGATACTTTGACAGTGAATTTTTTCCCGACGATTTGCTTAAAAATTACTCGATATACTGTCAAAATTACAGATAGAAGAGTTTACCTTTGGGGGTAAGCTTTTCCCGATGACCTTCCTAAAAAACACTCAGGAGATGTTTGTTGTTCATATTTTATAAATACATGTGACATAAATAACCTAGCTATATGGTATAATTCCCTCATCCGGAAAAACTAGAAATGGTATATTACATTTGACAGTAAGTTTTACCCTGCGATTTTCTCAAGAACGACTCAGGCGATTCGTATTTCATAAATGTGTTCGTATTTCATAAATAAATGTTTTACGAAAACACTAACAATATAGCATAGCTCGTTTGTCCTGAAAAGATCCACAAGGGATAATTTATTCTTGGGGGTGACTTTTTTCATGATTTTCTCAGAAATTATTCAGACGCTTTTGCTTATAGTTCACATACAATTATATCCTTAATAATTCTAATATATGGATCAAGTTATTTCTAACGAAAATATGACTAATGGGTACTTTACTTTTGGGCCTGAAGTTTCTTCTAGCAAAGTTTTCCAAAACATTATTTTATTCGCAATTTCCCAAATAAATGTTTCAATAATAGTTACAGCCTAACATAAGTCAGTGTAAAAAATTCGAGCGAGAAAGTACAGTGCGTTTGCTCCGTATCCTTTCTTAAATATATATTTTTTAATGTTACACCTAATCACAATTTTCCGAACAAAATCGAAACTTCTTTTTAAATGTGCCTTGTTGTGGTCAAATGGTTCAAGTGCATTGGTTCTGGATTTGATTTCCAGTGAGAGCTAGTGTATTTTCATCCAAGAGATGTGACACGTCGGTGCAAAGAAAAAAGTGTTTAAATAAGCCTAACCAAGCTAATCAACAAAAGAAATAATACAGTTACGAAATTATCGTAGAAATGTTGTTAATATTAGTTAGGTGCGACTGAAATGTCCAAACGATTATTGTCAATTCCAAAGGCCTTTGTTTTCGTCCGGCGGGAGCTCATGTGGTTCGGATTCTACGTTAATCAGTAGGTCCACGTCTCATATAGCCTCGCTGCTGAAAGGGACGTTAAACTCAAAATCACATCACACATCTTTGTTTTCGCCTTTGTTTTAAATGTCTCTGTTCATGAGATCCTTAGTGGCTAAGCGGTCAGCGTATGCGCCTTTGGCGTGGAAGACCCGGCTTCGATTCCCGGCGAGAGCTCACGTGCTTCGGAGTCCACGTTAATCAGTAGGCCGACGTCTCATATAGCTTCGTTGCTGAGCGAGACGTTAAACTCAAACTCAATGTCTTTGTTCATAAATGTCTTTGTGTATGGTTTTGCATATACGTGGCATGGACATTAAATTTTGATTTCTACGCCATATGTATCTAATTACATACACATCTATAGAACGAACACAACAAACTTGGAATATCTACATTGTTTGCGTATGGAAAATAATCACGCTCTACTGCACAGGAGAGCCGTGTGTATGGAATTCCATACACATGGCAATCAACGTAATAAGAAATGTATAATAATAATAATAATAATAATAATAATAATAATAATAATAATAATAATAATAATAATAATAATAAACAGAAAACGATACGATCACTTACATAATTTATAAATATAAGTTAACATTTAATAAGCATATAACTGCAATGGAATTAAGTTGTTTCTCTCTCTCCCTGAACGCAACAGCCCTTATTGTGCTAAGGCGTAGAAGGGAACTTGTGGCACTCACGATTTCGGGCGGTGTGTGGTCACAACTTCGGATCCCTTTGTTGTTAGTCCTAGCTTTCTAGACGGATGCAGTTATTCCCGGTAGAATATACAAGCAAATAGATTTTGTATTACTATTAAAGTAAATAATTATACTCATTCCCTCAATGTGATACTTGTGGTTGCTTAACCGTATACAGACAGCTGATCCATGGAAGAATCGTTGATAATAATAATAATAATAATAATAATAATAATAATAATAATAATAATAATAATAATAATAATAATAATAATAATAATAAATAACAGAAGCTCGACAAATATTCTTGCAAATAATAGGAAAAAGTTTTCGTCACACAGTTCACTTTGCTGGACACACCAGTGTGCCGCGTTATACCGATTGTGGCACACTGGAATATAGGGTATGTTTTTTTTTTAAATTTTTTTCCAACTATTCCAACTGCTTCAATTGAAATGGATCTATAATAATAAGAGAGTGAATTTAGTCTTCTTACCCTTCGATTTAGAAATAAGGTTCGCGGGAATTTCATAAAAGAATAATATACTCAGAATTGTATATAGTAGTTTGTTTTATTCGAAATTACATACTTCCTGCAACTGTTTTTTGATTGAAGTTTTACGTCCCACGATTATGCCGGATAGGCTAAAGGAGACAGTGATGATAAGAAATGAATGAAATGATCGAGTGAAGAAAGTGGGATAAAACGGGAGAATCTCGAGAAAACCCACGCACAGTGTTTGTCCAGCACAAGGTTCACTTGGCGCGAGCATAGATCGAACCAAGGACTCCATGCACCAGAGGTGAACGTTCTACCACTTAAACACCGTGGGCTCTGAAATTACTTAAAGGAGAAAGGGACTACTTTATGAATACATTTGTTAAAAAATACCAGCTTTTCGTGAAATATTGCTTATAGACAGGGGCGGATTAAGGCTTTTGGGGACCTAGAACCGACTGTTTTAAGGGGGCCCTATGTTAAGAATAGTTCCAGTGCATAAATTTTCTTTTCTGCCTTCCACAGTCTCATAGGCTTATGGAACTACTGAGAACTATGCTGTAATATTTGAACGTGCTCCAAGTTTAGAATAATTAGTTTAGTTAAATTCATTATTAACAATTAAATAATTGCATTCATTATTAACAGGTAAATGCTGCTGATAGAAAGACTTAAATCTAGCGATACCGCGAGCGTAACGAGCGGGAAAAAAATAGCATCGGTCTGAAACCTATAATATAATAAGTTGATTACTATATTTTAGTATTAAACAGAGGGATTTTCAAGAGCCCCCTGAGCTTGGGGCCCCGAAGCCTGGGCTCCATTGGCTCCGCCCTTAATCCGCTAATGCCTATAGATTATAAATTAAAGGGGACGGGCCGGGTCCGTTCTAAAAATTCCATCCCGTGCAGACCTCTAGCCCCTGTGTATATGCTATCTTTGAAAATACAGTAGAGTTTCGCTTATCCGACATGAAACAGGCAGGCAGAACGCCGGATAATATGGATGTATTAAGGAAAGACCTATTAAAAGTCAAACTATGATATAATTTTACATATTACGCATCTAATTATCATGTTTTGCAAGAAACAAATACAATGCATTGACTCAGTGACGTATCCAGCGTGAGGTCCTGGAAGCTGTCCCTTACCAAACCTCAAGCACTTTTTAATAAACCTACTTTTTCCCTTTTGAGATTCTTTTATGTTAGATTACTTTGAGTCAGTGTCCAAACTGTGGACAATGCGTTGTTGTTATAATTCTAACAAGTAACACTTCCCAAGTGTAACACTCCGATTTTGATAAAATTTGGCAGGTAGATACTACATATAAAATAAACAAATAAGTGCTTCTTTATTTTTTGCTGAAAAACGGTTTTAGGGGGCAAAAGCCCTCACCCAAAATTTTGAAAGTTGACCCCCGAAAGACAAAAACAAGTGGACCAAAGTGAACGAAATTGTGAACAGATATTGCGGACATAAAATTAGGAAATACGTGTTTTGTATTTTCCTGGAAAAACCGGCTAGGACACAGACCCCTCCAAACCTTTGATCATGAAATATCAAAAGTGCTAATAACAGTATGCCAGAAGTGCCTAAATTTACACGAAGAATTGGAACAAAACTTTGTGTTAGTACAATAAGCAAAAAAATAAACAAATACGGCTTTTTTATTTCCTGCGAAAAAACGGTTTTAGGGGGCAAAAGGTCCCACCAAGAATTTTGAAATTGGACGCAAGAAAGGCAAGAAGAAATGGACCGAACTGAATGAAATTGTTCACAAATGTTGTAGAGGTAAGATGAGGGAATACGTGCTTCGTATTTTCCTGAAAAGAATAAAAAAAAAAAAAAACTGTTGAGTGGACCGAGGCGTTGAGTGTCGGAAGGAGAGGACCGAAGCGAATGAAATTGTCTGTAGATATTGGATATGAAAAATAAAGCCTCTCGTGTTTCACAAGCGTCTCCATCAGATTTCTTCAAATTTGGCAGATCAACAGCAAGCACAAACAGTTAGCGTATTTTGTAGTATATCACGAGGCAACTTTAACCCTTATAATGTTTTTCCGTATAAACAAAAACACGTGCCGATTAATTTCCTGTTTGTTGCTGATGTGCCAAAATTGATAGGGACATCTTAAAAAACACGAAAGTCCTTATTTTACATACAGTCTATACAATATCTACACACAATTTCATTTGCTTCGGTCCATTCCTTCCTGCACTTTTACGGTAATATTTACTTTTTTTTTTTTTTTTTTTTTTTTTGAGGGGCTCTAGGCCCCAACACTGTTTTGTCGTACAAATTAAAACGCATTTCATTTATTGTTTTGCAAATTGTCCCTATACGAAGTTTCGTTGCAATTCTCTATACTCTTTAGGAACTTCTGACGTATACTTATTTGCACTTTTAATATTTCGTAATCAACAGCTTAGAAGGTCAGTTCCCCACTCAACCGCTTTTTTTTTTTTTTCAGGAAAATACGAAACACAATTACCTCAATTTACGTCTAGAATATCTATGCACGATTTCAAAATTTTGGGTGGAGAATTCTGCCCCCTAAAACCATTTTTTCGCAGAAAATAAACCCGTATTCGTTTGTTTTTTGCGTATTGTCCCTACACAATGTGTCGTTCAAATTCTTCATGTCCTTTAAGCACTTCTGACATACCATTATTAGCACTTTGGATATTTCACGATCAAAGTTTTGGAGGGGTCTGTGTCCCACCCAAACGTTTTTCTTTTTTTTTTTCAGGAAATTACGAAACCCGTATTCCCTCATTTTTCGTCTGCAATATCTTTGCACAATTTCATTCATTTCGGTTCACTTCTTCTTGCCTTTCGGGCGTCAACTTTCAAAATTTTGGATGGGGGCTTTTGTCCCCTAAAACCATTTTTCCGCAGAAAATAAAAAAACAGGTATTCGTTTAGTTTTTGCGTATTGTCCATACACAAAGTGTCGTTGGAATTCTTCGTCCTTTACACACATTAGACATATTGTTACTAGCACTTTTGATATTTCATGATCAAAGGTTTGGAGGGGTCTGTGCCCCACCTAACCGTTTCTCCAGGAAAATACAAAACACGTATTCCTTCATTTTACGTCTGCCATATCTGTGCACAATTTCGCTCACTTTGGTCCACTTTTTTTTTGTCTTTCGGGCGTTAACTTTCAAAATTTTGGGTGAGGGCTTTTGCCCCCTAAAACCGTTTTTCCGCAGAAAATTAAAAAAAAAACATGTATTCGTTTATTTTATGTGTAGTATCTGCCTGTCATATTTTATCAAAATCGGAGTGTTACACTTGGGAAGTGTTACTTGTAAGAATATACCGTAATGCCATTGATACCAGGTGGAATTAAAGAACACTTTTAAATGGGATTACAATTTCGTTTCCGTTCTGTTTATAACACTACTGTATTAGAACGATACACTCATTGCCATTTGCTATTTTTGTTATGTGACATACGTAGCAGACAGTTTTCCTTACATGTCTCTAGAAAATATTTTTTTAATTTCGTTTGTGTTAGAATGCAGTTTGACCGGTCCATAAATGAAAAGTAAGAAATGTTTAAGAGAAATACAGAACTGTTGCATTATTATTATTATTATTATTATTATTATTATTATTATTATTATTATTATTGTTATTGTTATTATTATTGATATTTTTGAAACATTAGAATTACGTGCTTACGAGCTTTCGTGTCGGGCCCCCTCCGAAAAGTAAAGCTGGATATGTGCCTGCACTGAATGATAGACGTATGAGTCAAGGTATAGACGGGCGTGCTAGGCGATCGAGTCCGGAGCATCAAAAACAGACTAAGACCACAACTTGCAGTTTTTCTTGCCAATTGATGCTGCTTTTTACCTGCTATGATATGACGGATAATAATGTGAAATAAAAGAAGGTCAAGACCATGGCGTATTGGTGTTTCATGCACCTAGACCTGTAAAATATTTGTGCCGAAAACATCTTTCACCCACTAGCTAAATTTGTGGGTATGATCGCACATCTTGCCTTATAAAGTATAGTCTTATAAAGAATATATATAGCATGCTAAAAACCTAAAGACCAAATTCAATGATTTTCTATACTTTTCTTTTTTAATAACGGGAAACTTGTTTATTTCATCACGATAAATCACGTTTGATACTAACAAGTAAACCTTACGTTTGGGTGAATCGAGTTGCTGACTGAGACACATATGAGAAAGTAGTACTAAATGTGGTCAGTATTTCAGTGAAGTTGTAGGTGCGAAGCTCCAGGGGTTTAGGAGATACAGCTACCAGAACATCACATGGAAGTACAGAATAGTCTTCATACAGTTTGAGGTAAAAGCCCTGTAAGACCTCTTGTAACGACAAAAAGGGAATAACAAATATATGGGTACATATTAGGACTAGGGGGAAGTCATATAGTAAGGGTATACTTGACAGCGGCCATCTTGAAATCCGCCATTTTGAATTAAGATTAAGTTTTTAAAATAGGAATAGGGTCACGTGATACATGATTTAAGGCGCAAATTTAATCAGAAGAACAATGGTGACGTTAATTTTGATTTACGCGCAATTGGTAAAAAGTTACAGGGAAATTAAATATTGTTGCAGCATATGTATTAGTCCTTTACCCCACCTTGTAAATTTTGTGTTAATGATAATAATTAAATAAAATGCAGGTGGATAAATATTAGGTCTATGGTAAGAGTTGCCTTGATGGCGGCCATGTTCAAATACGCCATTTTGAATCAGACAAAAGTTTTAAACAAAACGCATAACATTGATACCTTATTAATAGCAAATAAGGACTAATACATATACTGCAACAATATTTAATTTCCCTGTAACTTTTTACCAATTGCGCGTAAATCAAAATTAACGTCACCATTGTTCTTCTTATTAAATTTGCGCCTTAAATCATGTATCACGTGACCCTATTCCTATTTTAAAAACTTAATCTTAATTCAAAATGGCGGATTTCAAGATGGCCGCTGTCAGGTATACCCTTACTATATGACTTCCCCCTAGTCCTAATATGTACCCATATATTTGTTATTCACCTTTTGTCGTTACAAGAGGTCTTACAGGGCTTTTACCTCAAACTGTATGAAGACTATTCTGTACTTCCATGTGATGTTCTGGTAGCTGTATCTCCTAAACCCCTGGAGCTTCGCACCTACAACTTCACTGAAATACTGACCACATTTAGTACTACTTTCTCATATGTGTCTCAGTCAGCAACTCGATTCACCCAAACGTAAGGTTTACTTGTAAGATGTCTGTTTCTGTCTACATATATTTTTCATACTTTATTGGAGACAATTTTTTTTCAAGGAAAGAGGATGATAAAAGAAGCTATATAACAGCATAAACTGAAAGCAATGGCTATTACTAATAGTACACTAATTCTAAATAAATACGTCATCAGAGGAAACAAAAAGTTATTTCTTTATTGTATT
The DNA here is from genome assembly GCF_964235325.1 of Thermobia domestica. NCBI lineage: Eukaryota > Metazoa > Arthropoda > Insecta > Zygentoma > Lepismatidae > Thermobia > Thermobia domestica. The sequence goes on along the minus strand of NC_137458.1, from coordinate 237,121,177 downwards.
GTTTCGGTTCTTATTAACATAAAAATTATACACTTTCTACAATGTTTTGTAAAGAAAAAAAATTGAACAGCATCGGATGGGATTCGATCTGGGGTCAAAACAGTATAAGAATTACTAATCCGTCACTCTACCCACTTGACCACACAGACTTTCTTTTATTGCCTATCTTTTTCTTAAGAAATAAATGCTCATGGCTATAGAGCATGTCACTTCCAAACTTAAGACAACAGTTTTTCTCTTTGTTTATATATTTTCGTACTACATCTTGGTTACAGAAGCTAATTTATATTTGGCAGACAATTTACATCCTAGATTTAAGCCAATAAATGCAATATTTTACTCCAATTTCCTGTTCCTTGATTCAACTGTTCTGTTACCAATTCTGTAATTCCCTCTACAATCGTGCTGTGCTGCTCCAAAAATTCCCTCGAAAACATTATTGCCAGTATACACAAAACAGAACATAATTTTGTTTTTTGCTTATATTTTTATTATTTTATTATATTTTTGGGAAATATCTCCTTAGATGGATTGCTTTCTATTATCTCCACATACTAATAACTCAATTTTACCCATAAACATAAGGAAAATGAAATAATTGAGAAAAATCGTGAGTTACAGTATACGCGCAATTTTTTTTGCGCATGGGAGTACATAATTTCGGAGCTACGAGGTGCCGAAAGCGTGGGAAAATGACATTCAAAGCTCTATAGCTCGACTATGGTGAATGATAGAGCTAATGCGGTATGGTCACGTCAAAGACGCCGAAGCTGCTGTATTCAAAAATGCTTTGGTCGAGATCGTGCAATTCGTGCACAAGGGATTCCCCAAAGGAGCGTAGGGATTCCCTGATAATCTGTCAAGAAAGATGGGTCGAAAAGGATACGGATGAATAGCTGTCCCAACTGCTAGCAATAATGCGTCTTTACTAAGTCGATATCTCGCACAAGCACAAAATGGCGAACAGTTTTATACGTGCAATGTGTGGTTGCATAAAGCGCACTAAATAAGAGTGGGAAAATATGAAAGGAAAATGTGAATAAATTGGTACAAATGGTAAATACATGATAGTACACTGTCCTGTTCATTGTACGTATAGACGCGTTTAATAAAGGGAATAATCATGAAACGTACTAAAATGTTGTACAAACATCATACTAACATTGTTTTCTTCCATGTAGTTTTGTCATCGAAAGCAAGTAAAACTAAGGGGAAAAACCGGGGGTATGGATGCTTTCTTCCAGGCAGAATTCTTATTTTATTTGATGATACGAGATGAGGATACTTTTTACGAGAGGGGAATTTTTCCGCCATCCCATGTTAATGTGACCACTGCCAGAGAACAACAGTAAAATATCCGTTTCTTATCATTAGCCGTAATGTGCGTTACCCGAACATTGAAAAAGAACAAGGAAAAACAATTTATCACGACGTTTGTTTTAGTCACTGCTTCCGATATTTTGCAGGACTGATTCCGAGATTTTGTCTAGAATGCTTAACATGTCGTCATATTGTTAGCGTTTAGAAGATATTTTGTTTTCACAGACGGTATTATCACCTGAAGTACGCCACAGTTTGCAGGTTCGATCACAAGCATTTGTTCTACCTTCTGTCGTAGAAAACAATCGAAGGTAAGGAAAGTATAAGACAACCCTACTAGAAGGCGTTGTGGAAGGTGGAAGGTCATTCTTCATGCGGTTTGTTCGTAGCGTACGAGTTCCTTAGTGCAGTTTGTGCTTTGCTTGTTCGAATGTGCAATCCCTATCATCCGCAGAGGGTTCAGGAATTACGTCCAACTGACTTTCAACCTCGCGTTCGGTTTTGAGAGTGGTTTCTGTAATTGATCCGCAGTTTGCTTCCTACGTGCTTTTCACCGACGAAGCTTGTTTTACGAAAGACGGGATATTTAATAGTCACAATAGTCATGTATGGGCAGACGAAAATTCTTATGCAATTGTGAAAAGGGGCCACCAAGACCGATTCGCCATAAACATGTGGGCGGGTATTATCAGTGATCAGTAGACTTCGGATCGATATGCACTAAAAAATGGCAAAATATGCATGCAAATATGCGCTAAAAATGACGAAAATATGCACTGAAAATATGCAAATATGCACTAAAAGTTGTAAATATGCACCATTCAAAAGCTAAAGTTAAATGAGGAAAAAGAGAAAAAAAGGTGAATTACATGACCTATACTTGGTGTATAACTATGATTCATTCATGCTTCAATACACAACTATGTAGTTTTCCGTGTTTTCTGGCAAAATCCTGCTTTTATCAGTCAAAATATTACTGTACATTGAAAATGTTCCTTCTGTTGCACGGGTCGTTAAGAGACAGTATTTCAAAGAAGCAATGTTACTTGCCGATAAATCTGAAACTCGTGCGTTGTTGTTACCATGAACACTTTATTTACTTTAGACAAGAATTTTATGCCAGGATTTTTCGCATCTATTGACTGTGCGTTTCGAAAATATGCTTGTCCAATTGATTTGGGTGGTGTCTGTTTCGTTGTTGAATCAAACTGATCAAATGCACTACAAAGTCCTAATCATCACTCTTCTAATCTCGTTATGATCTTTGAAATCAAACTGAAATGAGTATTGATAAACGCAAGGTCGCTTTTAATGTTTTTAGCTTCGCAAGCGTCTAAGGTTTCTTGAATTCAATTGGTTTCTTCGGGTTCAAACAGCTCACAGTCTGTATGTGAAATTAAAATATACATCTACTTATATAACACACACACACACACACACACATATATATATATATATTAATTTGCAAATAAAAAATAATGCGCCAAGTATCTGTCAATAAAGAATAAATATATTCAGAGAAGTAAATAAACATTTCTGGTATAATCATATAATAAAACCTACCTAGCGAAATTGAACAGGACTCAAAAATTTCCATTAAAGGTTTTAAAGTTAACGAAGATAGATGTATGTTTTAAAAAATTAAGTGATGTACATACATATAATGGATATAGCAATATAAAATAAAATGGTGTACATAGGCCTACCGTATTTAATAACAGTATTTATTTGTGCTACGAATTAATACACATAAAACTTACAATAAACAAAAAAGAAAACCTACCTACGGTTTCAAAGGCCAAGACAAAAAGTAGATGTTTTGCTCTTTTCAGCGCTTTTCCCTCTACTGTTGGTTCCCTTTTGAATTATTGTGTATATTATGCTCCTTGTTCCATGTCTCTAAACCAGCTAGAGAACGAGTTATTGGTATTTGGAAAGCACTATGTGAATTGCACTACGTTCAAACAGGCGCACGGTATCTAGGACCTTACATGGCGGTGGACTAAAGGTTAAATATGTAGGGTAACAAACAGGCCCGCAACTAGAGGGGGGCTAGGTGGCCTGGCCCCCTAAACTTTTCGTGGCCCCTCCAGACCTCAATACAAAAAACACAATTTAGATATTTACAAGAGAATTTTTGATGACTTGACCCCCCTAACATATTCATGCCCCTCAAACCTCTGTGGCTGGTTTCGGGTCTTGTAACAAGTAAACGAAGACCTTTACAGAAAATGTAGTTCATATATCTAACCTTTTACAAAATGTCGAAAAATTTTCTAAATGCTCGAAAACCCCGGCTACATTCCGGAATTTAAAATTTCCATTAAAAATATATTTTAACATCTGTTCTTCGCAACACAGGTTCCGCCTAATCAAGAGAATTTAACCATGGGACCGTGAAATATTTCCGTTTAAAATAAATTTCTGTTTAATAAGGGACCTGTTGAAGGCAATTTTTACTGTATTAAAATCGTGTATTCAAAAACCTTATGTTCTTGTTTAAAAGAAAATAAATCCACTTGAAATTACTTTTTGTATCCAATTATGTGTAAATCCCAAAATAGGCCTATTTTCTTCTAGCGTAACATTGGCCGTTTCAAACAGTAATAATTAGCAATGTATAATATTAATACTTTAAAATGGAATAAAGTGATTTGAGCGAGACATGGAGCATGAATAGGAAAAAGGTAAAGTTATCGAAAACATAACAGAAGACTTAGTAGAAGAGTTACGTTTCGAGAAACCGAGGTGCGTATCAAAGCAACACAAGCTTATATTTAAATATTCTCATAAACTCCTTAAAGGAAAACTTGGGAACTTATCTCCTTATTTCAGAAAGTAACTGCTGTGACAAGTTTTAGATTTTGTAAAGCAAATATTTTAATTAATTTAGAGCTCATTTTCAAAGGGTTGTTCATTTCTTCCTGAAATAATTCTTCAACGGTTTCTTTAGGATGAACTTTGTCGAGTATTAAAAAAAGACACATCTGAGTTGTTTCACAGTTGTATAAACTCCTTATTAGGCTTGAAACTTCTATGAAAATATAAGAAGGCCAAACAATTGAGCGCTGCTGACGTTTGAGCTTTTGCTGTCGAAAATAATAGAACTGTCCTCTTCTGAAATCAAGCCTGCTTACTTTCAAAATATTACTTGTTTAACACACACTTTGCATAATATATTTTCTTCTTGAATTGTTAACGTCTTTCAACTTCAATCCACTGTTTCAGAAGATTTTTCAGGCCCATTTAGTTGTAGTGCGACATCTCTGTCCAATTTTTGTCCATTTTTGTCCACCCAAGAAAATGATTTGTATTATTCAAATTAACAAAGGAGGGTCATTTAGTTACGCGCACGATACAAGATCTGTGGCTGTCTCGTCTCAAAAATGTGCTGTAAAAGTGATGTATCGACTCGAAAAAAATATATTTCTCTATTGGAAGAGCCGTGTATTGACACGAATTTTGTCAGGAAAATTCTGTCTCGACTCGCCTCGTGCGCATCCCTTGCCATTTCAAAATTACGGTCACTTCGATCACCTGTAGGGCGACATCTTCAAATGCGAATTTTAGCTAGCTCAGAATTTTATCCAATTTTTGTCCATTTTTGTCCACCCAAGAACAAATTTTGTACCATTCAAATTAACAAAGGAGGGACTTTCAAAATTTGATCACTTCGATCACCTGTAGTGCGACATCTTCAAATTTGAATTTTAACTATCTCAGAATTTTATCCAATTCTTGTCCATTTTTGTCCACCCCAGAAAAAATGTACAATTCAAATAAACGAGGGCGGGTCATTTCAAATTTGGCCACTTCGATCACCCGTGGCGCGACATCTTTAAATTTTGAACAAGCTTAAAATTTTGTTCAATTTTTGTGCATTCATGTATCACCAACAAAACAATATGTACCATGAAAATAAACGAGGGAGGGTCATTTCAAAAATTTACCACTTCGATTACCTGCAGTGCGACATCTTCAAATTCGAATTTTAATTAACTCAGAATTTATCCAATTTCCGTGCATTTTTGGACCATAAAAAATTTGTACTATTCAAATTAACAAAGGAGGACCAGTTCAAAATTTTGGCCCCTTCGATCACCAAGAATGTGATATCTTTAAATTCGAATTCTAACTATCTTAGAATTTTCCCTACTTTTTTTGTACTTTTTTGTACCACCAAGATACTTGAAATTCGAATATGAAAATGTCTCACTACAGGTGATCTAAGTGTTCAAATTTTTAAATGACCTTCCCTGGCTTATTTCAATAGTACAAAATTTATTCCTCGTGGTACAAAAAATGTTCAAAAATTCGACACAATTCTGAGCTAATTAAAATTCGAATTTGAAGCTGTCGCGCTACAGGTGATCGAAATGGCCGAATTTATTGAAATGATACAATTTATTTGAATGATACAATTTTCTTGTGGACAAAAATTGGACAAGATGTAATCGATGTGGACAGATTTTGAAATGGCCCTCTGTCGTTTATTTCAATGGTACAAATTTCTTTGTTGGGTGGAAAAAAAATGGACAAAATTCTGAGCTAATTAAAATTCGAATTTGAAGATGTCGCACTACAGGTGACTGAAGTGGCCGAAAATTGGAAATGTTCCTCCCTCGTTTATTTGAATGGTACCAATTTTTTTCTTGTGTGGACAAAAATAGACAAAAATTGAACAAAATTCTGAGCAAGTTAAAATTCGAATTTTAAGATGTTGCACTACAGGTGATTGAAGTGGCCGAAATTTTGGAATGGCCCTTCTTTGTTAATTTGAATGGTACCAATTTTTTCTTGGGTGGACAAAAATGAGCAAAAAGTGGACAAAATTCTAAGTTAGTTAAAATACGAATTTGAAGATGTCGCACTACAACTAAATGGACCCAGATTTTTCTTTTGGTGTTCCTATATGGCCACACGACCACACAATTTCAAATCCACACACACACAACAGTAGCAACTTTAACTGCCGAGATGAATGACGTAGAAATTTTGTTGTAGGTGATTTGGCATCGTTATTTATATCTTCTTCCAAAAAGCTTACATTCATGTATCATTGCTAGTAGGATGAATCACCCAATCTTTTGTTATTCTTCTTTCATATGACCTTGGAAGATATTCTAAATCTACAATAATGAACCATTTAAAGACTTTGAGTCTATTTATATTAGAAACTTGAAATTCCACTTATAAAGAAAGTTGTCGAACGTTAAAAATTACAAATTTGTTCGTTCCTTTAAATATGCATTTATATGCAATAACGACGTAAACATGCACTAACCTCCGAAATATGCAAATATATGTACTATAAAACTCCGGTATTTTGCCCCAAAACAGCTGAAACGAATTTCTGTTTAAAAAGCATACCAGTATCACATCAGGAATAAAACATGCAAATATGCAAAAATCCGAAGTCTAGTGATCAGATAATAGGTCCATATTTACTACTACTACAATTAACTGCACCAGTGTATACGAGATTCCTGCGAGACATACTTCCAGAGTTATTAGAGGATGTCCCTCTCGGTGTTCGTCAACGGATGTGGTTTCAACATGATGGCGCCCCAGCCCACTTTTCAGCTAGTGCTCGAGAGTATTTGAATCAAACGTTTCGTGACAGATGGATTGGAAGAGGCGGTTCTTGTGATTGGCCTGCACGTTCCCCAGATTTGACTCTACTTGATTTTTTTCTTGTGGGGTCATGTCAAAACACTTGTCTATGAAACGCCTATAGACAACGCAGAAGAACTATTAGCACGAATGCTCGCTGCCTGTGATACTATAAGAACAGCTCTTGGGTTGTTACAGCGGATGCGTCAGAACTGACTGCGACGCTGTAACGCCTGTGTTGAAGTAGAGGGACGCCATGTCCATCACCTATTGTAGGATAACTGGGAGATTTGTCTCATTTACAGGTAATTGATGATGTTCTTCACTGCATTCAATCCTGCTGTAAAATGTTGATTAAAGACATTATTCCCATTCTTGTGACTTTTGTTTTTAGGAAACAACCTCTTTTGCATTATGGTTGTTTCGCTCAGTTTTGCTTATTTGTTTTCAATGACAAAAATACATGGAAGAAAGACTTTAATAGTGTGATCCTTTTACAACATTTTAGTACGTTTCATGGCTATTACCTTTTATTAAAAGCGTCTGTTCAATGATAGGACAGCGTAATATCATTTATTTACCGTTTGTACCAAATTATTCACATTTTCCTTTCATGTTTCCCACTCTTATTTAGTGCGCGTTATGCAACCACACATGACACGTATAAAACTGTTCGCCATTTTGTGCTTGTGCGAGATATCGACTTACTAAAGACGCATTATTGCTAGCAGTTGGGACAGCTATTCATCCGTATCCTTTTCGACCCATCTTGCTTGACAGATTATCCGGGAATCCCTACGCTCCTTTGGGGAATCCCTTGTGCACGAATTGCACGATCTCGACCAAAGCATTTTTGAATACAGCAGCTTCGGCGTCTTTGACGTGACCATACCGCATTAGCTCTATCATTCACCATAGTCGAGCTATAGAGCTTTGAATGTCATTTTCCCACGCTTTCGGCACCTCCTCCGAAATTATGTACGTTGGACAAAAGTTTATTTGAACTTTTTTTCTTGTTTCCGTGTTAGGAATCATCCCTTAAATTTTGTAACATGGTCACGCAGTCACCCTGTATATATATATATATTATGGGTACGGTCTTACCCGTCCCCCCAATGTTGAAGACAGATTTGCGCCGATGGGAGGAACAGGTACGAAACATCTTGCACAAAGAACTAGGGATGCGAAAGCTCTGCGCAAGATGGGTGCCACATTTGCTGACTGCCAACCAAAAGCAAATGCGAAAACGATTTTCGCAGCAATCTTTAGACCAATTCAAAAGGAATCCATCCGATTTTGTGCGGCGATTTGTGACAATGGATGAGACATGGGTTCACAACTACACGCCAGAAATGAAACAGCAGTCCAAGCAGTGGGTGGAAGCCGGTGGTTCAGCGCCGAAGAAAGCGAAGACGATCGTATCGGCCGGAAAAGTCATGGCCAATGTGTTTTGGGATGCGAAAGGGATCCTGTTAATTGATTACCTTGCAAAAGGGAGAACAATTACAGGCGAATATTACTCCAACCTTCTTGAGCAGCTGGATGCCAAAATTCGCGAGAAGAGGCCTGGCTTGAAGAAGAAAATTATCTTTCACCAGGACAACGCACCTGTGCAAAAGGGTGCGTTGGCGATGGGAAAACTGCGGGATTTGGAGTATGATTTGCTCGGCATATTCTGCTTATTTGGCACCATCGGACTTCTATCGGTTCCCAAACTTGAAGAAATTTCTTTCTGAGAAGCGCTTCACATCGAATGAAGAAGTTGAGAGGGTCATGGATAGTGATGAGCCCAAGAGTCTTGGTCTTGTAGTTTTTGCAAGAGTCTTGCATGCAAAATCAAGACAAAGACCAGGAATCCCGATGCAAGACCAAGACCAAGACCAAGATCAAGATCAAAACCATACCTGCAAGACCAAGACCAAGACCAAGACTCTTGCGCAAGAGTCTTGCACAAGTACCGGCTCAGTAGTAAAGGGTTAACCTCGGGTCCATGGGATCTCTGGTTCGATCCCAGCTTGCGCCATGTTAGCTTTGTTGGTGTAAAACACCTGTACGTGCGTTTTCTCGGGGTTTTCCGTTTCCTCCTACTTTATTCATTCCACCATTTTATTCATTTCTCATCATTAACATCTCCCTTAGCCTCGGTGCATAATCGTGGGACGTTAAACTAGATATTTAAACATATTAGTGGTGTTCTTCCAAAACTAAAGAAAAATGTAGTATTTAACATTGGTAATTCCGTACACCATAGCTGCCGATTACACGGGTATGGCCTTGGCTCCGAGGCTCAAGCATCCGTTGGAAATTTTTAATGTGTGCTCATGAAATTAATATCGAAATAACATTTTCATGACATTGACAAAAATTTAGTACATCTAACTGCAAGTTTGATTTCATGGGCGGATGTTTATACGTTGAATAATTGTTTATCAATATAACTTTTAGCCTCCTTAGGTATACATCACATCAAGGATTGAGCGATATAACATTATTCAACAATCAATAATCCATATTCACAAATGAGAGTGATTTTGTACAGTTCTTTCAAATAGCTAGGACTTACATCCCATTATTTTGTATTTCTAATATAGGTCAAAAGTATTTATATAAATTGAGTTTACACAAAAAACATAGACAATTGAGTCGTTTTCAGTTTTCACTCAAATTATTCTAAAATATTAAGAATCGTGATTATAATCATTGTTATTTTAATTTTTTGTCTCTGTTTTGGCCAATATTGCTAAGCACATCATCATCATCATCATACCTATTCTGCCATTATTGGCAGATCACTTGCTGCAACTGAGAAGCTTTGATGTACGGTGGTCCTCAGCTAGTTTCTTTGTTTTGACGTAGCAATTTTTTGTTTTAATACCTTCCTTTAACTAGACTCCTTCGCCTCTCCCTCTCTTTCCTTCCACCATACCCTCTAGCACGTCTCTCATAATACGGTTCCTCCTCAGCCAATGTCCCAACCAGTTCCTCTTCCTTTTCTTAATTACATCTGAAATTCTTATTTTCTTCCCTACTGCTAGAGGAAGTTCGGGTATTATGGAATAGTCGGGTAATATGGAATACCTCATTATCTCACCTGTGATGTGTTTCTTCCAAGCGGAGAGGAAAGAAACTACTACCTCACGTTCCCATGATGCTCTACAGTCAGTCTCCTTGTGATTATGACATTCGTTGTGTTGCTAGACGTGAAAATCCGATTTCTTATTCCTGAAAACTTTTACAGGTGTTTTACAATCTGTATTTTCCTATTGAAGTGTAATAGAACAACAATTCTTTGTTTACTATGACGTTGGATATACAGAGTGGCAGTTTGATAAGCGTCATTATCCTACAAGCCTTCGAATTCGTTTAATAGCTCTTTCGTTTCCAAGTTGGCTTGGAGGGCAATATGGAATACCCGCAAGAAAAGCATGGTATACCCATTTCGATTACAAAAATATCTATCAGTATTGGGCAATTAAACATACATTTATGATGACAACAATGTTAAGCGTATTTTTTATTACAGCAAATTTTCTGATGATACAAGGGGTGAGCTTGGGTCCAGCGTTCATCATGTTTAATGTGAGCACACAATGACTGTGCCGATCCTGAAGCAGAGTATTATATTTGTGACTTTTGCAACTAATCATATTCAGTTATGGCTTGGCATTCAGAATTTTCATATATTGTCACTGTATTCATTGTATGTTCAACAGAAAACTAATTTCTTTTCTATATAGCATTTGTATTCCATATTACCCGACTATTTCATATTACCCTCCAAAGTGGTTTCTTTACAAATTATAAGTTTTGCCCACCCCTTTACTGAAACTTCTTTATCAAGATACGCATAAACAAAGCCAAATATGTAAGGAGTATATTTATTTTCCTTTTTGTTTCAATGTGCAATTCTTAACTGAGTTACAAGCGAAACAAAAATGGTATTCCATAATACCCGAATTTCCTCTACTGTTTCTAACACCTTCTCATTCGTTTTCCGTTCAACCCAGCTAATTCTCTCCTTTTTTCTCCATACCCACATTTCTATAGTCTCCATTTTTTCATCGCTTTTGCGTAATACACATGTTTCTGCCCTATAGAGTACATATTGGAATCAGTAAAACAAAATCTCAATGTTTAATTGGAAGTTCGTTCAATACAAAGATTAGCTAATCGTGGTTGGAAAAAAAATCTTTTAGAATGTAAAAATAATATTGCAGTTCATGGTATTTCAGTAATCTGTGCCGTCCTGATTTTCTTTCATGTGGCTCGGGGGTAACTCAGTGGAATATTGGATCCGTTAAAAAATATAAAATATTACGAAACGTTGTGATTTATCTTATAAGTAGTAAAGAGTGCGCACCCATTGAAAAAAAAAAAAAAAAAACGAAGATCATCGCCGATGTTGTACACTATCATCATACGTACACGAAGGTAAATTATACAGTATTACATTTAGAAACATACATTGTATTTCCGTTACTATTGGCTCATTGTACAGACGTTGTTCAGCCTACGTTTGGCCGATTTCGTTCCTTCCCCCTCCCGGGCAGAATGGACTCACCCGACCTGGCTCGTGACGTCCTGCAGTGTTGTGCAGTGGCTTCCTGGGAACGGAGTTGTTTTTCTGCGCGGACGACAATAACGCACAAAACAGGACCATTTTTGTGAGTGTTGTGTTAAATTTGTTTCAAAGTGTGTGGGCTTCCACTCTATGACCAAAATACCGCCCAAACTAAGCGGTTTTGAGAAGGCTATGTTGCTGCTCTTTATGACGCCCATTTTAGTGTTTCTGTCATTGGAAAACAGTGCAAGAAGAATGGTTGCAACATCAGTTTAAGTGGAATAAAAAATGTTATTAAAAAGTACAAGGGCAACGAAGCCCCACCATTTGGATCACCAACGAAGTTGCCTAGGAAGCGGGAATGCACCAAGGCCACCTCCACCATGCAGAGGAAACTTCAAAAAATGGCAATGTAAGAAAATCCGCCAACACAAAGGTGTATGGTTAATCGTCTTGACGTGTCTTTCGGGACTGTGAGCCGGACGTTACACCACCAACTCAAGCTGCAAAAAGCCATGAAAGCTCGCGGCCATCTTCTCATGGATGCCCACCAAAAGGAACGAAAGTGTAACGCCCGGAAGCTGTACGAACGGCATCTGGCAAAACAAAGGTGGATGTACGTCGTAACGCTCGATGAAGCATGGATTTACCTTTCTGACTGCGGCAAACCGAGAGCCATCATGTACCGAGAGAAAGGCGCCAAGAACTTCAGAAGGTGGGTCCGTGTCTGTAATGAATCCTTCCCAAAGGGTTCATGGTCGTTACTGGCTACTGTTACCGAGGTAAACTGAAGATCCGTAGGGTGGCGAAGAGCTGCAAAATAAATTCGCAGTATTTTCAGGAGCAGATCATGCGGCCGATCTACGAGCATGAGATTCCAACAATGTACGGAAATGGCGCCAATCTGGTGCGCATTCACATGGACAAGGCCTCATCACATACCTCACGATCGTCCCTCGCATTCTACAAGGAGATGAAGGAGGCAAGCGGTATACAGGTGATATCTTTCAATGAAGTACCTGTTAAATCTCCAGATGCAAGTCCTATGGAGTATTGTGGATTTGATTGCTGAAGCGGGCTTTGGGAAAACGGCGTGTGACAACTGTGGAACGACTTTGGAAAGCTGTGCAAAGGGAATGGGACAAGATTCCCCTCCCAGTTCTTCAGAGAAGCCTATTACAGTGGAAATTACGCTGTCGGGCTATTGCTAGGAACCAAGGGAAACACATCGAGCACTTACGGACCTGGTGCCGTGGATTCTTCTAAATTTTTAGGTAAGTCGAAATTGGCCAAATGTAGACTGAACAACCTCTGTAGAATTTATTATCTCCTATATCCAGAGTAAAATTTACCTATGATAAGCATAAGATTACTTAGAAGCAAGATTTGCAAGATTCTTGCAAGCAAGACCAAAACCAAGACGAAGGCTAGGTGTGCAAGACCAAGACTAAGGCCAAGTCTTTTTCACTTGTTTAAAGTGTTTTTAGACTCACCTTAATGTAAAGACATTACGTATATAGGCGATTTAACATATTTTGGGGGAGTAATTTTGTGGTTCATTGACGCTTACGGTATGGGGAACATAACTAGAACATACTAGGCACGTTCCCCCGGTACATGTCAGCATGTGCCTAGGAGCGGACATAGACTGTGACTATCACTTGCCATCCATGTGATTTCTCTCTCAGAGGCGCATAAGACACATACTGGAGACATTCCCATGTACCTGAGGAACATGATAGGCATATGCCTGCTATGTGATTGTGCTGTTAGTGAGTAGATCAGCAAAGAAGTCGATGGTGACCGAGGAGGTCGACAGGCGGTCAACGGGAATCTGATGGTGGCTGATGAGTTTAGTGATGAAGTTGAAGGTGGCCGAGGTAACAATGAAGCTGAGAGAGTCCTGGAAATCAAGGAATGAGTCGTCTCGCGATATATGGAAAACAAAGATTGTTCTTTTTTAAGTTGGCTCGGAAGAATGTTGGGAAGGTAAATTGAATTATCGGACATAATATTTCAGTTACGAGGGTATATTCTGTTGTTATATTTTTGGGAGAAAATGAAGTTAAAGATGCGATCCTTTTTGATGTTTTGTGTAGTTCGCCTTGTTTATGTAATCTTATAATTATTTTATATACTCTGTTGTTAAAAGGCGCTACGTTTTTATATATGTATATTTATATGAAACGTATCTTATATACTGAAAACAAATGTTAGGAGAATTAAAAAAAAAACTAATAAATTAGTTTGTACATACGAACCACGATTTGTTTTTTGAATGTCTATGAATTAACGACGATAAGATGAACAAACACATATCTTATTATTAACATATCGGGTTACTTTTTTTTTATTTCTACTGATTATAGATAACGTATTTATTTAAAGTTTATCCTCTCTTCGTAGAAATTTGTATTTTCTTTCTAGCTACATGTATTTGTATCTACATTTCTTAATTAATATCTTGTTATTTTATAAGTGAAGAATATGAGCTTTAAAACCCTTTTCTATTGTAATTGCTTGTATGCTTTACGTAATTCATGTTTTTTTTTAAATAAATAGAAACTCATATATATATATATATATATATATATATATATATATATATATATATATATATATATATATATATATATATATATATATATGGTTAAGTTCTTAGAGAAGGCAGGAGAAGCCCAACTTTTGTCATGTAAAAGTCATCAATCAATAAATAAATACATATTACAAATCTGAAATTAACAAATTGTAATGTAATCAGGGATATCTCACGATCCCCAAGTGAACAAAGTATTGATCTAAAACTGAAATGGATTGTAATTCAATATCTGACATACTTCAAAGAAATATAATAGACTTAAAGTGTGAACATGTCCAGCCCATGTTTGGAATAATTCGGTGAATAGTTTGCAACACTCGCCTGTCAGCTGGCAGCGAACGAATAAGCGCGGAAAAGAACTTCTGCCAATATTTCTTGCGTGCGACGTGGAAATAGCACAACTCAACCGAACAAAACACAGTTGTTCATGTGGCGGCGCTAGACGCAGAGGAAAACCCAACATGTGCTGCGGGGATTCACGATTTTCTTTCTTGTAGTGATCTCAGCGAACAGCTTGAATCTCATTTAGATGGCGCAATGACGGCCGGGAATCAAGAAAGATGTTTACAATCAACTTGGACATGGTGCGTGATTGTGTTACGTGATTTTTAATTAGTGTTTCTTCGTCACGCTCTAACCAAAAGGTAGGTGCACTTGTTTGCATAGTATTTACACTGATATTAGACAATAATAATACTAATAGTAATAATGCAATAATAATAATAATAATAATAATAATAATAATAATAATAATAATAATAATAATAATAATAATAATAATAATAATAATGCCATTGTGTTCATTTGCTTGAATTAAGAGAAACATGTGAAATTATATACCCTATATGGTTTACAATAAACATATACTTTTTTTTTTTTTTTTTTTTTTTGTCTACGGTCTCAATTCTTGCACAGGAATTGCTCCCTAATTCCATATTATTATTATAACTCAGACAACCAGGGTCGGTGCTTATGACTTGAAATTGTGTATACTCAGATCAGGTGAATGCCAAAGTTGTACCTTATTTAGATAGGTTCCTTTCGTAATCATATGATGAGAATATCTTTCTTGGCATAAGAATTTGTTTCCATCTAGCTAGATTTCAATATTATTAAATTTCAGGAAATTTTCAATTTGGACCTCCATTACATGGATTGCCTTGATGGATTGCCTGGATATATGTCTCTACAAATCTGAAACATTTCTTCGAAAAAAATCAAGCACAGACAAAATTAAATACGTAAATGATTAAAATACTATGCAGAAATAATTAAATCTTAAAAGTTTCTTGAGGTCATTCCGTACATAATCTAGAACTATGGTGCCCCATTGGCGAACTGCGAGCTCTAGTTTCATTTGGCGCACGAAAATTTATATATATATATATATATTAACGCTTTGCGTAACATGAGAGGAGCTGGTCATCATAATATATTGAAATCGATTAGTTATAATTGTATAAATATTTTTAACAGGGGCGGCTTTAGGATTCTAATTTTGGGCAGGCCCTCTCCCTTGCTTACGGATATATACGGTATATATATATATATATATGGTTAACTAATGAATTATGGTTCTTGTTAAATATAATTATCTACCATTAATATAAATAGTGGAAAATATATTTGCTCTGTATTGTATCTTTTAGCATTTATATATTTTTCAAAATTTTTGAGTAGACCCGTGCCTACCCGACGTACCCGCTAAAGCCGTCACTGGTTTTTAACCTTTTGGTTTGGTTACCAAACCCATTTTGCAACCGTGCTGATTTTATTATTATTATTATTATTATTATTATTATTATTATTATTATTATTATTATTATTATTATTATTATTATTATTATTAAAATGCACATTCCATAGAGTTACTTTCAAAAGTTTATTACTCAGGTCGTAATTGCCTTAGATATGTGAAAGGAAGTGAGATAACCAGAACAGAAAAATAATACAGAAAAATACATGATTTATGCACATTCATCAAACTGTTATCTCAAGGACATAAAGAAAATAGAAAATGAGTCAACAGGTATGGTTCTTACTTGTTAGTATGATTTTTATAGACTTGCTTCATAGTGAATTATAAATTGGCTATCATTGATTTACACGTTTAATTTGAATTCTTATGATTTTCCAATCTTGTAGTACAAGCTGGACTGTTTATGAAGAGACCCCTATACGGAAAATGATTAATACTGCTACGATGAATTACGGGATTAAGAAAGAAAATCTACAGTGATAAAATAAGTTCTACAACTGTGACAAACTATTAAAAAAAAAAAACTTTAATCAGAAATAAAGAACAGATATTTTAGCACGTAAAAGCAAAAACAGTTAGTTAAGAAGAAGTAAACTAAGGAACTTATAAGTACAGAAAACTACTAGTTTTTAAAGTCATAATTGTATGTCTTCTACTGTAAATAATATGTTGATTTGTGTCCTTTCTGTGCCGTTTTGCGGAATATACACGGTTGCTGCGCCATCCAATGCTGCGGATAATCGGGAGTTTACTGTAGTAGCAGACAAGTGGAGAAATCGAGTAAGAACGGCATTGGGAACCACTTTGTGCTTATGACGTATGCCCCAACTACAAAATCGCCAGCTGACCAGGTTAAGCTAAGGGTCTCATATTTCTGAACTAATAATAATAATAATAATAATAATAATAATAATAATAATAATAATAATAATAATAATAATAATAATAATAATAATAATAATAAAATAATAAAAAAAGACCCTACGAGGATTTACAGTCTATTCATAGTTAGACATTTTCGTCTTCCTAAAATAACAGAATTAATTAAATAATAGGGCAACACAAAAAAAAATAGTGACAGAGAATCGATTATTCCAATCAATTGAATAACGATTACTAATAAAAGCAGGATTTTAAATATATATATATATATCACGCGAATCATTTAAACTTCTGTTTTGCAGAGAAACTGGGATATTTGGTTGGAGTACCGATTAATTCCTGGCGGAACGGACCTGGGATGTCCAACGGCCGTAGTTTAAACCTTTTGGAACTTTATACTAGGAAGTTTAATTTTAGGTTAATAGAATAAAATCCAACTTAATGGACACTTTCATAATATGGACGGATTGTTTTTGTTCCGACAAATATTCGCATAATTACGGAACAGAACTTTATCTCTCTCTCTCTCTCTCTCTCTCTTTTTTTTTTTTAACGGACATTCCAAAATATGGACATGGAATTTTTTTCTAACATTATACTAACCTCTTCATAACGGACAGGAAGTCGCGCAATCAGTTTACTGGTGACTAAATATATATATATATATATATATATATATATATATATATATATATATATATATATATATATATATATATATATATATATATATATATATATGCACTCTTAGTTCGTGAAGTGACTCAATGTATGCATAGAGGAAAAAGAAAGAAAACAGTATAGGCTATTTCTCTTTCTTTATAGCAGTAAGGTAATAATAACTATGCGTTGTAAAGTTAGTCAGTAAAAGTAATCAATAAACGAGGGTGACACAGTATCAATGTAAAAGGTCAGGGACAAGGCTATTTCAAAGAAAAAATATATAATTAAGTCTGTTTTATTTATGAGTTTCCTTCAGAAAAGAAATTCCTCAAAGCTATCAAAGTAAAACTTTCTGAACTACGGTCGAGCTAACACCACTAGGTGTTATATATGATGGTTTTTATTTTTCGACTTCCAAATTATTTGAGTCTGACTCCCTAAAACGGTTCCATATAAGACTAGACCAAAGTAGCGCAAGATGAAAATGAGCTCAATTAATTAACATTTAGGGATGGGCACAAGTCGAGCTAAAACTCGAAACTCGACTCAAATTCAATTCCACCTCTGGCGCATGGGGTCCCGGGTTCAAACCCTGCTCCCACCAAGTGAACTTTGTGGTGGACAAACACTGTGTGCGTGGGTTTCCTCGGGGTTCTCCCGTTTCCTCCCACTTTCTTCATTCCACCATTTCATTCATTTATCACCGTCTCCTTTAGCCTAGCCGGCATAACCGTGGAACGTAAAACTCAAAAATTTCATTTCATTTCATTTTTTTTCGAGTTCAATTCGAGTTTCGAGTCGAGTCAAAGGTAATTTTCTCGAGTCGAGTTTCGAGCCGAGTCTGTTTTTGAGGTTGAGTTTCGAGTCAGGTCGAGCTTGATAGATGGCTCGCTCGTTCAGCTCGTTTTAACTCATTTTGAAGTCATGGCCTGATTAGACTTGAAAGCGAAAGCCATGAGAAATATAAGCAGTAATGTGGAATACTTTTAGTGTTGCTCATGACAGAGGTGCAAGTCGTCTCGTACTTTCAGTGCATCTCGCGGGGTATTATTAGTGTATCTTGTCTCGTCTCGTTAGATTTTTTATAACGAGACAGCCTCAAATGTCGTGATCACCAATATAAGTATATATTGTAGTAGTTACCATCAAGGCTGAGACCTACACAGTCGAATTTTTGGGCCCAAGCAGAAGCCCAACTCGGGTAGCGATGTCAACCGGCTCGGCTCGGTTCAACTGAGCAAACAGCTAGAGCCGGCTCGGTTGGATCGGCTCATGTGAGCCATCGGCTCGAGCCAGCTCCGTTGAAACGAGTCCATGAGCTCGGTTCGACTCAGCTCAACTGAGCCGATGGCTCGAACCTGCTCGGTTGGGGTGAGCAATCAGTTCTGTTTGGTTCGGCTTGGGTGAGCCATCGGCTCAAGTCTTCTCGGTTGGGTGAGCTGATTCGCTCCAGTCGAAGACAACCCTAAACCCGGGCCGAGCAGTTTTCAACATGTTTGGCCGGCATCCTATAATTTTTGGCTCGAGCTTGAATAATTGCTCCTCCGGAAATCAAACTCAGAATCTCGTGATGGATGTTCTTGCCTCCTGAAGACTTGTCGAATACCGAGATCAACAGTCAACTAGCTTTTAGTATTCAGATACAAACCGCCTATCTTTCATGATTATACTCGGTGTTGTTATAATAATAATAATAATAATAATAATAATAATAATAATAATAATAATAATAATAATAATAATAATAATAATAATAATAATAATAATAAAGTTGTAGTGGTAGTAGTAGCATTGATAATTATATTGTATATGTAGAATACTTGAAGAGAATACTTTGGAACTACACACAGGATTTAGCTCGAATTGACTCGTTTTGGCTCGACTTGAAACTCGAGTCAAGTTGGAGGAAATTTTTCGAGTCGAGCTCAAAGATGTCTATCGAGTAGAGTCGAATTTCAAAGAAACCTCGCTCGAACTCACTCGTGTCCATCCCTATTAACATTAAATGATGCCCGAAGCGACCTCAAATTTTCAATGCATTTGTTGGTATAGTATGTTCTCTTCAGACCTTGAATCGATTGTATGGTAGAAAACCACTTGTCGCTATATATATTAATCATTTTTGTTCTATGGCGATAAATGTTGAAACCGGAAATCGTTAATTTGAGCCACTTTCGGTTTGAATTGAATAGAGGGTTAACAGAGAAGACGAATCCTATTTCTGGAAAGGTTAATCAATTTCTAAAAACCGTATTTCGATATCTCTTACCGTTTTTGATGTATGGAAAGCAGTACTGAAACCGGAAGTAATAGTAAATCTTAATCACTTTGGTTTTAGTAGATTGTTATAGAATCTATTCTTGGGAAGCTTGGGATTACAAGAAACTGCATCTCGATACCTCGTACCGGTTTCTGCTCTACAGAAATCAGTATTGAATCCAGAACTAGTAACAAAATTCAGCCACCTCTGGTTTCGATAGACTGTTGCGGGTTGTGATGATATGTTATTTGAGATCCTGAATCGTTTTGAAGAAAACCGGTTGTCGCTATCTAATACCATTTTTGTTCCCTGGTGATGTTGGTACTAAAAGTAGTTACAATGAACTAGAGATGCAAAAAAGCCGGCTTTTTTGAATCGATGGTTTTTTTTCACATAAAAAGCCGGCTTTTTTGGAAAAAAACGAGAATTTTGGAAAGTTTGGCTTTTTTCATTTTCATGATTTTTCTATCTAAATAGCTTTCTTATAGTATATTCTATACTTAGATAAGAATTCCATAACCTAAATGCCACATTTCGCTCTAAAATTCACCATCAAGATGGATGGAGCACATGTTTTACGAATTAAAGCTAACATGAAGAATGTAGTATTTGAGGGCAATTTTAGAGGCTATTTAACTTTATTTTAACTTTTGAGTTATCGATATTTTTTCTTCTCGATATCATTTCAGTTTGTCGTCTGTTTCATTTCTAAGAGCTTAGTACTCTAGCTTCTAACGCAGAAGTTAAACTTACGTTTTTCTATATATCCGTCAAAGCGTACGTTTTTCAATATATCCGTCTAACCGTACTTCCACATCATTTTATACTGAGAATCAGTGGCGGATTTAGAAAAGTATTTTGGGAGGGTTTTTTTCTTACTAATGTTTAGTTTTTCTAAACATTCGTAATTTTTATTTGGCGGCAGCTTAAAGTTTATGAGTAAAGGCATAACTAATAGATATTTCGTTTGTTTTAGACATTCCGTAATTTTGGGGAACAGGCTTCAGTTCGAAAGACCGCCCCCCCTAACCCTCGCAAAACCGTCACTGCTGGTAATTAGTAATAAAAAATTTAAAAACAATAAGAAATGAAGTCAGCCAAGTCACAGTACACGACCAAGTACGGTCGAATGCTGAGTTGAATTCCGGACTTCTCGATAGAAGCGCAAAAACTCCAGTCAATCATGTTTGTTGTGCAGTTGTATTTATCTTAACTTAAATATATTCCGTAGTCCTTTTTTTTTTGTGTGTGTGTGTGTTGGTGGAGTGGGGAGAGTTCCATAATGATATGAAAGGTGTGAGCCAAGAACGTGGTAACTAAGAAATTTTCAATTGCTGAGTTACGCAGCATCAGATAGGCAGCAACGCATACCGCTTCGTTTAATCCCTCATGTATAGACTTATGTAAAAAATCAGCTTTCCGACTTTCAAAATGGATTGTGCAGCAGAAAATTTCTAATTTCTAAAAATAGTAAAATTATGGGTTACCATGTTCTTATTTCACACCCTTCATGTTCAATCTCTCTTGTTAAAAATACAGAAAACTTGAGGACTGAATAAACCGTGATGGTGCTTATATAAAACTGTAGAATTTCAAGAATATACAAAACCAAAAGCTCTAGGTGTGCAGCCTTTAAGTGTATCATATAAATCTAAGTATTTTTCTTATGTTTTATTTTAATTTTATTTTGTTCCAAAAAGAGGGTATGGAATATTTTGAAGTAAAAATACTACATAGAATTTTGCTACTTATTTGAGTATTTTTTAAAAAGAAGTATTTACTTTTAGGGTTGGCTGGTTTACACCAGCTGTTTTTCTTCTTTTTTTTAAATAAACAACTGGTTTAAACCGAAAAAAAAATAATAAAAGGTACGAAAAAATGCGAATCGTGTGAACTTCATGGTGACGTTTCCATACATCAAACCATCTGCATTAGTTTTATTTCCTTTTCACCTTTTAATCAAGGTGTCCCATGTTCAATTCTCGGTCGAACTACAACCCTTCTTTCATGCGTAAACAAAGTAGCGGTTCGGATGTCACTTTAAGCGAAAGTCTTCTCCTTGATAAACTCGGTATTACGTAAGGATGTTAAGCCTGAACATACGAAACGAAACTAAATTGTATATTTCTGCATGCCTGAATGCCTGTTGTTTTATAAAGAAGCCAAGGTTGCTTAAATATACTGATATAAATTGACAAAATTTATCGATTGCCTACGTAGCTTCCAACATTAGCTTGGATTCTACTTTCAATGATATGTACGCACTAAATTTGTAATTTAATACCTCAGTTTTAGCGTACTGATTATGATACGTTGACCTTTAAATTTTACATGCAAAGCAATAACAGGATTTTTTCCGTTATTGTTTTACATTTAGAGTAATGGCGGGATTTTCCCGATGGCTAGGGCGGGAGTTTCTCAATTTAAGAAATTTACTGACCGGAATTCTTTAAGCTTATGTGACCTCTTCCAGCATAACCCCGTTGTTGCATAATAACACCAAGGCGAAACAAACCTATTTCTGTCAATATGTAATATAAATACATAAAGCAAAATATCTAAACCCAAAAAAACCTGGTTTAAACCAAAAAAGCCTAGTTTAAACTCCCCCCAAAAAACGGGTTTTTGGCATTTTCAAAAACACCGATGGCTCTTGCCAACCCTGTTTACTTTTGTATGTAGGAGGTTAAAAAGATCTTATTATATACATTGGTTAATCCTTTGGAATTCATAATGTAAATATGTTGAGAAGTAAAACTGTTTGAAATATCTTTTCGAAATTCATTGTTTATTTTCGAGGTTTTATATTATTATCGGCATCAACCACTAATTAAATGACTTTTTGTGTTGTAGAGAAGCGAAACAAAATCTGGTTTATCAATTTAAAGCAGAATTCTCAAAAAAGCCCAAAATTTCCCAAGCATAAAAGCGAAGCAGAAAAAAACGAGTTTTTTTTTCCAAAAAAGCCGGTTTTTTTCCGAGCCCTTGCATCTCTACAATGAACCACTTCCGGACAGAATAGAGAGTTAACGAAGGAGATGAAACCTATTCTTGAGACGCTAAATCGATTGCAAGAAACCGCATCTCGATATCTCTTACTGTTTTGCTATGTAGAAATCAGTATTGAAACCGGAAGTTTCAATGCTGAGTTAAATAGAACCACTTTTGGTTTTGGTAAAGTCTTTGTAATGGTTATAGTACGTTGCCTTGAGACTCTGAATCATTTTTGAAAAGCCGCTTATTCCTATCTTTTACCGTTTTCGTATTTTGGTGATAAACGTTCAAACTGGAAATGACTAATTTGAACCACTTCCTGTTTGAAGAGAGAATTAACAAAAAAGATGGAACCTAGCCAAAAAAAAAAAAAAAAAATCTCGATATTTCTTACTGTTTTCGCTCTGGTACCGAAGCTATGCTATGCACGAGGGAAGACTGTGCACGTCGACAGACAAACTGACGGACGAAGCCATTCTTATAAGATTTCCGAAACCTATGCTTAAAGCATAGTTTGCAAGTCTAATAAGTGAGTTTCATTTTTGCATTGTGAAACTACGGTCGACTTCCAAATATACGAATTCATAGGAAGTAGTAAATCTATAACTTCCAATTCCAGTAGGGGGCCGCGGTGGCTCAGCGGTAGAGCGTTCACCTCTGGTGCTTGGGGTCCCGGGTTTCGTTCCCAGCCCCCGCCAAGTGAACTTAGTGGTGGACAAACACCATGTGCGTCCTTTAGCATAACCGGCATAACCGTGTGACGTAAAACTTAAAGATTTCATTTCATTTTTCCAATTCCAGTAGAACTCAGAGATGGAACCTGTTCTTCGGGCCTGAATCCATATCAAAAACTATCTCTCCCTATCTTTAAAAATTATATAATACTCGTATGATATATAGGAATCAATATTGAAACTGGAAGTTGTACTAATTTTTACTACTTCCGCTTTTAGTAGAATAATAAGCCCTGAAACTAAATTTATTTTTGGGATCGGGAATCTAGATCAATAAACCGTTGTTGCCTCCTAGTATCGTTTTTGTTTTATGGAAATTAATATTGAAACCAGAATTGGTAGATAACTGGTACGACTTCCACTTACAATAGAAGAAAAAATTGGACATCAAAAATTGCTTTCACTATATTGCCGTTTGTTCACTGTGACGATCAGTGTTGAAACCGAAATTCGTAGATTTTCACCATTTGTGGGTTGCCTAATGAGATAAAGGTTGAAATGAAACTTGTTCCTGGGACGAAAAGTCGTTTCTCGTTATCTCATATTATTTTTTTGTTTTATGGGGATCAATATTTAAACCGGAAGTGGTAGTGGATGTCTAACACTTCCAGTTTTAGCGGGAGATAAGGATGAACATGGAATCTATTCTTGACTTGAGACGCTGAATCGATTCTTGTGAGCTTTTCGCTATCTACTACCATGTTTGTTCTGTTGTGATGATGGTTGAAACTGGAGATGTTTGTTTTCTACCACTTCCGGTTTGAATAAAGGGTTAAGGAAGGAGATTGAACTTATTATTGGGACGTTAAATCGATTCCAAAAAACAGCTTTCGATATTTCTTACCGTTTTTCTCTGATACCTGTCGGCAGACGGACATAACCATTCTGCGAAATTTCCCATTCTATACATAGCATAATTTGGAAGTTTAGAAGATGTACGTAGAAGAAGAGCATAAATCTTTTCTTTGTCTAAGAAGACATTAGAAGACATAGAGGCAGAAAAAGAAAAGTGTAGAAGAGGGGAAGATCTCTGGTTTTCTTCCTAAAAACTAAGTTTTTGAATTCCTGTGGACGAAATGTTTTCTCAGTAGACAGAGGTTTATTAGTGTTTTCCAAAATTTATAAATAATCACTTGTTTTTTTAAAAAATTAAAGATATATCCTAAAAGCACAAGTTATTCAATTCAAAATCTTTCGTCGTCGCAAATTCTGTCGAGGAATTTGAAGCTTAAAATATCTAGAACGATAATCGTGTCTGCTGTCCTGTATTGATTGCAAAAAATGGTCGCTTACTCTGAGGGAAGAACGTAGACTGAAAGTATTTGAAAACAAGATCCTGAGACGAATATTTGGACACAAGAGGAATGGGGAATGTCGGAAACTTCATAACGAGGAACTGCGTAATTTACATCGTTTACCAAACATTGTTAGGGTCATCAAATCTACTGGTCTTAGGTGGGCAGATCATGTAGCCAGAATGGAAGAAAGTAAAAGCGCTTTCAAAGTTTTAAGGGAAATCTAGTCGGAAAACGATCATTAGGAAGACCTAGCACCTAGGCGCAAATGAGAGGGAAATATTAAGATGGATTTCGAAGAAATAGGAACACAAAGTAGAAACTGGATCCAATTGGCTAGGGACAGAAGTTAGTGGAGAGTTTTTGTGAACGCGGCATTGAATCTCCGGGTTCCATAGGGCATAGAGTGAATTAGTCTGAAAAGTATAAAACTTACTATAAAATGTAATGCACTTGGGAATTCTATGCACGTTCTATGTCATAAGCCTGCTATAAGCTGTAAGTCCTAGAAAATATGTTACATGTTAGTATTTATCTGAGAAAAAATGTTACGACATCCTACCCTTTTATGCCATATGCCATATTATGCTGCACATGCATATTGCACGCACATCTACTGATATTGATGCCAAGCACTATATCATTAAATGAGCAGAACATACCTCATCAATCCGTGCCCCACTCTTCCTTTGTTGAGTGTTTTTGCTCTTTCCTCCACATACAGCTGGCGGGCTCTCACCTGATGTTGCTTAAATAGAAGTCTTACGAATTTTCTTACCGAAATAGAGCATGCTTTAAACAAAAGAAATCTCATAGGATCGTCCAGAACATAGGAAATGACATGCGATCGAATGCCATATACGTTGAGATTTTTTGACTCTAGGAAAAAATTGTAAGGGATTTCCTAGGATCTATCCTATAGCGTATAGAAAGCCTTACACCTTACTGAACGTTAGTCCTGAGAGAGGCAGACCCGCCATTCATCAGCAATTTTGTGAATAGTTTTACAAAGCTCGTTAACTTCGTTTATCAATAAAAACTACATATATATGTTGTCTCAGGTGTTGGTTGGATTCGAACCAGAACTGTAATCGATGATATTATTATTATGCTAATCAGGTGATTAAGATTTTAATGTTGAATCGTTTGTCTTATGTTTAGTAATAAATTTGATTGTTTCCACATTTTCGAGAATTATTTGTATGCATTTATTGAAAATTTACGTTCAAATTATTATTATTATTATTATTATTATTATTATTATTATTATTATTATTATTATTATTATTATTATTATTATTATTATTATTATTATTATTATTATTATTGTTTTGTAAATGTTTTCTGAACCACCTTCACAAGAAAGTAATCAGAACTCTGTGCTTTCCCTTTTTTCAGCTTGTTCATTTTCTGTCAACTTCCTTCTATAAACTGTGATTATACATATATAGGGTGTCTCAAAAGTCCCCTGACTATGGGTATTATCAGATTTCAACAAAATGTAAGAGGAGAAATCTCCAAATATGATGTTTTCAATCTAAAGTTTTTTTTTTTTTTTTAAATCGGACGAGCCGTTTGGGCTGTACACTCGTTTTGAATTCAATGTTCAATGAAAAGGCAACGTTGCCATTTACCTGGACCCACAACATAAGTGAACGAAATTATTGTCCTTTACGCTAACATGTCGATAGGCAGCCCCCATTTCAAATAATAACTTCATTCACTTATGTTGTGGGTCCAGGTAAATGGCAACGTTGCGTTTTCATTTAACATTGGGCGCATAAGAAGTGTACAGCTCAAACGGCTCGTCCGATTTAAAAAAAAAAATCACTTAAGATTGAAAACATCATATTTGGAGACGGTTTCTCCTCTTACATTTTGTTGTAACTCTGATAATAACAGATATACCCTATGTCAGGAGACTTTTAAGACCCTGAATATAACTATATCTATCTTATATATATCTTATATCTATCTTATATATAGGGTGTCCCTTATTTTGGGTAATTTCGTGTTGCGATACGCACATCCCCCAAATGTATTCTATGTGACCATAAACATTCATTAGTGAAATAACAACTCTCTACGAGAACGTTAACCCGTGCCGACTTGACGACAAAGTCATGAAATGACATTTCCACATCATTAATATAATTTAGAATTTCCAACCGTGATAACGGAGAAACTAAAAGAGACAGAAAGCGAAACTTTGCACGAAGCAACTAGACAAATAGTCCAGTAAAAATAGGATTGAGAAAGGAACAAATTAGTAACAAGCTGAAAATTGGTATGGAAGTAGGGGGATGTGTCAGGAATAACATACTAAAAGTCCCCTAAAATCCCACTGTAGCTTTTCCCGCAATTTTGAAAAATGTCCGCCATCTTTAGACAACGACAAGGAATTTATGGAAATCGTCACCCTTTATGTTTATTCCTCTAGCCACCGTTCTAATTATCACAAAGCCATGAATCATATATGGTTGGAAAGCTTGAAAGACAGAAAATCTAAGTAAATAACATATATGTCCATCGTGCTAAATTTCTAGAAGAAGAGGAAGAAGAAAACAGCTTTCTTATTTAAAAAAGATATATTTTCAGAAATCATGAGAAGTTTGCAACACTGACAGTTATTGCACACCAACGAAACACCACCAACAGATATCCTTGATATTTATCTCAATCATAGCCAACAATGACACAAATCGGTCCAATAGAAGCCGAGAAAAAAATATAACTTATGTTACTTTCTGACCTCTTTGTACAAAAGTGCATAAGGTGACATACACTTTCAAGGTTCTAGTCACCTTCTTTTATCACATAGGACCAAGAGTTATATATCACTGGAAATCTTAAGAAACGTAATTTCGAACGAGGTAACACTTATACTAATCAAGCCCAATTTGTGGAAGAAGCGCAAAACTCAAAATTTCGGGACAAAACGTGATTTTCGCAATAAATTCTTTAAAACTTGTAACATTGACAATCATCGTATGTTAACAAAACTCAGTTACCGTTTTCACTATCATCATTATTAATTTACTCTTAAAATGGCCAACGTTTTTCCCAATGGAGTAAGCTTTTATGATACATAGTTTTACATCGCTTAAATATAGCACAAAAATCATTTATTGACAGCATTAGAAAGTAGCAGAAATTGGTAGTCTCCTATTCATAGGAAAATCGTAATTCACACACTAAAAATAACTCTCAACTACAATAGTCACTTGAATGTATTTTTCAAAAAATGTCTTGTTTATAACTAGAATGCAATTTTCCTCCTAGTATTCTTCAAATCAACTTAATATTTACATTACAAGTTAGTATGCACTTTAAGAACATTTTTGTAACTAGTCCATTCGGACTTATTTTATTAGAAATCGATGAGGTTATCATTATCTCGTTCATCTCTATGGTCTTCATCATTTGGTTCTGCATTCATGCATCCAATTCCTCGACACTGACATAAATTAGAGCACACAATTCCTGCTTTCCGACAACCGTACATACTTTCACAGCCCTTTTTACAGTTACAGGATATTACACGGAGCGGTTTCCTTGGCCATTCTTGCTGGTACGAGGATACCTCCTAATGTTGTCCATTCATATTCAGTCGCTCGCATATCATTGAGGAATACCTGGGCTCAAAAAACGTACACTGTCAAAGAATGAATGGAATATACCACTTTTAACGTACACACGCAAAGGTAATGGTCTTTCGGATATAATCATTGAAGATATAAGATACCTTTGTGTTCTGAATATCCAAACTGAAATCCACCTTCTGTACGATGTAACATGGATGATTCTCAAGTGGTTGAAGACACCAACTTGCCCGAATTGGAATGGATTTATGCGGCCGGAGACAAGCAACAACCATAAGTACCAAGCATATTAAGTAGTAATTCAACCTTTCATCAATCTTCAATCAATAAGCATGGATGCCGTATACTCGACGCTTATGTTTGCCAGCAAAGAATGTGCAGAAAAGAAGCAAAAAAGCGTGCTTAGTCACGTTGCATCAACCTTTGTACTCTAAAGCATGTGACATTGTAGCAGCATGTAGAAATTCTGGTGAATTACCGTCAGCGATTGTTAGACTTGGGGGTTTTCCACACTATAATGTCATTTATGGAAACAGTTGCATATATAATGAAAGGTAGTGGCAGGGAATTCGTGTTACTATTCGGTTCAAAATCTCTTGTCGTCGCGAATTCTGTCAAAGAATTTGAAGCTTAAAATATACGAAACGATAATCATGCCTGTTGTTCTGTATGGTTGCGAAACATGGTCACTTACTCTGAGGGAAGAACATAGACTGAAAGTATTTGAGAACAGGATTCTGAGACGAATATTTGGACCCAAGAGGAACGGAAATGGGGAATGGCGGAAACTTCATAACGAGGAACTACATAATTTATACGGTTTACCCAACATTGTTAGAGTCGTCAAGTCTAGGAGGCTTAGGTGGGCAGGTCATGTAGCTAGAATGGAAGAAAGTAGAAACGCTTTCAAAGTCTTGACCGGTAGACCCATAGGAAAACGACCATTAGGAAGACCTAGGCGCAGATGGGAGGATAATATTAAGATGGATCTCGCAGAGATAGGAATACAAAGCAGAAACTGGATCCAATTAGCTAAGGATAGAAGTCAGTAGAGGGCTTTTGTGAACGCGGCACTGAACCTCCGGGTTCCATAGGCCATAGAGTTAGTTAGTTAGTTAGTTAGTGGCATTGAAGAACTTTGGTCTTGTGTGTATGGTAGTAACTCCATGCCACAGAAAAAGGCAGGCCATTCTTATTGCTTGTGCTTTGCGAGTTAATTTTTTTAAAACTCAGTTAGCAATTGCAATATATACTGTTTATTTAATGAATAAGACGCCACTGAGGAGTTTGAGCGTCAATTGCGAGATGTTTGTATTCCTCTGATGACTGAAGAAGATATCGATACTGATGTAGTGGTTCAACATTCAAACATAGTCAATCAAGATTGCAAATGACCTGAAGTTATTCATTGACGCTGCTGCAGAAACAAGCCGTATCTCTAAGTCATCCGCTCTGTACTTTCAGCTTGTAGAAATTATGCGTCTTTTAGTTGGAAAGAACTGGAGACTTGAATCTTCATCTTCACTGCATGTGAGAAATGTTACCATACTTCTATGCAGCTGAGCATTTTTTGTATGCCAAGTACGCACATCTGTACTTACAAGAAATGTTGCGGTTGGAGGATGAAATGGATCTTCAAGAGTTCCAGCTATTTACAGGAGACGGTTACTTCACTATTCGTAGAAAAGATATATTTTGGAGTGGCACATGGTCTGATATGACGATTGAGCAGATTTTAGCGAGAGTAATGAAGAGCAGCGGTGGACTGACCCATA
The DNA here is from genome assembly GCF_964235325.1 of Thermobia domestica. NCBI lineage: Eukaryota > Metazoa > Arthropoda > Insecta > Zygentoma > Lepismatidae > Thermobia > Thermobia domestica. The sequence continues at coordinate 237,091,120 of NC_137458.1, read as the reverse complement.
GGAGAGGCATAACTGAAAAGATAATATCTAGGTGTGTGTCAAGTATGCCAGCAGCGTGCCACTTACGAGAAGGTCATGAAAAATTATGAAACAAAGATAGGTAAGAACTTCACACTGGTCGGCATGTGGACCTGTACTAAAGCAGTCAATCGCGTGGTATATTACATCTAAAGAAATTCTTGCGTGTGTTTTGGCAGCATTCTCCATTCCCTTCATATCCGGAGCTCGCGTCCCTAAGCACTGGCATGGTAGGTAATGAAATGGTCAACTGATAAATCTAAGGAAATCGGATTGGTTGCTATGGAAGGAATGTTTGGACGGACTTTTGAAAATGTGAAACTTAAACAAAAAGATGCGTATCCGTAATGAGCCACTGGCTGTAAACACCATACTTCAACTGAATCATATGAGTAGAAGTCCGAAAAAGAACTCCAGCAGTGTTTTGCTTACGAGCTTACACCCTATTCACTTTCTCTTTTCACAGAAATGTCCATGAGAAAAACGAAAAAGTCCGCTTTGTACGACATGTTTGAATATCGGACAAATTTTAAAACTCAATTTGAAAACACTGTGTACGTTATAGATGGAGGCTGGCTTCTACATCATGTTGTTTGGCCACAATATGGAACATACCTTAACGTGCACAACTCGTATGTGTCCTATGTACTCACAAACTCAGGAACGAAAGCAACAATTATTTTTTTATGCATATTGCACTGAAAACTGTACAAAAGCCGCTGAGCGTGAGCAACGTGAGTCAAAGGTTCAATCAGCTTTGGTGTTATTCACAAATGAAACCACATTATTAACAAAAAAAAAAGATAAATTCTTAGGTAATTTCAAAAATAAGGATTGTTTCGCCCGTGAGTTGATGGTTCATTTGACACAAGCTGGAATTCAAACTCAGCAAGCAAGAAGTGATGCTGACGCACTTATAGCTAAAACTGCTGGAGCCAAGTATTTAAATCCTTGTAAGTACGTCGTGATAATGTTGACATAATGTTTACAAGAGGATGTTGATATTTTAATCATTTTGCTTGAACAAGGTAATAACCAGTACGACATCACATTTCGAAAGCTTGTACGTCTACAAGACGTGAGTAAGGAATTTAGTACTAAGAAGTTGTAAGATACCCAGGCAAATATACTAACTGGTTTGCTCAGCTACCATGCTTTAACTAGATGCGACACATCATGTGGTTTGTATCGACAGGGAAAAGACAAGCCATTCTGATTACTTCAAAAACGGGAAGATTTATGCCGATCACTTGAAGTTTTGAACCATGATAATGCTAGTGTACAATCTATGAAGCTGGCACATTATTTCTACTAACACAATACGATTCTCCAGCAATAGTAACCTTACTGGATGAATTCCAGTATCATTCATACATCCTTGCAGTAAGTCGCTCCCCATTCAGAACGAAATACAATTGGCAAAATTGCCACCCACCAGTGATGCTGCGAAACACCATATCATCAGGTTCAATTGTACCGTAGAAATGATTTGCGAGCGACTGAATATGGATTGACAACATTAAGAGGTATTCTCGTACCAGCAAGAATGACCAAGGAAACCGCTCCGTGTAATATCCTGTAACTGTAAAAAGGGCTGTGAAAGTATGTACGGTTGTCGGAAAGCAGGAATTGTGTGCTCTAATTTATGTCAGTGTCGAGGAATTGGATGCATGAATGCAAAACCAAATGATGAAGACCATAGAGATGAACGAGATAATGATAACCTCATCGATTTCTAATAAAATAAGTCCGAATGGACTAGTTACAAAAATGTTCTTAAAGTGCATACTAACGTGTAATGTAAATATTAAGTTGATTTGAAGAATACTAGGAGGAAAATTGCATTCTAGTTATAAACAAGACGTTTTTTAAAAAAATTACATTCAAATGACTATTGTAGTTGAGAGTTATTTTTAGTGTGTGAATTACGATTTTCCTATGAATAGGAGACTACCAATTTCTGCTACTTTCTAATGCTGTCAATAAATGATTTTTGTGCTATATTTAAGTGGTGTAAAACTATGTATCATAAAAGCTTATTCCATTGGGAAAAACGTTGGCCATTTTAAGAGTAAATTAATAATGATGATAGTGAAAACGGTAACTGAGTTTTGTTAACATACGATAATTGTCAGTGTTGCAAGTTTTAAAGAATTTATTGCGAAAATCACGTTTTGTCCCGAAATTTTGAGTTTTGCGCTTCTTCCACAAATTGGGCTTGATTAGTATAAGTGTTACCTCGTTCGAAATTACGTTTCTTAAGATTTCCAGTGATATATAACTCTTGGTCCTATGTGATAAAAGAAGGTGACTAGAACCTTGAAAGTGTATGTCACCTTATGCACTTTTGTACAAAGAGGTCAGAAAGTAACATAAGTTATATTTTTTTCTCGGCTTCTATTGGACCGATTTGTGTCATTGTTGGCTATGATTGAGATAAATATCAAGGATATCTGTTGGTGGTGTTTCGTTGGTGTGCAATAACTGTCAGTGTTGCAAACTTCTCATGATTTCTGAAAATATATCTTTTTTAAATAAGAAAGCTGTTTTCTTCTTCCTCTTCTTCTAGAAATTTAGCACGATGGACATATATGTTATTTACTTAGATTTTCTGTCTTTCAAGCTTTCCAACCATATATGATTCATGGCTTTGTGATAATTAGAACGGTGGCTAGAGGAATAAACATAAAGGGTGACGATTTCCATAAATTCCTTGTCGTTGTCTAAAGATGGCGGACATTTTTCAAAATTGCGGGAAAAGCTACAGTGGGATTTTAGGGGACTTTTAGTATGTTATTCCTGACACATCCCCCTACTTCCATACCAATTTTCAGCTTGTTACTAATTTGTTCCTTTCTTGGCAGAAAAATGGGCTATCTTTACTGGACTAAAAGGGCAACATCTGCTCGTGTATTGACCAACAGTACCAGATGAACAGTGTTGCCAACCGAAGACAAAGTTGTGCTTTTGTAAATGGAATGACCTAAATTGAATATCATCATTGGAAGCAGCAATGAAAATAAAGATGAAAGAGATAGTAAAGGCAGATCAGTGTTGCAAACTTTTCGAGAAATAACGTGTAATATGTGTTGGCGCACACAGGGAGTGAGGTATTAACGTTTTATACACTTTAAATCAAATATTGACAATAATTGTTTGCGTTGACTCTAAGTCTAGAAGCATCCGCTGAACAGTGTAGCCATCAACAGAAAGGAGAAATTGAGTTTGGAAGAGATACAATAAGTCGGAAAAGGTCACTAGTGCTGTATGGTTTAAAACCTATAATGGAAGGCAGAAGAGCATGGGCGTCTAACTGACAGGGGTGTCTCTATCCATTATGGCGGCCATCCGTAAGTACGGTCGAAGTACTCGTAGTTACTCCTCATAAGTCCCTTAGGCCCTCCTCATGGGAATTTTCTTTATCAGCAGAATGTTGTCTTTTGTGTCCCTACGAAAGGTTTCATGCTTCTATCTGCCTTGGTTTCTTCAGCAGGCGGGCCTTAGTGTTATGCGTTTAACGTACTTCGACAGTACTTTCGGATGGCCGCCATGTTGGATAGAGACACGCTAATGACATGCAGTTTCCAAAATTGGTCTCTACACGTGATTACCTTTCAAACGAGATACCACACGGTGGGGGTTTGCTATTTAAAATATATATAAGTTACTCACAGGATACGCATTCAGAAACTTTAGTGGTGACTCTTGAGAGAAGTCACAGCAATAAGAGAAAAATGAATGTTACCCCTATAAGCTAATGCAAGAAAGTAGTGAGGGTCATGTGTCACATTTTTTTTTTTTTTAACCAGAAATCACAAAATATCTATAGATATGGGATTATAGTGTTGCCAGAAAAATTCAGAAAGTCATCGAACAAAATGATGGATACATGTTATTTCATTATATTCATTTGATTTTGAGTTTAGCGTTCCTTTCAGCACCGAGGCTATGAGACTTGAACCTACAGTTTAATGTGGAATCCGAACTATATGAGCTTCCGTCGGAAATCAAACCTGGATCTCCCACGTCACAAGCAAGGGCAGATCTAGCCTGGGGCCGGTGGAGCTTAGGACCCCCAGTTTTTTGAGTGACAAAAATAATTTAAGCTATTTATATATTTTTGAAAGTTTATAGTAAACTCATGATATACCTATCATACAGGCCCGTAGCCAGCCCATTCACCTCCGGTGCTTGGGGTCCCTGGTTCGATCCCAGTTCGCGCCATGTGGACTTTGTGGTGGACAAACACCGTGCTCGTGGGTTTTCTCGGGGTTCTCCCGTTTCCTCCCACTTTCTTCATTCCACCATTTCATTCATCTCCCATAATCACCGTCTCCTTTAGCCTAACCGGCATAACCGTGGGACGTAAAACTTAAAGATTTCATTTCATTTTCATTTTTTTCCGTAGCCAACCCAAAAATGTAAGGGTGGGGGGGGGCGACTCAACCATATTATAGTTCATTTACAAGCCTACCTTGAAAATTTTAGAGGGGTCAGTGGAAATTTAGGGGGCCACCCTAGCTCTCCTGTGGATACGGGCCTGCTAACATAATTTGAGTTCTGTCTACGCCCCGGATTTTACTTTCTAAATCCATCACTGGTCAAAGGCCATAATATTCTTTTCAAACCTCAATAAATGCATTTTCAATTTGGACCTCCAAAGGCTCAATGTATTTTAGACAATTTGATATTTCCATAATGAATTAAGATAATATACATGTTCTCTTTTCCGTAATTATGACTATTCATATTATCTTCATTTTTTCGTACAAGGAAGAACATTTCAATCATACGTTGTGCATAAAGCCTTCACTAACCTTTCATTGTGCTAAAGGTTAAATTTAATGCAACGTAATGTTATCAACAAGTTGCTTTTAGTCAAAGAATTTTAGATCGATATTCCAATAATTTTCAGGACAGACAAAAGGTAATTGCGGCAGTTTTCAATCTAAAGTCAGTTCCATAATTACGGAATAATTGCATAGCAAACATTCTCATTCAAGGTCGCTTTATCAGCATTGTTGTTTTCCTTTAAATAACTCGCCATTCCAGAGTCCATTCGCTGATTCTACACCTGTGAAAAAAAAAAAAAAAAAATCAGCATATGTATTTAAATGTTTTTTGGTTTCCTTATAAATATGCTTGTTATTAACAGATAAGCATAGTCTTAAATGCTTTTACAAGGGCACCACCAGAATTATTTCCAACCACCTACGGTAGACTTCGACAAACACGCAACATACAACACATTTTGACACTGACGAACTGTTCCTGTGCGCTAAATCAAAAATATTTCTAGTGACAATCTTAAAACACATGACGATTCATTGAAACTTTCACACCATGACAATAGCAAATGTTGAGAACCAGCACACGTTTTTGTTAATTGATTGGAGGGTCGCGGTGGCAGAGCGTTCACCTTTGGTGCATGGGGTCCTTGGTTCTAACTCAGCTCGCGCCAAGTGAACTTTGTGGTTTACGAACACCATATGCGTGGGTTTTCTCGAGTTCTCTCGTTTCCTCCCACTTTCTTCATTCCACCATTTCATTCATTTCTCATCATCGCCGTCTGCTTTAGCCTAACCGGCATAACCGTGGAACGTAAAACTTGAAGATTTCATTTTTGTTGTTAATTGATTATTTACGCCGTTGAAGTACTCCATTTGATTTAGTTATGCGTTTTCATAATTCCCTTGTAGTTATATACAGATTTTCTTCCAAACTAAAATAATTTCTCAGTGCAGACCACTCACAGTTTGATTTCGCTCCTCCCCCTCCTGCGGACGAAGTTTTCTGGGAGAAAGACTATAAGCTATAAGCGAAATATATGTATATTCTATGTCAAAGCATATTGAAAATTTTTGAATGTGGAGTTCATTAAGTCATTTCTTGATAGACAAAGAATATAGGGCCTATATCAAGTTATCTGTTGTTTATAATCGAATTGGGAAATGGTTAGTTAACCCGTTTGAAGTGAATTTTGGAGCATAGTTAATACCCATCTCAATCTGAGTATTTATCATATGACTTTGATTTGATTAAAGCGCTATTCTAAGTAGATCGGAGGTTCAGAAATGTATGCCCAAATATTCGTAGATTATCTGACAGGGTTATATCACTACATTTTTATTGAAATGTGTATCCTAAGGGCAGTGGCGGCGATTGGACGTTAAAAGTGGGGGGGCAAGATATGATCTGAATATGTGTATATCAATGTTACTGTTCCTGGTTGTGTCTAACACTTTGTTTGACGAAAGGTTGTATAACTATTAGGATACCATTTTTTTCAGTTAAAACACCGTATATCGTGTTTCATATTTAATTAGGTAAATTGACAAGAGCAACGCACATAGGTAAAACCCTTGATTCCTTGCTCTTGAACATTTTAAATTTCTGTCAGAAAAATTGTGTGATCAAATTATTTAATAATATATTTGTAAAACAAATAAATAGAAAGGATATTATTAATCATACTAATGAATAATGAGGTTTGTTTTGTAGAAGTTATATTGAAACTGGGGACTAATGAACAACTTACATTTTTAATTCCACACTTGTCAGTAAAGGTATGTTATTACTCTTAGAAAATGAAAGACAGTAAATACTACAAGCATTAGCTACGATGCAATTGTAATATTAATTCCTTTGAATTGCAATTAAAACGCAATTCCTGTAGCTGTCTTAACTCCACGGGAAGACAAATAACCAATACACACTTACACAACGACAAATATTATATGGTACCATTTTTTTCTATGAACCAGTAATATATGCAAAAACTTTACATTTCCAAATGAAACTATATACATTGACCTTTTAAATTATGGCTTTTTAAAGGTAAATTATTGAATTTCAGTCAATCAGCTACAGCATCATCCCTATTTATCCTAGGATCATGGTTAGTACCCCATTTCCTTCAGAATAGAACACCTTTCAAACGGTTCTATTTACCTTTCCCTATCGTGTCCCTAAGAATGGGAAATTTTGAGGGAAATCTGGATTTTTTTCTGGACCCCTTTGTCAACGCACAGATTTCAAAATCAACTGAAAAATACGAAGGGGTGTACTAAATGTGTATAAAAAATTTCAAGCTTCTGTCTTGAAAACTAAGTGCGGGAAAATGTTTACAAAAGAGCTAAGAACATTCTCACAATGCCCCAGATGACCCTGATGTAATATAGAATTTTTCTGAAACATCCCTATTTATCCTATGATCATTGTTCGTACCCTTTCCCTTTAGAATAGAAAATACTTTCAAACGGTACCACTCACATGTCTCCATTATGTACCTGAGGTGGGAAAATAATGAAAAAATGGATTATTTGTTTTAAAAATATTCCTTCTTTGTACTTTTTTGCCCCTCTATACCCCTCTGTTTTAACGCAGAGATCTGAAACAAATCTGAAAAGCACTAAGGGGTGTACTACAAAATTTCAATCTTCTAGGTACAAAAGCAAGGTCTGCAAAAAGTAATAAAAAAGTCATAACAAAAATATTTTTGTTATGACGTCATCACACTCTACGTCTCGACGCAGATAGGCGTGAAAGCATATGTAACGTGTTCTACAATGCCTCCAGACTTGAAAAAAAAAGTAAAAAGCTTTTTTGGCACTTTTTAAAATGGAATAATGAAGATTCTAACCTATCACCGAAAAATAGATGAAAGAGTTAAGTGGTCGCTTCAAAAAAGTGGGGGGGCAACTGCCCCCTCTTGCCCCCCTAATCGCCGCCCATGCCTAAGGGAAAAGGGGTTAAAATACTTCCCATAATCTATTCTCCCCGTGCGAGGAACGGATATCTTATATCGTATTTCTAAGAAGTGGGTGAAACTCACCAATGAAATACGACGGGAAGAAGAAGAGGACGGTAGTTTTCCTCCTCCTAAGGAAAAACCTGAAATGAAGTTACTGTGATATATTTTTCCTTTTCTGAATTGTCCTAGATATGGCGTTGATTTGATCTTTCACAACCGTTTTTCCCTTCAAATGTCCGAATGTTCCTGCCTAGCATGCAAATTCATTCTGAATAGCGAATTACATAGTCATTCAGGATATTTGTTTTCAGTTTTCTGTGTCTTGACCAAAATCAACCACTTTAAATCTGCATCATTTACTATTCTCTGTTTTTCTCTTTCTTATTGATGATAGCAATAACGTTCTTCTTTAACTTATTCCGACCAACTCCAGTCATTTCTTTGTTTCGAAGCATCAGATTTTCGATCGATATATAGCTACACTCTGTGTCGTGAGAAATCTTTTTCTTTCTGTTATCGACACGTTCTTCGAAACGAATACCCCATCCTTGCTGTAGAATAACTTCCTTGCTTTTGCTGTTCTAGCTAATAATGACAAAGTGTTACTTTATATTAACTTAAATGTTCTTCCTTCGCACGGGGAGATAATGTTTATGCAATATATATTTGAATGTATAGAAATGAGGGAAATAAATAAATAAATAAGGAAGTCAATATCAATGAAATATATAAAAACGAAGAGTGAAATAAATAAATAACGAATAGCAATGCCTTCGGCATTATCCTTCTCAATATGAATGAAATAAAAAAAAAAGTACTGAACAGCAAGGCCACCCCTGTCAGTTTTCGAACCAGCTGTCTGTCTCTTCTTTCCTAAACTTGGGTTCAAATGCCATTTAAACTGTTATCAAACAACTACTTAGCGATTCCGAAAACTATGGATTCGACACCAATATCGATCATTTTCGACAGGTTACTTTTCACGCCTCCCACCCATCCAACACCCTATTATGATGGGTTTTGAAGTTGGATTTAAACGGCGTTGGAAATGTTATTATTCGCGAAAACTATGAATTTGACAAGAATACCCGTCTTTTTGAACAAGTTGTTTTTTATACCCCCTGAAACCGCCAGGACAATTGAGGCTCAAGTTAGACCTGAACGGCGTCGGGAGTGTTAGTGTTCATCTCAGCGACTATCAACTATCAATTTGACACTAATATCGGTTATTTTGGATATATTATTTTTCACGCCGTCAGCGATTCTCCATGACGATGGAGGCTAAAGTTGGACTTGAACTTCGTCGGGAATGATAATATTCATCTCAACGACCCCGAAAGTGATTAATTTGACACTAATATCTAGTGTCCGAGTATTTATCATCTCCCTTTATGCATAAATTTTGACCCTCATATTTTCCTCTACGCTCAGAAGAAATTTGATTTAAAAAAAAAAGGAAGCTTACAAGGAACGGACATGAATCTGTCATCCGGACATCCGAATCAAACCTAGTCTATTCGATAAACATAACAAAGATATATTCATGCACAAAAAAATTAGGTGCCATGGACAACGGAGTATGTCCCTGGGGCCCATTAACACTTATAGTATAAAGAAAATTGTAGACACAATGAAATAGCTATATGGCATCAACACTATTCAATGGAAAGTCATGGTTTATAGTTCATCTTTCCAGAGGTGCTACGTATAGGGGCTCATAATGTACTTGAACAGGAAAAAATTGGGAGTGTGTCGGGAAAATTTCCTTCAGAAATCCCTTCCATCAACTTTGGACCCGTCTGGAGTTGCCCCGGGTAAAAGTACACAATCTAAATGTGTCTCAAAACATACTACTGTATAGGGGATAAGAAATGTGTGTACTAAATTTTGTATTGATAGTTAGAATAGGTATGAGGGGAAAGTGTGCATTGGAAGTTTTTCCCTCATATCTATTCCGTCTATCAATACAAAATTTAGTACACACATTTCTTATCCCCTATGGTATTCTCCGACATACATTTGGATTGTATACTTTTACCCGGGGCAACTCCAGACGGGTTCAACGTTGATGGGAGGGATTTCTGAAGAAAATTTTCCCGACATTCTCCCAATTTTTCCTGTTCAAGTACATTATGGGCCCCAATACGTAGCACCTCTGGAAAGCTTGTTTTATACTGAAGAGAGTGAACTATAAACCATGATTTTCCAATGAATGGTGTTGATGCAATATAGCTATTTCACTGCGAGTCTACACTTTTCTTTGTACTAAAAATGTTAATGGCCCTAGGGAATTACTCCGTTGTCCATGACACCTAGTGCATGAACATATCGTTGTTATGTTTATCGAATGAACTAGGTTTGATTCGGATGCCCGGATGGCAGGTTTATGTCCGTTCCTTCTTAGTAGGCAATTAGATCCGGTGAACATCTATCCGTACCAAATTTGGTGGCACTAGGTCTCTCATTTTTATGCAAAAAGCTGACACACACACACACACACACACACACACACACACACACACACACACACACACACACACACACACACACATTATTATTATTATTATTATTATTATTATTATTATTATTATTATTATTATTATTATTATTATTATTATTATTATTATTATTATTTTAAAGGTTGCAATTACTTGCTGCCAAGTTGACTTCGAACAAACCAGCGAAAAATATAGTTTTAAGGGCTAAACGTGTTTTATAAATGCCAAATAAACAAAAATGTAACTATATTAAAATACTATGATAATTCAGTGGCGGATCCGAGATAATTGTTTCTAAAACTTTTGTTGAAATTTAGGTCTAGGATATTCTCTCAATTTGTAATCTGAAATATGACGCTCGATTAGGGTTTTCATATGATAGACTTTAAAAAGATGACACTTTTAGATTTCACACACACACACACAAAAATCGAGAAATCCCTTAGTAGCACAGTGAGACAATATAATTTATACAACGAAACTTTTTACCGATTAAGAATATTAAGTTTCTTCCCTTTGGGCTTAAATCTGGAAGTGTTTTATTTCCTTGGAAATTAAACATATGTATTATTGACTTGGAGTTTAATGTCCCTTTCACCACTGAGACTATATGAGTCATAAACTTACAGCTTAACTTGGAATCCGAAAAACTTGAGCTTTTGCCGGGAATCGAACCCGGGTCTTCCGCGCCGAAGATGCATATGCTAATCATGTAACCACGAAGGAGCCACTGAACATACAACATATTTACGAATCTTGAACCAGTTGTCTGCACCTCCAAGAAGAAGGACATTTCACCCTTCTCCTAATAATAATAATAATAATAATAATAATAATAATAATAATAATAATAATAATAATAATAATAATAATAATAATAATAATAATAATAAAAGAATGCCCAGTCCATTTTTAGGCCTGAGGAACCTATGTCGGAGTGAAAGGGAAGCCTGGTAACCTTACGGTCGATTGTATTGGATTTTTGAGTTTTTCGTCTCCCTGTTTTGCACTTTAGATTGAAGGGGAAATTTAAAATACAATGGCAATGATAATGAAATGAATCGTGAAAGATAATAATTACATAACATTCCTGCCTCAGACAAGGTTCAAATCCACGAATATGTCATGCGATTCTAAGCATAGTCCTTTAGACTTCTCGATTGTGGTAGCCAGCTGAGAGTCTTAGATGTGGTAGAAAGCTACGAACAGTGACATCCGTGAAACTTAGACGAGTTTGGTTTTCATGAAGTAGCGATTGCGTGCGTTCTAGATTCTTTGGTTGTAATATCCTCCTCAGGTGCATAATTAGCTTTGACTTTCTAAACATTCCAGATACGGAAAAGAAGCATGAATGGTTGCAGGTGGTGCTGTAAAAACTTAACCATAATTCATGGCCAATTTTGTGTTTATAATATGATCTCCATTACTCCATGTTGCTCTTATAAAATGCCAAATGGTTCTTTTATAAATGCACATATACAGCAACAGGATTTGTAAATGTAATTAGATTAAAAAAAAAACTAGATAAAAATGAAAGATAAACTTTGTTGAAGCAAAAGCATTTTATCTCTGAGATAAGAAACTGTATTTTATGAGGGTGAAATAAACATTCCTTTTTCTTTCTGTACAAATATTTTACTTTATGAAGGCAGGTCAAGGATTAATCTGCTTTTGTCTGTCTCGATCTATATGTTTTTCTCTAAGCGGAGAACAACTTGCAGTTCTAATATGTCAGAATCAATTTAAAGCAAAATAACTTGTAATAGATAATAGCACGACGTGACAATAGTTTTTGAGCAAGCTGAGTTCATGTTTCGAATTTTGGTATTTTAAATAATAATAATAATAATAATAATAATAATAATAATAATAATAATAATAATAATAATAATAATAATAATAATAATAATAATAATGTTTCCTTTCACAATTTGAAACTACTGTAGACTTAAAAACCAATCGAATTCAATACTTAGGCTCTGCTACATCTAAGCTCTGCTATCTTAGGATCTGCTAACAATATATGGAATTGACACGTACTCTTCCCTAGATATTTCAATCTTAAATGGGTGTGCAAAGTTTCTTCAGTTTCTGGTAGAAAGTACGGCAGATAAAGTTCATTGTTTACTTAACAATGGTTGCCTCTAACAATGGAACTAACAACAATATGTGAAATCGGCACGTACCATTCCATAGATATCTCAATCGTAAGTGAATGTGCCAAGTTTGGTTAATTTGTGGTAGAATATATGGCGGATAAAGGTGACTGTTTATTTAATAATGGAGAAATCCAATGATTGGGTATTTAACAATGGTGGCCTTCAACAATGAAACTAACAACAACATGTGAAATCGACTCATACCAATCCATAGATTACTTAATCGTAAAATGAGTCTGCAAAGTTTGGTTAGTTTGTGGTGGAAAGTGTGGCAGATAAATTTGATTGTTTATTTAACAATGGTGTCCTTCAACAATGAAACTAACAACAATATGTGAAATCGGCAAGTACCATTCCCTAGATATTTCAATCTTAAATACGTGTAAAAGTTTGGTCAATTTCTGATAGAAAGTATGGCAGATAAAGTTGATTGTTTATTTAACATTGGTGGCTTCTACATTGAAACTAACAACAATAAATGAAATCGACACGTACCGTTCCATATATATATCTCAATCGTAAAGGAGTGTGCAAAGTTTGGTTAGTTTGTGGTAGAAAGTGTGTAAGATAAAGTTGATTGTTTACGTAACAATTTAGAAATCCAACGATTGTTTAGTTAACAATGGTGGCCTTCAACAATGAAAGAACAACAATATGTGAAATCGACACATACCATTCCATAGATATCTCAATCTTTCATGAGTATGAAAAGTTGGTTAGTTTGTGGTGGAAAGTGTGGCAGATAAAGTTGATCGTTTATTTAACAATGGAGATATCCAACGAATGTTTATTTAACAATGGTGGCCTTCAACAATGAAACTAACACCAATATAAGAAATCGACACATACCATTCCATAGATATCTCAATCGTTCATGAGTGTGCAAAGTTTGGTTAGTTTGTGGTAGAAAGTTTGGCAGATAAAGTTGATTGTTTATTTAAAATTGGCGGCCTCTAACAATGAAACTAACAATAGGTGAAATCGACATGTACCATTCCATAGATATCTCAATTGTAAATGAGTGTGCCAAGTTTGGTTAGTTTGTGGTAGAAAGTATGGCAGATAAAGTTGATCGTTTATTTAACAATGTAGAAATCCAACGATTGTTTATTTAACAATGGTGGCCTTCAATAATGAAACTAACAACAATATGAAAAATCGACACATATCTTTCCCTAGACATTTTAATCTTAAATGGGTGTGCAAGGTTTGGTCTTTCTGGTAGAAAGTATGGCAGATAAAGTTGATTGTTTACTTAACAATGGTGGCCTCTAACAATGAAACTAACAACAATGTGTGAAATCGGCACCAACCATTCGATAGAAATCTCAGTCGTAGTGAGTATGCCACGTTTGGTTAGTTTGTGGTAGAAAATATGGCAGATAAAATTGTTTATTTGTTTAATAATGGAGGTGGCCTCGAACAATGAAACTAATAACAATATGTGAAATCGGCACGTATCATTCCATATATATCTCAATCGTAAATGAATGTGCCAAGCTTGGTTAGTTTGTGGTAGAAAATATGACAGATAAAGTTGATTGTATATTTAATAATTTAGAAATCCTACGATTGTGTATTTAACAATGGTGGCCTCGAACAATGAAACTAACAACAATATGTGAAATCGACCCATACCATTCCATAGATATCTTAATCGTAAATGAGTCTGCACATTTTGATTAGTTTGTGGTAGAAATTGTGGCAGAAAAACTTGATTGTTTATTTAACAATGATGGCCTTCAACAATGAAACTAACAAGAATATGTGAAATCGACACGTACTGTTCCCTAGATATTTCAATCTTAAATATGTGTGCTAAGTTTGGTTAGTTTGTGGTAGAAAGTATGGCAGATAAAGTTGATTGTTTATTTAACAATGGAGAAATCCAACGATTATTTGTTTAACAATGGTGGCCTCGAAGAATGAAACTAACAACAATATGTGAAATCGACTGGTACCATTCCCTAGATATCTCTATGGTAATCCGATGGGTGTGCCAAGTTTGGTCAGTTTGTGGTAGAAAGTATGGCAGATAAAGTTGATTGTTTACTTAACAATAGTGACCTCTAACAATGAAACTAACACAAAATATGTGAAATCGACACGTACTATTCCCTAGATTTTGTAACGTCCATTAACTAGATTATATCCGTTTTTACTTAATTTTTTGAATTATTCATTTTATTTTTGATTGTTTTAATTTTATTAGTTGTATATGTTAACATTGGTGACGGTGGCGCCATCTACCGTTTTAGACACAAACTATTTGGACGTTAAAAATAACCTTAACTACTGGTTGCAATAGGGTAATAAGATCAAAGATAAAACCCGTTCCTGGGACACTTAATCCATAAAAAGAAAGGCCTTAGTCGCTATCCCTTAAAGTTTTTGTTCCATGGCGATAAATGTTGAAACCGGAAATGGGTAATTTGAACAACTTCTGGTTTGAATAAAGCGTTAACAGAGAAAATGGATGCAGAATCGATTGAAAAAAATCTTGGGACGCAGAATCGATTAAAAAAAAAAATTCCTTATATCTCTTGCCGGTTTCACTCTATGGAAATTAGTATTGAAAACGGAAATAGTAGAGAGGATTGTTTGCTCAGTGGTGGAGTGCTTATCTCTGATATGTGGGGTTCTTCGTTCGATCCCTACAAAGTAAGTTTATGGTTGACAATTTCGTGTTCGTCTGTTTTTCAGGGCACTCGTTCCCTCCCACAATCTCATTCCAAGACTTCTTCCATAATCATTCTCTTGCCTTAAACATCAGTCTCTTTTAGCCTAATGGGCATAATCGTGGGACATTAAGCTGAAAGATTTTATTTCAATTACTTGTTGTTTTAGTGGAGTGTTGTGCTTGGTGATTGTATGTTCTCTTGAGAGACTGAATCATTTTTTTTTTTAATGTTGTTATATATTATCATTTGTATTTTTGGGTGATCAACTTTGAAACCGGAAATTGTTGATTTTCATCACTTATAGTTTGAATCGGATTAGTCATAACCTATTCTTGGGACGCTGAATCGATTGCAAAAACCCTTTTTTCGATATCTTGTACAGTTTTGCTGTATGGGAATCAGTATTGAAACTGGAAGTAGTAGTAAATATCAATCCTTTCCGGTTTCGTTACAGTGTTTCTGGTTGTTATGGTATGCTCTCTTGAGACGTTGAAACGATTGCAGAAAATAGCTTGTCGATATCTATTAGCACTTTTGTTCTATGATGAGAAATGTAACTGAGGATAAACTTTAATTAACAAACAAGTAGTTCAACTCATTGTTACTTGCATAGTTTCTGCGAAAATTGTTTTTCCAAAGGAGAGGTGGGAGGACGGTCAAAGTGTGAGGAGGGGACTGGGACACTACTTGGTAAAGAATGTGCCCTGCACGGGAGTCACATTAATTGGAATTTAGTTTATCTTAGCTTCGAGGGTGGCTGGTAGAGATGATTGGCGAACTCCGGGGGCCAAATCCTCTCGAAGTGTGGCTGGAAGAAACACTGCAGTAGTTTCATCGTTCATTTATAATATTGTTTGCAGTTTTTGTTTGAAATGCAAGCAACTATTTGATTGCATGATTTATTAATGTAGAGATTATCACATAGCTCTGAATGGTGAGCAACTTTGGGCTACACACAGTTGAGTTGATGAAGTAATCACATCAACGTGATAACCACAACACAATTTCCTCTATGTAGTGGCTAGTGATACGAGTTGTTGGCCTACATTGCCTACTCGTTACCGCTGTTTGTCACGAGGAGAATATGCGCGTGCATATTCTGCCAGCCATGTGCAACTGTCAGGCTGGGCAACGTATGTACAGTTCCCGATTATTGTATACGAAAGAATTTTCTCCATCAAAATCTTTTGAATAAGCACAATTACTTTGCCTCAGGGGCGGATCCAGTGGGGGCGATCGCGGCGATTGCCCCCCCAGAAGAGGAAACTTTTTTATTTTATATATAAATAAAACCCATCCCCGAGTTTGATGCTCTTAAAAGTAGCTCTAAGTACCAGTATTACAACCCACCGCCCCCCAGAAGTCCGTCCTGGATCCGCCTCTGCTTTACCTATTCTGAAATATCGCTACTATAATAACCAATCTTTGACCACGGCCGCTCATCCTCCGGCAGAGACCGACCCCCTTCTCAGAAAAAAAATTAATGTGGTGCCTTCGTATTTGTATTAAAGAATCCTATTAAATTAATGTCTTGTCAGACAAGGCATGACAATGAAACATACCTGAACGCCTACCCCCAAAAGTTATAGGCCTACGTAAATCGCTGCTGCTGCCTTTGAAATGACTCATTGTAACTTCCGATCATTCTTTTGTCACGTGTGGCACATAATGCAAAGATAATATTTATCATTAATCCATTGTCAATTAGTCTTGAAATAATATGGATATAACTTAGTGCTTCTGATAACTTCAGAAGGAGGCTTGCAAAATGTTGTCTTTCCTCTTCTCGAACATATGAATGTTCCTCCAACTGCCATATCTTCGTTTAAGATTAATGTAGGTTATCACTATTTTTGCAGTACTACTTTCCATTCTCGTATATTGAAAGTTCCTCCCGGGGACATCTATGGAAATTCCCACTGTTTATTATTATTAGAATTTTAATCTTAATACAAAGAGTTCAGGAACATTCAACAGCAAAAGTAATTCTCCCTGACTATTATAACTCCATTAGGTCGGGTCCAGTACTTTTGGTGGTATGACAAACGCCTGAATAGATGCAACCCAATTTACACGTAACATTTCAAGCAAGAGAAGACAGTTGATAAGCCTTGGAGAACTAAATAAGGATTTTGCTGTGCAATTGACACGTTAAAGTTATCCAATTTAAGATTTATCTCTTGGAGCGTGTTGTCCAATGAGTGCCACACCAGTGACATTATAATTCATTGTGCCTATAATGTATTATTTCACTACATATTGCTTTTGAGAAGAAAGAAAAAAAACACTGATCACACATGAGTTAAAACGTGGTTGACAACTGAAAATATCAAATCTGGAATAATTGAAGGAAGTAAATCTTTCCTCAACTTATGGGCCTACTCCACTTCGCTCATTGAGCTCCTCCGTGGCTAAGCGGTTAGCGTATGTGCCTTTGGCGCGGGAGACCCGGGTTCGATTCCCGGCGGGAGCTCATGTGGTTCGGATTCCACGTTAATCAGTAGGTCCACGTCTCATATAGCCTCGCTGCTGAAAGGGACGTAAAACTCAAAATCAATCAATCAATCCACTTCGCTCATATTCTCGTACCTCTTTCGTTTTCCACAGGAGAAAAACTTGCATTTCATTTTAATTGTGGGTTGAAATTGAAATTGAAACAAGTTAATAATTTCGGATCACTGGGGATTCTAATTCGGGCCATCTAGGAAGGAATCCAATGCAGTAACCACATACTTACACCAATCGCTTACACTTAATGTTGCATAAAAACTGTTACCTAGTTCAAAACCTCTCATGAAAGAGCAGTCAAGATTTTAGGGATAGCCTTTCTCGGAAAATCTGTTTTCGATTTTCGAAAATTTCATTTTTCGGTTTTTCGAAAAGTTTTTCAATTTTCGGGGAAAATTGTTTTTCGCTTTTCGAAAAAATACCGTTTTTCGATTTTTTTTCGTTTTTTGATGATATTTCGTTTTTCGATAATTCTGTTTTCCATTTTTCGATAAAATCCGGATTTTTTCGTTTTTTCTTTTGTTTTCGTCTTCCATTTGATATTTCTTTTAAAAATCAGTCGGAGATCGCGGTGGCTCAGTGGTAGAGCGTTCACCTCTGGTGCATGGAGTCCCGGGTTCAATCCTAGCTCACGCCAAGTGAACTTTGTGTTTGACAAACACCGCATGCGTGAGTTTCCTCGGGGTTTTCTCCACTTTCTTCATTCCGCCATTTCGTTTATTTCTCATCATCACCGTCTCCTTTAGCCTAGCCGGCATACTGTGGGACGTAAAACTCAAAGATTTCATTTCATTTCAAAAATCAGTCAGAAGGATAGTGTTATATATATATATATATATATATATATATATATATATATATATATATATATATATATATATATATATATATATATATATATATACGAGGGCGGTGTGAAAAGTTCTCGGCCTAACCCAGAGATGGCACTCCAATCAGGAAAATTTTATTGTTCTTGCCTAGGGGCGCTTTTCAGTTGTTCGTATAACAAGTGTCAACTTGTTCTCTCAAGTACAGAAGTTGTTCAGCCTACGTTTGGCCGATTTCGTTCATTCCCCCTCCCGGGCAGAATGGACTCACCCGACCTGGCTCGTGGCGTCTGTAGTGTTGTGCAGTGGCTTTTTGGGAACGGAGTTGTTTCTCCGCGCGGACGACAATAACGCACAAAACAGGACCATTGTTGTGAGTGTTGTGTTAAATTTGTTTCCAAGTGTGTGGGTTTCCGCTCTCTGACCAAAATGCCGCCCAAAGTAGGCTGGTTTTGGGAAGGCTATGTTGCGGCTCTTTATGACGCCCACTTTAGTGTTTCTGTCATTAGAAAACAGTGCAAGAAGAATGGTTGCAACATCAGTTTAAGTGGAATAAAAATGTTATTAAAAAGTACAATGGCAACGAAGCTCCACCATTTGGATCACCAACGAAGTTGCCTAGGAAGCGGGAATGCACCAAGGCCACCTCCACCATGCAGATGACACTTCGCAAAATGGCAATGCAAGAAAATCCGCCAACACAAAGGTGTATGGCTAATCGTCTTGACGTGTCTTTTTGGGGACTGTGAGTCTGACGTTACACCATCAACTCAAGCTGGAAAAAGTCATGAAAACTCACGTCCACCTTCTCACGGATGCCCACCAAAAGGAACGAAAGTATAACGCCAAGAAGCTGTACGAACGGCATCTGGCAAAACAAAGGTGGATGTACGTCGCAACGCACGATGAAGCATGGATTTACCTTTCCGACTGCGGCAGATCGAGAGTCATCATGTACCGAGAGAAAGGCGCCAAGAACTTGAGAAGGTGGGCCCGTGTCTGTAAAGAATCCTTCCCAAAAGGGTTCATGGTCGTTACTGGTTACCGTTACCGAGGTAAACTGAATATTCGTAGGGTGCCGAAGAACTGCAAAATAAATTCGCAGTATTTTCAGGAGCAGATCTTGCGGCCGATCTACGAGCATGAGATTCCAACAATGTACGGAAATGACGTCAATCTGGTGCGCATTCACATGGACAAGGCCTCATCACATACCTCACGTTCATCCCTCGCATTTTACAGGGAGATGGAGGAGGCAAGTGGTATACAGGTGATACCTTTCAATAAGGTAACTGTTAAATCTCCAGATGCAAGTCTTATGGACTATTGTGGATTTGGATTGCTGAAGCGGGCTTTGGGAAAACGGCATGTGACAACTGTGGAAGGACTTTGGAAAGCTGTGCAAAGGGAATGAGACAAGATTCCCCTCCCAGTTCCTCAGAGAAGCCTATTACAGTGGAAATTACGCTGTCGGGCTATTGTTAGGAACCAAGGGAAACACATCGAGCACTTACGGACCTGGCACCATGGATTCTTCTAAATTTTTAAGTAAGTTGAAATTGGCCAAATGTAGACTGAACGACCTCTGTAGTTTGTGTGCAGGCATTGTTGCAGTTAGGCATCTTGAGTGGTAATTGTGAAAATGGATAAACTTGAATACTGTGCAGTAATCAAATTTTTCGTTTTGGATGGATTAACCCCTACGGAAATTCATCTTGAAGTTGACAAAAGTTTAGGGGACTCTGCTCCTTCCATGTCAACCGTTAAAAAGTGGGCAGCTGAATTTAAACGTGGTCGCACATCCCACGAAGATGACCTACGTGAAGGAAGGCCGAAAACCGCAACTACACCGGAAGCAATCGAAAAAGTGCATATCATGTTTGTACGACAGGCAAGTGAAGGTGAGTGAGATAGCCTAGGGAGTGAGATAGATAGATACGACAGGCGATGGGTTCACCACTACACGCCAGAAATGAAACAGCAGTCCAAGCAGTGGGTGGAAGCCGCTGGTGCAGCGCCGAAGAAAGCGAAGACGATCGTATCGGCCGGCCAGTGTGTTTTGGGGTGCGAAAGGGATCCTGTTAATTAATTACCTTGGAAAAGGAAGGACAACTACAGGCGAATATTACTCCAACCTTCTTGACCAGCTGGATGCCAAAATTCGCGAGAAGAAAAAATCATCTTTCACCAGGACATCGCACCTGTGCACAAGGGCGCGTTGGCGATGGCAAAACTGCGGAATTTGGGGCACAATTTGCTCGGCCATGCCCCATATCCTTCTTATTTGGCACCATCAGACTTCTATCTGTTCCCAAGCTTGAAGAAATGTCTTTCTGAGAAGCGCTTCATATCGAATGAAGAAGTTGAGAGGGTCGTGGATGACTATTTTCACAACCTTACAGACTCTCACTTCCGGGAAGGAATGCTGATGGAGAAACGCTGGACCAAGTGTATTGAAGTTAAGGGAGATTATGTCGAAAAATAAAATCATTTTTGAACTGAAATTCGCAGTCTTTCATTGTCATGCCGAAACTTTTCACCCTGCCCTCGTATATATATTGTTTTTCTGTCGGTACGCAACGATAACACTTACAAGCACCTTTTTAATGAGAACAGAATAATTCCCCTTTTATCTTAAAAAAGAGTTGAGGAGAAACTTCGAATATACTAAAAAATAAATTATATATATATATATATATATATATATATATATATATATATATATATATATATATATATATATAAAATCAGAGTTTTTATTGTTTCCTTTTCATTTCTTCTTTCTAGAGAAATAATAGTTACAAATCTTTGTTCCTTCTTGAAGCTAGTTAATTGTATTCAAAGACTAGAAATATTTTGGCCCTTCTGTCTCTCGCTCGCGCCTCCCTTTCTTCATTCCTTTTTCGCACAGTAAGTGCACGGCTATCATGTGTTCGCAACGCGTTTTTATAGCTCATGCGTACGCTTAAAATACGCTGATCATGTATTTAAGTGTGGATGGCTAATCACAATGCGCTGCAAACGCAAAAGCAGTAAAGCTCGCAGAATATTTGGTTTAAGCATATTTGGTGCGTTTCGGAACAATAGACTGCCTGGTGTGTCGGAATCAGTAAATTATATCTTACGGCACAGGAGAAAAGAAAAGACGTGTTTCCAGGCAAGGGGATTTTAGCAAGACCTTCATGTCTTCTCACAAGAAACCAATTGAAACATGTCATTTTGATCCTACCCTTCGGGCGCGGGAAATTTAAAAATACCTGGAAACCCTGACTGGCTCACTGTATGATTTTTAACTCTGGCGAAAGTAAAATTACCGAGTAGCCCCCTAGATCGCGTTCGCTGTGGTGGGTAACAAATCGGAAATGCATCCTGAGTAGGGTACATATGTATGTTTTGCCCCACTTTCCCCCCCTTCCACCCCCTAACTATCAAAAAAAAATATGAAGCCGCCACCGACCACTGTACTTTAACACAGAGGGATACCCCAAAGTGAGATTGAATATGCTTTTATGACATTTAAAACCAAACAAAAATGATCTAACTATTTTGGATATTTTATATTTAATAAATCATGAAAAAGTGTGTAATTTGTGGAGAATTAAAACAATTCCAAGAGTTCGCTAGAAATGGAAACAAGAGGTCTGATAATTGTAGAAGATGTTATAGAGCAGAGAATCTCAATAAAGAAGCTGAACAGGGTTTAAAATATTCTGGACCGCTGCTAGATTATTCACTCTCATCAAAAGAACGAGTGGTTGAAATACATAATAAAATGTTAGAGCATGACTTTATAAAAATAATGTATCAATTCTTTAAGGATGCAGATACACCATTTATGATTCTAAGACCTGCTACATTATCAGAATGTAAGTTTGTAGATCCAACATATAACCCCGTAGGTATTACATTACCAGCACCACAAGTTATTTTATTTAAAGATATAATACGTATTGGTTTCCCACCACATTTTTCTAGAAGGAGCGAAACTACATCTTGTTATGACTTAACTAATGAAGGAAATATTAATAATAAGTGTGTTGTATGTGGAATTCCTGCATATTATAATGAGAACTTTTGTTCCATATCCCATATAAAACTTCATGATTGGATACAAAAAATATTGCCAGAATTTAAAGAAAAGGGCTATAATATCACTAACTATAAATCACCACTAGATGACTAACGTAATTACTAAGCAATTTCTTTGATTTTTTTGTTCTAACATTAGTTGAATAGCACATAAGAGCCCATAACTACAATGTTAAAGTGAGATTGCATATGCTTTTATGACATTTAAAATCATAAAAACTTACATCTAAAAACTTACAATGGAATCCTACACAAAATATATTTATTGCATCTTAATCTCCAGTTTATAAGCTTTCATTGACACTTGAATCATGAAAATCCGTTAATAATTAGCTTTAAAAACTCAATAAGAAGGAATACATACAACTCCGGAACAGATGATCTGTCACTGATTCAATTTGAACGATTCCAGTACTAACATTGGAACACCACAACACGAACAGCAATTCAATTACATACTAACACACAACCTGCTCAGCGACATATATAAAAATTGCCTGGAGCATGCATGCATACTACCATCCCACACAGCCAGTACACACCAGATGGCGCTGTTATGACGTAATCCCGCGAGATGGGACTACGCAATAACTATGACATAATCCCACCGCATGGGACTACGTAATAACTATGATGTTCGTTGATACACGTCATTATATCCTTCCACCTCCAGCAAGAAAGAGAGAGAATGACTTACATATAGCTCAACATTATTTCCTCAAATAAAAGAAAGAAATTCTCAATTCTCAAATTGTACATGCTGTTCTCACTAGGTCTCTTTTTAGAATCAGTGTCTCCAACTCCATATATTTTTTCGGAACATTCCAGGATTTTAATTTTTCAAGATATCGCTTTAAAACATATAGGGATGAATTCACCTCATTACTAATAAATATGATAATTGTTAAAAATGAGTTGGCAACACTGATAGTCATACCCCCAAATAACGTTATTATTTAATACCTCGGTCCCTAACTAACCGATTTCAAAAACTCAAACGGTAAATGAATACTAATAACATAACCAATTTTTTAAAATGCATAAATGGTTACATAACCCAAAGGATATGTTTCCGTTTTTCAATATCTCTACAAAATTTCAACAAATCGAAAAAATAAAAATACTATCATAGGTCAAATAAGATTTTAAGACTTTTTTAAAGAATAACGTTTTCCCGAAAACTCAAAAATAAACCCGTAAAAAATTCCCGAAATTTTGAATTGACTATAACATCGTCAAATATTAACCGATTTTCAAAATTCAAACGGTAATCGATAGAGAAACCAATTGAATTTTTTTGAATGTATTGTGGGTTGCATACCTCTAAGGATAATATTCAGAATTTGTTATATCTCCGTTGTTTATTAACCGATTTTCAAAATTCAAACAACAATCAATAGACAAATAAATTTCCTATCTATTGAATGTCTTATAAATTGCATAACTCTAAGGATATAATTACAAAAAATTCAAATAAATCCCTTATTTATATATGTATCTTTAAAATTCAAATGACATTATGTTCTATATATCCAAAGGTTTTAGTTTTTTATAGTCTGATACTATAAAAACACTTAAAATTACAAGTTCGGATATTGATAATGAAATCATAAAAACACATACACTTAAAATTACAAGTTTTATTTTTTGGATTCATTTCTAAAGTAAAACTGATGTATTTTATAACCATTATCTAAATCTTTCAAACCTTCATACTTAACAAACAGCTTATACTTTTTCAAATCTTTCAATACTTGCTCAGTTTCATCATTATATCTTTGTGGTAATAACGTCTTATATTTCTCATCTAAATGAACTAAAACTCTTTGACCATAACGCTGTGTTTGAATCAATTTCCATAATGTTATCTCGTACGCTTTACCTTTTTCTAACTCATCTATGCGAAGGAATCTCAATGCTTTAACATCATTTTTTATTCAAATAATTAGCCATAGTTTATTTATTATAAGGAAAATGCTCGTTTTATGAGAAATTCATAAAACCAATCCTCATTTACATACAGAAAAAATTTACATAAAAATTTTACATACAGAACTCAACAGTTGGATAATTATCTTTTAAACCAGTGTATTTGATTTTTATTCCATCTTTAACGATCTCATCAATCATTTTATCTGTTAAGTGTTTTGTAAATCTAGGTGGAAGAAAAACCTTGAACTCTTCACACTCAATTAATATGCTCTTTCCAAACTTAGTTTTAGTCTTTTCCATTTTCACAATCTTATATTCTGTATTTAATTCTAATTCTCTTAATCCAATAACTTGTTTTTGTTCAAGACTTCCAAGTTTATTTAAAAGCTCAATATGACTTGACATCGTATTTATTATATAGAAAATCAACGAACACTCTTCAATTTTTATCTTCACCAAAAAATATTTAATCATTTTTTATCAATTTTGTTTATGGAAAAACTTTAATACAAAACATACATTTAACTATCTAAAACTCTTCTACTACTTTCTCATTCTTAGGGTCATATGTAAAGTTCTTTTGTCCAATTAAAATCGCATAACATATAGTATTAGCAGCCACAGCTTCTGCAAAATCTACTACAATCTTTATGTTTGTTCTCTCATTTACCGATACATTTTTCCTCTTACTACAATTAATCACATACATTGGTCTGTTATCTATAAACTCTTTAGGGTCATAGTACATTTCGGTATTGCCACATGTTATTCTCTTAAATGCAGTATAATCTTCATACATCTTAAAATAATCCTTGTTAGCAATATCTAAGTTTCTTGATTCTTTTGGAAATACCTCATTCCTCCCATTCTTAAGATAGATATTCTTTACCTTACAATGATCAAACTTACTTACATCTGCTGTTTGTTTGCCACTTCTATCAGTTTGGAACATTACAACTACGAAATCAGGCATATCAAATTGTCTAGAATTAAATTGAGTAGTAACATCAAACTCCAAGAAAGAACCTACAACAGTCTTTTGAACACATTAATAAGTATGGAATGAAAACATGATTTTAGGTTCTTTAAGAATATTCAACTTTAACTTGTTTTCATAATTAGATTCGTATTCAACAATAGGCATTCTTATCTCCATACTTTTTATTGTTATTTTTCCATCATGAGGAGCTGCTGCACCTGCTCCTGATCCAGTCCATTTATACAAGACATCGTTATTGTTGTTAGCTTTTGTAAATGTTATTCTCAATCCACCTTTCCACATAACCTCTTTATAATCACTTAAAAAGCCAGGAATTAATCTTAATGGATATAAAACACTAAAGTCCTTTCTTAGACCAAGTTTATCATCTGTTTCAAATCCTGCTTGTTTTAGATATTCAACTTCTGGTTTGGAAATCTTTAATGTTCCGATAGCTGTTGATGTTATTCCTGGTAGCTCTATCTTGTCTATAACAACACCATGCTTTCTAACCTCAATTTGAGAAAAGAAGAATGGTAAGAAGTTATCTACAAGTTTTATAGTATCATTTGCACCAAATGTTCCTCCGACTGATGCACCAACAACTTCAAAAGTCATACGACAATCTGCTTTGTGTGGATGTATAAAGCCATCGCCTACATCGAAATCAAACTCAATATCTTTGTTAGCTTCATTCAAATTATTAAATGTTCTTGTGTTAGCTTTAAAGCTTTGTAACTCGTAACTCTCAACACTATCCATTTATTATAAAGAAAATCTTGAAACAACGCTTTTATGGGTAATACCCATAAAAGAATCATACATAATAACAATTAAAAACTTATAATCCCCATCCTAACTTAACCTTAGCATTCATAGCAGTACCAACCCCAAAAGCAGCTAATCGTTCACCAATTGACGCACCACTACTAAATGCTCTTTTCCATGCTGTAGTTTCTAGTTCCTTATCTGCAATATGTCTTGACTCTGTATCTTTATTGTCTCTGTAGTATATATCGTGTTCTTTACAAGCCTCATGGGTTAATGCCTTCATCACCTCTCTCTAACCTTTCTTGAAGCTTAGTCCCAGGCCCGCAAAATCTGAAACCTGGAATATGTAATTCAAATGGGAGTTTATTAATCAAATCATTTACTAATCCTTTCCCAAGCTTCTCATCATTCCAGAATCGTGGTGATAATGTATTTAAGATCTTAATCAAATAACCTATACCTTTTGGATCATTAGGAATAAATTGTGAAAGCTTATTATTAATCATACTCACTATACCTACTTTCTCATTATAAAAGTTATTATTACCAGCCTTTTCTTCTCCATCTATAACTATTAACCGATCAATTAACTTTCTCACATCATCCATCCATATATATTCTTTAGGTATCTCTGTATATTGTTTAATTCCTTCACCAGTCCTTTTAGGAGTTGGAGGTAAAGATGGTTTAATATAATTATCCCAAATAGGCTTGATAATATTAATGTACTTAGAACCTCTATTAGATGCTACTTTTTTATCTCGATTATATTTTTGGAAGGCAGCATCTGATTCTATTATTATTTCCTTGTACTGTTCAAAATCATCATCATCATATTCTTCAATGGTTTTATTAGTATTCATCGTTAACAATTCCCATAGACCTTCTGTTCCCTTATAAGTTTTACCATTAATTATCAAATCATCACCATTCACTTTAACTTCAGAATTTCCTATTTTATTTATTATTTTTCCATCTTCTTCTACAGTTCTTATTCCAAACACACTATCATTTCTTTTACTATAATATTTCGTTGCAATCTTACCAAATGATTGTGCTGTTGTTAAAGGCTCTACTCCTTCAACTTTGTCTTTAATTTTTCTCATTTGTTTTATTTCTCCCGTTATAGGCGTATCACTACTACTTGGGGAACTATCATAAGTTATCTTTTTAGGTGTTTCTAGTAGACTAGGATCTATTGTATCTTATGTACAACTGGAACAAGTTCAGTTATTAGATTTTTATTTTGTTCTGCTACTTCTTTGATCTCACTTCCTAAGTTTTGAATAGCATCAATTACAGGTTGTTCTTGTGTCTTAAATTTATCATATATACCTGCTCTTTCTTTCTTCCAAGATTTGAAGCCCTTTATCAAGAACTCCTTTAACTTGATATTCTTATTAATATCTTTCTCATCCATTTATTATATAGAAAACGAACAAACGTCAATAAACGTCAAAGAACATAAATAAACGTCAATAAACGTCAAAGAACATAAATAAACGTGAAAAAAGTCAAACGTTTAAGAAGTGTTTTATCTTGTTCCTATACTTACCATTGTTTACCTTCCTTGTCATATCAATTACTATAAAACCATAATCTTCTTGCCAACATTTTGAACATATCTCTTTAAATTTATCATAAGACATATCTCCTCCAACAAACTCATTATACACATGTTTAAGATTAGTATCATCTTGTCTGAATATGCATAGGAAGTTAACGTTATCTCTTATAAGCTGTTTAGGTACTTTTGAATATGTTTGTGCAAGATAGAAACAGTCTAAATGTCTATGCCTACCTCTTGTAAAGTAATTTCTAACAGTATCTTGATTTTCCAAAATGTAATCGTCAAACACTACTACAGAGTATTTTTCACATTTATCAATAGGTACAATAGAATCATTACCGCTTAAGAACGTTGCTATTTGTTTCTTAAACTTTAGTTCTGCCTTTTCAAATCGATCTTTTAACTGCTCATACTTTGGCTGATTCATGCTTTTAGAATATATATATAGAAGTAATTATTGTTTAACCAACCTGGCTGTAATAAAAAATTAAATAATAAAAACGTCTTACCACACCCCGATGAACCTACGATAAGACAACGAATATCATCAGGTATAAGCTCTCCATTTCTTTTCTTAACTGTTGTTTCTTTTATTATCTCTTTTACATCCCAATTAATAGTTTTCTTACTCATTTATTATAGAGAAAATCGACTTTTTTATGATCTTATATGTTTAAGTTGTTCTCTGATCTTAAGCAACGTATCTTTTATATATTCGTTATCCATTTCACCATTTAATGTTATTATCATCTCTAACTGTTCTTTAAATGAGTTAATACAAGTGACAATGGTTTTATATTCGTCTTTTCTTTTGCTTATGTTTAACTTAGAAGACAAACCTGTTATTATAGCGCTTCCAGTTGCAAGAGACGTTGTTAATATTGAGTAAATTGTTACAGGTATAAAAATATTAATAAATCCAGTTGTTGCAGAAAGTATGACTGATAACGTGATCAAAGTGTAGTATGCATATTTAACAATTCGTAGTTTTCTCTTTTTCTTCTTTAAACTGTATTCTAACTTTTGAATAACATCTATCAACTTGATTACTTTCTCTCTTGGAATATCTCTATGTAAATCAAACTCATTCATTTAGTATATAATAAATGGCTAAGGTATTTAAGTTAACGAGTGATACTTCTGTTTTAAAGAAGAACTCCATTACGAATTAGACAACAGTAGCAACTATTTAAGTATAGGACTAGTTGGGTTTTACAGTACATATCTAACTCCAAACATAAGAACAGAAAAAACAGTTTCTCATATGGTAATAGACAAGTTTTTATACCAGAAGGGCAATATAATTTTAAATCACTTAATGAATACTTAAAATCACAATCCATCAACATAACATTATCAGAAGATCATTTAAGAAATAGAGTTAAAATTGAAACTGATAGTAATGATGTTACAATTGGGAGTATAGGTACTGTCCTCTGGTTTAATGTTTTTGAAGTTTTAGAAAAGAACAAAACACATATTGGAAGTAAGTTGCCAAAGTTTCATCTGTTTGATACTATAAATGTTCACTGTAATATAGTAGATGGTATGTTTGTTAAAGATACAGAATATACACATAGGGAAACAGGAATTTTAGCATCATTCAAAACAGATGCTGAGTTCAAACGTAGTATTATTTACGAGCCTACTTATCCATTATTTTTCCCTATATCCAAAGACAAGGTTGACAATTTTGAGATAAGGATAACAGATGAGAATGATTCCTTAATTGATTTTGGTGGAGCAACAACAACTGTATTTTTACAAACTAAGATTTTCTCTTAATTAAATAGGAAGATGTGTTCTATTAAAGGTTGTATGTTTAGTGTTCCTTATAACGAACTAAAGGATTTAAATATTGATCATGTATTAACAAAGAAACAACGATAAAGCCAAGAAAATTAAAGAAGGTAAAGGAATGGATTTAACTTTAACTACTGCACAAATGAAAAAGATTAAGAAAGAGCATATGGGTGGTTTTATCTTTACAATTCCAGCCATTTTAGCAGCTTTAGGAGCAGTTGGCTCATTAGCAGGTGGTGCAGCAGCGATTACTAAAACTGTACTGGATGCTAAGAAGAATGAACAAGAACTTGAAGAACAAAAAAGACACAATATGGCTATGGAAGAAAAGCAGGGAGCAGGTAAACCAAAGAAATCAAAAAACTAAAACCATTGACCAACTTCGATATAGAGAAGTTGGTTAAAGAATTAAAGATAAAACAATTTAGAGGTGTATTTATGAGTGATGAACTTCCACAAAAACCCTATATAAATGAATGTGGTGTAGTTAACTGATAAATCAGAAAACATTGGTACTCATTGGATATACTATTGGAAAGATAACAACATAAAGTACGTGTTCGATTCTTATGGTGGTGTTCCTCCTAAACAACTAGTACAATATCTTGGTACCGAAAACTTATTTTACAATGACGAACGAATACAAGACTTTAGTTCAGTTATATGTGGTCATCTTTGTGTTAAGGTTTTAAATCTTCTAAATCAAGGGTATTCTTTTAGTGATGTTATGTATATGATTAAAAATGATTAAATATTATTAAGTTTAAGTACTTTTATGGTTTATATTCATAAAAGTTTTGTTTTAAGATAAATATGGAAGCTATACACAATAGATTTTTAGATTATTTTGAGAAAAATGAGGATGAACTAGATGCACTAGTTAGATTTAATTTTAATTGGTATTTTCAGGATGTTAGTAAGATAGACTTAAAAGATAAAAACAACGCATATACAGTTGTTCAGTTATGGAAAATGTTAATACCTAAATTTTTGTACACGGAAGAAGAGTTGGTAAAGTTATATCCAATAATTACCTTAAAGGAGTTGTTGAAAAATTACAGTTCTAGACCATTAAAATGCAGTAATTGTGGTAGTAAGTCATTAACAAAAAGTAGGAGTACATATATTTGTGATAATTGTTCTGTAATGAATGGTTTTGTTTACAGTACTTGTGAAGGAATGAGAGCTTGCGTAAGAAAACCATGGTATGATACTATAAAAAGATTTAAGTTACAGTTATCTCGTTTACAAGCTTTACAGTATAGAATTATTCCTGAAGAGGTGTTCAAGGTGTTAAATGATGAATTTAGAGATATATCAAAACATTTAATATCAACAAAAGATGTTCTAGAAGTATTAAAGAAAAACAAATACACAAAATATTATGATGATGTTTATTTAATACACTATCACCTTACCGATCAAAAACCATTAAACTTACGACATATGGAAGAAACACTTATAACGGACTTCGAAAACTTATACAAAACCTTTAAAGAACTGTATCCGAAAAGAGTATTGTTTATTAACTTAAAATGTGTTTTGTACTATGTGTTGAAAAAGCACGATGTTCATGTTGATATTGATTTTAAACATTCATCTAAACAAATAGAGATGTTAAAGAAATGTTTTGAAAAATTAGGATGGACATTTTCTGTATAATAAATGAGTATGGATATATTTGGTAATGTTAAAGATAGAAAAGATAATGTTGATATTAGTGAAGAAAAATTAAAATTGTTGGAGAATTTAAATGATATTGTTAGCGTAAGTCAACTTAGGTCAATAGAAACCCAATTAGAGAACGATAGAAAACGATTTGAAGATGCATTAGAAACGTTACAAGACACATACGTCAAGAAACAAGATTTTCAAAAGGTTAGGATGGATACTACTAAATTGATTATGCAGAAAGAAACTGTATCTCTACTATATCGATTAAGAGCTAAAAACGTTAAGGAGCCAATCTTTAGAATATTTAATCTCTCTAATGGTTACAAATTTCTCTATAATGGGAAAATAATGCACATGGAATTAAGTTTGGATAAATACTTTCTAGAGATATATTTGGGTGATACTTTGATTGAAAATATACCTTTTGGTTTTAAGAAGAATGATATAATTACAATTAAACCAAATAAAAATTCAGCTATGGAAGAAGGGCAATTATTGTTTGTTGTAATGTACATAGAAAGAGAACTTTCCTAAAGACGTATAATTTTTAGGTAATGATAGATTTTTTTCGTTGATTTTCTATACAATAAATAATGATGATGTATTGTGTTAAGTGTAAGAAATTGACAGATACGGAGAAAGATACCATTAGAATAGAACAAACAAAGAATGGAAGATATCTAAAGAAAGGTATTTGTTCTGTATGTGGTGTTACTAAAACTCAATTCGTTAAAAAGCCTGATTGACTAGAAGAAGGTAAAGGTGTTAGAGAAGACATTATAGAAGAAATTCACAAACCATCTGGAAAAAACTTTGACAGATTAAGCGTAGTTATAAAAGGTATCGATGATCTTTGGCAAGCTGATCTTGTTGAAATGGATAGTGGAGTATTAAAAGGTGTTTCCAAATTAAATAAAGGTTATAAGTATCTGCTAACGAGTATAGATGTGTTCTCTAAATATGCGTTTGCTGTTCCTGTTAAAGATAAAAGTGGGAAAAATGTTACAGAAGCATTCGAATCCATATTAAAAACGAGAAAACCTAATAACTTACAAACAGATCAAGGTAAAGAGTTTTATAATAGAGTTTAAGAAGTTAATGGATGAAAATAAGATTAATCACTACTCAACCTATAGTGGTAAGAAAGCTTCTGTTGTTGAGAGATTTAATAGAACACTTAAACAAAACATGCGGAAAAGGTTCACAACACAAGGAAATTATAAATGGATAGAGATATTACCAACACTGGTTAGTGAGTATAATAATAGAGTACATAGAACAATTGGTTTAATACCTATAGAAGTTAATAAGAAGAATGAGCGAACAATATTGGAGAAAGTGTATAAGAAAGAATATAAGCGTGTTAAACCTAAATACAAATTAGGTGATCATGTTCGTATAAGTAAATCGAAAGGGTTATTTGAGAAAGGATATACACCTAATTGGTCAACAGAAGTATTTGTTATTAATGAAGTTATTCCATCTAATCCACCTACATATAGAATTAAAGATTTTGAAGAAGAGGATGTGCAAGGTAGATTTTATGAACCAGAACTATTAAAGACGAAACATAAAGATGAATACTTGGTGGAGAAAGTGTTGAGAAAGAAAAGGTGATAAAGTATATGTTAAATGGTTAGGTTTTGATGATTCACATAATAGTTGGATAGATAAAAGTAATGTTGTAGTGTAAATATAAATGTTTGTCTTTTATGGCTATTATTCCATAAAAGACGAATACAGGTTAATTCAATGCTACTAAGCTATGTCAAGATCGTGATGCTCCGGCAAAAAAAATAAAGATTTTCTATATAATAAATATAAGTACTATGGATAATTCGTATAGTTTAAATGATATTTGCTATGAACAGATTAAAGATGATTACTGGTACGGTCTGTTTGGTGATTTTAAGTTGATTATAGATAAAAAAAACTGGTTACTTCAATGCTACTAAACTGTGCCAAGATGGTGGTAAGAGGTTTTATAACTGGCTGAAAAATAAAGAATCAAAAGAGTTATTAGATTACTACAACAAACTTCGAGGTCCCTCCGAAGCTAGGAATTTCAGAAACTCATCTTACACAGTAAAACTAGCTGGTAACGAAATAAACAATCTAATCTCAGGAACATATGTGTACAAAAGAATTTTCCTAGCTATTGCTTTTTGGATATCACATGACTTTTACGAAAAATGTTCTGTAATCATCGAAGACTATTTCGTTTCTAATTTTAAACAGATTCAAGAAGACCAAGAAGAGTTGCAAAAAAGAGTAGAAGAAATAGATCAAACAATGGAGAGATTAAGAATTCAAAACGAAAGCTTAAAAGAAATTGCAGCACCATATACAGATGATGTTTCAAAAGATAATTGTCTAATCATATATAAGAAGAACAAACCTAATGATCCTTTCCCTTATTATGCTATCAGATGTCAAAAGAGAAGTCTATATAAACCTCTTAATGAAGCAGAAGAAAAATATCCGAATCATGTAATAATATATGAAAAGTTTAGAGATCCTAACAGTATTAAGTTATTCAATCTAATGCAGCAAGAACTAGATATTCGTAAAGGTAAAGGTAATGAGTTTTGGACGCCACTATCAGAAGAAGAATTGGTTAAAGAAATTGATTGTTTATATGATCGGTTATTATCTGATAATTAAGATTAATATCTGATAATTAAAGTTACAACTTTTATGATGTAATAATCATAAAAGATAATTAAGGTTAATATCTAATATTTAAGGTTACGACTTTTATGATATAATAGTCATAAAAGGTAATTAGTTAAACATTAAACAAACCATCTGCTGTAACATCGAATGCTAAATTCAATATACCACCTAAATCAGGATTATTACGGTATTTTTTTATTATAACTCTCCAATCTACATAATGTCTAAATATATATATAAACTCTACAGAGAGGTGTTGAAAAATTGAAATGTTATGCCAATGAACTTTGTCTTTGAACTCTGCAATAAATCCTTCTGTTAAATTTTAAAACAATGAAATTATTTCCCAATCTACTTTGTCAGCGTAATCTCTTATAATCTATAGGTTTTCTGATAATTGTTGAGTTCCAGATAAGCGCCCCCAAGAAACTTTATCTGCATGTTCTCGTATAAATGCTTCAGAGAGTTTGTTTCTATAAGATATAGCATCAAAATCAACTTTATCTATAAACTCACTAATAAATTCTTCAGATAGCTTTTGATTATACGATACTTCTTTCCAATCAACTCTATCTGCAAATTCTCTTATAAAGTCTTCTGATAAGTCTTGGCTTCCTGAAATAATCTCCCAATCAACTTTATCAGCTAATTCTCTTATAAACTCTTCCGATAACTTTTTCCATAAACATATTTCACTCAAGTTAACTTTCTGTAGATATTTACATATGAAGTCTTCTGTAATGTGATCATAGTTATATTCCCCCTCATAATCATCATAACCTATAGATAACCATTGTTCATCAGTCAGTGAATCTAATATCTCATCAGACAAATCCATAACGTTCGCATAGAGAATGTTTTGTGTAAGAAATGAGTTGTTTTCTTTAGTGGCTTTCTTGAACAAATGATCTAACATACCTATGGACACGCTAAAATTTATTTTGTCTTCATCATTATAACCACCAATATCTAAATATTTACATACACAATCAAATATAGGTTTGTAAGATAATATTTCCTTAGCACTAGTTATGTTTGTTTTTTATTCTTAGATTTTAAATTTATTTCATTTTTGTTGGTTTTCTATATAACAAATATGGAGAAAGAATTTGATTTATTACATGATAGACTTAAACTTATTCATCATGATCTTAATCTCTTAGCAGCACTACTAGAGAAGCAAATACTGTTAAAGGAAAAAGAATTATTAATAATGCAACAAAAAACATCTGATTTGAATAGTGATGATGAATATAAATATGGCAGTGATGATTATGATGATGATGATGAGTAAGTTTACAAAAATGATTTAATTTTAATATGTGTATATGTGACTTTGATGGGGTATTCTCATCAAAGTCGTGTTCTAATACAACGCGTAATATGTAGACAATGGCAGGAGTGTACAATGTTAAGCGTTGTATTAGGATATATGGAACTAAAAAAAGTACAAAAAATGAACAGAAATAATCCGGCGAAGATAAAAATTGAGTAGTAGAATTTTCTATATAATAAATAAGATGAGTGATTATAGTAAATTTACTGTAATAGAGTTAAGGCGACAATGTAAAGAAAAGGGAATCAAAAAATATTCCCGATTAAGAAAAGCAGAACTAATAAACCTTCTTAAACAATATGATGATGAACAAAGCAGAAGGCAGATTAGAGATATATTCCCATTTAAAGAAGAGGTAATTGAAGAACCGAAACCAGCACGTATACCTATAAAAGTAGAATTAGAAGAAACAGCATTCAAGAAGCGCTTACAAACCGTTAAAGTTGAAAACACAGGAGGATATAAAGACCCAATAAAATTTTTAGATACAAGTGGAAGAGTTGCTATTAACAAAATCAAAGAGGAATTAAAATTTCATCCAGTTAAAGTAAACCTTGTTCTGATTTGTGATTATATAAAAGATAAAGAAATACAAGAACGCAATTTCAAAACATCAAACGAGAGAATATTAGAATCAACTGACTTAAGTGAATATATATCTTATGCCAAACAAAAACTTCGTAGAGAAATGGAAGAATTTCAAGGCCGAGGATCAGGATGGACGTTACATCAAATTAAACACCTAGAAATCAGATTAAATAAGTATGTACCATTAAGAGCTTCTTCCTATATTGAACTTCCAAAGCAGATTAAAGATAAGAAAGCAGTAATGAATATTCAAAATAAAGATAATAAATGTTTCTTATATTCTATTGCAAGTTATTTAAAACCTATTGATAGAACCGTTTCAAAAAATCCTCAAAGACCCTCTCATTATAAACAACTTGTTAATGAATTACAAAAGAAATATTGTGATGGTATTGAGTTTCCTGTACAGTTAAAAGATATAGTTAAGTTTGAAAAAAGAAGTAATATCTCCATCAATGTTTACAGCTATGACAAGAACTATAATGTATATCCACTTCAAATCACAAAAAATAAGCAGGAAACTCATATCAATTTATTATATGTAAAAGATGAAAAAAACAGTCATTTTTGTTGGATAAAAGACCTATCACGATTAATAAGAAGTCAAGTGACAAAACATACTGAGAAGTTATACTTTTGTGATAGATGTTTAACAAGACACTTTAGAAATGAGAAGCAGCTGCAAAAACATGAATTAGATTGTAAAGAGCATGAAGCTGTCAGAATAGAACTTCCAAAACCATACGACAATCAAATAGAATTTCAAAACTATAATCGATCTTTGAGAGTTCCATTTACGATAATAGCTGACTTTGAATGTATCTTATGTAAGTTAAAAATAGAGCATAATTGTAGTAAAACAGTAAAATATCAAAAGCATAAACCAATGAGTTTTTGTTACTATGTCAAGTATTCAAATGGAGACTACAAAGCCCCTGTTAGTTATATAGGTTCAGATGCTGCGAAAGTATTTATTGAAATGTTACAAAAAGAAGCAATAGAAATTAAGAAAATATATAAAAGGGTAGTTGATATGAATCCCCTTACCGAAGAGGAAATGGAAGCTTATAACAGTTCGGATACTTGTCATATATGTGAGAAAAACTTGAATGACTTACCACCAGCTGTTGAGAAGAAGATAGGTGTATTAAGAAGAAAATACAGTTTTACAAAGATAAAGATGATATGAGTGAAAAAATAGAAGAATGGAAGCATGAATTAAAAAATGTTTGTATAAGATAAATAAAAATAAAGCAAAGGTAAGAGATCATGATCATTTAATTGGAAAGTTTAGAGGTGCAGCTCACAGTTATTGCAATTTAAACTATAAAAATCCCAACTTTGTTCCTGTATTTCTTCACAACTTAACTGGCTATGATACACATTTGTTTATTAAGGAGTTAGCTTATGATACACAGAAAATTAAACTGATTGCAAACTATGAAGAAAGGTACATAACATATGAAAAATATGTAAAAGCAGGATCAGAAAAAGATGGAATAAATTTAAGATTTGTTGATTCATTTAGATTTATGTCAAAGAGTTTAGCAGAGTTAACAAAGAATTTAAAGCCAGAACAATTTCGAGAAACATTAGTTTTTCCCGATTGATAAACTTGATTTAGTTAATACTAAAGGTGATTATCCATTTGATTATGTTGATTCATTTGAAAAATTGAAAGAACCTGTTCCATTATCTCCAGACAAATTTACAAACAGATTAACAGGAGAAAAAATGAGTCCTGAACGTCATAAGCTTCATGTACGAGTTTGTAAAGAATTCAATCTAGAGTTATTGGAGGACTTAACTGAACATTATAACAAAACAGATGTCCTTCAATTAACAGATATCTTTGAAAACTTTAGAGATGTGTGTTTAAAGGCATATGGATTAGATCCTGCTTGGTATTATACAGCACCAGGTCTATCGTGGGATGCAATGTTAAAGATGACTAAAATTAACTTAGAAATGTTGACTGATTATGATAAAATACTAATGTTAGAAAAGGGTATACGAGGGGGAATCTCACAATGTAGTAAAAGATATGTAAAAGCTAACAACAAATATATGCAAGATTATAATAAAGATAAGTGTTCAACATACCTAGCATATCTAGACGCAAACAACTTATATGGATGGGCTATGAGTCAATACATGCCTTATAAAGACTTTAAGTGGGTTAAACCTTACATAGATATAATGAACATTCCGGATGACTCAGAAACTGGTTACATATTAGAAGTAGATTTAGAATATCCAAAGCATTTACATAACAAGCATTCTGATTTACCATTAGCTCCAGAGAACATGTGTCCACCCGGCTCAAAACAATCGAAATTATTAACAACGCTTTACAATAAGGAAAGATATGTAATTCACTATAGAAACTTAAAACTTTATATGTCACTTGGAATGAGATTGAAGAAAGTGCATAGGGTATTAGAGTTTAAACAATCAAACTGGCTAAAGAAATACATTGATTTAAATACAGAGATGAGGACGCAAGCTAAAAACAAGTTTGAAGAAGATTTTTATAAGCTCATGAATAACTCGGTATTTGGAAAGACTATGGAAAATATTCGAAAAAGACAGCCCATACAATTAGAATGTGATCCTAAGAGGGTAGAAGCATTAATTGCTAAACCTAACTTTGATTACAGAACAATATTTAGTGAGAACTTGTGTGCTATACATATGAAAAAAGAGCGATTAACATTTAATAAGCCAATATATGTTGGTATGAGTGTGTTAGAACTATCGAAGCTATTAATGTATGATTTTCACTATAAAACGATGAAGCCGAAATATGGAAACAATATAGATTTATGTTATATGGATACTGATAGCTTTATATATGAGATTGAGACTGAAGACTTTTACAAAGATATAGCAGAAATAGTTGACCAGTTTGACACGAGTGAATACAAGGAAAATAACATATATGGACTACCATTAATAAACAAAAAAGTAATAGGTAAGATGAAAGATGAGAATAAAGGTAAGATAATGACAGAGTTTATTGGATTGAGATCAAAGATGTATGCTTATAGAGTAGAAAATAAAGAAGAGAAAAAAGCTAAAGGAGTAACTAAATGCGTAGTAGCCAAGGAGTTGCAGTTCGATGATTATAAAGAAAGCTTATTTAAAAATGTTAAAACGTATAAAGACATAAACCTCATTAGAAGTTATAAGCACGATATATATAGCATAACCGTTCATAAGCTAGCATTAGATTCCTCAGACGATAAAAGATATATACTACGAGATGGTGTAAATACGCTAGCTTGGGGACATTATAAGATAGAAGAGGAGTAGATGTAATTATATGTAGTGTAGTTTTAGTTGTAAGTTTTAGATGTAAGTTTTTATGATTTTAAGTGTCATAAAAGCATATTCAATCTCACTTTGGGGTATCCCTCTGTGTTAAAGTACAATAGTCAGGGGTGGGTTCATAACTTTTTTTGATAGTTAGGGGCTAAGGGGGAAAGTGGGGCAAAACATACATATGTACCCTACTATCCTGCTGCCTGTACCCATAGCTTAATATAAACCTTAAACGCTCTGAATCGACCAGATTTTTTCCCTGAAAAGACTGACCTCCCACAACGAAATAATCCCAACAAATTTGTCTGTGGCTGAAGTTCAATGGCCGTGAGAAATGGAAAGTTGAAGTGGGGTTCATTCGATAAAGCAGTAAGGCAAAAGTGGGCTGTGAGCAAAAAGTCAATCTCTCTCTTTCTCTCTCTCATTCACTCTCTCTCTCACACACACATGCATAAACGACAGGTCAGATTTCTCAGAAATAGAAATAAAGATACAGATAGTAAATGGAAACGTGCATTCAAGATGCAGAAATACTTGAAAATTTTCATTCAAGTTTCTATACAAGCCAGCTACGAGTTTTTTTCTTTTTTTGCCACGGGTGCAGTCCGAAGTACCCTTTCCTCCTACCAATTTTATAATTAGGATTGAGCTTCTCATTGGAAGTGTATTCTACTGAACGACGACATAGATGACTGTACTGTTATTTCGTTGTATTCTAATGAAAAAAGTAAACTTTGCCAGAAACTTCTTAATATAGATATCGACACCCGTTCTATTTTTGTAACTTGCCGACACATTGAGAAAAGAAATTTTGTAAATTAAGCTTTGCGTCTGAAATCTTAGTATTTTTTCGCACTGAGAGAATCAACTTATCGCGTCACGCTCTCGAGTTTGTGCTGAATTACAGGTGTTAAAAATTGAAGTTCCGACCACGGCGGCGCGAGATCGTGTGAATCTGAATATTTTTGCAATTGGCTTCGGTTTCAGGGACACTAAAACGTCACGGATTCAATTGGTCATATGATTTGTTGTGTGGTGTGTGCAGACAAGAAAATTATAAATATTTTTGAATTTTAAACATTTTAATTGAAGCTTAAATGTATAATTATGTAGTGTATCTATGTATGCAAGACAATTTTTATTACCTTGTTTTTGGAATACAAATTTTTATGACAGGATGACAATATTTCCAAATCCTGTAAGGTTAGATACATGGAATTTGGTATTTAGACTTTTCATTTAGAATAATTAAAGACATGTTTAAGCTTTCCCTAAGAAGGTAGGGGAAAATGTTGGAAAGAAAGAGGATGGGAGTTACAGTTGTTGTAATGAAATGGCCATATCTCGAAATCCAACACATTAACTGCCAACATTTAACTGAAGGCTTGCATCTTCAATACCGCTGTTCCCGAGCTGCTGAGAGTTAAATATATATGCATAATATATCAAAATAATTAAAACTAAGCCAATTGCTGACGTTTTAACTGTACGCTATGGGCTGTTTAACAGTCATATAATTTTGATTGAACTGTGTAGGAATTTTTATACACAAAGCCCCGGATTAAAGATATTATTCGAGTATGGAATAGCATATACACGGCCCAGAAGCAAGAAGTCATGCGTATGAAATGTACACATGGCAGTCAATAGATTAGAAACATGTTAGAGATATAAAACTTGGTATATAATCTTCCTATTCAAAATAAGTGGGCGTATGTCTCAGCGTTTCGAGGAAAGTGTCTATTTTTTCTCAACATATAAAAATGACAAAGTATCAGTCTCATCGTCAGGGGAAAGCGGTTGAACCATTGGAAATGAACTTTGAACATACTACTTGGGCCAACATAGAGTTTATCATTTCACTTTGATTGAAAGGCTTATTTCAAGGGTAGATAATCCCCAATCCCCTATATATAGGGTGTCTCAAAAGTCCCCTGACATAGGGTTACTGTTATTATCAGAGTTACAACAAAATGTAAGAGGAAAAACCATCTCCAAATATGGTGTTTTCAATCTAAAGTGAAGGAATTTCTTAAATCGGACGAGCCGTTTGGGCTGCACGTTCTTTATACGCCCAATGTTAAATAAAAATGCAACGTTTTGGACCCACAACATAAGTGAATGAAGTTACTGTCTTTTACGCTAACATGTCGATGGCAAGCCCCCATTTCAAACAGTAACTTCATTCACTCATGTTGTGGGTCCAAGTAAACGGCAACGTTGCATTTTTATTTAACATTGGGCGCATAAAGAGCGTACAGCCCACACGGCTCGTTTGATTTAAAAAATTCTTTCACTTTAGATTGAAAACATCATACTTGGAAAGGTTTCCCCTCTTACATTTTGTTGCAACTCTGACAATAACAGAGTTACCCTATGTCAGGGAACTTTTTAGACACCCTGTATGTACACAACTATTCAATGTTTTAAATGTGTGAAATCATCTAAATATTATGTTTTAACCAGGAGTAGGGTGAAGTTTAGTTCGCTGACCAGTATGTAATGTATTAGGTGAGAACTGAAGAGGGTGCGAGGTTTCTTACGGATACTCACTACACTCTTAAATAATGTCATTTGAATATCAATATTAGTAGACTCTGGACTTTTATAAAGCGAGAACATGAGGAAGTAGGAAATAACCTGAAATAATGTAAAGTCCTTCAACACGAATAGGTATAGAGTTGAAGGTAAAACGAGGTCTGTTGCGTGCATTTTGAAATGAAAAATTGATCAAACGAAACCATCAAGAACAAAACACAACTTATGACGTTTCAATTGAAGCAAATTGTCCCTTGCGAGAGATCTTTATTAAATCCTTGAATATATGTATACACAATGAAACAGAAAAATATGTATCAATTTGCCAATCGAAAAATCTATATCCATTTTTAGGGATCGTTTTTATTGATGTAGTGACATTTTGGTCTTTGTCGTACACGATGCTTTTATTTTTAAATTTTCTGCGTTCTTTAGTTTATATAACTTAAAATCAGAAAACTTCCAATTATTTTTGGTAACTTCCTGTTCTACCTATTATGCACTTTCTAACACATTTTTGAAGTTCTAGGAGACCAGTAGACATCACATAAATATACCCGTATTAACCTAATGGTGGTCCAAAAGTTGTAATTTAATTTCTTGGACCCTGAAATGATAGATGACAACGGACACTGAAAACATCTACAATTGTCGGGAAAACATTAAATTTCCCGACAATTGCAGATGTTTTCAAGGTCCCTCGATATTCATGTATCATTTCAGGACCCCAGTAGTACTTTTATGCAATGCTCTGAGGAAAGAATGTCTAAACATGCCGAAAAAATACTACTACTATCCATTTCATAAAGATAGGCCCCTGACTTTGTGGTGCTGCCATGACGTTCAGTCAAAACTTATATTGCATTGTCGTACCTCGTTGGAATTGCTGGAATGTTGTCTTTTCAATACTTAAGACATAAAAATTTTCTTTGTAGATCAATGTTTATAGGACTTTTTTGGTAGATCAATGTTTATAGGACTAAATCTCAGAAAAGAGATCACGTGAAATAATTTCCTGTGTACAATATGTAGATGCATCCATTAACTGTAAGTTGTGAAAAATTCAATTTTCATCACTTGATACTTTTTGTGTAATTAAAACAAATGTACGACGCTCTGATCTCCTTTAACATGGTAGGTAGAGAAACGTACAAAACACTGTTCGAAAATTTGGAAGTCTAGTGTTCCAAATATTTGAAACTATTAACAAAAAAGGTTTAGTTGGTAGAGTATTTATTTTTTTAAAATTTTTTTTTTACTTCAACAAATTTTCTGCGTTAAGCGGTGAGCCATGTTGCAGCCCAACCTTTAAATTCCCCGCGCTTATATGAAGATACAGAGTACAGTAAGTGGAAGTGCGGCACCGCTGTCGTACAGTGTTGTCGCGTTCAGGAAGCCTGTAGCGCGAAGCCTACTTTATAAAGAATGTAATAGGAAAAAGTATTTATTATAATCTTTCACAACATCATGAAAATAATAATAATGCATTACACATCTCAATGTAATCAAAATAAAACGTTGAAGTAAAACATCCAAAAACTCATCTCTTAATCTATTTACTTCATTCACTTTCGTAATGGGTTTGTTGACTCATCGCTGCTCCTGCTATCTTCCTGAACACTTATTAACAATGGCTCCATTTCTACCTCAAGATCTATTAGTATACACACTCTCCAGCTTAGGAACATGTTAAAGGTTAAAAAGAAATGTAGCCTTGGCCATCACGTGTTCACCCAAGTTCTGTGATTAATTCCCCTGCCGAATGTACAGTAACACAGAATGGGTCCTTTGTTCGTTGAAAGAAAACAATGCAATGAGTAGCTGACGAGGGCTGTATTTGCGTCTAATCACGTCGCACTGATTACGTCTTCAACACTTCCCTTCGGTTCGTAGGCGTCAAAACTTACACACGCATATATAAATATAAATATAAATATATATATATATATATATATATATATATATATATATATATATATATATATGGATATTCTTTTACGAGCGGCGGTATTACAAAAAGAAGAGGCAAAATTTTTAGCGATAATGAAATTGCAGAACTGATGAATGACTCCGACTCAGACGGTTATGAGTTAGTAATGAATAGTAATGACATTGATTATTCTGTGCTCAGTGGCGTATTCGGGAGTGAACAAGGTATTAACTCGGTTTCAAGTGAACCTGAGGCTGCGCCGGGAAAGAGAGAGAGAGAGAGAGAGAGAGAGAGAGAGAGAAAAAAAACGTGTC
Source organism: Thermobia domestica (assembly GCF_964235325.1). Lineage (NCBI taxonomy): Eukaryota > Metazoa > Arthropoda > Insecta > Zygentoma > Lepismatidae > Thermobia > Thermobia domestica. Next base: position 237,047,152 of record NC_137458.1, on the reverse strand, counting down.
GTACAGATTCTGATGTAGCTTGGAGCGATAAAATTCAAGTAAACGCAAAACCCCTATTGATAAACGTGGAATCCAAACTACAAGTACGTAGCATCCGCAAGGTGAAAGGAAGTTTTTAATAAATATTAGCGTTTATTGCAGGAATGCAAATAACCACTCGCCCGGGGCGTGTGGTTCATCGGTGCGGACGAGTATTTAATATCATATGGAAGTTAAGTAAATTATTTTTATTATGTGATGTGGGCTAGTAATTTTTTTCTTGGGCGAGTAAACTTTTGTTGTTTATTTGCATCCCTGGTTTATTGCCTGATATATAAAGTTGGACTTTGCGTGGGGAAGTGCTTCGAAATGTACAACACTAAAGAGAAGTACTGGGACTCCAAGATCTGAAAACAGATTTTCTGTGAAGTGTAAACTAGTATATTACATATCAACTAAGGTTGTGTCGTATAATAAAGTTTGTGCTTGTATTTGTTTCTGTGCAAGTGTATTTTGTACTGCGTGTAGTAAGTGAAAAACTGACAAAAAGCAACAAATTTTCGAGGACCATCACATGCAAATCCAAACAAAATAAGAGTTCGCTTTTCTAATTTTCAACACTTGGCACATTTACTGTATATCCTGTTAATTTCTAAGAAATTGATTCAAAATCTGTGGAGACATAAAATTTTAAAAATATCTAAAAAGTGCTGGACAGTGTGCATGACAAGTTTAAATACCAGTCCGGCTGAGAGTGTATAGGGACAGGAAAATGTGGCAACGTAGCACTCCGTATAAACTGCGATAGGAAAGGGCGCAAAGCTGAGAAAATCATAATGTCATATTTGTGATTGTTTATCTTTTAAAACAAGTCAAAACAGTTTGGTTGAAAAAGCTACTTTAAGATCTTTCTAAAAGTTTTTTCAGATTGTAAATACACCGCAGCAATTCAGAGATAATGATGTCTCACTTTTTACTGTATAACAAGAAAATTACTACGTGTTGAGTAATGAAATTTTCAGAACTTACAGGTAATATATGCATCTACATATCGTGTACAGGAAATTATTTCATGTTATCTCCTTTCCGAGATATAGTCCTATAAACATTGATTTACCAAAAAAGTACGAAAAAATACGCACTTTTTCATTAATTTCTATTTTTTCTCACTACACAGTGCAAAGAAAATTTGTATGTCTTAAGTATTGAAAAGACAACATTCCAACAATTCCAACGAGGTACGACAATGTAATAAAAGTTTTGACTGGACGTTACGGCAGCACCGCCAAGTCAGGGGCCTATCTTTATGAAATGGATAGTAGTTACCACCGGCTAGGTTTGGTTCATGTGTTAGAACGTTACGTTACACGTTTTCGTTCTGTGCTGTGCACTTTTGTGCCTTAACACACTCTTCACTCCTGGTCTGCGCTCTAAGCTTGTGCAAAAGAGATAGGAGAGGAATAGGACAACTGTGGTATTGCCAATAGTAGTAGGCTTACTGCTTTTGGGCAGATATACATAAGCTCGAGGGAAAATTACAATTTCCGCTTGTGTACCGTTTGTGAACTTGGAGTCACCGTTTGATAATGTGGAATAGAACAGAATGTTCAAAATTCTGAAGGAATCGCGTTAAACTATAAGAAGCGAAGAATAACATAGCTTGCGGAAAGAACAGAAAACAATGATTGAACTAGGAGAGAGAATTCAGGAGAGAGTCCGCCAATTAATTCACGTCGCCAATTTTGTTTAATATCTACATTGAAGAAATAATAAATGCAATTAATGACACCCACAGAATAGAAATAACTACATAGAGAGAAAATGCGTGATATGTTAAGATTTGTGAATGATGTCGCGCTGTTGGCAGGCAGTGAGAAAAAAGTAGAAGCAAATCTAAGCGGAAGCCAACAGGTCCTTAGCAGAAAGATGCAGCTAAATAGGTCACCTGGTAGAAAAAGTGGAAGAGTTCTGTTAGTGACTAAAATAACAAGCAATAATAGATGCAAACAAGATGCAAAACTATAATAGCTCAGGCGAAGAAAACATTTGAAGAAAGAAAAGAAAAAATATTGTGAACGAATATATCGACATAGAACTAAAGAAACGGCTGATGAATGTTGTATGTGGTGTTCTATGGATGTGAGGCATGCATTCTAGAAGAAGAAAAGCAGCGAATGGAAGGCTTCAAAATGTGGTGCTCGTGCTATAGAAGAATGTTGATAATTAGATAGATGGATAAGGTATCAAATAAAAAACTACAGACAATAGGAGAATATAGGAATATACTGAAGTTTGTGTCGAAAAAAAGGCATGATGAGACTCATTAAGGAACATGAAAGAATCAGGCTATTAGCTATGGAGGGAATGACAATAGGAAATATATTATAGAGGAAAGCCATAATTGAAATATACGGACCACATAATACAGAATATAGAGAAGAAAAACTACAAAGAAATGAAATGTGTGACTCAGAATAGGGATTAATAAAAATGCATGAAATCAGCCGAGAGAGGTTGCTGATCTAAGAAGCAATTTTCTAGTAACTTTATATTAAGCAACACGTATACTTAGTAAAACGAATTTTTAAATTGATGAACGACTAAAATAAGAACCATATTTAGTTTCGCATCAACCAAGCATTAAATTTTAAAAATGTTAAGTATTAATGAATTGATATGAAATATTGCTCATTTTTACCTTACTTCCAATCAAGACCTGATATCGAATTCTTAGCTCTACATATGACTCGACCTGATATCGAATTCACAACACTACACATACATCTTGATCTGATAACGAATTCTCAGCCCTATATATGGGTCATCCAGAACACAAAGAAATGAGGTTCAGTTTTTCACTATTCACTAATGAAGATCAGTCAGTTGAAAAGGGAATGTAGTTAAGCCAATCAAGCTATCTCAAAATAAAAATAAGAGCTTAGTACTTATCTGCTGATTTTATTGTCCTGATGATTTCAATACTGGAAGAACACCACATAACACTGACACTTAAAATAAAATAACAACATGCCAATAACTTCACGTAGCTGACAGGCGTTTCTTACGTCCTAACACTCCGAAGTCTCACTCACTAATAATCGTTCACCAGCGCTCGTGTATAGAATAAAACAATTAGCGGTGGCTTACAACACAAAACTGCTACGGAACAAACACATATCTTCTCCAAATTACAAATGAGGTTAAAAGAACTGTCACAACTTGGCGTCCGAACGTGGGACCGGATATGCTCACATTTGTAAAATTGAGTCATATTCGAGAACTCTGGCATGTGTGAAAGTTAAACGAATATGTTAGTAAATCAACTCTGGTAGATATTACATTATAAACTACAAAAGAGACAATATATTATGACCGTTACACATACAACTGACATATGAAATGAGTCAATAAACTTCTTATTAAAAGTAAAGAAAAACGTAACTATTTCAGTCACTTAGCATTAATTCCTTTATACGTAACATTCTTCTAAGTTAGACTATGATATGATTATTATTCACATAGTTTATGATAAAATGTTTGTATAAATATACGATAATGTAACAATACTTGAATCAAGATAACACATCATAACGGCTATACTGAATATCTTATGAAACTAATATTGAACTCGATGATTCTGTATTATTTTAGCCCACACTTCATCATTCACATATCTTCGTACCAACTTTAACCATTGATGTCTGGTTTGTGTAGTTGGATTCCATCGTTTCAGGTTGTCAACATTACATAACCCAACATATCTTCCTGTCTTTGGATCTACCAGTTCCACTACTTTTTCGTTGATTTTCTTGATACAGAATAATGGTCCTTTATACAAAATACAAAACTTAGCAACCTTATTCTCAATTGCACTGCTCAAATTATGTTGTTTCTGGAAAACGAGATCATGTTCTTCAATCATGTGTCGTTGAACCTGTCTCTCATTATATCTTCTGTTTCTTTTATGAGCTATCTGAACTTGTTTTAGGTGAGCCATGGTTAATTTATCATCCCAATCCGGAGTATTTGTTGCATCTTCAGAATCCATTTTTAGCTCTTTAGCAATGGGGTTAGATGGTTTCAAATTCAGAAACAGTTCTGCCGGAGTCATTCCCAGAGATTCTGAAATAGTGTGATTTAGGAAATCCTGAATCTTGTGAATATATATATTCCAGGTACGATGATCTTGGTGGCAATATAAACGGATTAATCGTACAATTTCTGAATGCATCCGTTCCACAAGATTACTTTGAGGATGGTACTTCGTTATATAACGCGCTTCGATACCTAGTTCGTTTAGCCTTCTTATGTATATCTTGCTCAGAAACTGTGGACCATTATCCGAGATGATCATTTCTGGTTTCCCGAGATGTTGGGTATATAGTTCAATGCATTTCAAGACTGCTTGAGATGTTGATGTCTTTAAAGTATACACTTTCAAAAATCTAGTATATGCATCAAGCATTGTAAAAACATACTTTTCCTTGTTTTTCCCTGGACAATATGGCCCCATCAGGTCGACGAATAACATTTGTCTAGGCTTGTCAGGTTCAATATTTAAAAGTAATTTCTGATGTGGATGCCTGTCTCCTTTCGTTATAGCGCATAACTGACAGTCCCTGAGGAAGTCCTTCAAGTGTTTTTTCATTCCTTTCCAGTGAAACGACTGTAAAATTATACCAAGTGTTTTCGTATAACCAAAATGACCAAAACCATTGTGGCACCGACGCAATATCAAGTCAATATATGAGGATGGCACACAAACTTTCCACCTATTATCAATATGAAAGTCTTGAATCATCAGCATATCTTTTTCGATCTTGTAATATTTTTTCCATGATCTCCCAGACTCAAAGCAATCTTCCTGAGTTCCTTCCAGATGTTTGATAATAGGAGAGTATTCTGGATCATTACGTTGAGCCCGAATAAATTCTTCACGGTCGATACGCAATTCTTCTGGAGTTCCTGCGTCTTTCTCTCCGTTGATACTTTTAGTTAGGTTAACTCTAATCGTGTTATCCTCCATCGTGACGTAAGATCTCGATAAAGCATCTGCTGCATTGTTTTCTCACCCTTTGCAATACTGGATTTCGAAATCATATGCTTGTAGTTCTATTGCCCAACGATGCAAACGTGCGTTCCAGCTTCTGACTTTCTTCAGCCATATCAAATTTTTATGGTCTACAACTACGACGAATTTCACTCCTGTTAAATATTGTTTCCATTTTCGTATAGACATTACTACAGCAAGGCATTCTATCTCTGAGATAGAATAATTTTTCTCATGAGGTGCTAAAGTACGACTGTAGTATTCGATTATTCGGCGCTCACCATTCTCCATTTGATATAAGACACTTCCCAGACCAATTTTGCTTCCGTCGCATTGCACATAAAATGTTTGATCCAGACGAGGATGGGAAAGAGTAGCATCTTTAGCCAAATCGTCCTTTAACTGCTGGAAGCTAACTTGGCACTCTGGTGTCCAACACCACTTTTTTCCTTTTCGAAGTAAATCATATAGGGGTTTCGCTTTTACTGCAAAATTCTCCACATGTTTAGAATGCCAGTTCACTAATCCCAAGAATCTTTGTACCTCTTTTACGTTATTAGGTGCAGGAAATTTCGATATGGCTTCTACTGCGCTTGGGTCTTTCTTGATCCCATCTGGTGTTATTAAGTTTCCTAAGAACTTAAAATTTTCTCGACAAAATTCACACTTGTCCACATTTAGAGTCATTTCGGCATCTCTTAGTTTCTCAAATATTTGTCGTAAAGTTTGTAAATGTTCGCTAAAAGTTGCTTCTATTACGCACAGGTCATCAACGTAATTAATGATTTTCGCCTTTAGCTCAGGACCTAGTACAACCTGTAGACAAGCGTTTAGTGCAGTTGAGCCATTTTTTATCCCATAGGGGACGACTGTAAATTGGAATAACTGTCCATTGAAAGAAAATGAAGTGAAGGGTTTTGAAGATTCTGTAATGGGAACTTGCCAGTAGGACTGAGTGAGATCGAGACCTGTCACATATTTCTTGCCACTGAATAAGCTTAGTAGATCTGTGATTCGTTCCGACTTTACTTGTTGTAGTTCAATAAACGGATTCAAGGACCTGTAGTCGACACAAATTCGTAACTTTCCGTTGCGCTTTGGCACTGCCAAGATTGGACTATGATGTTCGGAAGTTGAGTATTCAATAACTCCTTGTTTATACATTTCTTGTATCTGCTTATTAATTTCTTCACGGTATGCGAATGGTATTGGATATTGTTTCCTGATTATTGGTTGATTGGTTTTAACTTGTAGGTCATACTTAAATTTATTACATCTACCAGGCATTTGTGAAAATACATCTCTGTACTCCTTCAGTAGCCTCAAAAGTGACTGCTTCTCATCTGCGGAGAGCTTAGTTGCACCGTTTACCGCTTGTTGTAATTCATCATCCGTGACCACATAATCCTTTGCCGTTGACATGGACTGAGTTGTACTACCCGTCATGGAATCAAGTCTAAATCTTGGATCTGGCATCAGATTTTCACATGAAGCTGTATTGTGCCTAGTTCTTGTATCCACTCTCTGCTTGTCTTGGGAATAGACGCATCCAATTTGATGAATCTTGGTGTCTTCATCACTTTCATCGATAGAATTTAGGGAATGTTTATTTAATAAATCTATCAACACTTTAACATTTTGGTTTGATAACTGTACAGTACCTTCACGTAGATTCAATATGGCACTCATTTGCGTCAAGAAATCCATGCCCAGTAACAAGTCTTCATTGATTACCTCCAACACAATGACTGGTACCCATACTTCGATTTCTCCTATCTTCACTGGTATTTCTGTCCTTCCACGAATCTTCCTCTTCTTCGAACCAGTAAAATCCATCAGGTTAAGATGATTACACTGTTCCAAGCTTGCGGCATAAATATCCTTCGTTAGTTTCTTCCAAATTTTATAACTGAGCAACGATGTATCTGCACCTGTATCCAACATAGCTTTAAGGCGTAAATTATTTACGTCTACATTGATAAATGAAGTAAGATGAGTCTTCAAAAACTTTATGGTGGTCGGGTCGTTTATTTCACAATTAATCGATGTATCTGATTCGTCAGCGATAACTTCATTGATAAGACCACAATAATGTATGTTAAAACAATACTTTGGGTCATTTCTGTCTTCATCTGCGTGTCTCTGACCCCTGAGGACGCAGTCCTCTAGTTTCCCGAACGAGAGTTTGTCTGGTATGTCACTCTGTTTGGACTTGGTGAAGGTCTAATGCGTCTCTCTCTTGTGAGAGGTGGATCATCTCTAGTTTCGCTTGTCGCTTGTGTGAACTCTTGAGGGTCACGATAGGCATGTCGCACTTCTTCATCCTCGTTATTCCGTACCCATTGACCAGCTTCAGGCTCTCGCTGATTCTCGTTGTGGTATGCGTTGAAGTTCCTCCACTGGTTCTTACGTTTTCTATACCATCGTTCTCTTCTATTTCTCTGACGTCGGCCTCTTTGGGACGTAACTCCTCCTCGAAAGTAATCGTTCCTGGAGTCTTGGAAACGCCGTGAACTTTCTCCTGATGTGGGACCTGGATCTGTTTGTTGAGATGTATTTACATTACGAACCCAATAATTTTGTCGTTGCCCATGGCTGGTATTTTCTTGCTGTCGACCTACTTCTTGTGTCATACGTGAGTCTCTGTTCCATCCTGTAGACTTAGGTGGATTAATATTGAAGCTTTCAATGTTACGAATTGCACAGACAAAGTCATTCATCGTGTGGAAAGGAATTCCGAGTATTGCTTTCTGATATTCATAGGGTAGGAGTCTTCGTAAATCTGCTAACAGAGATGGATCACTTAAACCGGGTTGAAGTTCTTTCATTTGTTTAAATTTCTCTATACAGAAGTCAACAACCGACTTATCTAGCTTCGGGTTAAATCGTCTGTTGCGGATGGCCTCAAGTTGCTGTGCAGTTGCCGTCTCACTATGGAACTGACGCAAAAATGCAGAAACAAAATCGTAATAGGAGTAGAAGTTACTTTGTTCCAATTCAAACCAATGAAGTGGACTTCCATCTAGCAACAACGGTATTATCTTCAAAAATTCTTCTTCCGGAATGCCCTGGATACGAGCTTGGGCTTCGAATCTTTGGATAAATCTTTGAGCGGTCATTGAGCCGACGTAGCCATCATAACGGACAAAATGTCTCAAATCTCCCAAATTATACGTTCTAATTGGGCGACGGTTATGCTTTCGCTGCCTGTGATGTGATCTTAAAAATAATTCTTCGTCACTCACCTTCTGCCGGTCAACATCACTATCATCTTCAGATGTACTGGTAACGGAATAATTCAGTTTTCTTTTTTCTCGTAACTTAGGCATGGAAGTTACTGGTAAGTCCAACGCTGGTTGTTTCATCTTCCTACAATCAAATCTTGCGAGTTGTTCCGGATGCTCTTCAATATGAGATCTTACTGTTTGAATATCAGTTCTCAGTTTCTGAATTTGCAATTCAGCTTCTGTTCGGATTTCCCGAGCATTTTCTTCAGAAGTTTCTTGCAATAGGCGAAGATCCTTTTCAATAGTGTTTTGTTTACTTTCTAGGTCCTGTAATCCTTTCTGCAATGCGGCCATACGTTGCTCCGTTTGTTCTTGATTATATGAAACTTGCTCCAATGTGGAACTATTCATCTGTTGACACTCTACTTGCAGTTCACGTTTCACATCTCCTACTTCTTCTTTAACCGCTAATATTTCTCCAGCCAACCTCAAATTAGTGTTATAGCATTGCGCTTTAACTGCACCTAATCCTTCGTGTAGCTGACCTTGCTTCTCTTGCACGTCTTCAATTTTATCGCTTAATTGCTTCATCTCATCCCTTATTACTTCAAATCGTTCATCGATTTCTTGTTTCATATCGTCACGCTGTCTATTCGCCTCTCTCTTTAACTCTTCTTGCAACTCATATATTCCATTTTGTACTTCTTCTCGTATTTTCTCTTGTTGTTCCTTCATTTGTTCTCGTATCTTCTCTTGTTCTTCTCTTATTTCTTCTTGTTGCTTTTTTATTTGTTCTTGTATCTTCTTTTGTTCTTCTTTCATTTCTTCTCGTGTCTTCTCTTGTTGCTCTTTCATTTGTTCTCGTATTTTCTCTTGTTCTTCTCTTATTTCTTCTTGTTGCTTTTTTATTTGTTCTTGTATCTTCTTTTGTTCTTTCATTTCTTCTCGTGTCTTCTCTTGTTGCTCTTTCATTTGTTCTCGTATTTTCTCTTGTTCTTCTCTTATTTCTTCTTGTTGCTTTTTTATTTGTTCTTGTATCTTCTTTTGTTCTTTCATTTCTTCTCGTGTCTTCTCTTGTTGCTCTTTCATTTCAAGGGACATGTTCTCCATTTGCTGTTTCAGTCCTGTCAATAACTTCTGAATGTTTTCTGCTTCCATTTTCTTTGATCTCGTGAGAACCGGCATACAAGATTTATGGCATATATAAATTTATTCTCTTTACACTATAGATATGTAAATATCTGCATAAAATATCATTAATAACACAATAATGAGTCAATATACACTGAATGAAATAACATAGACTAGTTGGCTAAGATTATTATAAATGCGTGTTATAGACATGACCTCGTATATGAAAAAACAAGATTTGATACGTAACGTGAGATTAAGGTTTACCGTTTCTAATTAAAATGTTTTAGTTCTGACAATAAAATACAGTCAATTATTAAGCTCAAAAAGTTCCACTAGTAAGGATTATATAAATATCTCAATGTTATAATCTATTTTATTAACATAAGCTTTAAATAATGAAAATATTTTTAACTTGACTTTCCTGCTTCTTAAAATACAGTAGCAAGATCGGCTTTCTTTCTTTTCAACTGCGAGCTCAACAATAGAGGTAATTGTTACAAGCAGTTCTTTTTTTTTTCTTTCTTTCTTTAAATGTGAAATGTCGTGCAGTCGATAGCAATACACAGTATATGACTTTAGAAATTAATATATTAATGTTTTTGAATGTTCCCTCGATTCTTCCTCCTTAAAGGTATGTTTTTCTAATCCAGAAATAACCTTCCTTTGGTTTCGGCACCATTTTTCACTATTCACTAATGAAGATCAGTCAGTTGAAAAGGAAATGTAGTTAAGCCAATCAAGCTATCTCAAAATAAAAATAAGAGCTTAGTACTTATCTGCTGATTTTATTGTCCTGATGATTTCAATACTGGAAGAACACCACATAACACTGACACTTAAAATAAAATAACAACATGCCAATAACTTCACGTAGCTGACAGGCGTTTCTTACGTCCTAACACTCCGAAGTCTCACTCACTAATAATCGTTCACCAGCGCTCGTGTATAGAATAAAACAATTAGCGGTGGCTTACAACACAAAACTGCTACGGAACAAACACATATCTTCTCCAAATTACAAATGAGGTTAAAAGAACTGTCACAAGTTACTAAAGTTGTGAAGAAAAGAGATAAAGTTCGTACGGTACGCGTAAGTGCATTACAAGGTCAATACAGTATAACCTCGTTTATCAGGACTAACTGGGACCACAGGTAATCCAGAAAATCGAAAATCTCGTTAGTGTGGGTAATAAGCACAACAAATCCTTAAATAAACAGAGTTCCGTTAATTACGATAACTTTTCCCATCATTTGAAGGGCTCGGTGCAATAAGGAGCTAACCCTCAAAAAGTTGTTTCCGAGATAATAGCTTTTGAAAGTTTGAAAAAATCCATAAATCGGAATTATTATTTTTATGTTGTGCAGTTCATTCGAAAAGCTTCACTAAAGTTTCTAGTTTATATAAAAAGACATACAATTATGTACAATTAAAATGAAAAGAGGTTGAATTTGTTCTTTTTGTAATTCAATATTACTCATTGTTGGTTAGCTCCTTATTGCATCAGAATTTTAGGAGTCAGTTCTGTGGGATAACAACTAACATAAATGCACAAGAATTATATTGTGAACAAAAAATATACATAATAATGAAAAATCAAACTGAAGTATGTAAGGAAAACTAAATACTTTACAAGTTTAATGAATATGTAAGTCAGTCACAATGCTCTTAGCGCTGACATGAAATAGTGGCATATTATTGCAGGTCACAAATTACATTGAATTCAACCAAGGTTGACCCTTCTTATGCATCAATCATCAAGTCCATCCAACATTTCTACACACTCTTCTCCAGCTACTTCCGTCGGAACAAGGCTACGATAAAAATTATGGTATATTGGGGGGATCCATTCCAACAGAGACATTAGATCAGAGTATTTCCGGATATCTATAGGAATTCCTTCCTGGTACTTGCATGGCAAATCGTTGAGGTTCACTTCTGGCTGTGGGCGGCCTCGTTTCTTTAGGTTGCACGTAGTCCATACAGGTGCTTCCTTCTGGTACGAATAGCTTACATGCAAAACATAGGGAGTAGCTGATTCCATCTTAAACACGGCTGCATCTGAAAACTTGAGAGGCTGTTTGGTGTCTGTGGTTATTTTCTTGGAAATTGATGACACAAGTGGTGTGAAATCCTTGAAGTCGGTTTGCTGCATGCGAGTTACATGAAATTTCTTCTTTCTGTTGGCACTGCTGATTACATGTGCCCACTCATCTGTTGTATATACAATGGGGTGATGCCTACGTGCGTACAGTTCTATGCGGCCAAAATCACGATCGCATGGCAGTTGTGTGTGGCCTACGACTGGAAAATGATGAAAAATTTTCTTAAATCGTCCACACCGAAGCAGTGCTTCATATAAGGCAATCAAGGTCCAATTCTTATTTTGCCCTTTGCAATTGTCACTAATAATATGAAGTTCTTCACTTTGCACGTTATTTCCCATAATGTATTTAAGTATGCAACTAGAAATTTCAGAGGAACCGCGTTTAGCTATATTTTCACTCCAGAGAAACATAAAGCCAATGTCCGAGCCACAATCATGAACTGCGAAATTATAACTCCAGAGTTTTCTTTTGTAGAAAGCAGGACCAACCGTTAATTTTGGAGTTGGGAGGGTCTTTTGTAAATCAACGCAGATTACATGATATTTCGTAGGATCTGAAGAAGCAAGCTGTGAGAGATAGGTGAGTTTCTCCTTAGCGGCTTCTGCCCTAGCTAGGTGTAGCGCTCTACTGGCTTCTAACTGTTTGGCTTCGTTTTCGTCATGTACAGATTTAGCATGATCCAAATTTATTTTATTCGAGTCGCAAAAGGAACAAGTGTCTGACTTAGGTAATTTAAACCCTATACAAAATTCCTCACAAAAAAGCCTTCGGAATCTGTCAGAACTAATGGACGTTGTCTGCTGAGATGCACACCACGGAATATACTTTGTCTCATATAGAGAATTTATCGTGAGATCGCAGTCCAGGTACTGCTTGTTCGCGTTTTGGCTCCGGCTGTAGTGACTGGCATATTTCGGTATGGATGTTATAAACTTCCTTGCAGATTCCAAACTGGCTTCTGTAAAAGCATTTGGCCGGTTGTGATGCCTACCCCTTCCATCACTTTTGGCTGTGATGTTTCCACCCTTGATTTGTTCCTGAAGTAGCTGTATTCGTTTTCTGCTGCGGTGAAGTCCATGAACTGCAAGAAAGGCCTTCTTGCACACACTAACATCTACACAATTAATTTTCAAATTATAAGAAAACGTGAATGATCTCCTCGAAGATTGTCCTTTTGTGTAGGAACGTTTCGTATTCTGAATTCTCATATTTTGCATGAGGTAGGTGTTTTGTGTTGCATAATCAGCCAAGTCCCAGAATGAATGAAAAATAAACTCTATGTCCCCTTTAATTTTTTTCCAGCAATTTTTTGGACATTTACATGGTTCACCCACTTTCCTGGCTGAAACAACATCCTTCGAATGACTGGAGGTATATTGCTCCCCTTTATTTCTTCTTCTCTTACGCTTCACTCTCTCCCAGTTATCCCTCTCACATCGTCTCTTTCTGGCTGGAGGACGTTTGATTGGAGATCCCTCTGTCGTCCTTGTGATGTGAAGGTCATTCTGAAAAGGATAAGAGTACGATTTTAATAAATACACACTAGGTTCTTTACAACAGGAAATTAGAAATACCTAATGAAAATATTCTGGCCATAGTGCTATTGAATCTACTGTATTTCTAAACCGATATGACGTCTCAACCCCACTGCTATTCTGCGTGCGCGAAATTTAGCAAAAATCCTAGTCAGTAACAAAAATTATTTCCATTTGATGAAAATTGTTTCGTAAATAACTTCAGAATGTAAGGGAAATTTGAATACATTTTTAGCAAATTGAAAAGACTGTAATTTTCTGTACATTCCAGCCACACTAGCATTATTCCCAAAATAATTTTACGAAATGGAAAGAACTTTTGTCACTGACTGTACAATCCACTCGAAAATCATAAATATTCGAAACAAATTCATTATTGAAAATGACAAAACAATTCTGATCATTTATCGTGACACAGTGTTGTCACACTTGGTGCAATTGTACCAAATTCAGCACTTTGTCATTCAACGGCCCATTTTCATCCCCTTTTGTGAAAAAGTTGGTACAATTGTACCCAATTGTACCCAATGTAACAAATACTTCTCACATTTTCAAAAATGTCAATAAGACTTTTCCTACATTTTACAGTACTCATACTGTGTGTTGGACTCTTAAAAAATGCTGTTGGACATTCATTCTTTGACGTTGCATCGCTTAACGCTAGAAACTATACCAGGAAATAAATGACGATACATTGGCGCATCCGAGCCCCGTATGAACTAGACGAGAAAGTAACAGTGTTGTGGAAATATATTCTTAAAATAATAATAATAATAATAATAACACACAAATACGTTGAACCAAGTGTTGAATATTCTGAAGAAAACCAGCCTATGCTCAAATAAGTCTATAATTTATGCGTCGTTGCAAAGATTTTACACCAAACGAAAATAGCACGAAAAATATATTGACATAATTCCTGCCTTACCGCGGTAAGTTGTTTCTAATTACGCCATATTGACGTATATAAAGATACCCGAACATTTCTCCGTTTTATAGATCTGTATCGACGCGTTGATTTGGACCCTTGAAAGAGGGGGGGGGGGAGGTCTAGAAATTTACTTATTTTAGTTTCGTGTTACAGAGTCATGTATTACACTGGAATAAATTCAACCCTTTTTGTTTCAATTTGGTACTATTTTTCAGCTCCCTTCAGACCTAGGACTGTGGCAACACTGTCCTGACATGATTGCTTTATTACCTTTCTCATTTCATAGCATTTACAGCACCGTTCTTGACGCTACATTGTCAGAATTTGTCATAATCAGAGAAAAATGTACATGTGTAATGTCGCTTTCTTTGTGGTTAATTATTTCAGCAATATGGCGCTAACCAACATTCATTATATTAGCAGCTGTTGTCATCAGAAAAAGTTCAAGATTTTTCTGTACCAACTCGCTAGAGTCCTGACGAATGCATAGGGAATTGATTTGCGTATTAAGATGCACGTAAAAACTCACACTTAAAGACCGTTTTTTACAAGCCTATATCTGAGGCAATAAGGTGTTAACCAACATTTTAACAAAATAACAAAAATAAAACTCGTTTCTTACCTCAGAGTCGGTGCTGTTGTTGCTTGACACTCCAAACACATACTCTGGGTCATCAAAGCTGTTTTCACCGAGTAGGGGGCCATCTTCTTCATCAGAAACACTAATATGTGCGGAGGTGCTCTGCATAACATTCTCGATAACTGACATTTTCCTGTGGCTTAACACCTTGTTGCACACAACTTTCCGCTTGTACGTTTCTTCTCAAGAAGGATATCACGTGATTGCGCGCGATGACGACACAGCACAAGCACCATCTGTTGATGAATGAAGCAGACCTTCATGCCTAATGTAGTACACTGTTTATCTCAATTTTGACAAAAGTGAGGGTTAGCTCCTTATTGCACCGAGCCCTTCATTTCTTAACAAAGAATTGGTCCACTGTCTTCTGTTTTAAACTTGTGTGATGCTTGGATTATGGTCATGCAAACGCTTTATCATTAATAGTTCAGCTAGAGTAGTGTCAGGCTGACGCTCCAAGTACGCCATGGTGTTTGTCAGCTAGTGCGCATCTGTATGTATCGACAGCTGTTTTCTGAAATGTCTACAAATCTGATCTGGATTATCCGGAGATCCGGATAAACGAGGTTGTACTGTACTGTATTTTTCAAACATTAAAAGAATTATTTGCAATATCTAAACATGAATCTTCTAAGCTCTGAAGGGCATTTCTTACAGAGACCTCAAAGATGAAATATGTCCTGTTTCCCTTGTGCACTGAACGCCCCATGTGCTCAACCTGATATCGAATTCTTAACCCTACATAAGACTCGACCTGATATCAAATTTTTACTCTGACTACTGCTATAATTAACTTATCTTTGATGACGAGTCTAATATTATATTCGAGAAAAAGAAAATACTAATTCTTGTATTCAAATAAGGTAGTGTTTAGTGTTAGTGATTAAATGCATTGTGTTTGTCAAACATAACCACCAATCCGCTCTACTATGAATACAATAGATAAGAAACGTGCACGTCGAAACCTACCCTAATCTGATATATTTTATTTTGGGTGTAAATAAATAATTATGTAGACTACTTATAATGCAATCATTTACATTTTCGGCGGCCACTTCGTTCAAGGTGATTGCAAGTATAGTATTCATACATTTTTTCCATAAAAAAGATCAATGTTTTTAATCTTTCATAGATTGCTTGCTTTATTGTAGAAAAATATTAAATTTTGTCATTGCTGTAAAATAATATTGACTACTGCGATTATCATGAACAGGAAAGAATATTGGCAAAAATGACTATGCATGTGTTACGACATCAATCATTTGAACGTAAGACAGATGAAATATTTTATTCTTATCTTTAAAATGCAAAGAATTTGCTACGACTTTTCCTCATTTCATTTGGACATTCTTTTTGGTTACCACTCTTTATATCAAGAAAATTGCTTAGCTTAGTGCACTCAATGTGCTCGACAAGATGTCTGCCAGTAATAATCAGAATGTTTATGACGTTTTTCGTATATTTTTTTCCCTTGAAGGAAGTACTCTCTAATTCGCTATTGTTCTTTGAGGCTTACCATCTGTTCTGCGCGTAGGACGCTTAACCAGACATACTTTCATTCGCGAAGCCTTTAGGCTATGTTGACTTGAAGAGGTGAGGTCACCGGTGTGAAATGGCATGTAGAAACAGCCTGCTTAATTGAGGTAGAAAAATATTACTGAGACTTGAGAATAATATTTACAAAGGCAGTGTCACCGTCTTTAAATTCATTTAGTGCACTATTTTACAACACAGCAGAGTAAGGAGGAGATTTACGGTACGTTTAAACTATTTAAAAAATTTCCTTTTATCTTTTGGTTTCTCATCCTCAAATATCTCTTGTTAAAACTGATCTCGAATGGTGCAGGGTCTGGGATGGATTCTCAGTAGGAGAGATTTAAACACATTACGGTGGTTCGGATCCCGCCTTAAATTGTAGGTTCACATCTCATATAGTCTTATAAATGACAAAGGATGCTGATCTTTGAATATCAACAACAAAATTTTATTTTCAAAAGTAAATGTAATGAATCTTTCAATTGACCTCCCCTCCCCAGCATTGACGCTCGGCCATTTAAAGCGAAATAAATTTCTGTGCATGTGTGTTGCCCATGATGGAACGGGTCATTTGGATCAGATTTTTGTCTAGGTCTGGGTGTCACTTTTCTGATCCTGCACCATTACTGCAGAATTTCATAGTTGAAGTCTAGTACTCGGGCTCGAACATTCATTTGTTTGATTCCTAGTGTGACATTTCTTAATCAAGGTACCATGTCTTGAATATTTCAAATATAATTTCATGTTTATTCGTCTCCCCATATTAAAAAATAATACAGTTAGTTGTTCGTACACTAGACACTAGACACTAGAAAATAGACTGTACAAAAAGATTTAACAAAACACTGTTTGGACTGAGCAGCATCTTCTATGTTCTAAACGATAAGTTTCACAGGTTCGTTCGGTTAAATTTTGACAACCTTTCACAACAGAAACATGTAGCTTATCTTTTCTGTGATGCTCACACGTTTATACCTTGATAAACTTTATAGTTATCATTCAGTGCAATGCTTTGACACACACAGATGCAAACAGCACAAGAGAAAGAATATTATAGATTTAGTGAAAGAAGGTACAGAGAGAGAAAGGAGAAAATAGTTCGTCAGAATTACATTTGCAGCATCATATATACTTTCCATGTGTTTGATGATGTTTCCTCGTCGTCAGAAGGAGAAACTAGGAACCATCTTCATATAAGATGATGTGATGAAAATCAAGAAACACAGCAAAGTAACGTGGAAAAGAATTGTCTCTGAGATAGATATTTCTGAAAAAAAAAAAAAAGAGTTGGAAGATCTTCATCTAGCAGATGATTCACAATGGTTGTCTATTTTTCTGATCTAGGCCCAATTCTCAATACTAGGAGCCTAATAACACAAATACAATATAATACATAGGCCTTAATATTTTGTCTTTAAATTTTTTAGGCGCTAGACTCGTATTTTCATTCGCCGTGGTGACCTAGCGAGCGCCCGGGATTTTGTTGTTCATCGTTCTGATGATCCGCCCCCAAATAAACCTTCTAGATGTGCTATTGTATATATTATATTCTTTTTTCATTGGTCTTTCTTCTTTGTTCTGTGTATATTTTGTGCCACTTTTCAGTGTAAAATGGACTAACAGCTACATCTGAAATGCTCGTCTTGGATGCGACATACTACGGTGAGAAATGGCTTATAACCCACATAGCACACGACGTCCTTAGGGCGTCCCATTTTGATTCCAATTATCCCATATAGTTCTCGGGATTATCGGGACAGTGAGTAGAGATCCCATAGATGTCCTCCATGGGACGTCCTAAAGGATTTCCACGTAGGATGTCCACGAGACGTCCCGGATGGGACAGGAGATCCCAGGGAAATCCCACACCGGACATACCTAAGACCACATTATCCCACGATTTACCAGTGGACATCCCTTTGAGTTGCTATTGAATATCCCGTTTTCCTGGATATTAGCTGACATATGGATATCTCGTGAAGGTTTTGTGGATGTTTCGGGAGCGAATTCGGATGATCCCGGAATGTCGTGTTGTCCATTGCGGATCAGTCTCGGACGTCTTGTGGATCAGTCTTTGTATGTACATCTGGCAACTGGTCCGGACACAAGCCCTGGTCGTGGATCGGATTGTAGTCCTTCATAACCACTGTTTCATAAGAACGCAAAGCACAAAATCTGAAACACTATATTTTCTTATACTTTAACAAGTTGTGACAAACCCAATAGAGATGGAGTTGACGTCATAAAGGGGTCCTAGGAACACTTCTGTTAATAGTGTTACATTCCACTCTTTTATTTTACTATATGTTGTTCTACCAACCTATTTTGACTCAGGTACGGTTAAGTATTTGGACTCAAATTACCTATAGTGAACAACCTTGAATAGAACATGCGATTTATTCAAAACGATTTCGCTTTGTGGTGGTCAAACACCGTGTGCGTGGGTTTTCTCGGGGTTCTCCCGTTTCCTCCCACTTTCTTCATTCCATTATTTCATTCATTACTCATCATCACCGTCTCCTTTAGCCTAACCGGCATAACCGTGGGACGTAAATCTCAATTTCATTTTCAAAACGATTTCGGGTATAAATGAAATCTACGTCTATTAACATTTCTGTATCAAGACACGAAATAGGGCCTAACGTTATATGTTGGTTAGATTATTTGCGCACAGTATACATAAAATATACTTACTGGAGTTGGCAATAAAACTAAATTGAATGAAGAAGTAAATGGTACAATGATCCAGCAAGCAATAAGTCATGCATCTCTTTTTCAATCTCGATTCAAGGACTTATATTTGCACAAATTTAGAATGAATTAACACTGGCCAATACTCCGAGTGTAGAATAAGGTGTAATTGAAATCTTTCTACGTATAATGTAACTAGGAAAAGTCGTAAGTAATTGAATTAATGAGAGCATTTTCAGTTTTCGTAATAGAAGGGGAACAGAATTTCTTTTCCTTTGTAAAATACCACTATCCTGTTTTGTAATTTTTCGCTATTCCAGTTACCAAAGCTAAAGAAACAGGAAAACTATTTTGTTAATAAGAGGAAAATCCTGTGTAGAAGTTCGGATTTTTAAGCTCCTAACACTAACACCTATAAAATATGAAACCGATAGAAGGTGCAACTGCTTCATTTCCGTTTTGTCACTCATTGAATGGGAATCAGAGTTCAATGTAATAATCTTGGAAAACTAATTGTCTCTAAAGTTATGTGTACAAATGTTAATACAGTACTCTGTCCATTCTTCAGTGCTTTATTAATAACATACGAAACTAAGCAAACCTTTAACTGATCTCTTTCGTAGCGTATTCACTACCGAACTATACCTTCGTAAGTTGTTAATAACCTCTATTTTGAAGTTCGATTTGAGATAATTTAAAGTTTACTCTCGTTTTTCATATTAAATATTTCACGAGGTATTAAATTTTGGAAAGAAGTACTTATTTGTATAGTATTTGTATAGAATATCTATGAGAGCATTTTAAGATAGAATTCCTAGTATATTATTCTTGTTTCGATTTTTTTTTAAATGTAGAAAAATTTAACGATTGAACACTGTAGATTCGAGACGCCATTTTGAGACTTTTGAATATGTTTATATATATTAGTTTTTGTATCCAATGAAGCTATATATTTCAGAAAAAAGTGATAGAACTAGGTTGATTTGATTTGATTTTCAGTTTAGCTTTCCTTTCAGCACAACGCTATATGAGATGTAGACCTACTGATTAACCTTTTTTTATATATGAGAAAGAGAACAGACGAAGTGCAAGATCAAATTTTGATGCTACATCAATCATTTCCCTGTTAAACAAGTATAGCTTTATTCAGAAAGTGTAGACACGCATGTTGTGTTAAGAAGTTTTGGTAGGGTCCGGACTCAGTGGACTCCCTCCCCCCCCCCCTTGTCGGTGCGCCTCTGCTACTCGAACACCTCAAATGTAATTTAGAAGCGTTCAGATTGCACGTAACTTTCTTCAGTTCGCTCTTACTACCGGGAACGCCTCAACTGAAATTGGAGTAACAATTGAAAATATCACTTCGACTACAAAATAAAATTCTACAATTTCTACATTATTACTAGTGTTTAACGAAAAATGTTCAAACATGAGACAAATACCAATCGATAGATTTTTTTTTACTGTTTTCTGCAGACAATAACATCGTCTCTTCTGCAGTCACTTAATAGATCTCATTATGCTGTACAAAATTATATAGCCAAGTGCAAAACACCATGCGTAGTTTTCGAGACAATAATGAAAAGCGAATAATTTTGGTAACCTAAAAAATGATGCTGTACGGGAACCACGCTACCTATTAAGACGAAAATGATCCTTTAGTATTACCTTCATTAAACTCTTCATTATGACACTAATAAGATGATAGTTTAATTAATGAGATATAGCCCAAAATGATAATTAACTCTTAAGCTTTAATTTATGTTTAAGTAAAATAATGTCCAAAGTTGATAAACACAGGGTGTTTTAAAACAACACCGACAAATTTAGGAGGTGATTCTTGACACCAAGATAAGACGAAAAGTATTGATGAACTTGGATGCACAAATGCTTCCTTTCGGAGTTATAGGCTACCGAGAGCGTGAAAAAAATGAACTTTAAAGGTCCATAACTCCATTACTATGGGATCTACCGTAGTCGGGTCAAGATTTTATTTATGAACTAGTATGTACCCTATGCAAATATCCATGATTCAGAATCCTGCAGTACTTCCGCAACAAAGTGAGTACTTCAAATTATATACCCGTAGCCAAACTCCCTTTTTTAAATCGTTGCGTGAGCACCTTAGGATTCTGAGAGTATGTTTTTGGATAGTGCACATATTAATTCCTAAGTGAAGTCGACCCAACTACGATAGGTCCCATAGTTTTGGAGCTATCAACTTTTAAAGTTAATTTTTTCATGTTTTTGGCAGCCTATAACTCCGAAAGGAAGCATTTGTGCACCCAGGTTGGTCTACACTTTTCGTCTTATCTTGGTGTCAGGAACCACCTCCCAAACGTTGTCGGTGTTGTTTTGAAACACCCTGTATATCAGTTCATAGATGATGACATCAAGCTGAACTAAATGACATATTTGGGTTAAATTCCTGTGTGTAGTCTTCGAAAAAAAAAAAAGAAGAGAAATTAGCTAACTTATATGGCCCTAAAAAGTATGTTCTTAATTGGGAGTTTTTATTCTGCTATAAAATATAGTTTATTTATTTATATACGTACTACATATGTAAAAAAAATAGACTAGTAACTAACAGATTTTCTCTACTATAGTGATCGCAACGAATCGTGAAGCTTGACCTAGATCTACCAATTTCACCACCTAATAGAACCAAAAGATCGTCAATCCACATCCATGAAATTTTGCTAGTGTCGTCTTTCGCGCTATACGGAGAACATCTGAGGGTATAGTGCTGTCTGATTGCCGCTAAGTTTCGTTTCGTTTCCTTCATTTCTGTTCTTGTTGTTTTATATTTTTTGCTATTATTATTATTGTTTCCATTTAATTTGAATAATTGTTAGTGTTTGTGTTCTTTAAGTGCTCTTTTCCTATAGCTTGTTTGTCATATCTTCTAAGTTTGGCAATATTGTTGTTATACTTCTGTTGTTTCACGTTGTCTCAAGTGTGCTTTCGGAAAGCAGCTCTACGAATCGGTACCAAATTCTTCCGATGCATCACACATGAGGCAAAGCAGTTATATGAGTGACGTAGATCCCAAGCTTCACGAGTCCTCACGGTCACTATAGTATTGTTGATACCGTTCTACAAACAGTGACACTCACATACTCGTAACCAGGCACGTACGAAGGACTTTATTTCGGAGAGTCCAAATTCAATAGAGAGGAACACGGTGTTCAGTTGTACAACGTTAACCTCTTTTGCATGGGGCCCCTGGTTCGATTCCCGGCCAAGTAAGTTTGTGGTGGACAGCACCGTGTCCCTCTCTATTGAATTTGGAATCTCCGAAATAAAGTCCTTCGTACGTACCTTCCCGTTCCGTGAGGTACCGTGTCCGTAGGTTTTCTTTCCGTTTTCTCCCACATCTCGTCCCACCAATTCTTCCATCATCATTCATTTGCTTTAATCATAGTTTTTCCTTAGCCTAAAAAGGGCATAATCGTGGGACGTTAAACTGAAGGATTTCATTTTTGATTTTACTTTCCAAATTCAATAGAGGAAAAATTTCACTAAATTTACCCAGGACTCACCCCCTGTGTACCTCCCTGCTTCTAACAATGAAACAGATACTCCTTACAGTTACGTAGATACTACTACTAAACATTTCCTTGCAAGAATAAGCCAATGAAGAAATGCTTGTCATGTTATTTTTTTTCTAGAGTCTTTCTTCCGTATTATATTTTGTTCAAATGTGAGGATTCAAGGCATGAAACAAATATGCTGCCATTCCCACCTAATCGATCAATCGCAGTATCTGAAACATAACATATGTCGTACTTGTATTAGTTTGTGGATAGAATTTTTTTTTATTATTCTGCGTCGTATTGTCTGAGTTTGTCATGCAGTGTTATCATAATTGGCCTTGCTTTGTGCATCGTGATACCATGCTTATTGGACATTGGATGAAAGGAGAACTTGTTTTAACAAAACGTCAGAACATGAATGCAGACACGCTAACAACGATTACACTTAAGATAATACTTCCGTGATGTCTTTTTTAGAGCTGATCAGCTACAACAGTAAATGCAACAGAAGCTTGCATGACATGCACAGTATAATACAGAAAAGCAATTTGGTTTGTATTAGAAAGTACTAGTAGAACGCAAGTAAGTTGGTTTTCCTTTTGTTATTCGTAGAGCAAATAAATATGAATACATATCATTAGCTGAAGACATTGTCATTTTTCAATGTGCTCTAAGGTTCAATTTTGAATGAGGATTACTTCCACTACATTTGCGTTAACAAATGAAGTAAAAGAACAAGCGGCAAATCAACGAAAGGAAGTCCTCTTTTGTATGGCATACTTGACAAATTAAAATTTACTTGTGAGCCCCTGAGAAAATTCCGAGGATGTTGGCTTTTTTTTGTTTGTTTGTTTGTTTGTTTGTGTTTGGCAGCTATATTTTGTACTCTCAATTAATCTTGTGAATACTCTGTATTAAAAAAAAAAAAAAACTTTTTGAGTTATATCATAAAATTATTAGGTTTTAAAGGCATCTCCATGTGTGGAAATGATTGGTGGATACCTGTAGTTAAGGAAAGTTCAAACCATAGGCGGTTTGTTCTCGATTCACACAGAATGTACTTTCGACAATGTAAGCATGTATGTTAATATATATATATATATATATATATATATATATATATATATATATATATATATATATATATATATATATATATATATATATATATATAAGATATTTATTTCGAAAATTACATATAAAAATGATTACATATGGAAAGAAACACTTTCGTCCATTGGCGTGCTCGTAATAAGTAAGGAATTGTTAAAATTTTAGGCATGTAAATATTCGTCTCAGCCGATCAAATACAGTGTTTGTACTGGTTCCAAAGTATGCTGTACATATTGTAAGTGTCAGGAATCTTACAGAACGGCTTTGTTCGTCTGTCTCTTTCCGTCGACAGGCATCAGAACAAAAACGGTAAAAGATGTCGAGATGCGGTTATTTGTAATCTATTTAGCCCCTCAAGAATAAGTCCATTTTCTCCGTTAACTTTCTATTCGATGGGAAATGCTTGAAATTAGTCATTTCCGGGTTCAACGTTTATCAACATAGAACAAATACCGAGAAGGGATTTTCCCAAACGATTCAGCGCCTCAAGGCATTCAAATTTAACATTACTTCCGGTTTCAATACTGATTTCTACAGAACAAAAACGGTAAGAGGTATCGAGATGTGGTTTTCTGCAATCGATTTATTGTCCCAAAAATATGTCCTATATCCTCTATTAACACTCTATTCAAACCACAAGTGGTTTATATTATCAATTTCCGGTTTCAACGTTTATCACCATAGAACGAAAACGGTAACAAATAGCTGGAAGCGGATTCTTGCAAACAATTCAGCGTCTCAAGGCAACGCACCATGACCATCCCGGACACTCTACCATAACCTGAAGTGGTTGAAATCTACTAATATTTCCGGTTTCAATATTAATTTTTATAGAACAAGAACGGTAAGAGATATCGAGATGCAGTTTTTTGCAATTGATTCAGCGTCCCAAGAATTGGTTCCATCTTCTGCGCTAACCCTCTATTCAAACCAGATGTGGTTAAAACAAACAATTTCCAGTTTCAACATTTATCGCCAAAGAACAATATGGTATTAGATAAAGTTGTTTAAATTAACCATTTCCGATTTTAACAATTATTGCCATAGAACAAAAGAGGGCAATATATAGCGACAAGCAGTTTTCTCTAATCGATTCAGTGACAACAGAACATACCATCCCATCACGCAGCACTCTACCAAAACCGGAAGTTGTTGACATTTACAATTACTTCCGGTTTCAATACTGATTTCTGTAGAGCAAAAACGGTAAGAGTTTTTTTTTCAATCGATTCAGCTTCCCATGTGTAGGTTTTTATCTCCTTCCTTAACCATACATTCGAACTGACAGAGGCTCAAATTAACGATTTCCGGTTTCAATCTTTATCGCCATAGAACAGAAACAGTAAGGCATAACAAGAAATGAATTTCTGATATGGATTTAGCGTGTAGGAACAAGTTCTATCTTTGATCTTATTAATCTATTGCAACAAATAGTTATAGATGTACTACTTCAAGTTTGAGTAGTGAATCCCCATAGTTTGGTAGTCTATTGTAGTTTCACACTGTAAAACAAAACTCACTTGTTGTAACAAAAATATTGCACTGCCCGAGCCAAGTATTTAATTGACAAATGCATGAAGAAATACTACTTTCCCCACCAAGATTATTTCGGTGACATTTTAGTACTGGATTATAAACTTTTCTACTCAAAGTTGATAGAATAAGAAGACCAATTCAGCTAACTCTGTTTCAAATTGAGATTCAATATGATCTGAAAATTACAGTTAAGAAAATGTAAATGAGACTCGATACCGAGCTGTAGTTAAAAAAAAAAAAAAAAAAAAAAAAAAGCCATTGCATGCACATAACGAGACTAGAGACAATACCTATTCTGTTACAAAGAATAACGATATTGAAGACTAGTAGACTAGATTTGTTTCTTACATTTTACTTTTCCTTAGGTTGACTAGTACAAACTGGGTATATTGTGGATTGGAATCCCGCCTTGAATTCAATTGTCATTGTACACCTTCTGTACGAGTCATCACGGATGGGGATAGAAATATCTTACGCTCAGTAGCAGTTTAGATCCAGCATTAAAGTGTAGACCCCATCTCCTGTAACCTCAGAACTGAAAATTGACGTTACTTACAATCAGTCCTTTGGCTTGAATTACGATTTCTCCACAATTTGTCTCATTACTGTTAATTGTGTTTTTCCTAGCTTCTCTCGATACAGAGTACAAAATTATGAGACGTGAAACTTCATAAAACAAACAATACAGTTACTGGGAAAGCAGATGATTTCCTTCCTGCCAACCTTGATTAAGTTCAAAATTATTACAATCTCTCCAGAATGGAAGAAAGTGAAAACGCCGTCAAAATTTTAACTGTAAACTCAGTCCATAAAAGATCATTAGGAAAACCAAGGCGCAGATGGGAGAACAATATTAAGATGAATATCACAATAATAGAAATATAATGTAGAAATTGGATCCAGTTAGCTAAGGACAGAAATCAACAAAGAGCTTTTGTGAAGCTACCGACTACGGACAAAGCTGAAGAACTAGAGATGCAAGGGCTCGGAAAAAACCCGGCTTTTTAAAAAAAAAACCCGGCTTTTAAAAAAAAAACTCGGTTTTTTCTGCTTTGCTTTTTTGCTTGGGAAATTTTGGGCTTTTTTCAAAATTCTGCTTTAAATCGATAAAGCAGATTTTGTTTCGCTTCTCTATAACACAGAAAGTCATTTATTTAGTGGTTGATGCCGATAATAATATAAAACCTTGAAAGTAAACCATGAATTTCGAAAAGATATTTTAAACAATTTTACTTCAACATTTTTACATTATGAATTCCAAAGGATTAACCAATGTATATAATAAACGCATTTTAACCTCCTATATACAAAAGTAAGCAGAGCTGGCAAGAACCATGGTTGTTTCTGAAAATGCCAAAAACCCGTTTTTTTTTGGGGGGGGGCAGTTTAAACCAGGCTTTTTTGGGGTTTAAACCAGGTTTTTTGATTTAGATATTTTGATTTATGTATTTATATGACATATTCACAGAAATAAGTTTGTTTCGCCTTGGTGTTATTATTCAACAACGGGGTTATGCTGGAAGAGGTCCCATAAGCTTAAAGAAATCCGGTCAGTAAATTTCTTAAATTGAGAAACTCCCGCCCTAGCCATCGGGAAAATCCCGTCATTCTTTTAAATGTAAAACAATAACGGGAAAATCCTGTAAAATTTAATTTGCATGTAAAATTTAAAGGTCAACGTATTATAATCAGTACGCTAAAACTGAGTGACACACAATCATAGTCAACGTATTACGAATAAAATCAGAAAAATAAACACACTGCTGAACAAGACTGCACTTATTTAATATAAATACACATTTACAAGTGACGTTTCGATCTTCTATCCAAGATCCTCATCAGACGTGAGTGTACGTCTGATGAGGATCTTGGATAGAAGATCGAAACGTCACGTGTAAATGTGTTTTTATATTAAATAAGTGCAGTCTTGTTCAGCAGTGTGTTTATTTTTCTAAAACTGACAAGTAAACCTTACGTTTGGGTGAATCGAGTTTGTGACTGAGACACATATGAGAAAGTAGTACTAAATGTGGTCAGTATTTCAGTGAAGTTGTAGGTGCGAAGCTCCAGGGGTTTAGGAGATACAGCTACCAGAACATCACATGCAAGTACAGAATAGTCTTCATACAGTTGGAGGTAAAAGCCCTGTAAGACCTCTTGTAACGACAAAAGGTGAATAACAAATATATGGGTACATATTAGAACTAGGGGGAAGTCATATAGTAAGGGTATACCTGACGGCGGCCATCTTGAAATCCGCCATTTTGAATTAAGGTTAAGTTTTTAAAATAGGAATAGGGTCATGTGATACAGGATTTAAGGCTCAAATTTAATCAGAAGAACAATGGTGACTTTAATTTTGATTTACGCGCAATTGGTAAAAAGTTACAGGGAAATTAAATATTGTTGCAGCATATGGATTAGCCCTTTACCCCACCTTGTAAATTTTGTGATAATGATCATAATTAAATAAAAAGCAGGTGGATAAATATTAGGTCTATGGTAAGAGTTCCCTTGATGGCGGCCATGTTCAAATCTGCCATTTTGAATCAGACAAAAGTTTTAAACAAAACGCATAACATTGACACCTCATTAATAGCAAATTTTACCATAATTCCAACGGTATAACCATTTTTCTTTATCATTAACCAGCACAAAATTAAAAGGATCACTCCTTACGACTACTAATTTGACGGAGTTGTTAACGACAAATCTGTCATGTGTAACTCGATTGCCTTTGTCAGGTGTGCTCACTGTGAGCAGAACATTTGTGCAAGTCATGCACTCTTTTCTGAACTACATATTGATTGTACTAATTGAGGACTTTTCTGGAAAAAAGACCAAAGTTCAATTATGACTCAATTCCACTTTGGTCATTTTTCCTTAAATTAGCAACTTGTTTATGCGATAACAAATGCTGGTTAATGATAAAGCAAAAATGGTTATACCGTTGGATTTATGGTAAAATTTGCTATTAATGAGGTGTCAATGTTATGCGTTTTGTTTAAAACTTTTGTCTGATTCAAAATGGCGGATTTGAACATGGCCGCCATCAAGGCAACTCTTACTATAGACCTAATATTTATCCACCTGCTTTTTATTTAATTATTATAATTAACACAAAATTTACAAGGTAGGGTAAAGGACTAATACATATTCTGCAACAACATTTAATTTCCCTGTAACTTTTTACCAATTGCGCGTAAATCAAAATTAACGTCACCATTGTTCTTCTGATTAAATTTGCGCCTTAAATCATGTATCACATGACGCTATTCCTATTTTAAAAACTTAACCTTAATTCAAAATGGTGGATTTCAAGATGGCCGCCGTCAGGTATACCCTTACTATATGACTTCCCCTAGTTCTAATATGTACCCATATATCTGTTATTCATCTTTTGTCGTTACAAGAGGTCTTACAGAGCTTTTACCTTCAACTGTATGAAGACTATTCTGTACTTGTATGTGATGTTCTGGTAGCTGTATCTCCTAAACCCCTGAAGCTTCGCACCTACAATTTCACTGAAATACTGACCACATTTAGTACTACTTTCTCACATGTGTCTCATTCAGCAACTCGATTCACCCAAACGTAAGGTTTACTTGTGAGGTACAGTATTAAATTACAAATTTAGTATGTAGGTATCATTGAAAGTCCAATCCAAGCTAATGTTGGAAGCTAAGTAGGCAATCGATAAATTTTACCAATTTTAATCAATATATTTTAATCAATATATATCAATATATTAATCAATATATTAATCAATATAACCTTCGCTTCTTCATAAAACAACAGGCATGCAGAAATATATAATTTGGTTTCGTTTTGTATGTTTAGGCTTAACATCCTTACGTAATACCGAGGTTATCAAGGAGAAGACTTTCGCTTAAAGTGACATCCGAAAGAGTACTTGGTTTACACATGAAAGAAGAGTTGTGGTTCGACCGAGAATTGAACATGGGACACCTTGATTAAAAGGTGAAAAGGAAATAAGACTAATGCAGATGGTTTGACATGTGAAACGTCACCATGAAGTTCACACGATTCGTATTTTTGTTCTTTTATTTTTTTTAGTTTAAACCAGTTATTAAAAAAAAAAAAAACAGCTGGTGTAAACGAGCCAACCCTAAGAGTAAAAACTTCTTTCAAAAAATACACAAATAACTAGCAAAATTGTATGTAGTATTTTTACTTCAAAATATTCCATACCCTCTTTTTGAAACAAAATAAAATTAAAATAAAACATAAGAGAAATACTTAGATTTGTATGATGCAATTAAAGGCTGCACATGGTTCTGTATATTCTTGAAATTCTACAGTCAAGTTTTTTATAACCACCATCAAGGGCGCCCATCAGGGGGGTTAAGGGGGCGCTTGCCCCCCTAGAGGAAAATGTACTTCAGAATATTGAAAATCCAATAGGATTTTTACATTAGTTACAGCAATATTTGAAACTATTTTTGAAACGTCGCTTATACTTGCCCCTCCTTGGAAACCACAACATGGGCGCCCTTGACCACCATCACGGTTTACCCAGTCCTCAAGGTTTCTGAATTTTTAACAAGAGGGATTCAACATATCATTACGGAACAAAAAAAAAACAAAAAAAAAACTACGAAATATATATTTAAGTTAAGCTAAATACAATTGCACAACAAACGTGACTGAGTGGTTGGCTTTTGCGCTTCTATCGGGAAGTCCGGGATTCAACCCAGCATTCGACCATTCTGACAAAGCCTTCCTTCATTCCATCTGAGAATGTAGAAATAGTTCGTGTACTGGTTTTTAAATCGTTATTATTACTAATTACCAGCAGTGACGGTTTTGCGAAGGTTAGAGGATCGGTCTTTCGGACTGAAGCCTGTTCTCCAAAGTTGTGGAATGTCTAAAACGAACGAAATATCTATTAGTTATGCCTTTACTCATAAACTTTAAGCTCCCGTCAAATAAAAATTACGAATGTTTAGAAAAACTAAACATTAGTAGTAAGATAACCCCTCCCAAAACACTTTTTTTTTTAAATTCGCGACTGATTCTCAGTATAAAATGATCTTCAAGGTTGTATCCGGAAGATTATTGCTAAACATATAAACGAAACGAAATATTAGTTATGCCTGTACTCATAAACTTCAAGCTGCTCCCAAATAAAATTAGGACTTTTTAGAAAACGAAACAATCAGAGAAACCCCTCCCAAAGTACTTTTCTAAATCCGCTATTGATTATTTGTATAAATTGGTATTCAAGGTTGTATATGGAAAATTATTGCTAAATCATTGCACAACTACAGTATAACAGAAATGTGGAAATACGGTTTGACGGACATATTGAAAAACGTATGCTTTGACGGATGTATAGAAAAACGTAAGTTTAACTTTCGTGCTAGAAGCTGGAGTACTAATCTCTTAGAAATGAAACACGGATGACAAACTAAAATGATCTAGAGAAGGAAAAAAATGTCAATAACTCAAAAGTTAAAATAAAGTTAAATAACCTGTAAAATTGCCCTCAAATACTACATTCTTCATGTTAGCTTTAATTCGTAAAATATGTGATCCATCCAATTTGATGGTGAATTACAGAGCTAAATATGGCATTCAGGTCGTGGAAATCTTATCTAACTATAGAATATACTATAAGAAAGCTATTTGGATAGAAAAATCATGAAAATGAAAAAAGCCAAAATTTCCAAAATTCTCGGTTTTTTTCCAAAAAAGCCGGCTTTTTATGTGAAAAAACTATCGATTCAAAAAAGCCGGCTTTTTTGCATCTCTATGAAGAACAGCCTCTGTTGCCGAGCTGAGTCTGGATAAGCTCGGCCACCAAATCTTTATTCCTTGGACCAGTGATATCTAATCGGTGTGTCGCGAAATTTTAGAATTTAAAAAATCGTGAAGCATTTAATTAGTTAAAATCAATTTTGAGAAAGACTACTAGTCAACGCCTCGAGCGGTGGCAACATTGCTCAATATCAAATAGCACTACACTGAGAAAAAAAATGTACGTGGCGTACTTAAAAAGATAGGTTACATGCGTAATTCCTGTAGTTTTTGGACTTAACGTAGAAATATACAGCAGACGTATAACTGAAAACGCATGTTTTATAATACTTTCTGTATAAGTGTTCCATCTATACGTACTTTCTGTATGAAACAATGTAGGCGGTCAGGATCTCACATACAAATGGACGTATATAACATATAGCCGACGAAGGTAACATAAGTATATGTATATGATATACGGAAAACTGTTAGATGTCAGACATCCTGCAACGGCATGATGTAACATCTAAGGGCAGTGCCTATGTAGCATACGGATAACGTATGCTCCGAACTGATTTCTATAGTAAGCAAGACGATACCGTAAATTTGTACAATATACCGCTGTCCGGAGAACGGATTTTTCTCTGTGTACTTTATAAAACTTATAGGCTTACATTATTATAATTTATATTATTACTAGCAGGATACCCGTTCTTCGCACGGGGAGAATGTTTCATTTTGGAGATAAAGGGCTGAATTTGGATTTAAACGGCATCGGAAGTGTCACTGTTCGTCTCAGCGACCCCGAAAACTACGGATTCGACACTAAAATCGGTTATTGTCGATAATTTATATATATCCCGAACCCCATAGGTCCGAAGCTCATCTATGTTGAAAATTTGATCAAGATTGGTCGTGTGGTTGAAGAGTTATTAAGTCACCAACGTAGTCACTTTCATTTTATATATATATATATATATATATATATATATATATATATATATATATATATATATATATATATATATATATATATATATATATATATATATATATATATATATTCCTCCTCCCCCTCACCTAAGTTGCACCGTCAAAGTGAAATCATGTAAACCATCCCAGACCTGAAACTCATCTATGTATCAAATTTGATCCGAGATCGGTTTTGTAGTTCAAGAGATACAAAGTCACGAACATAGTGACTTTCATTTTTATATATATAGGCCATAGAGATTAGTAAAAATCAAACAAATGTGTCGTAATGTGGTGGGCGTTCATCAAAAATAATTCGGAACCACTACTTGCCTACCAAATTTCTAGTAAGCTATATCTGAAAAGTCCTGAATTTTGAAAATTCCCTTTCGGGAGTTATGAAGTCAAACTTTTTCAATGGACTAGAAACATGTAATAAAGTGTATAAATTAACTCTTCAAATATTTCCTTGGAAAGAAAGAAGACTTCAGGATTTCGTAACCTTTGCAATTTATTTTCTCTTTTCTTTTTAAATTTTAAATAGTTATCAGTCAGCTGGCAACAATGATGTCAGTCCAGAAATGATCAACTTCCGCCTCGTGATTCTGCATTTATGCTGAGAAAAAAGTAAGAAATAAATGACAAAGTAGATTTTGAAAAATGGGCGTCTTTGTTTCGCTTATGTAGCACCTTATGACAAGTTATAGACTAAATTTCTTATTTTACTTTTTGTATACTTGTTGTTAGTAATAATGTATTATTAAAATGTCGTCAACATTATGTGTGTGTGCATTGTCGAATAGTTGTAATAACTTACAAACAGGAGAGAGAGGAAATCAATGCGTGCATTCCATGGGTGATCACACCTGATGTTTTGAAGACTGAAGTTCCACATTGCATAATACTTTCAGATATGATGTGGATACCAGTAGCGCCATTATTCAGTTTCTTATCCCATATTCATTTTTTTTTAAATTTTGATTATGGGTTTGAGACTTTAAATACGGAGTAGATTTGTGAGAGTACCAACCTGATATAATTTTCGAAAAGGTCCTCTAATTTGCAATACATAAAAATAGCAGGTTTTTCATACTACAATATTATTTTAATATTAACCATTTTAAGTCCAAGACCTTGAACTTGCGACATACAGGGCTGTCTCGTGGGCTAGACAAATGAGGTGCTCACCCAGTGTTCGCGCCATAGTTGGAAAGAGTATTACTATAGGAAAGGTAACACGTTTACAATTTCTAAAGTCAGGTTGCCACTTTACAATAATCTTGTAGCTGTCATAAAAAATCTTGCAACCCTAAAATATTTTTCCATGTAAATATAGTCTTAAAAGGGACATACAACATTTTTATCATCTTACAAGGAGTCAAACCATGTGCAACTTTCTGGGTCGTCTTGCTTGCTACCTGCTATCGCCCTCCTACTGACATAAAGGAAAAACCAGTTTCGCCGCTTCCGAAACAACGGATTATTTTGGACAGAGAGGAGAAACGCACCAAAATACACGTTTTTAATGAGGAGGTTCACTATTTGTCCACTAGAATGCAATGTAGCATGGGTGGAAATATCTTTCTTGCGTTCAGAAAGTTGTAATGTGTAAACAGTAAATAGAAAGATCCGGTTGCAAGATTTTTAATGACAGCTTTAAGAGTCTTGTAAAGTGACAACCTGCCTTAACTCATTGAGATTAGGACGTTTTAGAGGTAATCTAAAATTTTCTAAGACCGTGTACCATAAATGTCGAAAATGCACTCATAAATCAACAGCACCTACAGTAAAGGTAGCTGTTGTAAATACCAGACCAAACATTTTACACTGGGGTAATTTTGTAGTAAAATTCACGCATCATAGATATGAGGGATACTGGAAAGTTTCTGCAAAGCACTACTAACACTGGCTCTAGTGTTTCGCATTATAAAATTTGAAAGAATAGATGTTTCTACTGTATGTTTAAATTATATTTGTTTCTATTGTTTGTACGTTTTAGTCGATTTATTTATTTTTCACAACAGTTGAAGTAGTATTATGTAAGAAATGGAAATTTCTCTTGAACATTTTCGGACAATGATTTTTTAATGATTGTAAATGTAATTCCATACCGAAACAATTCAGCAAGCGACTTCATTTGGTTTTGGGGGATGAATGACCATCAAATAGGACTGTGTACAATTACTGTTGTGAGTTCGAGCGTGATCACATATTTGTTAGTAATGAATTTCATGAAGGTCGCCCATCCGCATCTATTGTTTTCAGTAGTGTTGATACTGTGCGTGAAATGATTGGGAGATATAAGCATATGACATACCGTGATATTGAGACTTCCTTACAGATTGACATGAAAACAATACATACGATTTTGGATGGTCACCTGAACGTAAGGAAACTTTCAAACGGTTGGATCTCATACAACGTGGCTGAATCTCAAGAACAGGTTCGTGTCAATTGATGTAAAGAAATGCGCAAAAAATTCAATCGAGGTAATTCAAATTTGGTGTACTACGTCGTTACAGGAGACGAAACTTGGATCTATTTATACGAATTCGAAACTAACAACAATCCACTATTTGGGTCTTTCAAAATCAGCCGAAACTAACAAAAGTTGTCCGTTCAAGGAGTGCTGCCAAGCAAATGATTGCTTATTTCTTCGGTTATACCGGACATGTGGCAACTATAACTTTAATTCAAAGGATTGTAAACAGTGAGTGGTATACTACAATTTGTTTACCAGAGGTCATCAATGAATCTTGTAAAGCAGATTCAAATCATTACATTATTCTTCACCACAACAACACCAGTACCCACTCAGCGCACCAAATTGTTGATTTTCGTCCAGTAAATATGTCAAATTAGTGACTCACTGTTCGTATAAGATTTGCATAATGAGCTATTTGTGTCGCCTGAAGCAGCTGTTGCCGCATTCCGAACAGCGGTTTCTGAGGGAGCAGGCTCGAGTGGAAAAAAACTTCCAAAAGCGTGTGCAAAAGTGTATCGATCTTAAAAGGTGAATACTTTGAAAACAATAAAGCCATTTTCAGAATTACACATCTCTTTCGATATTAACTGCAGATTTTTGCTACAGCAGACTTTCTCGTATGAATTTGTAGATTATTAAGCTCTAAAAATAGATGTCATATGCTCAACAAAATAAAACATTGAGCATCAAAGGCATTCGCAAGTGAATGTACCAGTAATTTATTATTATTATTATTATTATTATTATTATTATTATTATTATTATTATTATTATTATTATTATTATTATTATTATTATTATTATTATTATTACTGTCCCTTGTTTTAAATATTTAGCGGAATATCACTATCATTAATACGAAAAGTCGAAGTTGGATGTTGGAGCAGCATTTATTTACTGAATATAAAATAGTCACGTACATCATTGGCCCACAATTTACTTCTCCACAGAGGCGGACTGGGAGTACAAGGGCCCACCCGGCGAATGATCTTTAAGGTCCTTGATGAATACTTAGTTGGTCTGGAGTCTGGGACTCCATCAATATTCGTGTACTATTGTTAGGTGTACCGAATTAGAATCCATCTTGCTATCCCCTTCCTCTTTATTGACTCAAACTTTAAAAAGATTATGATTGCATCAGCAATGGAGGCCTTCTTCTACCCGAGTTTTGAAAACAAATAATAATAATAATAATAATAATAATAATAATAATAATAATAATAATAATAATAATAATAATAATAATAATAATAATAATAATAATAATAATAAATAAAATAAAATAAAATAAAAATAAAATAAATAAAAATCATAAGAAATAAAGATTTGCAAGAAAGGAATGGTGCATTTCCATTGGGGTTCACTATTTCCCGTGTACTTTATATTTACAATAAAAAGGATTGTCCCAATCTAATTCCTTGTTAATTCCCACAACATTGTAATGTCTGTGTTACTGTTGGATAAAATCATGGAGAATATTCCATGAAAATCCTCCTATAGTAAGGAAATCGTGTTAGACATGGAGTTGGAAACGTGAGTTGTGGCGTCGGAAAGAACCGGGTCCCCTGAGTAGAGCGGTGATGTTAGAAATCGATCCCGTGGCCCGAAACTCAAGAATAAGGGCTCCACATGTTTGGACTCAGATCCCTTCTTTTCGATATCAAATAAATTGGGCTATCCCTTACTGACATGAAGCATCGCAGTATTGTCTTGTAATGTTTGATTGAATAATATTCATTCAGGATAATAAGGAAACTTTTTTTGTGAGCAAACAGCATGGACAATATGGCATGAACATCCTTTGGGGTCCGATTTATTGGGCTTCGGGCTCCGGGGCAGATTTATGACATCACCGGTGTGCTCAGGAGAAACCAACCCTTTCCAATGCAACCACCCACGTCCAAAAACTCCATGCTTCATTAGTAAATAGAAAAGATCCGACCTTATACCTTCGGGGCCCGATATCTGGGGACATCAGGCCCCAGGTTTGATTTGTGACATCACCGCTGTGCTGAGGAGACCACGATCTTTCCATTGCCACTTCCTACGTCCAAGAAGTACATATTTCATTGGTGAATAGAAAGGACCCAAGTTCGAAACTTCAGGACCCGATTTCTGGGGCTTCGGGCCTGTTTTCTGACATCACCACTGTACTCAGAGGACCATTATTTATCGCCACCACTCGCGTCCAACAACTTCGTGTCTAGTACGGTATCCTTACAGTAGGAGAATCAGCTCCATGCTCTTTATACATTATCGATTACACATCACATTATTGAATATATAAATTATGGACGAGATTGCATTTTCGAGCTAATAACTTATATGTAGAGTATTTTTTTAGACTTTTTCATTGTCTTATTGATTTTTCAACAAACAAGGCTATGGACAGGGACCTTCTTTCTCTAGTGGTCTCTTTCCTTCGCTAGCACTTCGGGCCAGTTTGTGAACGAGAACGGAGTTTTCAATTAGTTATAACTAATCGAGCAATATCTTAAGTAATTTTGCAGAGGGCAGGGCCCACCCGGAAATTTCCGGGTATCCGGGCGGCCCAGTCCGCCTCTGCTTCTCCACTCCCCACAAACCGACGGGATGGCTCTGAAGACAGTTTAACATGAAATTTGATCAACATGTTCCTACAGGAAGTCGAACGTGGGTCCTCCACACTAAAGGCGAGAACATGAACATCTCATCTCTTACTAGACCTAGATTTACTATTGAAATTGGTGCATTGCTAATAGATGTGTTGTAATAAATCAAATGGTCAATGAAAGATCTGATAAATTTATGGACTTTATATACAGATATTGTATAACAACAATAATAAAAAAAATAGTAAAACTAGTTTCTGTTTCATTTTTTTTTTTTTCAATTTATTTGATTCTTAGAGTTAGCTCGTGTTTACGTACCCGGAACTGAATTTCGTCCATCCTTGCCCTCCAGAATGTCTGGCGCCTATTTGTGAGAAAGAACTGCTCAGTGGTCAGGGGAGTAAAAATCAATGTGTTCCGTTCTTCGAGGAAGAAGGTGTTGTAATCTGACATTGACTTTGACGTTGCTTCCTACTGAATGCCTACCTTCTGCGTAGATTAGTTTCGATTTCTCTATCGCTTACCTTGTGGAGGTCATCAAAATAATTCATGCGCGTCGTTTATAACATTTTAGTTCTCCATCGGCTTTGTGAAATAATAATGATACGAATAAATTTCTTTTTCTAACATTTTTCAGAAGAGCTAAATTCAGCTACGAGTAAGAAAATATGTGTCACACTATTTTTGTATGTTGTTGTTTAAAGTGTCGGAATGTCCAGTTTCATGCTTTAACAATATTTAGTGAACAGGCTTTTACACTATAAATTTTTGTCCGCGACGAAGTGGCAAAATCAAACTGTGAGGCAGCGGTACTAGGACACTTTGCTGACTGACGGACGTGCCCTACACAAGAATAATATGTAATCAAAATTTAACTTTACCTTATTACTGGAGGGCACTGGCCAACTGCGAAGGAAAGGGGGATGCAAACTCCCCATGGAATATACTCTATTAGCGAATGCGCAGATATCAGTTATAAATAATTGTTTACTTCTCTCTTTGTATTAGGTGCCATATTGTCTTAGAGGAAGATGATGCTGTCCACCTCTGGTCCGAAGATTCCCTGGGTCGATGTCAGGCAATATGAGTTCGCGATGGACAACATCGTGCCTGTGTTTTTTTAGTGTTTTCGCCTCTCCTTACACATTATCATTCCACCAATTCTTCCATAATCATTCACTTCCATTAATCGTCTGTCTCCTTTGGCCTAAAGAGCGTAAATGGGGGACGTAAAACTAGAGAGAGAGAGAGAGAGAGAGAGAGAGAGAGAGAGAGAAAGGATCATATCCATTCGAAGTTGAAATATTAGTAGACTATATAAACTATGTGTTGAAATTCCGAAAAATACTTTCTAATTGTAGTATAATCAAGAGAAAAACTAAAAAGAAAATGCTTAAAAGAAGTGTGTAACTAGACTATTGACCGGTGAGATGTTCGTCGCTTGCTGAAAATTCCACTGTTATATTTCTACCGAAGCATATGGGTTAGGCATCAAGGCTCACTTGTATGAATATTTCGGCAGGGACATCACAGGTAAATTCCGCATCCCCAAATCCAATTGAACCCAGAATCTAAGAAGGAGTTTACGGCATTATTTTTGGTTAGTAAAGCCAGTTGAAATCGATCTTTTGGAGAGATTAGTCAAGATTAAACCTTTCCTTGTGTTGATGGTCTTGTGTTGCCATAGCCTCTTGCAGCAGAACATGCATTGTGACAACCAGTGTTTCTTTTAGGAAAAAAAATGTTCCCCGGGGAGGCACATTTAGTATATATATATTCGGAGGAGCAGATATTATTTTCATACGGTACTATTCTATTTATTATTATATTATAGACGTATCATTTTGGTCTCCTCGGGAGGACACTCTCAAACTTCCAGGGGAACAGTACCCCCCAAAAACCTGTCTGAAAGAAATACTGGTGACAACCATGTATAGCGGTAGACGAATTATGTGGCGCGGAGTTGTTCCTTCTATGGTCTCAGATCATTAATTAGTTGTTCATGGCACAATGATGAACGCGTAAAAGTTTACTGTAGCGCCATGAATCTGTAATGTTTCCAACCAGAGGAGCTTCATTCAGCTACAGAAAGTTTATAAAAGAATTAATGTATTAGATAAGTTTCTTTCTCTTGGCATGTCTAAGAACCACCACTTTTTCAACAATCTAAGGCAGGGTTTCTCAACCTAGGGGTAGCTAGAATGTTTCATAGGAGTCGCGAAGATAAGTGGAAGAGATAAATATAATTAGAATCTAATAATGGAAAATATTTTTAAATATTATTTTGAATATTGTTCTGATAGGCATATTTTTATTTTTATACATAAGAACAACAAAATATAGGTCTACTAAACGTTTTCAACACGTGTAGAGTTGTTTAAAGCCAATTTAAATGAAAGAAGTATGATATGAAACTAATGAGAACTGCATATTGAAATACCAGAAAAATACAAATGCAACAAAACGCATATTGAAATACAATTAAAAGTGAAAGCTAATTAGATGCTAGATCATGATTGATTTCAATTTTCGTGACGCACATTATCAAGTCATTTAAAATATTCAATAGTTTTCTTAATAATGTCCAAGTTGTTTAACCAATATTAGAAATCACTTTTTTATATATATATATATATGACCCAAAATTAAGGGAGTTATGAGGTTTTAAAATTTTCAAACGTCCTCTATTTTGATACAGTATGACGGATCAGTTTCGATAATTGTAATATGAATGAACTGGTCAAGTTTGGTTTCAATCCATTCGCTTTTAGGAAAGTTACTGTATCCACTATATACAAGAAATGGATTCTACTATTATAGAAATAGATAGGTATCGTGAAATCTCTGCAATAAGTAGGTCCTATATTAAATCTCCCACATAGGCTTATTACAAACCAGAAATTATAAGGGGATCGCTGGCAAGAGGATGTGATAAAATGGGGGTCGTGATAGGAATTAGGTTGAGAACCACTAATCTAAGGCAATACCAGATGTCAGTTTCAGCGTCTATTACAGTGTCATTTGAAGTAAAAAATACCTCGGTATTCGCCCGTTGAATCCATTGAGTCTCTGATCTCTGAACTGAAACGTAAGATCAGGGCCAGACCAATTCACGTTTAATATCTGAGCCTGAATCAAAGAAACATTACGCAAGAATGCCGGAATATACAATTTAAATCTTTTTCGTTCAACTGGTGGATCCGACTGGCTAGCGTGATCGCAGCACGTGGTGGTACGATTGGCGAGATAATGATATCATCGGGCTCTCCTCGATATGTCAAAATAAATTATCTTTTGCGTATAATAATAATAATAATAATAATAATAATAATAATAATAATAATAATAATAATAATAATAATAATAATAATAATAATAATAGTGTTTCCAAGCTTTAAATTTTAACAAACTTAAATTTAAATATTTCTGCTAAGGATGTATCGTTTCTTTTCTATAAGATACTAGCAGCGTTCACCCCGCTTCGCTGCGGTCACCCCGGAACGCAATAAACTTTGTTACTTAGATAATTTTTACTTTTTCGCTTTCAAGTGATATGATAAAAACCATAGAAGATTGCACTAATGTTAACATTATATCGCCTGTCATTTATGTTAACCCGCCCCGCTTCGCTGCGGTCACCCCAACCCGTCCCGCTTCGCTGCGGTCATCCCGGAACGCAATAAACTTTGTTACTTAGATAATTTTTACTTTTTCGCTTTCAAGTGATTTATAGCGCCTGTCAGTTATGTTAACCCGCCGAGTCACAGGGTCATGCGGGTTGCATATAAATACGTTTATTTTTATACCTATGATGAACTAATAACAAAGGATTTGTACGTATGGACACCTGAATGGTCAATTATCTCAAGACACTGGTAATTGAAAATTAAAGTGATATGATAAAAACCATCTAGGGTCCACATCCTAACAACCCCCCAAAAATGAAAGAAATCGGTTCAGCCGTATTAGCGTGATGAGCGGACAAAGGATTTTTTGTACGTATTGACACCTGATTGGTCAATTATCTCAAGACACTGGTAATTGAAAATTAAAGTGATATGATAAAAACCATCTAGGGTCCAAATCCTAACAACCCCCCAAAAATGAAAGAAATCGGTTCAGCCGTATTAGCGTGATGAGCGGACAAAGGATTTTGTGCGTTCTCTTTTATATATATAGATCGGAGTAATATTAATAGAGGTGTGCAAATTAATATCTGGATAATGTAGCCATTTTACAAACTTAGTTCTTATAAACGTGATGTTATTAATTCTATTCTTTAATACAGCTTTCACTCCAGCTCCGGAGAACATAGTAGCTTAGTGTTAGAGCACTTATCTCTAGTGCGAGGGGTCCCTGATTCGATTCCCGGCAATGCAAGTTTGTGGTGGACAGCATCGTGCCTGTGGGCTTTCTTGAGGTTCTTCCGTCTCCTCCCAAATTCTCATACCAGCAGTTGTTTGTTAATCATTCACTTTAATTAATAATTCGTCTCCTGTAGCGTAAAGGGCGCCCTAGGAGTTTGCCAATCAATTACTAGGATTGAACAGAGAGTGCACACGTCAGAGCTGAACGCTCTACCACTCAGCTCCACCATAGATCTGTATAAAGTGAAGAACATAATTAGTAACATAACACTTTAAATCAATATAATTAAATAAGGTAATTATAAAGTGCTAATTAATCAAGTTAGTTGTGGTTACCACGCGTACAGTAGACTAGATAGTTCTAATGTATGCTTACTATTGTGTGACTAGTAAGTTGTGTTGTTCGCAGAATGAAATATTGAGTTTATTTTGAGAGTTTATTGAGTTGGTTTTTTATAGTATTCTATTTTCAGCAATATGTATGTAGCATAAGATCTAATAATAATCAGTGGATTGCATTATTCTGTAAGATTTTATTATATTTCTTCATAGAGAGTTAGTCTATTGATCCATCTGACGCAGGGTTGTCCTACTGACCTTGCATGGTCTCTTCTAATAAATGGGTTTCTTCCGCACGAAATGATCTAGAAATGTCACACGTATAGAGATTTTTTTTTTTTTAATTTTATTCTGCTGTTATGAAGTTTCCTTATTGTCACTCCACGTTTTCAATACACGTTTCTTGAACAATCAACGTATTAAAGTAAAATAGTAAAAAGTTTTCAAAAACTAAATAGTTCATGATATAAACAGAATATTCTGTTTTTCTTGCTAGGATTATTAGGATGACGATTTCGGTACAATCAAAATTTGTAATATGTTCTCAATTTACTTGAAATGTTTATTTCAGTGTTGGAAATTAGAAATTTCAAGTTTTTGTATGCTGTCTCAACTTTATTACTCATCAAATAACAATGAATTTAAATTTGCTTTGATCATACGTTGACAGTATGATGAAACAGTATTTTTTAAGGCCCATTCATATGAATGGGGAATTATTTTTTGTGAGATTTTTTAAAAGTTGTTATTATTTGATTTACTGACTTCTTGATGTCTTTTTAAATATGCGGTTAGCGTACGCGCCTTTGGCGTGGAAGACCCGGGTTCGATTCCCGGCGGGAGCTCTTGTGGTTCGGATTTCACGTTAATCAGTAGGTCCACGTCTCATATAGCCTCGTTGATGAACGGGAACGTTAAACTTAAAATCAACTCAACTGTTTTAAAATATGTCTTATTCGTAAAGATTAAATTTTGTTTTATATATATGATTAAATTATTCATTAATCAAATTTAATGAGCATTAAATTTATATACGAGAAGTGATCAGAAAGTAAGGTTACAAAGACTGCAATGAGATGTGTACATATTATTTCATACAACAAATAGTACATACTTAGTAGTATTATTATTTTTCGACATAGTCTCCATATCGGTTAAGGCACTTATTGTATCGTCGGATGAGTTTGAAGATTCCCTTCTGATAAAAATCCTGTTCTTGCGTTTTTTCAGCCGCATTTGTCAGGAAATGTTTCACTTCATCGTCTGAAGAGAAGCGACGGCCTCGTAGATGCTCCGTCAAGTGTGGTAACAGGTGAAAGTCGCTTGGAGCGATGTCCGGGCTGTAGGGAGGGTGGTTGATGATGTCCCAGAGAAACTGCTTCAACAGCGTAGTAATGTCGGTGACGTTTTCTCTACCAGCTGCAAACCTTCGACACCATTCTGCGACATGCTGACGAGACCTTACAATTTCTCTATAAATCTCTTCCAGCTTTCAGTGAATTTCAGCCGCGGATAGATGTTTCGCCCACAGAAATCAGCTTCTTCACAATACCAGTTTTTCAAACGAGTCGCCATTTGTGTTTACTTGACAACTAGCGCTGTAGGTGGCGCTGTGGCTGAAACTACACAGTTGCCATACACACTCCTTATTCCTCTATAACAAACTAAACTCCAGAAATATAACCTTAGTGCATGATCCTTTCTCGTATAATTCAAATTCATTTCGTAAAAGCAAGCGGCATATAAATAGACTTGAAGAAGAAATCAATAAA
Organism: Thermobia domestica; assembly: GCF_964235325.1. Lineage (NCBI taxonomy): Eukaryota > Metazoa > Arthropoda > Insecta > Zygentoma > Lepismatidae > Thermobia > Thermobia domestica. Next base: position 237,003,852 of record NC_137458.1, on the reverse strand, counting down.
ATCTTATAATAAAAACTCCAGATGGTCTCAAAATCAGAAAAATAATTTCCTATGAAAATCAATGGGATAAAAAGTAAGGATGGCATAGCTATTCAATACAATAATTCGAATAATAATAATGATAATAACTTATTGTTATCAACATTGTTAGCGTAAGTCATTGCATATTACAGATCTTCCGGCTTTAACATAAACTATTACTGGGAATCCATTGGGATAAGCCATTATCAATATTTATATTCCCTAAAATTCTCTTCATTTATAGCATAGAGCACTTGCACCTGCGTAATTCTTCAAGTTCTGTTTAACAAGCAAAAAATCTTCGTTAATCAGGAATGGTAGAAAAAACTTCATATAACCAAAGATATCTTGACTTATTGGTTTAGGTCCTAATACTTCTTTCCCGCTGATCTGGTGGCTAGCACGTTCGTCTTTGGTAAATATGGTCCCGGGTTCGATTCCCGGTGGGAGAGCACAAACACTCATTTTCATAATTATTCACTTTTATTAATTATTCATCTCCTTTATCTAAAGGGCATAACCGTCGGACATTAAATAAAAAAAAATAATTTATTAGTTTACTCATCAATTATATAACGCCGCTTTTCCATTCGAATTTTCGAAGTAAAGAAAATTATCGATTATTACATATCGCAACTTCTTATGTTTCAGTGCTGCGATGAAACGTTTTTCTTCTACTAGACATTTATCTTTCTCTCCTTGCTTTCCGACCCCATATATTCCGTTCGCGAACCTCCTAGGACAAACCCGACCACGACGTTGAGTAACTCCAATTTAAATTACGAATAAATAGAAAACTGTAAAAATAATTTGTAAAAGCTTGTGTTCGCGTAATACAGGCTGCAAATTTACTCACCACGATATTCAGTAGGACGTCGATAATCCGAACGTCAAAAATCTGAATGCGGCCAGTAAAAGCTTTTTATATTTTGTCTTAGCGCTAGCGATAAACAAACAATACGATTGTCCGTCGGTGTTGTGTGAAGGCAGTGTTTTTACAAAACCTCATGTAATTGTTTCTCATACATATTTTTATTTTTAATTTCCCTTAGTCCTATACAAGTAAAGTTTTAAGTGTGATTTACAATAACAGTGTAATTTAGTGTACGAACAGGTTCTTCAGAAACATTAAATGTAAGTAGCCTTACGTACGGTATTGTAATTACTATATGTACTGTATAACTATTGTATCGATAAAAGGACATACCTTACAGTATAGTTAGAATAAATGTCATTTTCTTGGTCATTTTCGAAAATCCGAACAATTTGAAAATCCGAACTACCTGTGGTCCCAAGTAGTTCGAATTTTCGACTTCCTAGTGTAAAAGAAATCGAATGCTTTGTTGACATTTGATCATACATGGTTATTTCACCGGTGTCAATAGAAAGAGTTACATCTGGACATGTTTAAACGGAGCTTTTGTCTTGGCTATCCACTATACACACGTCATAATCAATGAGAGTGACGTACATAATTCTTGCTGAAATATACTCAAAGAGGAGGAATAGTGGATGAAAACCAAATCTAAGTAAAAAGAGATTGTCAAGAAAACGTAGTTAATGCCACAGAACTCACTGCAGAACTCAATAATAAGTATCTGGGACGACCAATTTCTGTAATCATAAACACATGCCATAACTTTAAGGTCTGTGGTCGGATCAGATTGCGATTTTCCGCTTGATGCCGGTTTCAACAATCTGCATCAAAAAGTCATTCCCCATCAACTGTAACACCCTATGCATTGCAGTTTGTGGTTCTTTGTAAGCATTTGGAAATCCTTTTGCACTGCTTGCAATATCCAATCTTATTCACTTAGTCGATGCTTATATTGAAAATCCTATGGAGACAGATCGAGTGCTTTAATAGGGTGCAGCGTTTTACCACTTTTTTTTCTCGGAACGAAATGTAATACCTGGCGAAAGTGGCCAACCCACATGGACATTACAGGTATAGATTTTTTTTTTTTTTTTCAAATCGGATAATATCTTCTGTGAGAACTATTGCCTTAAAGTTTCAAAATTTCACTGAAAATTAGAAAAAATACCAAAGTTCTTCATGAATTTTAGTTATGTTAAAGTAAACATTTTTTTGGTTAAATACATGTTAGTTGCTTAGAAATCTGACATTGAAGTATAAAAATGCCTGTTACGTGCCCTTGGGGGGATAGGGATGCCTTCTCTGGGGCCAGAAAAAGGGGCAAATTCAGTACATTTAAGCGGTTGTGCAGGTCCTCGCTCACCTGGTCATATAGCCTGTCCAAGCGTCCCAGAGTCTACCACGTGGAGGTGGCTGCACCTAGTGCTCCTGCGCCAGCCCTACCCAACCATATATAGGGGCGGATGAACTAATCCAATTCGTCACTGTCAGGAAAAATTGTCACAAATTGGGACTTTGATTGCAATTTAGACACAGCTTGCCTAGAAAGTAAGGTTGACCTGATTATCCCGTCCCTAGCATCACTTCCACATACTCGAGAGGCTGCTTCAGTGACTAATTTCACTATCTGTTTTACTGCTATCGTGTGGCATGGATAGACGGTGGAGGACTATTCTGGCACAGTGTTGTCAGAAAGTGAAAGTTTGTCCATGAGCCATTTGTTTGATACCGTCCTTAGAACTAGTGGTACAGTTATTGAAACATCAGTGCTTTCCCAAAACATCATTTCAGTGTAATCTTTCGCCTCAAAATTCAGTCTGGGAATGATGTTATATCTAATAGTGTTATGAAGATTCTCTGCTTCGTGTTTTCGAGCACTAAGAATCTTATGTAATGCATCTTGTCGGACAGCAAGTAGACCATCAGTCATCATGGTGAAAAGAACATTCTCTGGGAGTGCGAGAAATGCATTCGTCTGAATGGATGAACGGATTACAGCCTGGTATTCATTTGGTAAGTATCTAGACCTATGAATGGTCTCAAAGACGTGACGAGGACCATTAGTAATGGAAGACTTGAGATAAGTATCTCAGGTCTTTACTGAGTTTTCTAAGCTCTTCTGACTATGATGAGGTAAGTCACATTTTATTGGTTTGAATGACACTACTGGAAGCTTTTCACAGTCAGATAGTTTTGAACCTATGGGACCTGTGTAAGAATAGGAGCTTGAATTAGCGCCAATATGCGTGAAGAGAGCTCGGAAAGGCAGTTCATTAAAATGCAAGAGACAAATAGCCTGTTAGTTATTTTAATTTTCGACGAATACCTCCCTTCCAACCAGTGTTAGTGTTTGTTCCATCACACCCAAGAACCTCTACTTCATCAAAGCCACCTTCGATTTGGTTCATGATGTACTCGAAAATAGCCGTGGTCCTGTCATGGCCACAGCCAGAGGATTGAGAGTTAGGTTCAGCCACAAGTGATAAGCGCTCTTCTCTAACGATGCCTGCGTGTGTTTTAGTGTCTTCCCTTTGACCATCAAAGTATAGACTTTTAATGGGATCATCATTTCTAGAACTTACTTTTAAATTCCGAGCAACTTTAAGTTTCGCACGCCTTATTTTGCTCCTGTCCACAATTAAAGCAGAGTTATGTTTGCTAGATTGTTGAGAGGTTATAATTCCAGCCTTTAAAGCTGCCTGAAGCACAGCTGATGTTATATGTTCCACAGCCCTTTCGCTTGCATTGTATCTCAGAGCAATCATAGCAGTTTGTCAAATCTAGCTTCGGTTTAGATGTTCTGTCTCTGGGTTTGGTCTCTTCCTCAGAAGAGCTTTCCTCTGCTTTCTCTTCAAGGTCTGCTTCATTGTCACTGAAGTCATTTTTGTGATATAATAAATAATATTGACTGTTTTTAAAAAAAGAAATACAGAATTTTCTGTGAAAATAGTGTTTAGCAAACTATTATCTCTAACGGCCAATTCGTATGAGCTGAATGCAACAGTAACCAAATATAGCGCTTGAGAAATGGCGCCCAATTTGAAGCGTATCCTGCTCGTTCTTGATAGTGACGCTGAGTTACGCAGATCGGGACAGGAGAAGGGCGTTGCAGTATTGTGAAGTGGAGGGGTGGGAGTGTCATGGTGAAAAACAACAATGCTCTGCTACCACTATGAACCAACAGTAGAAGGAAAAGGACGAAAATAGCTGTAGAAACGCTTAATTGTACTGAATTTGCCCCCTTTGCCAGCCCCAGAGTAAGCACCCCTATCCCACCGCAGGGGCATATAACTGGCATTTTGAGACTTGAATGTCAGTTTTCATAGCATCTGGCATGTATAAACCCAAAAATGTGTTTACTTTAACATAACTAAAAATAATGAACAATCTTGGTATTTTTTGTAATTTTCAGTGGAATTTTGAAACTTTGAGGCAATAGTTCTCACAGAAGATATCTGATTTGAAAAAAAAAAAAATCTATACCTGTAATGTCCATGTGGGTGGGCCACTTTTGCCAGGTATTACATTTCGTTCCGAAAAAAAAAGTGGCAAAACGACCCACCCTAGTGCTTTAATCTTATTCACTTTGTCGATGCTTATATTGAAAATCCTATGGAGACAGATCGAGTGCTTTTTCTTCTATCGCTGCGAATTGCTTCCTCCAACACAAACCACAGGGGTTTCGTGTGGACAGAATTCGTCTGTTATTCCCTGATGTCCAACACGAGACATTCAGCTCCAGTCTATGGCAGTAGTCTTGGAGGAAGGCGCATTTTTTTTTTTTTTTTTTTTTTTTGCCACACTTATTTTTGAAGGGATTTGATAATTACGATCATGATTTATTGATTATTCCTGGAAAGAGACAAATCATATACAAAAGATTCCTGACGGAAATCATTAGTAAGTTTTGGTACAACATATTCCTAAATCATTACATGAATTGCTTCACACAGTCACATTATATTTCATGAACGGATTACACAAACGTACACTTGGTCTACTTCTTTGACTCTATTATCTTTCAGACTTCCTCAATAATTGCAAATATATTAGGTTTTTGTTTGGATTGATTTTACACGTAGAAAATGCATTTGCTATAAAAGAAAAAGAGTACAAATATACTTTGCTTGAGTATCCGAAGTAGCGCCTCTTGAGATTTCAAGTTGGAAAATAACTTTGTGGAATGCCATGATATTATCGAGCGTGTGGATTTCAAATAATTTCTGAAGTTAATTATTATTTTTTTGCTTTTTTTCCAGAGTGGAAGACAATCATGGGTGACTCAATCTCAGCCAATACAGAGCTCGACATTGTTGGTCTGTGTGCCATTTTGGTCTTCTATCTCCTTGTTTTTGTGGCTGGAATTTGGACTTCTAAGAAGAAAGGAGTATTGAACCCAGAAACCAGTGATGACCTTCTTCTGGCCGGCAGACATATTGGTCTTGTAGTTGGAATTTTTACTCTATCAGGTACATAAATATTGTCTATTGGCAGAAAGCGTTTAAAGATTACAGTATATTTCAATTCAAGTAAGTGAAACTGATATCCGATTGTAAAACAATGTTTCTTAAACTCTGCATTTATACATACATGTATTATAAGTCTTTGACCAGGTAATGGCGACTGCTTTGAAACAAATGCAGAGTATGAGAATTAAATTTGTCATATCTGTAGTTTCGTGTGAAGAAGAAAAAAACTTGTGAACCAAAGGTTTAAGAACAACTCATGTTATTAATATAAACTTTGCCAAAGATTAACTTATATCATCATAAAAGAAATATGAAAGACTTTTTGAAACGAAAAAAAATAAAATACAACTTTGCAAGCGGAGGCAAAGAAACCTAACGTAAGCATACTAAAGACGAATCATTTATAGCGTAGTGATCGTGGCTCAGTGGTCAAGGCGCTTGGCCAGTAATCTGGAGGTTCTTGGATCGAATCCACGTCGGGCAAAGTTTTTTTTTTTTTTTACTTTAGGAAGTTTTATGGTGATTGATCGGCGATGACACACGTTTTATTATATATTCAGATATTTGAATACTCGGACGTTTCAATACTTGAACTACCAAATCTTCAAGAGTAATAATAGTTATAATTATCTCGTAGAAGATTAAAAATTAGAAACTTATTATCGCTCAGGTCGTGCCATTACAAGCAGAAACGTGACATTGGGCAAAAAATATATCGGTTTTGTTTAATATTGAATTTCTCATCTCGATTCTAAAACAAAACAAACAAAATCGGGAAGAGAATTAACATTTTACATTCGAGACGGGACAAGGCTAACTCAAATTATGGTCTCGCTTTGGAGATGAGAATCGAGACGAGGCGAAAAGTCTCTCCCACCTATGACAGTAATTAGATGCAGATAAGATCGTCAAATTTAGAAAATACTCAGAACATCCATACTATCTCCACCAAGTAGCAAAACAACAAAAACGCTTCTGTCATACATTTACAAATATATAAAATACTTCTCTTGTTGTCTTCTTGAATACGACTGCAACTTGAATCCGATCATTGATATAAACTTCCTGCAAGTTGTCCGGAAAGAAAAGGATTCGAATACGTAACGAAAACAAAGGACGTCGATAGAACAATAAGTCAGTTTGCAGTGATTTGGATTTGAGTTTAGCGTCCCATTAGCAGCGAGACTTTGTGAGACGTGAACTTACAGCTTAACAAAGGATCCGAGACACATGAGCTTGTGCCGGGAATCGAATCCGGGTCTCCCACGCCAAAGGCGCGTAGGCTATCCACATAACCACTAGGTTGCTCAGCAGGCCCGTATCCAGGCCTCCCTAAATTTTTACTGGCCTCGCTAAAATTTTCACGGTTGGCTTGCAAATGAACTATAATATGGTGATGAACCATAATATGGTTGGATCGCCCCCCCCCCTACATTTTTTGGCTGGCTACGGACCTGGAGCTCACGCGGGAGGGCTCCACAAGTTGTCGCTAAAATCTGATTGCCACATAGCACAGCTGATAGAGCATCATGAGAAATGAAAATGAACAAAATTTAAGGTGCTATGGACCAGAAGGATAGGAGCTACGGGACTTCTTCAAAATTTGAATATGCAACAAAATTATAGGCTATCATGAAATTTAGTACGTTTAAAGTAAATATCTTCAAAACCGTTAAAGCAATCAAAACAAAAGTTGCACAACATAATGAGAACAAAATGCCCTATCGAAAATCACAAACAGTGTTGCCATAGGTGAAGCAGTGTTGCCAACTTAGCATAAAATATTTTATTTGAAATAGCACCATATACAAGTGTGCACAGATTTAAAATGCACTATTATCACTGAACAAAACAGTGAAGTGTAGTGGTACAGTGTTGCACACTATTGGAGCTACTTGGGCTGAAAATGTACAATGGAGAAGTCTGATGTGGCAACAGATGGTGATAAAAGACTCTGGGTCTCATACTATGAATTTAGTTCAAATGCATAACACAGATAGTATAGCATAGCAAAATGTCAGAAGTGTCACAAAATATTGATGTATTTGAAAAGGGAAATTGAGTGATGCCATTTTTACGTCCTGTGTCGAAGCAATATAGGAGTGTAAAGTGGGATCCGAATCACTATGAAAGGGAAGGATTACAATGAAATGTAAGGAGAAAAGTACAACAAAAACATGTCCGAGGCGGGATTGGAACCCGCGATGCCTAATATGTCGGTTGTCTAGCCTTCTAGACTACACGGCTATCCTGACCGACTAAAAGCGAAAAGAGGTAGTAATAAAATATTTCCAATGTGAGTATGGTAATATTACAGTGTACAAACATAATTATATGGTATGTAGGAGAGGAAATAAAAGAATATGTCACTCAACACGGAAGACAGAAACCAAGAAAGTACTTTTCCAAATATTGATAAGATAACTGAGAACCAGTTTACAAAATTAGAAAAAACGTATTTCTTTCCTCGCGTGTATAATTTTGTTTTCGCGAGTTGTCTGCTTATTCGTCGGGGCTACAGAAGTATAATGTAAAATCCTCACTTGTTTCTAATGTATTCCTTTATTACGGTACCCTTTCTTGCCACATATCAGGCTTCTCCATTGTACATTTTTAGTACATGTAGCTCCAATAGTGTGCAACACTGTACCATTACACTTCACTGTTATGTTTAGTGATAATAGTGCATTTTAAATCTGTGCACACTTGTACCAGGTTATCATAAAACAAGTATCGTTGTTCAGAGAACTCTGGAGACGTAACTACTCAACAGAATGCAACCAAACTTGGTAGAAACATATTTGGGAACATGCAGAGGCGATTGGTGTAGAAAACAAAATTAGTTTCGATTTTCGCCACCAGAGGTAATTGTGATGCTGTACAACGCCATGTCAATGCAGCGTAGAAGAAAAACAACACTAGTGATGCAAAATAATAAGACAGGCTGTAATTACCTCTCCAGGTGCTTACTCACGTCCGCATGTGTTTCAGTGATACAGGTTTGAGCGCCACCAAGTCCCAGAAGTGAGTTGAGTTGATTTTAGTTTAGCGTCCCTTTCAGCAGCGAGGCTATATGAGACGTGGACCTACTGATTAACGTGGAATCCGAACCACATGAGCTCCCGCCGGGAATTGAACCCGGGTCTCCCACGCCAAGTCCCAGAAGTGAATTGATGGTGATCCGATGTTGGTTCTTCCCACTCTTTGCCTTGTCTTCAAGCGGTCCCGGGTTCGATTTCCAGTGAAGACAAAAGTGAGTCGGATCCCATGTTAACCTGTAGGTCCCGTCCTTAGAACATCATCATCATCTTATACGGTACTTGTCACTATGGGCCTTATTCAGAGTCGTTCTGACGCATGATTAGTGCCATACTAAAGAGTTCGAGTAACATATGTTTCCTGCAGTAGTCATGCTTTTAGTATGACGCTAGCCATACGTCAAAACGAATCTGCATAAGGCGGTATGCGTTTTTCTTGTTCAGAGAACTTCACGTCAAAGACCTGCCTTTGGACAGAACCTCATAGCATCATCATCGATCGCCAATAACACATCACTACACCACGGGGTTATTAATAGGAATACAAATCAATGCCATGCGTCGCACGGGGGCATAATTATGGCATTTCTTTCATTGAATATCAATAATATCATTTGTCTTTCATACCACACTCACCGCACTTAAAACTGAACAGAAACACAATAGCCTCTGGAGGCGAGATTTGACACTAATCTTTTCCTGGAATTTTTGAGGGAGCTAGCATATTATGATTACAGGAAAGATAACATTTAACTTCATTTCTGTAAGATGTCCGAGAATTTTAAAGGACGCTTTAGCTCAAAATGTCCCTCCCCGTAAATCCGCCACTGACCACGGGGTATTAATAACGACGGGGTATTCTGCTCTCCTGAAAAATTGCTAGTTACGCCCTTATTCAAATTTACCCCTCAAATGTACTCCTACCTGTTGAATCCTGTCAAGTTTCCAAAGTTCTCTGAACAGCGATACTTATTTTATGATAATCTGGTATATGGTGCTATTTCAAAAAAAAACATTTTATGCTGAGTTGGCAACACTGCTTCACCTATATCAACATTGTTTGTGGTTTTCGATAGGGCATTTTGTTCTTATTATGTTGTGCAACTTTTGTTTTGATTGCTTTAACAGTTTTCAAGATATTTACTTTAAACGTACATAATTCCATTATATAATTTTTTGGATATTCAAATTTTGAAGCCCCGTAGCTCCTATCCTTCTGGTCCATAGCACCTTAAATGTTTATTTCTCATGATGCTCCATCAGATGTGCTATGCGGCAATCAGATTTTAGCGACAATTTGTGGGACCCTGCCGTGTCAGTTTGCACTGAACTGTCAAATGTGTCGCAGTATACAGGGTGTCCATAAAGTCCTGCAGGAAAGTAAAATTATAACTTGGAAACTACGTAATGTATTAATAAATACTTTTTCGTGTACTTACAGAGAGGTTCAAAGTTTTGTTTCAGCTAGTTAAGATTCATCGCCAAACGTCCAATTTTGCACCATTCACGTCCAAACACTCTTGCAGCCTTTTTGGGAAACCAAGAATTGCGTTTTGGCGGTGCTTGTCTGGAATGTTCAAAATCACATAAGTTATTTTGTTCTTGAGATCGTGCAGATTAGCTGGCTTCTGCGAATATACCTTGGTCTTCACGTGTCCCCACAGCCAGTAATCACAAGGCGTCAAATCTGGTAATCTTGCACGCCAAGATGTGGGTCCTCTTCGGCCAATCCATCTCTCCTTAAATTCTTCGTTAAGAAACTGTCGAATTTGAAGGGCACAGTACGGCTTTGTCCCATCCTGTTGCATGTGGACCTCACTAAGGATGCCTAACCTAGTAAGTTCTGGCAAAAGGAATGTCTGTAGCATGTTCAGATAATTGTTACCATTTACCGTCTCTTCCTCGAAGAAAAAAGGGCCGATAATGTGGTCCATTGAAACAGCACACCACACATTGACTTTGAGACTACCCCGCTTGTGCTCCTCGAATTCACCTGGATTTTCCATCCCCAAATTCGGCAGTTGTGCCTGTTGACTTTTCCTGACACATGAAATGTGGCTTCATCTGAAAATATAAATCGAGACAGAAGGTCACCATCTTCTTGTAAGCGGGTAAGCATTGACTCACAGAATTCCATTCTCATGTCACAGTCATCCTCTTTCAGCTCGTGCACAAATTTTAACTTATAGGGCCGGACCTTCAAATTCTTGCGTACGATCTTGTGTAACGTTGACTTCGGTATTCCCGGTTCCAATGACCTACGTTTAAGCGACTTCATTGGACTCCAGGCTACGCTGTCCTGCTGTGAATCACATTGTCACTCGTTCCTGGCCTTCCACTGCGTGGTAAATCTGACACACTTCCCGTTTCTTTGAACTTCTCGTACCACCTCTTGATACTTGTTTCTGCTGGGGGTGTTTTCCCATACGTTGTTTGGATCTTTCTCCGCACTGAAACGCGATATTTTAATTCCGCAAACCACAAAACACATTGTGCTTTTTCTTTAATGGACGCCATCGTAAATCACGTGATTACCAGAGCAAACGTCATCGATCATTGTGGCCAGAACAAAACTTTAAACTTCCCTTCTTTCCACCCCAAAAATATACACTTAAACGTAACGGTTTCAAAGTTTTGGAGTTTTAGTTTCCTGCAGGACTTTATGGACTCCCTGTAGAATATGAAAGGAAAGATTTAATGGCATCAATGGTATTATCTGATGGTGTAAATTTTTGTGGGAATATTTAATGGTGTTAAGATTTAATGTTCCACTTGCCAGCAGCAGACATAAAAGCAATAAGGAATACCACCATCTCGTGTATTTTTGGAGAGGTTACTTCCAATGGACAATTCCCCTTTTCTCCCTTTATTCGTTCGAGTTTCTTCGCTTCCTGGAACATGCAACCACTGGCGTCTCTGGGATGTAAAATTGGGGGGGGGGGGCATAAAAAAGATTTAAATGGTACTACCTAACCCATTTATTATCTATTTATTATCTTTGATTCCATTTGTTACTTTCACGGACCCGCTGAGAACTCAGAACTCTGTTATAATCGTTTCACAGCCTGAATATTATATTCCAAATAGGTCGTTAGTAAATAAATTAAATTAGAATAAAATATGGAATATTTTGTACTTCAAAATATTGGGGGGAGACGTCCCCCTCGTCCCCCCCGCCAGAGACGCCCATGCATACAACAGTAAAAGATATTGTTTCTCTCTCTCTCTCTTTTTTTTTTTTTAAATAGAAATATTAATTATGTAGCTAAACATACAAAGATGTTACAGCATTAAGCCTGCCATATTTTTTCATGAGAATACGGGACACCTTCGATCTCCCCTCCTCCTCCCAAACTCTTCAACATAATCCAATGAACTGTTACTTTGGTTATGAACAACAGTATAATACGCGAAAGTTCCTAAGTTGCAGCTACTTTTCTCTCTTCGTTACCTGCGATTAATTGTACGAGTTACAATGCAACTTCAAAAGAATCGTCTTAAAAAACTCAAGATGACGTTTTATAAGATGCTTTACGGGAAAATAATACGAAAATAATATCATTTTTATTTAAATCAGTGACACAATCTACCTTCAACATTCTTCGCGCGTTTAGCAATATTTATTTGCATGGCTGTATTTGCCAAAATCACGTTTTTCAGTTTAGTCTGATGAGCACTTAGCTGACTTTTCTCCCTGTGTCGTGTGTAATTATCAGCTCCGGATTTATACATGTCTAAACCCTGGAGCCAGGGAAGTCATTTAGGGGGCAGGGAGGGGCAATTGCCCCCCCTGAGTTTGAGATTTCTATAGATTTTATCAATAAAATAGTAGTAAATCAGTGAAATACGCGAAATTTTATCAAGCGGTTTTGCTTCCCCCCCCCCAAGCAAAATCTGAAATGACGCTCCTGCCTGGAGCAAAGCACAATTCCGCGTCCCTAGCCTCTTAAAAAGATAATTTATAATTCTTATTAATTTATCTAATATCTTTCTGGAGAAAACGTCACTCATCTTCCTTGTGCTTGTAGAGGTATAGAAGCACTCAAAGCCATCTATGTTTGCCTGTTTTTTGGCGTTGGAGAATTTTCGTGTTCCCAACAGGAGCAATGTAAAATAGCATTGCAAATTTTGCAATCAACTTCATAGTTCAACTTCGTTGCTTTCAGAAACGGGTACCTTTCCTTCAAAGAAAATGCACTCCAGTTTAGGCATTCTTGGAACACTTCACTTGAATGAATTATCGACAGCTGAGGTCGTGCACTTTATCAAAGACTAGCAGAATATCCGTTTTTCGCACGGAGAGAATACCTTTCATTTTGGACATAATAAGGTGAATTTGGATTTAAACGGCATCGGAAGTGTCACTGTTCGTCTCAGCGACCCCGAAGACTTTGCATTCGACACTAATATCGGTCATTTTTCATCATTTTTCAATATCTTTCCTCCCCTCTCCTAAGTTGAACCGTCAAAGTGAAATGATAAAAACCATCCCAGGCCCGAACCTCATCTATGTGGTAAATTTGGTTGAGATCGGTCTCGTGATCCAAGAGTTATGAAATCACAAACATAATGACTTTCATTTTTATATATTTGGTCTAGGAATTAATTCGTGCGGTTTTACAAAAGATGGCGTAACTAGCTTATTGTCCCATAGTTTCGTTGATGCAAATATGCGTTGAAAACTACTGTCATTGAGCATCTTGTTTAGTATATGTCAGTTGCTTGAAGCGGAAACAACAACATTTTTTCTTCAACTGAAAATGGCGCATTTTGTGCCTGATAAAGTGTTTTTGCGGGGAGTTATTCTTCATTGCTTTAACATGAAGAAAAGTGCTACCGCAAGTCATCATATTTTAGTGGAAGTGTTTAGTGACCATGCTCTAGCTGAGCGAACGTGTCAGAAGTGGTTTGCACGGTTTAAAGGTGGTGATTTCAGCTTGGAAGACCAAAAGCAATTTGGACAGCCAAAAGAATTTGAAGATGAAGAATTGAGAGCATTGCTTGATCAGGATTCGTGTCAAACGCAGGACGAACTTGCAGAAGCATTTGGAGTTGAGCAAACAACAGTTTCCAAACGTTTCAAAGCCATAGGAATGATTCAAAAGATGTCTTATTGGGTTTCACATGAATTGAAAAGAAAGACGTTGAAAGAAGAAAAACCGTTTGCGAATTGCTGCTTCAAAGACAGAAAAGGAAGGGATTTTTGCATCGAATTGTAACTGGTGATGAGAAGTGGATTCATTACGAGAATCCTAAACGAAAAAAGGCCTGGGTGAAGCAAGGTGAACCAGGTCCTTCACAACCGAAACGAGATATTCATTGTGCAAAGGTTATGCTGTATATATGGTGGGATTTGAAACGTGTGGTGTACTATGAACTTCTGAAACTTGGTGAAACTATTAATGGACACCGCTATCGACAACAATTAATGCGTTTGAAGCAAGCTCTGGCCTGAAAACGACCAGAATGGAATAACAGGCATAATAAACTTATTTATCAAGATGATAACGCTCGACCACATGTCGCAAAACCGGTCAAAACCTATTTGGAAAATGTCGAATGGAAAGTGTTACTCCACCCGCGATATTCACCAGACACTGCTCCGTCTGACTACTACTTGATCGATTGCATGAATAACGATTTGATTGGACAGCGGTTCACTTCTTCAGAAAATATCGAAAAATTGATCTTTGATTAGATTGCGTCAAATAATGAGGAATTCTTTCGACACGGAATCCGTAAATTGCCTGAAAGATGGGAGAAAGTAGTGGCTAGCGATGGACAATATTTTTGTTAACGTATTCATTTACTTTGTTTTTGAAATAAAGCTTCAATTTTTATTAAAAACCGCACGAATTAATTCCTAGACCAAATATATACATTGCCGATATCCCCGACTGCTAACGGACAACTGTAACTTTGCGCTGTGAGTCTATTGACTTGCTCGCTATCAAAGCTGAGAGGGTGGTGTGTTAACTTACTCGAAGCTGTTACATGTTATAGCTTATTGTTCATTCACTAATTACAGGATTCCCAGCCAATGTAAGAATTTTTGATTTTTCACTTTTCGAATAAGCTGAGATTGATAACAGAAATGGGACGGGATTAAAATACGGGACATTCGGCTATCCGGACTAAATTTACGGGGACGCGGGACACTCGAGTCCAAAATCGAGACTGTCCCGTTTTATACGGGACGTATGACATGCTTATACAGCATAGGAATAACGTTGCTTTCATGTGGCCAAGTTCCAAGATAGACAAGTAGCCAACGGGAGCAGTAATTAATGTGTCTTATGGGAAAATTAGCTAGGTAGGTGGCCAACTTAAAGAGGTGGCCAAATCAACAAAATCTACAGGGTGCCTAGAAAGTCCTTTTACACCCGAACTACATGTGTGTAACAATGTAAGATGTTATTTAAAATTTGAACCTCCCCTCCTGATCAAGGGTTCCGATTTCTCTGTAAATTTGGGGGGGAGGGGCATTCAGATGCACAAGACACATATGAGAATTTTAAGACAAATTGCATTTAAATTATGCCAAATATTGTATATTTACAAATACAATGAGGGAGGCTGACGTGAGCTTTGGGGGACTGGGCCCCCTGGATCGGCGCCCTTGCTCCTGATCATTTATATGACAACAGTGCTCCTCACGTAAATTGTCATATGATTGTAGCGTAACTACCACGTGACTGCCGCGGAAGGAGGAGAATAAAGTACGTGTGTTGACCGGTTCATTGTTCATTGTCGTTTGGTAAACAACAATGACATTACTTCACTTAAAGGAGCGCTTAGTAGCAAGTGTGTGGTTCCATGTATGGGCGGCGATTAGGGGGGGCAAAGGGGGGCAGTTGCCCCCCCACTTTTTTGAAGTAACCCATTGATGTATATAGTTTCATTTGGAAATGTAAAGTTATTGTATATATATTACTGGTTCATAGAAAACAATGATGCCATATATTTGCCGCTGCGTGAGTACGTATTGGTTAGTTCTCTTCCCGTTGTGTTAAGAAATCTACAGGAATTGCGTTTTAATTGCCACTGAAAATGGTCCAAAATTTAACGTATTGCAGCATAATGATTCCAGCGTACTTCATTGCTTCTTATTTCTTCTTACAATGTTAGTCAGCCGCTTTGAAACTAATTGAGATAACACTTTGAAAAAGAACAAAACACTTTCACAAGTTATTCTTTAATCGCATAAAAATTGACTAAAATGTATTTTCTTTTTTCTAATAGCAAGGAATATTGATTAAAAACAGAGCAATAAGAAAGAATTACTACCTTTTCCATTGTTTTACAGTGTAATATACGGGTGAAGTGGTGTGTTTAGGGGTGTACGAGGGTATATACAATTAAATTTACTGAATTCAACATAATCCTAGGTTTCAGGATTAATTTGTATAACTTTAGTGTGGATTAATTCTAAGTATTGTTGAGTTTAGATGTATTTCAAGAAAGTGAAAACTGCACCTAATGGCAACGAAAATGTTTCGGGAAGCTTACTGTCTTTCTAGAGTAATAACATACATTTAATACCTTGTGTGGCATTAAAAATATAAGTTGTTCATTAATCCCTAATTCATTAAAGTTTCTGTGTAACTTTTGCAAAACAAGCCTCATTATTCATTACTGGGTAATACAGGGTTAGCCTAAAATAAATAGACAACTTTAGTGGTCCCCCGGATGAAGAGTTTAAATTACATGGTAACGTAACTTACGTGAGTTGTAGGGTACATCTGGAAGTGGTTGTGATACAACTACAGATGTTCTATGTGTGACTCTTTGGTTACACGGGAAACATCTAGTCTGTAGTCCAATTCTTCCCAAACAGGCATCAAAGTCTGACTGTCCACCAATGCAACAGCATCTCTGATTCGTTCTTTCAGTTCCGTCAGATTGAGGGAGTGGAGGAAACATACACATTATCTTTTCTGAAACCCCACAGAAAGTAATCTGGTGAGGTCTGGACTTCATGGTGGTCATTGAGTCATAGCCATGTTCTCATCAGTTGAACGGCCAATCCACCGCCTAGGAAGAACTTCGTCAAGATAACCCCTTACATCCGAATGCCAGTGAGGTGGGGTTCCATCCTGCACAAATATGAAATTGTCACTATCTTCTTCAAGTTGTGGCATCAACCAAAGTTGCAACATGTGCAGGTACGTTCTTGCAGTAACAGTTTCTTCTTGAAAAAGAACGGTACATACACCTCTTTGGGCGATACAGCACAAAACACGTTAATCTTTCTGAGTCCCTAATCTGCTCTATTTACGACATCACTAGTGTGAAAGGTTGATTCGTCCCCAAATGTAAGCAGCTGAATGAGGTAATCTTTTTCTTCACAAATATTTTGTATGAACACGCAGAACTGAACGTTGCTGTTTGTTACTTTCATTGAGACTTTGCAGTAATTGCAGTCGATATGGATAGAACTTGAGACGTTTGCATAGAATGTTCCAGACAGTCTTATGAAGGATATCAAGTTCTTTTTCTGTACGTGTCTTTGATTTCCTCGGGCTACAAGCGTAGCTCGCACGAACGCGCTCAACTGTTTCATTTGACACTGGAGGTCTTTCCGTGGATTTCTTCTTACACAGACAATCTGATTCTTCAAATTTATGCACCCAGTCATAAATGGACTGTCCTGTGGTTGGTTCTTTCCCATACTTTGTCCTAAAATGACGTTGCACTACAGTAACTGAATTTGTCTCGGCATATTCCGGAACACAGCCTTCTCAACTTGACTCGCCATATTCCTCCAAGCCACGTCAATGTCAAGTTCGAGGGCAGGGCCGCTTACGTCACACACCCGTCATTGAAACAAAAGAAAAACTGTCAGCCGCAAAACTTCAAGTATGTATGCATGTACCACAGGTAAAATCTTTTTGCTCAAAAAAATCTTATACATAGTATAACTTGTCTATTTCTTTTAGGTTAACCCTGTATTATCCTTTATATTTATTTGTTTTGCAAGTTTGTTATTACATAATCTGATCACACAATTTTCCAGACAGCATTTTAAGATGTTCATGAGCAAGAAATCAAATCTCTTCTTACACTTTCGTTGTTTAAGAATACAAAGAACTAGTACCTACTTCCGTTACTCTTGTCAATTTCCTTAATAAAATATGAAATAGAATATACAGTATTTTAACTGAAAAATATAGTATCCTATTAGTTATACAACCTTAACGACAAGCACAACAACGAAAACATACCGGAGGTGATAGATAGGTTTTGAACACATATCTGTATTATTATTATTATTATATTAATGAAATAAGTGTAAGTATAAAAAGAGTTTCTGGACACCCTGTATTGTATTCCAATTGTGTTTTCATACATTAAATTGGATGATAGTTTAAAATTGCGTACCACTTTCTTCGTCTGATGTCAGTTATCTTCACGTCACGTAACATTCTAGTTATCTTAGAATGTAACATTAATAAATTGTACTACCTGGTTATTTGTTATTTAGTAAAGTTACAAAGAACTGATATTTGAAAATATTGTAATAAGAGAACAATAATTTCATTTATTTCAGCCACTCAGGTCGGAGGAGCCTTCCTAACAGGAACTTCAGAAGAAGTTTTTAAGAGAGGCCTTGTGTGGTGTATGGTTCCTTTTGCTTACGCTTTTGGAATGTCTATAAGTAAGTAGATTACTAAATGAAGTCAGAAATTAAACTATTAGTTTATAGAAAATTATCAGGTACAGAGACATATCAAGTTAAAATTAACGACATTAAAATATAGAAAGTTGAAATGACTGTAAAATAAACTGTCGAATAAAGACATTAAGTAGAGTTTTAGATTTTGAATAACCGTTCCATAAGGCGAGTACAATTATTTGAAAACAGTTCTAGTCAGATTTGAGAGTTCCTTTTACACATGCAGTACCAATTGTTCCCCCAAACCTTCGACCTGCTGTAAGCTATAAATTGAAATCGTACTTAACTAAAAGCTCATATTAATTTAAGAAATTTATTGTTCTTTCTTGTTTTTAATCATTTCTTTTATATTTTACTTTGAGTTGGTTCACCTATCACCTCAAACTCCGTAGCATTCAAGGACTTCGTTACATACAACATTTTGTTGATTTAAATCATTGAGTTGTAAGCGATAATGCAGCTAGCGACATAGCGACATTTCCTAGTGTGAGACAGGCAAGCAATAGTGCAGTTAGCGACATTTCTTAGCGTGAGACAGGCAAGTGATAGTGCAGGTAGCGACATTTCGTAGCGTGAGACATGCAAGCGGTAATGCAGGTAGCGACATTTCTTAGCGTGAGACAGGCAAGCGATAGTGCAGGTAGCGAGACCTATTACTAGCTTGACTAGAAATTACTGTGACTCACAAATTGAGACGTTCATCTTTTATTATTAGGGTTTGAAAGCAATCTGTTGAATCATAATAGATCGTCAATAGTAAAATATCCAAGGATCAAATCCTTGAAATGAAATTACTGGAAGATTTCAAAAAATATATATGTTTTAACTTACTATTTTAGATGATAGCTTTACAAGTAGCATTATTTATTACACAGGGTGGTCCAAATAAAAAGTGATTCGGAGATTTTAAAAAAAAGCTCTAAGATACAGGAAATATAAAAGAAACATGAAAATACCTGAAGTTATAATGGAGTTATTATCAATAATGTTGTTTATATCTGTCCGGGAGTAGTTTGACTATAACAACAAATGGCCACCTAAACACTCAATACACTTTTCTGCTCTGATAATGAGATTGGCATGCAGTTAGTTTGTTCTGCGTGAACTCTGTAGTAGCCATGTTGATGTTGTCTAGGAGCTGCTGTAGGACTTAAGAACTGTTCTCATGTTCACTTTCAAGGCATCTCATAAGAAAAAGTCATACACTGAGATCTGGTAATTTTGGAGACCACAAATCAGCAATCGCAATTCAGTCCTCATCGAAGAATTCGGCGATTACTTTCATTTAAGTTTCAGACAGTGTGAGTGATTGCCCCGTCTTGTTGGAAGTACGCATAGTGCAACTTTTGTCACTCAATTCACTGACAAATGGATGAAGAGTTGTTCTGTATACCACTGGCAATTGATGGGTCTTTTCAACACAGATGTGACGATCCTCCTGGCTGAATTAGCACATCATACACCACTGGTGTATCAATAACTCTGCAAGTCTGCCTGCCTAAAAATAGTTTCACCCCCCCCCCCCCATAGGAATATAATAAAAACTTACAGGAACTAAATGAGTTACAGTTAGTTATGACATATTGCAGCAGACAAAAATGCAAGCTAATACACCGTTTATCATTACTATATTGCACTTATATTATCTGTGGGAAAAATGCTGTAGTACATACTCTGACCTTTCTCATTCAGGAAAGGGGAGAGCCTTCGGATTTCCATACCACGACGGACTCGCTTGCATTAGAGCCTTGCAGGCTCTCCACCTCTACCTTCTGGTCGTGCAAAGGTGTCTCGTGAAATTCATTATGTTTATCTGCGCACCTGTACCATGAGTTCTGGGTATACGTGTCCACTGGTAAGATGGAAATACTCCTCATCAGTTGCAACGAACAGATTCACATCCAGACATCCCCTTGCAAACTCAGGCAGCATCCATTGATAATATTACACACGACGTTGCTTGTCTTGTGGCTTCAGTTGCTGCAGACGGAAATTATGTGAGGTGTCATGTGAAGATATTCCTTCAGAATGTGTAGACACGATGATCTTGATGTTCTTGCCTGGTGTGTTAAACTTATACTTGATTTTTTCGAACTTTGGGCCATACGCTGAGCCACGTCAAGAATTGTATCCGATGTTCGCGCTGGTTTTCGATACACTGTGTACACTGGTTACCAAGAGATCTAGTGAAGCACCACTTGCATATCAATTTCTATATGGTAGACTTCACAGTTGCAGCTTTATTAAAATTCTCTAAGAAGAGTTCACTGTTTGTAAGGGTTGATTTCACGTGGGTTTCCACAATAAACACATTCTCAGCTATTGAGGACCAGCAGTGGCGTATATACAATTTTGTTTCCGGGGGGGGGGGACTTTGCTAAGTTTATTCCTGGAAATGTGAAAATTCTGCAAGATATTTAATTTATTTTAAAATTGTAAATAAAATTTCGGGAGCTGCTTAAGACCGGAAGCCCCTCTTAAATACGCTACTGTGAATCGGTATCCCTAGAATAAGAGAGATAACCTTAGATACACGTTCACCCTTCTAAGCACAGTATAAGCATTGCAAATATGAACTTTAGAAACAGCAAGGACATTATAAAACTACGCAACTTTGATCGTAAGAGTGGTCCATGCTCATTTTATTTGGACCACCTTATATCCAGGAGCGGATTAAGGGCGGAGCCAATGGAGCCCAGGCTCCAGGGCGCCTAGGCTAAGGGAGGCCCCCAAAATCCCTCTCTTTAATACTAAAATATAGCAATCAACTTATTATATTGCAGGCTCCAGACCCATTCTGATTTTTTTTTCGCTCGCTACGCTCGCGGTATCACTAGAGTTAAGTCTTCTTCCATCAGCGTGTTCACCATACATTTTTTTTTTTTTTTTTTAATGAGGGAGTTCTCTTGCAGTAAGTATACGAGCAGTTACACTGCAGTATATGAGCATTTAACTGTTAATAATGAATGAAATTAAACTAATTCTTGTAAACTTGAAGCACATTAAAATATTACAGCACAGTTCTCGGTTTTTGGATAAGCCTATGAGGCTGTGGAAGGCAGCAAAGAAAATTTATGCGCTGTAATTATTCGTAACATAGTTCTCCCTTGAAATAGTCGCCTCCAGGGCCCCAAAAGCCTTAATCCGCCACTGCGTATATCACAGCACAAACATTTATAATTACATGTGTTTAAAAAAAATACTTGTAATATATAGGCCTAATCAATAATGTTGAGCCAAGCATGATACATTGCGTTAAATTCCTTCACAACTACAGTATGTTTGGAACTAAGTTAAATAGACAATGCAAAAAATGGGAAAGGCCTGATAAGATACATTATAATTTATAAATAATAAAATACATTCAGATATTACATATAGATAAAATGAGAAAAACACAGATAGGTATTAACCAGTCTGTGTTTCAGATAGATTTTAATGATAAGATAATGAGTTATACAGGGTGATTTAAAAAAAAACTCACGAATTTCACTTGGGTCTTGAATTTCTAACTGAAGTTCGATTTCATGCGGTTTGTGGCAAATGATCAAGGAAGGGTGGGGGATTTATGGAAATATGTTTAGTTGTTTAAGTTCATCCGCGATAATATCGATCCGCCTCAAGAAAAACAGCAAATTTTCGCCAGTGTACTTTACAATTAGAATGAGGTTTTGGATTTTTGAAGCGAAACTGCAGAAAACAAATTAAGTGTTAATGAGAATACAAATTAAGTGTTAATGGTAACGTCCATAAATCGCATGTTGAATAGCTATAGCCGGTTTCTTGCCACAAACGACGGAGAGATTTCTTGGGTGATCTAAGGAGTCGATAACTGACATCTTTCACAACACCCGCCTGCGGGATCCGATGCTTACCTGTCACTCAGAACCGATCCTGTTTCTTCCAATTTATTCACTAGCGACCACATTATGTTCCTGTCTGGGGAAGAATGTGAGGCAAATTTGTTTCTGAATGCCCTTTGTGTAGCAACAAGAGATTCCGTTCACCAAAGTTTTAACGATAAATGTATGTTGTTCCAAAGAATACACTATTCACACTGTGCGCTGATCAAACTTACACAGTAGCATAGAATTGTACAGCACAATTCCCAATACAGTCGGCCCAGTTTCCTGTTTCTTATTGACCTTGGCAAGGTTGCCATCTAACGAAGAAAACTCAAATCTCCACATCACACTGCACTTCATTCCAATTGTAAGGTACACTGCCAAAAATTTGCTGTTTTTCTTGAGGCGTAATCGATATTACCCCGGATGAATTTAAACCAGCAAACATAGTCCCATAAATCTCCCATCCTTCCTTGATAATTTGCCACAAACCGCATGAAAATCGGATATCAGTTAGAAATTCTAGATCCAAATGAAATCCATGAGTTTTAAAAGAATCATCCTGTATTATGGAACGCAATATTTCTAGAGCTTGCATGATTTTTTTTTTTTTTGTTTGTTTTTAAATGGGTTTTGCAATTATAATTATATTATGTTAATTTCTGTATTATCTCAATACCAATTTAAGGTTTACTACAGAACATTCTGTAAAATGAGGAAGTTCTAACATATAATTCAAGTTGATGTGAAACATTAGCAATTTCAACAGGTGACGTGACTGATATGGTAAACTGTACACCAAATGACTCTATGTGCCGGCTGCCTGACGATGCTTTCTCATTTGCTTTTTTTTTTCTTTCTTTTTAATCTATTCAAAAAATACAACGAAGACAATTAATTAACTTAGGTTATCATAGGTATTCAGTATATAAACATCTTTCACTTCTCATTCGATTATTTTGACTATAATGTTATTTTTGCAGATGGTCTATTGTTTGCGAAGTCCATGAGGAACAGGGGATATGTAACAGTGTTTGATCCTTTGCAAGAAAGCTACGGGAGAATTATGGGAGGTCTCTGTTTTGTTCCTCATCTCATTGGAGACCTCTTTTGGGTTGGAGCCATTTTATCTGTTCTTGGTAGGTAGTCATACTTTATTGCTAATCAAATAAGCAGTAATTTTTATATTCAAACAGTATTCTTTCTTAATTTTATTTGCTTTGAAACAATGTATAGGGTTAATTGTATTTATTATTAAGATTAATTATATTGCAGTTTAGACTAGACTGCATGTTAATAGAGAAATGATTATGGGATCAATTGAATGTACAAAGTTATTAACAGAAACAAAGATGAGAAACGAGTAAAAATTGGATAATGTTGAAGTAAATTAAATCAAATAAGCAGTCTTAGAATAATAATGCGAACTCCTCAACAATGAATCACATCGGTATTCATAATTTCCAGAGTGCTTACATACGCCTTTGTTGAATTAATACTAAATACAGATGTAATGGCTTGCTGTACGCGTTGAGAATGAAGATCCAATCGATATTTGACAAGTATATCTTTAAGCTCTAAGATCTGCCGTCAGATGATGACGAGTTTCACAATATAGTATGTACTATCAGAGCAAAGCAATTATCTGTTTTTAAATTTTGGTGGAAACAATATGCTCGAACTAGTACCGTCTGAAGTGTGGTACAATGTTTTTTTTTTTTTTTTTTTTTTTTTTTTTTTTTTTTTTTTTTTAATAGAACATATCAATATTATAGCTGTGCATGGTAAGACTTCATAACACTTACGAATGAATGATGTCAAGATAAAAATAGCTAATAGAAAAATTTGAATCTATTTCATTACCTTCCTTTGAAAAATCTCTCCTATAATTTGCAGCAGAATTGCCTGTCACTAGGGCCTACCAAATAAGGCTAAAATAAGAGTGGCTAGGCTATACCCGAGCAAATGCAGAGGTCTGTGGGCCAAGTTCCCAGCTAGCGAATAAATAAATAAAATAAATCGGAAGGATTTGGTGTAGCGTGGTTTAATTCATTGGGCAAGTGGGTTATTTTATTTAAATTATGTTTGATTTTGCTTTTACAGTTACCGATTTGTATATTTGATAAAGAAGTATCACAAAATGGTCAATAAAAACTTTTAAAGTACATCTTACGGTTTGTCAGGTTCTATAAATGGTGTCAACCTGGTCTAACTGTCCTCCACATTAAATAAACACGTAAGTTAAGCCTGGCCCCAATAGTTGGTGATACTTGTGATTTGTTGTTGTTTAAAGTAGCATGAAGGGAAGAAACTTGCGTTCAGGAAAGCTTGCTTGCATATTCATGCGCCATTACGTCTTTCTGTTATGCGTATTATGGTTATAAAGAACGTTGAGTTTGGTTCTTTGTCAAAAAAGTTAGCCATCAAGTACACTAAACGTTTGAGAGGAGATATACCTAAGTAGACTAATAAGTATAGAAATTTTGTTTTGGTTTTAATCTTTTACTTCATTGAAATTTTTCAGTAAAATAACGACTGCATAGAAAACAACCTTGTTGAGTAGATGAAAGCTGCGTATTCCAATATTGACTTGACAATCTTCTAATTTTTCATTTGTTTCTTTATAACAGGGTCCACTTTAGTTGTGGTAGTTGGACTGGATCGAGTGACATCTATTCTTGTTAGTGCTGCGGTCGCAATAGGTTACACTCTTGTCGGAGGAATGTTCTCTGTTGCTTACACAGATATCCTTCAGCTTATCCTTGTAGCTCTTGGAATGGTAAGTAAAATCCTATATTGTACATACTTACGACTTTTATTATACATATTTTTCTTCAAGTTCTCGGAGCGAGAACTGTTTTATTTCTCGGAGCGAGAAACAGATCTTCGACATTGATATCCTTGTGTAGTGATGCAGCAGTTCCAACGGTATTCAAAGTCGTCAATATAGCTCTGGATCTGTACATCCATTTATGAAGTCTTCGAGAATGCGTGTGGTATTACGCAGATCATATAATTAAAAAAAAGTCCGGGAACTTCTGGCAGTTTGGGTAGTCCGGGAAAAGATTATGCATCATGCATCGTCCTAAAATAATTGTGCTGCACTATGGATTGTAATTTGTAAGTCTTTTGTTTCAATTTATTTTATGATTTATTTTAATTTACTATACGACATAGTACTTAATTGATGCCATGTGTAGTTGAGTATTGTATTTTACTTGATGTGTTTAACTTAGAAACATTTATTTTCAATTTGTAATAGCAGCTACATAGTGTCTCTTTGAACTTTTTTTTTTCTTTCAATATTTTGTAAACTGTTACAACTACATGGTAATAATCTATTTATGTATTTTATTGTATACTTATTCTATATGGTATACCTTTTCTATGTGCATGTTAATTATGCTTATTTTTTTTACTATTGTAATTTTTGTATTTCCCAGTTTGTAACAGATACTGCATGTTTTTATGTTATTTTTTGAACTAATATTTTATCCATTTCATCTATTTTTGTATAATCAGTTGTATGATAATTCTATGGTTGTAAACACATTTTTTTGGGGGGGGACACTTGTGGCTGTAATGCTGTTTGCTTCCAATAAACATATTTCAAATTATTATTATTATTATTATTATTATTATTATTATTATTATTATTATTATTATTATTATTATTATTATTATTATTATTATTCATCCAATTACGTTTGCCTTCTTCACTTTCCAAAAGAAACGAACGAACGAACATGTCTTTGACCGACTTTCTTAAAGCTATAATAACCGATTACATAATGATAATAGTAATAATACTGTTGGTAAAAATAAGTCTAAATTTGTAACTAAACAAAGATAAAAGTCTAAAGATAATTTGTAAAATTATAATGTCTTTCGTCCAATAATAAGAATATTAGGTCATGAAATTTCAAACGCCCATTAAATAGTCTATCGCTCCCAACCGTCCATTTCTATTCCAGTGCTCTCTTTGGAAATGTGAACACCTTCTCGGGTACGTTAAAGCCCACGTTTAGAACCATTGACTTAAAGAGATTAGCGAGTGAATGATTTTGCGGAATTCTAACACTGTATCTCCCGTAACACAAATATGTCGAGAAGGTATACCAGACTGCTTTGTCTTTAGCAATGTGACTGGTTCAAGTGAAATCCTTGAACTCTAGAAAGGTCAATGTTATTTGATCTTAGTATGTAGGATATCTTGAATACTAATATTATACTATATTCACTATATAATAAAAAAATCCACTTTTCTTCATATCGCTCACTCACTTTATTGTTATTTTATTCATATAAAAATCCAGCTTTGTTAACTACCAATTATATAAATAATCTATATCGAAATGATAGTCTTATTTGGGGTTCAGATTCATCCAGTCAATGAATGAATTACTAATATACGTATTCAGGGATTTACTTATATGACTTCTCTTAAACGAGGATTATATACAGGAGATATATAGATAAAGATAACGTAATTTTTCTAGAAAAGAAGTTAACTGTGGACTGACTTCATGAATAGAAATTTCGTGATTTTATTTATTTATTTATTTATTTATTTATTAGGCTGAATATTAGTTGAGCGCATAGTGCATAAATATTCTGTTTGTTTAGTGAAATAGTATTCTCAGATATAAATTTATCAAACTATTACAGTTCATTTACTTTATAAAAAAGGTGTTTAGTGTGCTTTTGAGAGTTTACATTACCTCACTTGCATTAAAAAAAAAACCTAATGTTTCTTTTCAGTGTTTAATCTCAATATTTTATAGTTAAGGTTATGTAATAGTTCCTTCATTGTCCGTATGCTGCTGTGAGAATATGATCTCTTAAAGAATAACGAAAATGAAATGAAATGAAATCATTGAGTTTTACGTCCCACGGTTATACCAGTTAGGCTAAAGGAGTAATGAGTAATGAATGAAATGGTGGAATGAAGAAAGTAGGAGGAAACGGGAGAACCCCGAGAAAACCCACGCACACGGTGTTTGTCCACCACAAAGTTCACTTGGCGGGGTCTGAGATCGAACCCGGGACCCCAAGAACCAGAGGTGAATGCTCTACCACTGAGCCACCGCAGCCTCTAAAGAATAACGAGTTACCGTACCATTTTGAAGATGATTGAGTGCGTAATTAGCTTTCGTTGTTCTATGAAGATGATTTCAAGGAGGGTAAGCTAACGGCTAGTTCATTGTTTCGCTATTGGAAATTCCTGGGCCAGTCACCTGAGTTTTTCCTCAGTTCTGCCTCTATAAATGCTGGAATCATACCTTTAAATGAGACCATTTTCTTTCACTTGCTTTCGCACTATTATTATTGATTGCTAATAGCCTATGTAAATTGGCCTTACAATCTGGAAGCTCGTTGAATAAAATTCATTAAATAAAACTTGAAAACAAATAAGGAATTTTAAGTAAGCTTTTACAAGGCATTGTAAAAGAATATATGCCAAAACTTTTCCAAAAATATTTCATACCAGAAGTACATTCCTAATCTCAACATCAACGTGTCTTTCTTTAGTTCTAGTTTTCCTTTTGCTACCGAACACTTACACTAGCCACACATGGGATTCTGCATCGCCGCAGCCATTTCCAACATGAATGACTCACACAAGACCCAACATAACATTGCCAAATGGACATTACTGGAAAGAGTAAGAATTAAGGTTACTCTCATTGGTGCCAACATATTTCTTACAAATTTAAATTACGTTATATATACATTTGTATCTTTACTTTTCTGGCACGTCTCATATTTTTTATTTTCTATTGCTATTGGTCTCTTGTGTTTAAGTAATCTAACCAAACTTCAATAAAATAATTATAATAAGCTGTTCTTGAATTTCGTATATAAACTATTAAATTGCTGTGATTATAAATGGTGCAAGGTAACGATTCTTCTTAGAGTTATAAATAAATAAGCTCCTGTTATTACTATTTTACAGTTCATAAGTCTACCATTTATACTGACGAGTAATGCAGTGAAAGATGGAGGTTATGGAGAAGCTAAAGACTGGTTAGGTTCTGTTCCATTAAATGATGCAGGTTCATACGTCGATGCGTTGCTTGTTCCTTTATTTGGAGGAATTCCTTGGCAGGTAATTACACAAATACTCAAACAATAAATTTTGATTGGAGTATAATAATGTTTTCAGGAGCGATATAACACATATTATGATTATTACACATATATGCTTAAATTCTTTTGAGGAACATTATACAAGGTATAGAAGGGGGGCGAAAAGGAACCTTCCGATTCTCACTGTATGAAAGTAAATGTACATTGCAGAGGTTAACTGGGAAGACGTAGAGGTTAACTGGAAATTCCAGTTCATTTTAAAAAATGAAATGAAATAAAATGAAATCTTTAAGTTTTACGTCCCACGGCTATGCCGGTTAGACTAAAGGAGACTGTGATGATGAATAATGAATGAAATGGTGGAATGAAGAAAGTGGGAGGAAACGGGATAATCCCGAGGAAACCCACGCACACGGTGTTTGTCCACCACAAAGTTCACTTGGCGGGGGCTGGAATCGAACCCGGGACCCCAAGCACCAGAGGTGAACGCTCTTTCACTGAGCCACCGCGGCCCTAATTTAAAATGGAGGTGTTTATGCGTTCCTTAAATTTTATCGGTGCCACTTTAGAAAAACTATTTTGATATTAAGACTATATAAAAATATTATAGTTTTTATATTGTAAAATATTACATTATAAGTTTAAAATAGGGTTGAATGGGTCTTTCTTCATGTGGCGATGAACCTTTATGAATTTTTAAGGCATTCTTTTTACATTCAAAGTTTAAATTAAAATAGAATGATGGTCTTTCTTCTTCTTTTTCTTAGTCCATGAAGTTTTTCTTTTTACCTTAAAAGTTTATAATAAACTATAATGGTCTTTCTTTATTATTTATATGTTGCAATAGTTTTTATATTAAAAGTTCAGAATAGGATAGAATAATGGTCCTTGCTTCTTGTGGCAATTAACCTTCTTTTAGACCATAAAGTTTTTACCTTAAAGGTTCAGAATATGGTAGTGCGATAAACTTTTCTTCGTGTAGTGATAACTTTTACGTTTCTTAGGCCATGAAGTTTTTACATTAAAAGTTTAGAAAGGATAGAATAATGGTCTTCTATTCCTGTGGCGATGAATTTTCTTGTTTCTGAGGTCAAAGATCTTGTAGATTATATTAATCCTAGGCTGTTACCACTAATATTCCAGCAACCCTTTGATTCCAAGTCCATTCTATTTTAAAGTTTCCAGAAGTTTTTAGAATTGCTTGTTAGTGTTACATCATGTTACGGCTGTTATTTCATGTTAGTGTTAACCGTTTTGTTGTAATTTCGGTGTATATTAATCATTTGTTCAGTATTTTCAATAAATAACCATGAACAGTTGGGAACAATGACACAAAATTTAAGCCATAGAAGTTGGATTGTTATACTTTAAAAATGCACACGTAAAAAGAAGATACACTATTATAAAAGTTTGAAAAATTAAAAACCTGTATAACGATTATGTCTGCAAAGCCAAAATATACAGGAAATTATCCATTAATATTTATTTTACAATTGTGAGGATATAGTCTGGAGCGGTGTTTATTCGAAAGGGACAGTGAAACCAAATATTTTCGTACGGAAAGTATTTACTTAAAAGGTAATAATTTGGTTAAGGCTATAGATATTAATTGTGTATTTACAAGATGTATTCAAGCTTCACCATTAAGTTCTAAATTGCACCGGACCCAACCGGATCCTTTATTATTTCGTTCCTGTACCTGATGTCTATCGCTATGCCAATATTCTAAATTAATTTACAAGCCTATAAAAATTTCAGTAGCTCGTACAAATTCATTTACTTTTAATATGATCTAATACAAACTCATCTTTTCGTCCAAGGCTTGACACCTCAATAAAGTAAACGGAATAATTTAGGATTAGCCTGTTCAATTTGTGATCTGAAAGTTTTTACATGCATTCGTAATCCTGAAAGAAAGAAAAATATAAATAATGAATATTTAAATAAGAGTATACATAGAGTTATAGATAATTATGGATTAAAGAAAGTACGATATATTGAAGAAAAGAAACAGTTAATTAATAAATATTCAATTATATATATAATAAAATAAATATAATTGTCTATATATAATAAATGTAGGGTTTGTCATGCAATTCAAGAACGACATGCTATCCTTGAAACTATGAGGTAATTAGTAGCTTACTATACCCCTACCACAGAAGAATAAGCAAACTTTAGTAATTTCAATCATAAGCCTATAGTAAACCAATGTACTTCCATCTACCTATGCTATATTCTACCCAAACTACTAACCAAAGCTATAGCTAAAAATGGGAAAAGATATATATACTAACCTAGTAGCATCCGGATTACGAACCGGCTTAGATCCTCGATGAAGCTCGAATTGCATATACCTGAAAAGAAAGAGAAAAAAAATGTTATTAATAACGTTGTGCTTGAGCTCTCTAATGTCTAGATTTCACTACTTAAATACTCATCAACAAATACACAGCCTGAATGGGTCCCCAAACTTATAGAGAAATCGGTACCGCTGGTTATATCTCTACTTTCTCTAATCTTCTTTTCATGTTCATATCCACTAAAAACACTATTTTTGTAGGTATAGTTAACTTCGATCAATATAATTAGAAGAACTTTAGTTGTTACGAGTATTGAATTTACCATCTTTGCCGTAAAATAATCGTCTTGCGAGCTATAAAACCAAAGAATAAAAGTATGCTTTCAGTATTTTTGGTGATTTTAGTTGCTGTGTAATTTCATACTGAAAAACAAATTTGCTCATAAAATAATTACGTTTCTATTGATAAGGAAATTACTATATTGTTGTTAAATAATGATGTAATTCGTAGAATTTTCTATTTGAACAATGCCATATTTAATAATCATTGAGTGTATTGTCAAAACAACGTGGCTAAACCTAAAACTGATTTATTTTGATTCTTTTCAAGTTCACATATCTATCCTAAAAGCATATATCAACCATGATGGTGTTAAAGTTTTCTCTATATCTATTTGTGTATTATTGAAAATTTAATAAAGTAATTGTGTTTCAGTATTTCATTATGGAGAAAAGTAAAGATTATCTCTTTATTTTAGTGCTATTATCAGCGAGTTCTCTCTTTGAAATCGTCAAAGGATGTACTTCCAATGTCTCTGATAGCTACGTGTTGCTCTCTTCTTCTGCTTATTCCACCCATTTTGATTGGAGGTGTGTCCAAACATGCAGGTAAGGTATATACAAAGTTCAAAATGCAATTTAATAACGCAGAGTAAGATGTTAAATTTTATGTTTACACATTTTCTTTTTCCTTATTACTGAAACAATTCTTGAAATATAGATTTAAGATGATTTTTTTTTTTTAAATAACTTCAATAAACGACTGAAAAATGTAGCATTCACATCAACTGTATTTATTTTCTTATTTGAGTGTTATTTTAATCATTATAACTTTTCGTTGTAAATGGAAAATTGGCATATACAAGATTTTTTTGTCAACTATTTGTATTGGTCAATTATTTCGTTAACTTACAAGCTATATTACTCTTTATTGAGATACTGATAAGTTAAATATTCTATTACATCCATGAATATTATGAATGAGCATGCTATCATTTTCAAAAATTGTACAACTCTCTGTTAACTTGTCATATGTTTCCTCTAATATAGTCACATAAAATGTAATTGAATAGCTTAACAGATATGTCATAAAGATCAAGAAGTAACGACGTTGACTTTTGTAATTTTACGTAATATTATGCATCTATGGATCTAAAAGAGTTAAGTAAGGATTGCACCTGACTACAATCCTGTCGTGTTCAATTATGGTAAGTTATTCCATTAACTATTTTTGATTCATTTAAAACTTAATGTACCCAGGAGTCCTGTTAATTGTGAAAAATAATGTTCCAAAACTATATAGCAGCTGATAGTTCAAATTATATAGTTTACGATTTGTAAAACTGTTTTCAACCAATGAGATTCTTATGCGAAGTAAGAAGTCGTTAAAAATATTAAAAGATCAAAACCTGTGACCTTATTTGTTTGCTTGAAATTTAACATACAAGAGTTTAACGTTCCTTTTAAACATCAAAATTACCAAATGGATACTTATATCTTAGTATGAAACTCGAACAAGGTTAATTTTCCACTTGGAATCAAATCTGGATCCCTCGTGCTAAAGGTGGAAACTTTTATTTATGTATTTATCAATTCTCCCGAAGTCTTCCTATGCTTCTCCCAACTCGTCGATTACTGTTGATATGCTACTGGTATCTAGTGCTTGTTCTAACGTTTTCCAAAATTCTTCTTTCTGTTCTACTCAAGCATCTTCACTCGGTCCGTGTCC
Source organism: Thermobia domestica (assembly GCF_964235325.1). Taxonomy (NCBI): domain Eukaryota; kingdom Metazoa; phylum Arthropoda; class Insecta; order Zygentoma; family Lepismatidae; genus Thermobia; species Thermobia domestica. The sequence goes on along the minus strand of NC_137458.1, from coordinate 236,971,526 downwards.
TATAATTATTTTTGCCTTCTACATTCTTCCTCATCTAAAACGATTGTAAGTACTATTATACGAGTATTTTCATTTACAACATCCTAGTCTTTTTATTCTACTTACAATATCTACTTGTACTATACAACGTAATCCTCTCTTGACCATTTCAAATTCGATACTCCTGAGTAAAATAAACTATACTCATTTTCTATTTCTTCTATAACTTGTCCTTTCTTTTTGGTTTCAGTAATTCTTATAATTTTCATTTTTAGCTACTTTTCTTAAAGTGTTAGAGCTTGTTCTTTTCCTGTCAATTCTCTAACATTCCAAGTTCCGATCCTTATATATCCTAATTTTTGCCTTATTATCAAGTTGTCTATACAGAAACATCTTGTTTCTTTTTCCTTTTGATGATGAATTAGTTCAGACGTACAAATTATGAGCCTATCGTGATGAAGATTTTTTTTTAAAGGGGCGTACAATCACTTCTGTCTGATGTTGCTCTGCCGACTTACTGTTTTACAGGATATTAAAACCAAATCCTTCTTCTTTCTCATACGGGTTTAGAAAAAGCAATATCAGCGTTAAAAGCGAAATCATTAATGATTTAATCAGAACAGAGCACTGCAAGAAATTGACTCCTTCATCTAGAATCTTCCTAGGCACATACAAATTTTAAATCGAGCTTGTGTTGACAAATTTATAAGTCCTTACGAATCTGTAAGTTTTAAAGATGATATCAAAATTGTTGTGCAGTTACATGTACCTTAGCTCAAATAATTCGTATTTAATATTTTCTCTTTACTTTGAAGCTATTTAGGCTGCTGATTGCGATCGTTTAAAATAAATTTGTTTAAAATATCATATGTAGCACTCCAAAGTCAAATTCGAAGCTAATTAGATGTTTCCGACCAAGGGTATGAAGTCAGGTTCAAAATCATTCTGAACTCTTGTCTTTCTTTTAAATTTTTACTAGTACGTAGTTGGAGGCAGGATATTTAGTAAGTAGAATTATGATAAATATCTGAAAGATACAAAATGTGTTCCTTTAAAATAATTTTAATATCTGCTGGGGATTTACTTGGTAATAATTTTGTGAACATTGTTCTGTGTGATTCGGGAACTCTGGTCGAGAAACAATCAGCGGCAGTTCTTATCATGGACCACACTGTCATTACGACGACGCAGTAAGGATGTCACGTTTGACTACGGTGGAAACAAATTATTTATCTTATAGGAAAGTCTGAAAGCTAGTAAGAGATGAAAGCGTAAGTTTCGAATTATAATCATCAATTTTATGATTCGCTTACTTTGCCTGAAGATTGATTCCATTCAAGTTAGAACTAACTCGATATTTAAATTGTGGGATTTGTGGCTTTCCATTGGTTGAAGAGTTGGATTTTATTTATTTATTTATTTAGATAACACAGGTTGACATTCGAAAATCCGGACATTAATAATCCAGTTCCTTTAGATTTCCGGCATGGATTTCGGAGTATATTTTCAAATGTACCGCGATAGCACGCATTGTTTTCCAGACATTCCATCTATGTTTCCAGGGCGCTGTAGTCGATAATCATTTAACTATTTTATTCATGAAAGTGAACTAAAATTCTGCAGAACTGTTTTATTTAGTTAGTGAATATTAAAATTTCATTTCCTTTTATTTAGTGTTTGATTTCCTTTCTTTAAAGAACTGTACAAGTAGTTATTTTTAGTTAAATGTATATAGCAAATATAACAATCCAAAATCTGGCATTTTCAAAAATCCGGCACTTCTCAGGTCCAGATGTTGCCGGATTTTTAAATATCAACATGTACAACATGGATTCAAAAGTTCTTTATCTTCAACTATAGCTCTACTTTAAATTGCTTTGTTTTCACTCAAAAAGAAAAAAGTGTGCAATAATGTTATAAAAATGCATACAAATTAACAATCAAACTGGTAGAAATTTGGATATCTCTATATGTTGAGTTCAAATGTTTGTTTACTAATCAATGCTTGTATTCTGCAGTATGGAATGAAACAGCACTTGGAGTTTCCCTAACAGAAGCTGATGCACCGATGGTCCTACCACTAGCATTACGGTATCTTGTTCCTCGAACAGTTACATTCTTCGGTCTAGGTGCTGTAAGTGCAGCCGTCGTCTCATCCATGGACAGCGCTGTTCTAGGTTCTAGCGCTGCTCTTGCTAGGAATGTATATCAACAGATTTTACGTCCTCAGGTAAAGTTTATTCTTAACAATTCTATTGAGTTACATTAGCAATTATTAATCGCATTGTGCTATACAGTACATAAAAATGTATCTTACAGTCTTATTAATCAATATAGTTAGTAAATCAGATCTATTTAATGGAAGAGAACCGATTTCTTCCAACAATTCCCGAATTATTAAGCGTGTTAGTTAGGTCTACAGAAGGTTGTTCACTTTATATCCGATCATTTTTGGCGGGTATTCACCTTAAGAGTTACCGCACCGCCACCACCGATCATGTTCTATTAGATCCGGACCATCACACGTCATCGCAGTTTCCATTGCAGCAAGCTCCGGAGCAGGTGATGCTCCTACACCCTAAAACGGGAATTTCCTAAAACGCTGAAGCATTCATCTCTTATTTTTAATAAAGAGTGTCTATGCCGAATTTCACTTTCCCAACATGACCAGCTAGTGATATACTATAATTTTGGCATATATATTAAGGAAGTTACCCTAAAATATGTACGTAAAGCTGGGCGTGAATTCATTCCTGTGATGCTAATTGATTTCAACACCAAGCGATGGGCTACAGGGAAAGCCCGGAAGAAAATATACGTCATGTTTCATGAAAATCGAATGACTTTATGGAAGTTATAGTGAATAAGAGTATTTCAAATTTGGGGGAGAGTTTCCCTTTCAGCCTTCTTATTGTTTAGTAATTTTACCCCTAAGCATGCAGGATGATCGGGAAACCCTAAAGGAAACATATATCACATTACCTCAAAATTGAATAATTGTTACGTAAGTTATAGTGATTATTTCAAAATCACATTGCTGTATGTATATGCAAGCCTCCCGCATTAGGTTGATTTTACCTCTTTATTCTTGACAAATTTTGCCCTAAACAATAGGATTATTTTCTAAGGTTGGAGGAAGGCACATGCCAAGTTTAATTCTAGCGGAATAAATTTTACGATAATTTTGTAAATTATCGTACAGGTAAAACATAGGCAGACAAACACATCAGTCCTGGTTAAGTCGAATCGTAGAAGCTTTCTTTAATTATAACAAATTATTCTCCACGGTAGTTCGACTTTGTTGCAATATCGGATATTGTTCATTTGAAGATTACCAATCATCCCTACAACTTGGGAGCTAAAATTTATCAAGAAAGAGAGGTGGATTTCCTAACACTTTTATATACTCTGTAAAGAAAAAATAGCGACACTTGCTCGGATATGGTTTTCGCAACATACTTTAATCAATATGATTTTTTACATGAATTCCTGATAATATTACAATGCATATTCCTAATGAGCAGTTCATTCTTAATACTTGCCCCAGAGTTTCAGGCTTTTGACATGAATTTAATGATTTTATATGCATATATAAGTAGCTGTGTGTGTTTTGAGCAAAATCGTTTATAGGAAGAGTTATACATAAAACTGAAAAAGATCAACAACAACAGCAGAAAACAAGAAATGGAATTTCTTGAGGGTAAGACATATTATGTGCAAACATCGGGAAGTACCATACACCAAACTAGTATTTTGTATGTGCACCATGGGCTTTCTGTAGTGCAGCGAATCATTGGAGCCCTTTGGTAACAAGGTTATTGCAAAATGCAACCTCGATTTCACGGAATAACACCCGGATTATCTGTTCCTTGAATTCCATTCTGTTTGAGATAGTTGTCTATTTAATTTTCTACTCATTTTGATCCACAAATTTTCAACTGGATTCATGTCAGGTGAGTTTGTAGGCACATGAGTTTCTAAATAGTCATATTCTTGAACCACGTATTAACAATTTTCGCTCGGCGACATGAAGCATTATCGTCCTGGAAAAGGAAGTAGTCCAAATTTTCTTCAGAAAAGTCGTCTTTAGCTGTTGTAAGAACTGTACGTACCAGAATTTGAAGATATTTTCGTGCATCAAACGATCCTTCACATATATCCGTTGTTCTGACGTCTTTAACGATGAACCAAGCCCATACTATCACTCAGTAACTGAATATTTGCATCTCTTAAACAAAATCCTTGTCAAGTTCCTTGCTTGTTCGTGTCCACAACTTCACACCACCATCGTTTCCCTCTATTCTAAACTTCTTTTCAACGAAGAAAACGACGTGCTTCCAGTTGTCATAAGTCCAAGTTGCATATCAACTCACAACACTACATGTAGAAATCCTCTGTGTTATCTCAGTTTGGACTTTCTACGCGGTTTCTTCTTTGTAATATCCTCTTCATACAGTCAAGACAATACAGTTGTACGAGTAACTGCAGTTCCAAGATCATGTCAAACTACAGAAGCGATTTTTGGGGAAATCACTCCTGAAATCGACAGTGCTATTGATTTCATTTAGCAATCTGCTCTGGATGATGCTTTCTTTTTTCTTGCACACTGTTGACGAAGGGACGATTGTTATGCTGTTTCCACTTGTGGATTACTTTTCCTGCCGTAGAATCATGGATTTTCAGTATTCCATCTATTCCCTTAGAGATTTGCCTTAGCTGCGCAAAGCAATAATTATGTCTTGTTCACATGGCAACAAGTCACATTTCTTACCCATCTTATTTGTTTACAGTCCACATGTAGCAACAATATCACATACAAGCAACGCTGCACAACAACAATTTTGTCACTTGACACTGTTCAAACAATGAGAAAGCAAAGAACAATCATAAAACGCTATTTACCTTAGCCTATACATCACAAATGAAATACAAAATTCTCACTACAATAATTTACGAGACGCACTCAGTGCCGTCTAGCGAAAATATTACTGATACACAAACAATTGGCAAGCGGTGTCGAACACCACAGGTGTCACAAATAACGCAAATGAACTATCCCACACTTCATTTCCTTCTATTCCTCTCCTAACGGGCTGCAACTATTGTTTTCTGTGTAAGTTAGCTTGAGAATTGAGGTGTCGCTATTTTTTCTTTACAGAGTGTAGAAATATGTTCCACGACGAAGTTCGTAAAAAATTTCCGATTTCAATGCAATGTGGCATATTCTTTCTATGAGGTTTCTCAATCATTGTCACTGGTTAGGGTTGAAATCGGGCGAAGTGAAATAAAGAAAAATCGTTATCACATTACATTGCTAAAAGTAAAAGTATAAAGAAAAATGCATATTTAGAATGGGTAAAGAAGAATATATTTTAGATCGGAGGGATTTCCAAACACTATTGCAGTTTTGAACCAACCTCCATGTCCAACTCCGGAGTAAATGATTGTAGGAGATGTGCCAGGTTATACTAACATTATTATTTCTTTTACATGTTACTTAGAGATAGGATCATCTAGCCTAGGCTCTTCTCGTGTATTCAAACCGGATGTGATAGAATATACAGTTTTCAGGATCAACAGTGAAGGTCACTAAGATAAAATGGTAATAGATAGTGAGAAACTGTCTTTGGTATTATTCACTATTACAAGAATCGCTTCTAATCTGTTGGAATGGGATAGAAAACAATCTTTTTATTCGGCGTGCATACCTTGTTCCATCCATAAAAGAAACAAAATTAATTCTAATAGGACCTGGCAATTTCCTTCAGTTATTTGCTCTGATGACATAGAAAGAAGTTTATTTAAAATTGCAATTGTCTTTGAGAATAATATTCCCCTGTATTTATCTAACACACAACTCTCTATTCAGCTGAAGTGTCTGGGTATGGGTTGTGTCAATTGGGAAAAACTGTGGTGTAATAATGCTAAAATACTTAATCTAGAATCAGTTGAAATAGTTAGTTTCATTCTGTCACATGTAGAATTACAGGGCACAGATTGTCTGAGTTCAATTGTACTTTTATATGATAAACATAGTAGTCTTATTCAAATCGTTGATATATATATATATATATATATATATATATATCAGGGTGTCCCAGGAGGAAGGGGTAATACTTCGGAAAATGGTAGTACGGGTGATTCTAAGCAGAAAAGTTCATATGAACGTGGGTCCTAATCTCAACGGGTTGAGACATACAGATTGTGAACCATTTTTAACTTTATATTGCATGTTGCTCAGCCTGTACTTATTCTACAGAGGTGGGACATAGCGGATTTGAAAGATGATGAAATGGCCTTTGCAACGGTATACAACATGTGGAAGTGGTATCTTTGGAAGGGAAGTTATTGAAGGATATTTGGGGATAAGTGTTGCCATCCAGTTTCCTTAAATAACCTTAACTTTTCCAAATTTCCAGTAATATATTTATAAATAACAGTAAATAATCATATATTTCTGTTCCTAGGCATCGGACCGTGAAATTATTTGGTGCACTAGAATCGGCGTACTGCTGGTTGGTGTAGCTGCAACTGGAGTTGCATTTACGGCTGACTCTATTTATGGACTATGGTTGGTATATACTTTATTATTCTTTCCGATGCATGGAGTCTGTATATAATTTCTGCATGAAAAGTATTAAATATGAAAGAATGGAATGAGTGTGTTGTGTTTTTTGAAAATAGCATTATGGTCTATAGAGTTGTTTTCATAAAGTTTTGTCATTAAAAAGTAATAAAACAGTATAGTTCAGGTTACTTTCCTTCTTTTAATTGCAAGGTGTAAAAGAAAAGTTCCTCTTTCCATAGTCAAGAAATAATACTCTATTGTTCTGTGTATTCATTTGTTTATAGAACTATCAATTATTTGTTAAATGATCTCAATTTTCTTTTCATGTAGATATTAATTACCATCTGTATGGTTTTTTCACCATATTTCTTATTTCTTAAAATATACTGTGATTTTTCTTGTATCTGATATTTCGTTTATGTATACAGTACACTTCCAGTTAATCGAGCCCCGGTTATCCGAGTCTCCGGGTTATCCAAGATGGTTATCACTCATTCATTTTAAGCTTGAAGTAATAATTAAGACATGTTGAGCGCCACGGTGAATTTTGTGTGTTTTTTTTATGGGCCTCCAATAATTTTGTAGATGAAAAAAATAAATAAAATGCAACGTTACTGGACCGTTAGCACAAAACTCTTTGAACGGGCCTCGTCGGTTTCTTCTAATCGGGAAGGCTCACCAAGATCGTACTAACGGCCTCCTAAGAAAGTAACGAAACAGAGTAGACATGTCGGTCTCATGGGACCGACACGGTACGTTGAGCGAACTAAGTTGTCGGCCCCATGGGGCGTACATGGCGCTTAACGTGTTAAACCTTGTTTTTAAAGAAATTACACTAATACATAATTTTCTGAATTTTATTTTGTAATTCATTGAATTACATACTGTAATAATTGGATATAAACATACAGTATTAATGTTGACTTTAATACAAAACTATATTAAGAAAAAAAAAGCTAAATTTAGTTCCACTTCATTTGGAAGACAAACAAGTCTTCTCAGCTTTGCCTGAGTTGTCTGCTGGTAGCGAGAAACGAGCATTCATGCTTTTGTAGCATCGGACCAACTGCAACAATAGGCAATTACAGACTTTTTTAGTATCTGTAATTAAATCACATTTTAGTGTGTGTAAAGTTAATTGTTGTTCATGAACAATTTCATTTTACTGTATCATTCTTAAAACCGTTTTTCTTTAGAATTGTCATTCTTTAAAATCATTTTCCTATAGACTTAATATTCGATTTATAGATAATAAAGATATTTTAAAGTTCGTTTACTTGTTTAGAAAGGCCTACTTATAAAATAAACTCAAAATGAACTTCACCTACTTATTATCCGAAGTAGTCTCGGTCCCGATGACCTCAGTGTACTGTGTATATATGTATAATGGAGCGTACTGTGTATATATGTAGAGAGAGCTTAGAAGTTTATTTATTGACAAACATGTCATGTAGTAATTTAGGGTAGCTTGGATGCAGAAAATATTTAAATTTCTCAATGTAAAGAGATCCAAAGAATCTACCCCCCTCTCCAAATAATTCAATTATAGTTCTATTTGTACACTTTGATTGGAACTGCTAAAATTCAAAATATTTCAATTCATCTATTTATATTTTGATTTTATAATTGCTGTCCATAATACAAGATTAGCAATAAAAATTATTAGATTAATTTTAAGTACATAGTATGATCTGCTACAGATGGAAAGAGGCAGTTATTATGGAATGACTTATTTTGAACACTGCATGATAAATGTTTTGTCTTATTTTTAATTTTTTTAAGTATAATTTTTGTAAATTATTTATTTCAATTTGTATATTTTTTCGTATAATGTCTTTTTTCTTATTTCTTTGTATAATAGAACTATGTTTCATCTGTCTTTGACTTTGTTTCGCATGGTGTAAATAATCTTGGCTTTATCACATATTAAAAAAATGGGTTATTTCAGTTTTGTTTCGCATGGTGCATGCCATTTGTAATTGACACATTTTTATAGTTCCACAAATGCTTCTTCTTCATAAATGTGCTGTGTAACATAATGTGCATGATGGTTCAATCAGGAAACAGACTGTTCAATATTCTAAATCAAATATAAAGAATTCTCTGTAAATTTCTCTTAACTTCCTATTATCATATAGATATTGAAAGCATACGTACGTTTTTAAGTGGATCTTATCTCCATGATAGACATTGACTTGATATTCGTTAGTATTTCCTCACAAACGTTCATCTGTTATAAATATATTATTGTGAAGTCTTAGTTACAATTGTGTTTTCTTTCAACAATTGTTCCTTTTATTAAATCAGTATCTTAGTAAATTTAGGTTTCGAACATTTTCAAATGTTTTGCATTAATTGAAACATTCGATTTAATTTTCGATTCTTTACCTAGTTTTCTTGGATGCTTACCTTCAATCCAGTTGAAGGATGGGTGAATACGGACAGTTTGTCATTTTCGATTATTTTTATTCCTAATGCAGTATATGTAGTAATACGAGAATTGAAGCTAATATTGAGCTTCAAATACTTACAAATATTAGGGCCCTTCTTAAAAAAATACATCCCCTAAGTCTGCAGTATCAGAATTGTAATGATCTGACACCATAGTTCTTCTTCACTTTCTTTAGAGATCATACGAATTGGTGAGGACGTTTATGCTACTTGGCTCTATCAGTATTAACAGTGCGCTTGCTCTTCTAATAACTTTGTTGTTTTGTTCTAGCGACTCTTCCTCTTTCAATCCAAATTGCTGTTGTATCACATGTTACCTACAGTTTTCAGTTTTCTGCTTAATTTCCTGGACATTTTTCTTCATATCCTCTAAAACTTCTTTGTGTTCTGGTTTCTTCTGAAGATAAAGAGAAAATGAACATTATTATTTCTTTTATACAGTCTCCAATACGTCTATAATTTGAGAAAAAATGTATTCTAAAATCTCAAATTTTCTAGTTGTGTAATTCCTTCGTTTTTTTACTTCAATATGTGCAGGAATTTTAAAGAAACATTTTCCTATCTGATATTACAGGTATTTATCATCAGACCTAGTATATGTTCTAGTGTTTCCTCACTTTGTGTTTGCAATTTGGTTTCCAAATTACTGCCACGTGTATGGGAGCATTGCAAGCTTTATAGTTGGGATAACTTTACGTATTCTTGTTGGTGAACCTATGATAGGAGTCCCCAGCGTATTGCGTTTCCCAGGGTCTCCAGAAGATGGTGGATCAGTGACGTATCCTTCTCGGACAATAGTCATGGCAATTAGTTCAATAGTGTTAGTATCAGTGTCTATTATGACTCATATATTGAAGACTTCTAAGACTTTTCAATTGGAACAGTCTGTTGAAATAAAGACCCTGAGCTGCTATGAGAACAAAGTTGTCAACAAATCATGATCAAGATGAAATGAAAACTTTCCCAAGAAATATGGTTAGTATCTTTATAAATATTTGCTTTGAGTCAACCAATTTAAGAGTACTATAGTATTCTTTTTAATTTTTTTTAAATACCTGTGTATTTTCCTATTCCTTTTTCCCTACAATCATCATTACATCACATCATATATTGAGACATATTCATACGTAAAAGCCAAAGTTTTAAAACGAACTCTGACCTACATACTCTGAAATTTTAATTATTTTTGGACAGAAGGAAATCATTTTGGATTGTTCAACTGTTCTAGACTGGAAGCTACGTATATATTTGAAAATGAGTAGTAACTCTATCCGTATTCACAAGGAAAAAAACAGAACTATATGTAAATATTAAATGTCTCAAGGAGGTAAGTCAATATTTTTAATAGTCAGAGGCTCTTCTCACCAACATTCCTAGTAAACAGATCCTCTCTTTTATTCACGCACATGTAATGGAGAATTTTGGAATGTAAACTTTAATTTTGATTTTTCTGAAATATTCTCTACATTACTTGAAACATTTTCATTGTTTAAAAGATATACCAAATTCAAGGTGCACATCTCAATGAGGTCAAAACTCACATTCAAATTAAGTTTAAACTGGTTCCTTTTTGTTCTTGCATATGTCTGGAAGAGTTTTAAAGCAACAATTAGTTCAAATATAAAATATCTTATCTTGTATCCGGAGAATTATATATATACCGTGGGACGTAAAACTCAAAGATTTCATTTCATTTCATTTCATTTCATATCTATCTATCTATCTATCTATCTATCTATCTATATATATATATATATATATATATATATATATATATATATATATATATATATCATATGGTTTCGATGTACACTGACATCTTTATCAATAATCTCTATTCGCTGCTAAATTGTTGACATATGGGTAGGTGGAATTTCTTAAGAAAAAGTAATCGAAATTGTGGTATACATAGCTTCTTAAAAGTGTGTAACAAAAATGCTAGAATTTTCATTGTTTGAAAGTTTATACGTATATTCTTCATGATCATGACAAAACTGATGCAAACTTCCTTGATAATAGTAATACACATTTCTGTTTGTTGAAAGGAAAATGATGAGCTTAAACTTACAAAATCTCCGAAGAGTATGAAGTTGACAGTTTGTCATTTTAATTTCTATTGATGCCGTATGTTAGACGTTTTAATTTTCCGGATATAAAATAAGAACTTTTATACTTGACTTATCTGTTATGTATAGCAATTATTAACAATTGTAGAAAGTAATTCATTATATCAAAGACAAATCATATTGTATGTAGGATTAATGGTGTGTACTGGGCCCAATCTAAACTTTTTGACATTTGTTTCAAAATATTTAATTTTAAAAAAATACTGTACTACTGTATTCAAAATATCTTCCATGTGCTTGAAGTTTCATTCGAATATTTCATACTCAAAAAGTCTTATTTTTCGATTTCTGAAAGAAGGACTAGTCTAATGTTAGAAGACTAGTCTCCTTTAATCTTAAAAATGACACGTTTTTAAGTAAATATTAAACGAATACCAATCAGCAGTAGGATCGAACCTTTCTGAACTATAGTGCGTTTTAAAATAAGATTTTAGTACTGTTCTTCAGAAAAGCATTTGAACAATATTATTTGCCAATTCCTTATCCGCTATAGGTTAGTTTGTACAGTACAAAATCCTGTCAGATATTTGAAAGAATTACTAGTGTTTTTAAAGTCTTATATGTTGAGTTCTATGTACGAACAGTTTATACTTGTTGAAATAGTAAATAGGTCAACTTTTGAGTATACTAAAAATATAAAAAATAAATAAATAAAAAATAAAAACAACCCCCATGCAATTTAATGTAGTGATACATAATAAAGAAGTTCCCCTGCCACCTGCAGGTAGATTTCCGAAATTAAACTACCTATATACTCTTCTGTTGTTCGATGCCAACCTATTTCACCGAAACTAGCGCTTAGCATTATGTTTGCCGTAACCACTCATGTATATCAACGATGTCATTAGTACACGTATGAGGAGAATGAAATTAACTAATTAACTCCATGGCCTATCGAATCCGGGGGTTCAATGCCGCCTCCACAAAAGCTCTCTATTGACTTCTATCCTTAGCCAACTAGATCCAGTTTCTACTTTGTAATCCTATTTCTGCCAGATCCATCTTAATATTATTCTTCCATCTGTGCCTGCGTCTTCCTAATGCTCCTTTTCGATTGAATTTCCAATTAAAATTTTGAAAGTGTTAACACTTTATTCCATTATAGCTATATGACTTTCCCATCTGATCTTTCTAGATTTTGTAATTCTAACAGTATTCGGTAAACAGTATAAATTTTGCGGTTCTTCGTTTGAAATCCCATGCCACTTATGTTCGAATATTCGCTTCAGGGTTTTATTTTCAGATACTTTCAGTCTGCATTCTTCCCTCAAAGTAAGGAATAATGTTTTCAACTATACAGCACAGCAAACATAATTATCGTTTTATATATTCTAAGTTTCAAATTCTTCGGCAGAATTAACGGAGACAAAAGGTTTTGGATTGAATGATAACACGAATTACCTGCTTTCAGAAAACATTTAATTTCTTTGTGGATATGGTTTTGATCTGTTAAGATTGATCGTAAATATCTGAAAGTTTAACTTTGTCGAAAGTATTATTTTATATTTTAACGAATCCACAGTTTCCAATATCACGATCATGGCGAAATTCCCTGCATTTGGTTTTCTCTGTATTCACTTCTAAAAGTGTCCCTGGAGCATTTAATAAAAACTGCATTTCTTTTTATTGTCTTCATATCATCTATCAGATTGACGTCATCAGCATAAGGCGTAACATGGTGAATGCCACTCAGCTTTAGGTCTTTGTTCCTATCTTTTATTTTCCTTGCGACAACACATCTCGTTTCAGGCCATTCTTGACGTGAAAACTTATGGACACATGTTTCCCTAACCAGACTTCATTTTGGGCAAGAGAGTGGAATGTAGTTTGTATTTGTTGAGATGTGTTATACCTGTACATTGTAATTTACTTCACGTATGTCAGTATTGAATCTCATGTGCGGCTTATTAAGAAATAATAGAAAAAGCTGCTACCTACTGCTTTTCTCATGTTAGCATCGATGAATACTTATTATTCCTTGCTGAAACGTCGGTGGTAGGGGCAAACTCACAAGAGATAACTACCGGGCTGTCGTCCTTACTCCGAACTTTCAGAAGTCTTTTATACATTCGCAGAGCTTTTGAATAATATATTTATAAAGATGAATGTATATTGAATGAGACGTAAGATCTTTTTAAAACTTGAGGACGCTTGGGTCAAAATTTAATATTATTCAATGTTAGGAGGGTGAGACTAATAAAACAAGGAAATTGCAAATAAGGACCATCCTTATATACATATATATACACTAATTATACGTTTATTTCTGGTCAATTCAGTTTGATTGGTTGGTCGATCTGGAGTTTAGCATCCCGTAAATCGAAGCCAAATCCTCCAGCGGCAAAGGCGCGTACACTAACCACATAGCCAATAATAAGTCGATTGAGTCAGTCGATTTAGTTGAGTGCTATACGATTGAATAACATTTGTCTACGACATAGAACACTTTATATTAATAAGCATCGCTACATATTCCTTTGTACGAATCAAGAGGTGTTTTATATATTTATTGTTAAACGTTTTCGCCCAAGAAAGATGATTTAAATGAGAAAAGGAAGTGCTGAATGTTAAAAGTACAGCAAGGAAACAATTTACTCTTTCCCTTCTAAAAAGTAAGTAAATAAATTCCTTATCATTTGCGTCCCTTTAAGGCTTGCTTCTGTAATAAGATTTCTATCTCCTTTCCTTTGAAATTTATATGAAATATAATATGAGTTATGGTGGATCAAGTTTTATTATTAATTTCAATACAATTTTTATTTAAAAGTTTTTGTTACTTAAAAAAATATATATTGTTAAAAATCTATTCTACTATGTACAGTAGTTAATATAACAAATGTTTGGGTATTTGCTGACTACAAACCTCAGATAGAAAGAAACCTCTTTTCGAAAAAAAAAAAAAAAAATTCACCAACAACACTATTTTAAAAATTTAAATCGTCTAAAAATATTGAAGCGCGTGCATAACTACGTTACTTTTTAGTTGCTTAGGCTTACTCACATCAGCAAAAAAAATATTTTATAAAACATTAGATAAATTTTAAGATACCAAATTAAAAAAAAATTCAAAACCACCACTAAGTAAACAGTCATCGCCAAAGCCTTTAATTTGCTCCGTCTCTAAAAGGCTAAATAAAAAATAATCATTATTGTAATAACACAATACTTAATCTAAGCCCACACAACAAAACAATAGTAAGTAGTAATCAATTCATAAAAACGTAACTTGTCTAACGCGTAATAAACTCAGTGGTACCTAAATAAGAATAGCGCTAAAACTACTATAAAAATCAAAGTAATCATCAAAAATGAAAAGTAAACAAAAAAAAAAAAAAAAAAACTGCCTATACACCATAATTCAATTAGAAAATACACGAACACAAACAATGAATATAAATCTCAGTGTTTGTTTACCAACACTCAGCTATGTTTCTGTAGCTTATTAAAATATTTCTCTCTCGCAAATATTTAAAATTATATCTCACTAAATAAACATATAAATACATTTATAATATATACTTAGAAATTTTGTGTGTGCAATTGATTGATCTTCGGAGAACTCCAAACATTCATCTTTTAAGAAGGTTTTCATACATAACAATGATTATGACACGTTACGTATTTCTTAGGATTCTAATAAAGATTTCATGTAGAGAAAGAATCTTACATGTTAACTGTATAGTTTATAGTAAATCTAATATTACCTAGCACATGTATAAAAATGTAATATACACGTCATCCTTAACTTACACTTGCATTGTATAAAAATATAATATATACTTTTCGTATTTCAAAAAATACATACATTATAGTGCACATTTTCCAATTTGAATACAGTCGTATTTACTAGTTTATTTCAAAATTTACACTATTTATTTAAATTGCCATAGTGAAAGGTACAAAATATTGCGAAAATTAACTTTCATTAATACAAGGATTATGGTCTAGTGAATTATTAGTTAAGAAATAGTTAGCAACAACACTACTACTACTATTGTTTTATACTGTTCCTACAACCTTTGGAGCTATCTATATATGCACTGTAAATAAATAAAATCTGATCAAAGTATTAATAATAATAATAATTTGTCAACAATAACTTGTATACATTGTATAACAATATATAGTATAATTTGTGTATATATTGTATAACAGTGTCTAGTATAACTTGTATATATTAATAATAATAGTTTCGGTAACTGATCATCATTGCCTTCCTCGGAATTTATTACTTAGGAAGACAATGAAAATAAATTGCTAAAACCTTAAAGCACAAGTTGTTATTAATATATTGCTTGTGCTTTGGTCACATATAATTATTTGATTTAAGTTACAACTTTTCTTAATTATTATTATTATTATTATTATTTTTTTTTTTTTGAGAGGGAACATTGAAATCTTAGCAAAAGAAATTAATGAAAAATACTATATATCTATAATTATACAAACTAAATATATAGTTTTTACAAACATATTTTGGCAGAGCTTTTAATTTTAGCAGTTTTTATGTTTTGTACAAAGACTAATGAAGCAATTAATTTGACTGTCAATTCTATCAAATGTACTGGAAAAAGCTAACATTTATCTTCTTGATAAGTAGTTTTTATTTTTAGTTGGCATTTGTGTTTGACATAATCCTTGAAAACATTGATAAAAGTTACTTTGAAATCCATTTTAACTATTTGATTCCCCTTGTTGAAATTGTGTATGAGAGTAAATAATTAAGCAAAAGAAAGTAAGAAAAGCTTTTGTAGAAAGAGTTTAATGGCATTAATCTGTTTATTACTTGATTCTAAGTATAATGCTTTTTGTTATTAGTTGATCGTAAAGTATTGTTAATGTTTGCTTTACACTCTTCACAGGTATCTGTCAGCAGATTTAGTGTTCCTGATTGTATTTCCTCACTTCTTATTCTCCGTTTGGTATCCAAACCTATGCAACGTACATGGCAGTATTGCAAGTTTTGTAACAGGGATAACATTACGTATCCTTGTCGGAGAGCCTCAGTTGAATATTCCAGCCGTCCTTCGGTTTCCCGGCTACAGAGAAGACGAAGGTGTTCAAAGCTATCCAGTGAGAACAATCTGCATGGTAATAACAGCTGCAGTTCTCGTTGTTGTGTCTATCATAGTAAATCAATTTCAAGGTCCCAGGCAGAAAAATCTTGAAAAGGGTGGTCAAAAATCACGTCTCTACGAAGATGAGTGCGATGAATGTTGTACTTCGGAGAGAAATCTACTGGAAATTGGGTTAAGTTTTTGTTCACTTCCTGCCACAACTTTGAAGAGGTTTCGTTCCAAGCAATTACCGAGGAAGAAACAGTGTAAAGGAACTGCTGAAAAACGTGACAGTTACGAAATGAGTAATGGGCATGTTATTGCCGAATTTGATCGTTATTCTCTCGCCACAAAGACAAAATCAGCTGAGTTTTGTTAGTTGCTTCATAAAAAGCAAATTACGAATAAATTTACAATGGACGAGTAACGTGAGCATAGTGTAAATCTTTATTTTTGATACTTTAAAATATTTATGTATTTCGAAAGTGATCAGTATTATTGCACTAAGGAGAACTCTCAAGGTTATCGTTTGATAACTACTAGTGTAATATAGTATCTTTTAGGAAGTTTTATTGTGTAAATAGGTTTAAACAGCAGTTTTGAATTTTTGTACATAATAGTTTATCGAGCTGTAAATATATAATATACAGCTTTTGTTAGTATCATAGTGATTTCAGAGAGCACTTCCAGAATTAGAATACTTCTGAAAATTTTGGACTTCGTAATATAGAAAAATACGTACAACCAACGCTTGAAGTTAAAATACTTTTCTATTCCTCCGGCACTTCATAAACATGCTTAGTTTACATTATAATTTAACCATCAATTCACTCAGTTACAATATTTAAAGAAATATTGCAACAGTAATGTGAAATTTTGTCAGAACGATGTAAACAAAATGATGCGTGACAAATCAATGCTAACATAATGATATGTCGAGTAGACTAACAACGATGTATGTCATACTACGTGCGACAATATAATGTACTATGAAACCACATACATCGCTAAGTGTTGCGGCAATATAGTGACGTATGATAAAACTACTATATCTATCTATCATATATATATATGTAATGTGTGTGTGAATAAATAAATACTGTGGGCCATATAATGAATTACGTAAAAATTCAAATTACTGTATCGGGGGAAGCAATACTACAATCATTTACAGTAATCAGTAGCAAATAAATCACACAGAGCCTTGTACTTAATGCAACTTACAAATTAATACAAATAAAAAAAAAAAAAAAAAAAAAACCTTTGTTCAATTTGAGGTTTTGCCCAAAGACAGGTTCTAGTTCATTTACCTAGCCCTTAAATTTAACATGCACAAGATTCCCTAATAATATTTACTTTCAGAGTGTGTATCTTACGTCATAACTTCTTATTTCATTGCTAGTTATAGTTGCATGTTATTATGATGTTTGCTACAGATCATTCATAAACTATTATGTTGCCGTGCCAACTTGTCGTATTTCTTCATGTCACCTTATTGTCTATGTTGGCATCCTTCTTGAACAATGAAACACTGATAGATACGAGTTTAAAGTAGAAACACCAACTATAGTACTTGGTGACGCACAAAGTATCTTGACACATTAATCTTAATGTAAAAAGAGGAACAAGTATATGCA
Organism: Thermobia domestica; assembly: GCF_964235325.1. NCBI lineage: Eukaryota > Metazoa > Arthropoda > Insecta > Zygentoma > Lepismatidae > Thermobia > Thermobia domestica. The sequence goes on along the minus strand of NC_137458.1, from coordinate 236,953,708 downwards.
ATTCTATATTGTTGTTTATATTATCCTTCGTTTGACAAAGACAATTAACCAAAAAGTCTTGTTCTTGATGTCAAATATTATCTACAAATAATTTTATATTCTTCGGTTTCTATGTAATTCGTATATAAATGAATTAGTAATTGTAAACGAATGACACCAAATGAAAAATACACTATGAGAGTTCAGCTTTTAAATAAATGAAGTTGGAACAAATAGTTTCGAGATAAGGGTGTAAGTCAGTCAGTAAAAAATAAGTAAATGGTGCTAACCCTTTTATAAACTCAACGTGTAAATATATTTCTGAGTTGAAAATTTATCATGTAAATTTGTGAAAAATTGTGATTATTGACAAAAATTTGTATTTATGTTATAGAATGGAATTTCAGTAAATGTAGCAATGTTTATGCATAATTTACAAAATTAATTCTAGAATATCAAGTCAGTGGAGCGATAAATTGTTTTGGAAATGTGAATTTTCATAACTTCCAAAATATCTGTCCAGCTTCAATACCTAAATAGACTGGTATATCCGTCGAGTTTCATTAAATGCGACTAAATAAAGTAGCTATATTGTCAAAGCTACAGAGGTGGAAATTTAGTAGATATTATTATTAATTGATTCTTTGTCCGAGTGCCAATATTTTGTTTATTAAATGAAAGAAAAATAGTAAGATGTGTTATTTAGACACTTGATTTTACTTAATTATATTGAATGCATGTTTAATGTATGGGATGTGATCTTATATATATTGTATAGTAAAATTATTTTTTTTCTGATTCTTAAAACAAATCTGTTATAAATAATTGGAGAAGTTAATGTTTAATCTGTTTTAAGTGTTCTATCAGTTTTAAGTGTTGTAAAAATCTTGCATTTTAAACAAACTTTTAATTATTAAATATTAATTTAAAAGTACTTTATGAAGTGTATTGCTTTCCTTCTCTATGGTTTTAAATTTTGCTGCTTAGTACTAGTCCCAAGGAGAACTTAACCCATCACTCAATAAGTTTGTAGGATGACTTATAAAACAACAACAACTTCTAGGTAAAATTCGACTTTATTCATCAACGTAGTCTCCTTCAAGAGTGATACATTCATTCCAATGCTTCTCTAACATTTCGATACTTTTTTTTTTTTTTTTTTTTTTTTAAGAATGATTTACCTTTGACCTCAAAATAGACTTCAGTTTCGACAATCACTTCTTTATTGAAGCCAAATCTCTTTCCTTGGAGCATTCTTTTCAGGTCTTCGAACAGGTAGTAGTCACTGGAAGCCAGATCCGGAAAGTATGGTGGATGGGAAAGCAATTCAAAGTGCAATTCGTGCAATTTTGCCATTGTTACGATCGACTTGTGACACAGTGCATTGTCTTTGCGAGAGAGCACTTTTCTTTTTCATTCGAGACTGTTTCTTCGTAATTTCTTTCTTCAAACGGACCAATAACATCATATAATATTCGCTATTGATGGTTCTCCTTTTCTCAAGGTAATCGATGAATAAAATACCATGCGCATCCCAAAATACAGAGACCAAAATCTTACCTGCGGACAATTGCGTTTCTTGTCGCTTTGGGTGATTGCTGTCCACTCAGCTACTGCCGATTTTACTCTGAGGTGTAGTGATGGATCCATATTTCATCCATTGTCACATACTGCATGAAAAAATCCTTTTTATTGCGAGCTCCAAACAGCGCTCTAAATCGTCGATGCATTATTGTTTTTGGTCGACTGTGAGCAAACGCGGTACCCACCTCAAACAGAGCTTTCTCATGGAAAAAATGTTCACGCAAAATGGTGAACACACTGTCTCCTGATATCTTTTAGATGTCATCTATCTCATGCAACTTCACTTTACGATCGACCGAAACTATTTTGTGGACATTTTATATATATATATATATATTTTCTGAAACAACTGTCGAATTTGGGCGACCAGATCGTTTATCATCGGTGTTTGTATGGTTGAGTTTAAATTGAGCAACCCACTTCTCATTTGTTTCGATGTACCAGAGTTGGATAACACTTATCAAGCCATTGCTTTGCTTGAATGGAATTTTCCCCTTAAAAAAGCAACGTTTTATGAACACACGAAATTCAGATTTTTCCATTGTTTTAAAAAAGTACAAAACTTGCGTCACTAAAACCTAAATTGTGAACTAAACGTCAGATTATGAAGTTGACACACGTATCATTTGAAGGTTAGTAATTCCTTAACATCAGATGGATTTATGAAAGGTGGCGACATCTATGTGTCAACTTACGAACTTATTGAGTGATGTGTTATCATCCTTCATTGTAATAAACTGCAGTAGTTTTGAAAATATATAAATCTACATTAAGCTGTAATTTTACAAATTACAAAGCATTAGTGCTGAAAGTGAACATTCAACTCCAAACTAACGTACAAACGAAAAAGCCTGTATCTTATCTTTGATGCAGTATATTAATATAAAAACGTTACAAACTAAAAATCATGAATGAATGAATATTTTAGTTTTACATCCAACATTTGTTTCCTGTAGACTGAAGGAGAGATGATTGATTTAAGTGAATGATTAAGAAGAACTAGTGACATGCTGAAGAATTTCGAAGACATTCATAGACATGATGAAGTCCACCATGAACTCACATAGTCCGGAATCGAACTAGGGACTCAAACTTGGAATCATTTTACGTTTAACTGCAATTACAGTATAATTCTAAGGTAAGTTAAACATTCCTTTTAATATTCAATACCAAAACGTTAATTTTGTTTTTATTATTATTACTCGAACTGAATTGTTAAAGTTTGTTAGATTTGTGTTAAAATTAGGTTAATAACAGGGTACGAAGAGTAAAATGTAGTGCGAATATTTTACACAACAAAAGTATGCAACGTAAATACATTATTCTCATAGAGAAAATGAGTTGTTCATCTATCGGCTTATTTCACGGAAGGAATTGATTATAATACTATCCTACACAATGTTTTGTAATAACTTTATCTTTCTTATATCTTTATCAGTGTTAAGTGCAGTAGTCGCAGCATTTACCGTTTACAAATTTAAACGAAATTATGTTAAACATTTGGTAAATTCACAGAATAAAAGCGAAGTATTTTTTTAAAATTATACTTAAATAACTCGTGTGTTGACAATGGTCTGATTTAGTCATTTAAACAACGAATATACACTCCTTAAAAACAGGCACGTAACCTAGGGAATAGGTCCGGACTCCGCCCCTCCCTCTTCGAGACCAGAAATGAAAGAAATTAAGGAAGGATGAAACAAAATGAAATGAGAAAAAGAAGGATCAGCATTAAAAAATAAAAACTACAAGAAGCTTTTGGTTACTCTTTCTTATGAGGAGATTTGTATTACTTGCAATACATAGGCGAGGTGAGCGAGATATCCTGGAAGAGTCAGGGAATTTGAAATTTCTAGAAAAGTTACGGAATTCTCAGAATTTCTGCTACTAGTCAGGGAGATTTCAAGCTTCCGAATGCATAGTGCCGTTGTGTAACAGCATGGACATTTTTTATCATAATTTTTCGTCGTCATAATTTTTATCATCCTTACAGTGTCAAACATGTTATTTCAAAAACAATTTTCTACTACTCCTTTAAGCTGTCGTTTGGAATAGACAGTAGTTGACGGAATAATAAAAACAAAAATTTATGTGGAAAGAAAGTTCTGTTAACATTTGATTCAACAGAGAAAGAAACACAGATATTGTAAAATAATTAACAAGACATTATTGAGTATGTACTTTTTATAATAGCGAATATGTAGTTTTTGTAATAGTTGAGGTCATAATGAAAGGAAAATTGTTATATTTGAATGAACAGAGGAAGGACGTAAATATTGTAAAATCTTTTTCAATATATTTTTTATTTTACTCGAGATTTCTTTATAGTTTGTTATTAAAATACTTACCAACATATCCTCATTTTATTGTAATAACAAAACAATACATGTTGATAGTAAAGTAGTTTAGATTGATCGAGCTCCTGGGTCTTCAGAATTTCATGTCACGCCCCCTCCCCGTTACGAAATCCTGGCTAAACGAACTAATATATGTTGCCAGTAAAATAGTTTAGAATGATCGAGCCCCTGGTGTGATGACCACAGTATTTCATGTGACGGACCCCTTCCTTCACGAAATCCTGGCTACGTGCCTGCTTGAAACCTATTCCATGAAACATAGTTTTACAACTGTAGTCGATTTATTTACAAGCACTTGCAATTTGTACAGAATGACCCAAAAGTAGGTATACAGTAGGGCGGGGCGAACTTCAAGAAATGTAAACAGAAGCTTTTGTCTCTAGTTCTAAAAGTTGATACAGGTAAAGATAATTTCGTATGTAAAATTTCAGATTTTTATCTTTTGATTTAAGGGTCCCAACTTTGAGTTAACAATGAAGCTATTATTGGCATATGATAAAATGTAGTTTTTTTTCTGTTCAGTAGGTTTATTGTTCTAAAACATGCATTAATTTTTTAAAAGAAGTATTACTTAATTATCTGCTTTCAGAAACGCATGCTTAGTATCCAAATTTCCTTCTTGATTCCTCGGATGAAGCAATCATTCCATGTCTGGCTTTATGACCAAAAACTTTTGTGGAAACCCTGGAAACTTCTTTTACGACTGGTTCAACTGCTTGTGAATGACATTGAATTCCTGTAAATTCCAGTGGTCCTATTTCAATCTTTGCCAGCAATTCTTCATCTGACATTGAGTTTACAAGTGGAAATGGCGTTGTGACGGAAGCATCCCAATCAATCATCTTTTAGTAGTCTTCTGCTTCGAGATGAATAATAATATTTGATTTACAAAATTTTCTCATTCCAGCTTGATTGGTCGTTCTTGCAACAACAATCTTGTTTACTGCATCTTTTCTTACTTCAATGTCTGGATCTGCAAGAGCTGCAAGAAGAATATTTTCACTGTGGACAAAATAACAATTTAACTTTAGAGATCTTATTGCAGCTTCCTTCACCTCACTATCGGGTAAATTTCTAACTTTCTCCAAAATAAAATAGAAGTTACGTGATCCATCAGTGCAGTTGGAATGGGTTTTTATCTCGAACCAACTTGGAGCATACACTTTAACGATGTAGGTTACAAGCTGCAATAGATTTTTGGATAGATTTCTTGTGCTCATGAACAAACGAAGGGTTCGATTGGCGAGCGTCAACCACCTGGCGTGATTAAGGGCACCTGGAGAAGCAGTTTGTAAAAGTTTTATAACAGCAGCATCAGCGTTGTCCTTTCCCTTTTGTACTGCGATGCAAGCCTTCAGCAAATACTTTTGATCAGCGCTAAAATCTTTTGTGATATTCACACAAAATTCCTTGACATTTCCAGTGACGGGCTGGAAATCAACTATTGGAACATCCCGTGAATCAAAACTTAGCATCTTTCCGATATGCCCCGAAAATCCCTTTCGACCAGTTGTTTTGCCATAAATATTTTTAAAAATTTCTCTTAGTGGAAGCTTATTCAGATGCAATATACAAATGAGCCACTGTAAAGGTCGATTTAAAGCTGTTTCCAGTCGACGTATAATTCCAGAATGTTCGCCGGTGTTTGTATTTGTTCCATCACATACCACAGCACGCAAAGTAGCTGTCGAATCCGTGTCACGTATAACAGAGAGTATTTCATTTGAAATATCTTCTGCTTTGCCACTTTGTGGAGTAATATGATCAACGTATATGATCCACTAGGATATGCAACAATAACGTAGTGATCCTCCTCCTTTGTTAGTTGTCCTCCATCTGGTCCAAATAGTCTGGTTTCATCTATGCACCCATCAAAACCAACACAAATTAGCCTGCGCAAGTCAAACGAACGAGATTCTGCTCCCTTGTCTCTCCAATAAAGTCCTGTCTCCGCAACTTTGTTGGTTCTAGTATATTTTCCGGTTTATTCAGTTTCAGGTCTTTCAGGCATGCATTAATTAATTTGCAAGCATCTCGGTTACTAACGCCAGTTCTTTCCATCATTTGGCTTAAGTTTGGGTACTGATGCCTATTTTGTGTTGGCCGTTTTTCGGAATCTGTCTTCAGAGTCGGATGTGTTTGCTTCATAAGGTGATTCATCTTCGAAGGCCACACCACTTGCTTCATTTTCTTCCATAAAGTTCAACTGACAGGCAGTAGTTTTAGTCGTAGTTAGGCTTTGCAAATGCTTTTTCCTAAACCGCTCTTCCTGGTCCGTCCTCTCTGCTTTTTTTCTGAAGTGAACTCGAAACAATCTTGTCAATCGAACCGATTACCATTTTCCGACCCGAAGTCTGATCTACCCAGAAATTCCACTCAATTTGTGGTACTTTTATGGCGCATTTACACAACTGTCTGTCCATTATTTTGTTTCTAACACACTTGCAAGTACAGATATCAAATTTTTGTTTGAAATTACTGAAGTCCGCTTTGAATGTAAGTGATGTGCGCTTTGCTGGTGGATATTTTTGGAGCTGTTGGGCAAGTCGTATGAGCTTTGAAAGTTTGCCCAAAACGCTGTAATATCCAATGACTGGAATGCTAGCTTTGTTCCAGATACTGACAAGATCATTCGCCACATATTTTAAAATATCTCTTGTAAAAGGTGTTTCTTTCCCCTCTTCAGGTAGCATTTTTTTTTTTTTTTTTTGTAGAACAGGTAGCATTTAACTACTTCTTCCTTCGTCGGGAGTTGTCTTCCAGAAAATACTTCAGGCTGACCAAATAAAGAATGGTGAGACTCTGATCGAGTCAGTGGTCCTCTTGAAGATGAAGCCATACTCACTGTTAGTTTGCTATACTGAAATATATACAATTTCACAAAATCGTTGTACTCGGTATGGAAAATTTAAAACTAAATATGAATGTAATAGATTAAGAGATATACTTCACACCCACTAGGGATAAGAAGTCCGTTTTTTCTGAGGTGGTTCACCCTCCTAGATATTTGATGATAGCGTGCTGTATTCCCACTCACAGTGAGAACCCGTTTATGAATGAGGCGGGTGTCCTCAAGTCGAGTGTATAAAGCTAGCTGTGACTCCCCTGTGCTCTCAATAAGAGAAAAGCACAGTGATGTCGATCTTACGATCCTTCACAGTGTAAGCTCCTTCAAAAATATAGATTTTCTTGTGGCTCCCCTGTGGTCTCAGACGAGAAACACGGTGATGTCGATCAGAGACTGATCCTCCACAAATTGAAATTTTCATCTCATAAAAAATATTATTATTTATTTATTTTTAACATTTACCCGTTCAAAGGGTTGCGCCCTTTCTTCGGTAAGAGCTAGGGAGAATAGCACAAGAGATCCAAGTATCATTAGAGGGTCTAGGTGCTATTTAATTAACAATATATTTGAAACTTTATTCATTTTCATGGGAAGGGTCATCAATTGTGTGAGAACAAGCCTCAGTTGCGGTGGGTGCTGGTCCAGACTGGCTGGCTGGCATACAAGTTATGGTCTTGCTGGAACTGCGGTGCCTGAAATGAATAGATACATCACACATATGGTGATTAGTTGAATACATGAAGAGCTATGAAAGCATTATTTTTAACAGCTAAGTATATGACAGTTATTAGATCTGTAATGATGAATGGTATGAGGTGAAATGCTACGATGCCACAACACATGGGTGATGTTAATAAGACAAATGCTATTATCTTCTGTTCCTGGGGCGACGCAGGAACTGATGGAGACAAAGGCACCCTGTTAGTGGATGGTTTTACTGTGCATGAGATGGATAGATGAGTGGTGAAACTGTGCCAGGATGGTAAATGTCAAAAACTTCTGGAACAATGTTGTCTTGGCCGATGTTGAGATGATAAAGGGTCATCAGATGCTGAAGAGGTGTGGGATAATATACAGCGGGAGTATCATAGTCTCGGTAATTTGCGGAGAATGCTCAGGAATATGGGATGAGCAGCTTCAATGCGTTTCTGAATGTACTTTGAGCGGAGGGCCTCAAGATGTGATAATAGTGGTGGAAAATTGATGCGTTCATAAAGAAGGCGTGTCGGATGCGGGAGACGGATGCGAAAGGCTAAACGAAACGCATGGCGTTCAAGAATGGCTAACTTAAGATAATATTTAGAGGGTGCTGATATCGAGGCTGTGTGGCCATAAGTTAGAATTGGGCGCATGAAAACCTTGTATGTATTGAGAAGGAGAGAAGAATTTAGACCCCACGTGGTACCTGTTAGGCGCTTTAGTAACTTGAGTCGGTTTTTGGCTTTCTCGATGACAGTAAGAAGATGAGGCATCCAAGTGAGCTTGGAGTCAAATACAACGCCAAGATATTTAAGAGTACTATGGATTGTAACCGGACTCTTGACAACATGGAGACGTAGCAAGTGGGGATTTCGATGGACCCGTGATCGTCGTCCAGATCGCTTGCGTTTTCGCAGCATTAATTGCCAATCGCCAGATGTCGCACCAGTCGACAAAAGCATCAATGGCCAGTTGAAGGCTATATTGAATAGAAGTAATTGTCTTACCGACAGCCAGAAATGCTGTATCGTCAGCAAATTGGAAAAGTTGTACGTTAGGGGTAGTGGGCAAGTCGGATACATACAGCAAATATAATAGGGGTGAAAGAGAAGATCCCTGTGGTACGCCAGAATTAAAAAAGATTGGAAAGAACAGAGCATCATTGATGGAGATGTAGGCAAGTCGGGCTGTAAGGAAGGAATGTATAACTCTGATGTAAGAGCGGGGAAGTTGAAAGGAGTATAACTTGTATATAAGACCCTTATCGAACGCCTTTTCTAGATCGAAGATGACCAGACTAGATGGATTGCCTCGATTGAATTGGTTATATATAGAAGTACTGAGACGTAACAGGGGATCTAGAATGCTAAAGTTAGGTCGAAACCCAGCTTGGTGCAAATAAAAATAACGGCGTACAGATATAAATGCAAGATTTGGTAAAAACTTGTTGCAAGTTTTAGGATAAAACTGCGTTAATTGCATCGAACAAATATTTATTTTAAGCAAAACAAGAGAAAAATGAAAATATGTATAAACTATAATTAAAATATGTGGTAAGGAAATTCTGCAACTACACCAAAATCTTTTGTTTTACAAAAATACACTGACATTTGCGGTGCAATCTAGCGAGGAATTGGAAAATTACAAAATAATAAAGTTACTGAATCAATTTCAGTTGCGACCAGTAGAAGTGTGATTTTTTTTAGAAATCATACTGAAAGTGTGCTTAGCACATGCAAGAGCAGCGATCTTCATTAAATTTGCATCAATTAATTTTTTTGCCCCGCCTTAGTATACAGTCGAAGTACTGTCATAACTTGTTGTTTATAACTTTTTTCGTTTCTTTTTGAGCTATTCTGATTCCTCGAGTGATGGTTGTTAACTTAAATGAAGATCGAAGAAAATGGATTCTTAAAATCTATTGGAAAAAGTGAAAATGCTCAGCATGTTCGTGCGTTATGGAGGAATGAATTTAACGCTCCTGCGTCATCACATTTTACAATTTATCGAATCAAGTGCAAATTAAAGACAAAACAAAACAAAACAAAGCAGGTTTAGTAGTTAATACACCTTAAGACTGCAATGGCAGAAGATAATAAAAGGAAAGTTGCACTAACATTTGTAAACAGTCCAAAAGAAGCTTTCTGTATCTAGAACGTAGTTATAACGCTCAATGCCTAAATTGAACTTGAAGTTTGTGTCATGTGTGTCACAGCGTTTTGGGTATGCTAGAATAATGTTGCAGTGTTGATTAAGGGCATTTCGAACATTTGCGTGACTGGAAATTGTGATTAAAATTAAAATTTAGGTACCACTGTATACCTACTTTTGGGCTACCCTGTATATTACGAACTTTTCAGTCCAATCTGTGAAATAAATTCAGGATTGTACAAGTTTACAAATTAAGTAGGGACTTGTTTCGCCAAACTTTTAAGATTATTCGATTTTATAGAGTGTAAAATATGAACTTAAAACTCTAGATCAAGGATAAAAGCCATTTTCTAATACTGGTTCCATAACTACTTACTTGTCATGACAGTTATCATTTTATGATTCAAACAATCAAAAAAAGTTTTATTAGTTCTACATTAGTATTTGTATCTTGTAGAACAGGAGCCGGACACACAGCCATCATAAACTGATCAGCTGTTTAAGTTGTATGCGTAGCTGAGTGTAGTGAGAAGATTTCCAAAGATGACTGGTCGCTTTTTCTCGTAAAAAGTTGAAATAAAATGACATAATGATTTTCGGACAACTTTTAGACATCTGGAACGAGAACACAGAAGAAATGTTTGAAAACAAAGGGATCGATGGTTATACGGTTAGAAGTTTTTTTTTTTCCACGCGCGTCTTTCAAATTTTTAATTTAATAATGAAATTGTATAATATCCTCTGAAACTGGATTTGATGAGGTATATCTTAAAATTAAAGTGAAAGCTTTTTTTATTTATTACATATTAGAGAAGTAAAATACACCTTTACGTTTTAAAAAGTTATGACCAGTAGTGGTTTTGACATAAAGAGGTTCTATCATAACTCTTCTACTTTTACATATGCTAATAATACTTTTACATTCCACTCCTTTATTTAAGTATGTGAAGTTCTACCACCTTCTTCAACTCGGACGGAAAGTGTTCGGATTCAAATTATACTGAACAATATCCGAACTTGAATTTAATTGTTGTTTAAAATATGTCGAAGACAATTCATATACTTTGCATACGAATGAAATATAATCTATTTAACATTTTCATATCACGATACAAAACATATCTGTATCATATTAAGTTAAAAGTCATAGGTTGGTTACGTTATCTTTGCGTGCAGTGTAAGTGAAATTCCTTTATTATAGTTTTGAATAAGAGTGAAGAAGTAAATGGTACACTAGCGCACCAAGAAATAAGCCTCGCGTCCCGATGTTTTCAGTCTATTAAATAATTTATAATTTTTGGTTGAAAATTTGCAATGAAAGAGCACATATTATGACTGGTCGATAACCTGAGTTGATGAACTTCATTTCGCGAAATGTGGATTCGGAAATTGCCTCATAAATGTGACTAGGGCGTGTTCGCTCTATGATCGGAAATCGTAATTAACAAATCTAATGAAATGTAGTACAACATATAGTATATAATGCTATAAGCTGTTGTATTCTGTACTAACAGTAAATACATTCAATACGTTACAAATTTTGAGTTAATTAACCTTATGTCCCCTTTTAAGTTCCAACATTCTATGTATGTACTATAGGATGTGTGTGGTTATTCAAGATATCTACGTATATAATGGCTGGAAGTAATTCGACCTTTGAAAGTAAGACCATAAGCAACGGAACAGCATGAATTTATGGCCTACACCAATACAAGTCCGCTGCAGTGTGTAATCGCAGGAAATAGCCAGGGTATAGAAAATTATAGTATTTGCGCCGAGTCGTGAAGCTTGACCTAGATCTATCGATGTCACCACCCAATAGAACGCGAAGGTGTGTTCCAGTCTTCAACTCTCACCCATCAAATTTTGTCAGTGTCGCCTCTCGCGCTACACGGAAAACATCTCCCGAGAGTATAGTGTTGTCGGTTTGGCGCCAAGTTCCATTTTGTTAATTGTCTTTTGTTGCTTAACATTTTCGTTGTTACTATTCGTGTTATTGTTACCGTTTTAGAATAATTGTTATACAGTGGTTGTTGTTGCGCAGTGTTATTATTGGTAATTTTTAAATGCTTTTTTTTGATACCGGTACTCATTTATTTTATTTTCAAAGTTTGGCAACATTGTTAGTGAATTTCAGCTGTTTGACGTTTCCCCAAGTGTGCGCTCGGGAAGCGACTCCACGAATTGTACCGAAGTTTTCTGATGCATCGGGGCTCAAACAAAATATTGCTGTGATTGGTTTAGAGACCAAGCTTCACGACTGGGCGCGAGTACTATAGTACAATCTGTAGCAGGACCTCAAAAACTGCTACAAGTCTTTTAATTTTGAATTCATTCAATCTCAACCCATTTTCCTTAAGAATATTGCGGGATTCTTTATGAAATTTGAGTATAAAATTTCAGAATATATATGTGGCATATTCTGAAGCTAAACATCATAAGAATGACTCTACTAATGCACCGCACTAATTCACTACTAAGATATATTTTAAATGATTCTGATATCTTTTAGGCGTAATAATTTTGTTGATATAAATTAAGAATTCGTCGCGTGTCAAGAATTGGGTTTCTATCGTTATAGACTCAAAATCTTCATATATGAAAAATCGAAGTTGGGACATTCCATATGAAATCAACCAATGAAATGACAAAATCTGACTTGGCGATCTTAGATTTTTGTAAAAATTGGTGAACAGCTTTATTACGCTGGGAGATGAAAAAATCTCAAATATTCTCTCTCTCCTCCTGAAAGTATCCCCATACAGGATGTTCAAAAACTGCCAAAATGGGCATTTTTTCAGTTACAATGATTATTAAAAATTGGCATAAAACTGTTAATATGTACACTAGAAACATGAAATAAACACCATTAGAAAGCTTAAATATTGCTCTACAAGTTGTACTATATTGAGAAAACCTGTATAATAAAAAAATAGCATTTCAAAAATTAAAATTTGAATTTTGAATTTCGCAGAAATGTCCCTGTGAATTTGTTCCAAATTGTTCAGATTGTAGACCCATAAGTATACTAAAACAACACAAAGTTTCACTTTGGGCACTCAATGGGATCCGATTCAAAATTCAACATAAAACAAACATTGTAAGATATTGACGTATGAATATTTGGGTTCAGATCGATAAACATTTGCCTGTAGCTATTTATCTACAGCATCAAATGAATTTATATTCAACTTTATTTGTTTCTTAATGTATCCATTTGAATTTACACGATTATCCACCTTTCGAGTTATTTAGACAGGTATTACGTTTCCGAAAATTACTCAATAGAGGTCATTACTCTTGTTAGTCAGTATGGATGTTTACACATTTATATTGACCACATTGATATGCGTGCATTCCTTTGTTTCAGGATTCCAATTACAAAACTTATTATGAAAGGGAGGGATATATATCCCTCCCTTTCACAATATCTGTATCAAATGTGTCATGAAACACAGTTGCACTCTTCACAATCACTTCGCACACTTTCAGTAGAAACAGTTAGTCAATAAATTCTTTTTCCAATTTCAATGATGCACTTCCACATGTCTGTAGGCCTAACAGCAATCCTGAAACAAAGGAATGAAAATAACATGTATCAATGTAGCCAATGTAAATTTAGAAACATCCATACTGACTAACAAGAATAATGTTCTCTATTGAGTAATGTTCGGAAACGTAATAACTGTCTAAATAACTCGAAAGGTGGATAATTGTGTACATTCAAATGAATAATAATAATAATAATAATAATAATAATAATAATAATAATAATAATAATAATAATAATAATAATAATAATAATAATAATAATAATAATAATTTATAGAAATGAAAATGAAATTTATAGAAATTTAGTGATTATATGTTAAACGATATGGCTTATATGAATAGGGTGAATAATTGAAGGACAGATGGTCAAAAATTACTTTTTTCCTGTATGTAGGACTACGAAATGTGTTTATTTTTTAAAAAATTCGAATTAGATTTTCTTCTCTATGACTATTATATTATCTCCTATTGTCGCTCGAAAATTAAACCAAAAAAGTAACTTTTATATGAAGTTCAAATGTGAAACTGATTTTGTTCTTTCGTTTGCAATTTAGATAGATTAAAACAGTTCAATTTTAGACTCGGTTTCATGACTTTTCGGGGAATAACCAAGAGTAGAAAATCATATGGAGCAAAAGCCACGAAAAAAAAAAAAAAAAACACGTTGAGGGCGAAAATCACGCTGCCGGAATCTTTGATGTAAACAAACAACTGAATGTTGTTGTAGGAGGCTGAGTCCCCTTCAGGTGTGAGTTGACCAAGTATTTCTAAAAATTATTTAGTAGGAATAATCTGTAAATTAAGCATGATTTTTTAAAAAGCTTTCCACTAATAAATTACGTATAGATATAATTACTTTTTCCTCTAAACCTTCAGTTACAATGAACAATTTAGCAGGTGATTTTCCTCGAAGTGTACATATTTTAGCAGTAAACCATTATAAAATGTATGATAGAATCAGTCGAGTAAAGTACATTTCTTCAAGTCTGAAATATTAATAGTCCTAAAGTAAAATAATCGTTTAACCCTTAATGTAATTCTATATGTCGTCAGTTAAATTAATTTCTAATTTTTATTTTAGTTGTATATTATAACAAGTTTTTGTAAAGCATCTAACTCAGGTGAATTCTAAACAGTATCAAAGAAGATGGGCAAGTGTATTAGGGTATATATATTATTGAACCAATAAAAGTAAACACTTAATAAATAAGGTAGAATACGCCAAGTGAACTTAGTGGTGGACAAACACCGTGTGCGTGGGTTTTCTCGGGGTTCTCCCGTTTCCTCCCACTTTCTTCATTCCACCATTTCATTCATTACTCATCATCACCGTCTCCTTTAGCCTAACCGGCATAACCGTGGGACGTAAAACTCAAAGATTTCATTTCATTTCATTTTCATAAGGTAGAATACATTTCCTAAAATACCTACATATACAAACACATAATATTCAGACATAAGATGCAATATCTATCTATCTATCTATCTATCTATCTATCTATCTATCTATCTATCTATCTATCTTTAGCTGCTAGGGGTCTAAAAAGGACGAAACAATAGATACATTCTATATTTTCTAACTTTGATTTATTTGCTCCTCTCTATACTATATTGACTAAATCTTGAACTGAAGAAATGCGTGAAGCAATAAAACTATGAATATGCTATTGCCATCAACACGTTCTGTTCTAATTTAGTTTTCGGAATGTCATGATATATTTTCTAAAATATCACTATTTTTGCAAAAATGACTTTTGATGTCACCGTTTTACAAAGAAATAAGTATAAAAAGCTTTATCGACCCTATTATCTATTCACAAATAAATATTTTGTTGTTTTTTAAGAAACAAAATGTATTTTGTTCATTACATATCACCAAGGCATCTTTCTGTGAGGCGAAAAAGTCGAAGGACAAAAAAGTTTATATTTTCGAATAAATTTTGTTGAGATTGGTAAAGGACTGTGAGAAACATTGTTATAGAAAGTTTCGTTAATTGATTTTAATAAATAACATATTTATACATATCTATAATTTTGAGGGGTTTAAACGGGACGAAATGTTTCCAATAATTTGGATTTTTAAAAAATAACAACAATATTTTACATCTTATTGCAATGAATCTGACATAATTCAATCTAAGTAGCATAAGAAACGTTTTCCCGAGACGTGTCAGTAATTAGATAGAAATAACGTTGATCGATATGACGATATTTTTTATGGTCAAGGGGTTTTTTCGGGACGATTTTTGGTTATTTCCAGGTATCCAACTCTCAACAGAATGTGTAAGAAAATGTCGGCAACTGTGAGCGTACTCTTTAAAACGTCTCCTCTCAAGCATTTCTCATTTCATAAACTATTCTGTTTAAACAGTTCACAGAAATTAGGATGGAAAATTGACAAAAACAGTGTCTACCAACATTTCAGATAGAACATCATTGCCATAACAATTGCTTCGGAGAAAGTCACACCACCGTTCGCTCATAGCAAACAGCATTGAGAAGGGGGAAATATGTAGAGGAGGAACCCTCCCCACGTGCGTCACGCAGCAGCTCAATAGTTGATTGACACCTGAAGTTCCTTTATAGCTGTTTTCTTCCGCTGGTTATAAAGCAGTAAAGCGAACAAGAAAGACTGGTTACAGATTTCAATAACAATTGTATAGGCTGTGCTCTACACAAACATATTTAAAGCTGAGAAAATATGTAGAAGCCCTGGACTAAAAGACACACATCATTTGAAATATTATAATAAATAACTACAATACATGTATATAGAATGAGAAATACATGTTACTCAATGATAATTAAATAATCCAGTGTAACACCACTCTACAATATATCCCATATTTTCAGGAACACCATCAATAAGACCGTTATATTACTGTTTTATTTATGGTTTAGTGTCTCACTGGTAATTACACTGAAAGGAGAGGTTCCGACTTCATATGATCGCATGCAGTTTTTATATGGTTTCTTGCCTTTCACTCCTTACATTGTGTCGTTTATTATTATTATTATTATTATTATTATTATTATTATTATTATTATTATTATTATTATTATTATTATTATTATTATTATTATTATTATTGAGTTGAGTTGATTTTGAGTTTAACGTCCGTTTCAGCAGCTAAGCTGTATGAAAAGTGGACGTACTGATTAACGTGGAATCCGAAACACATGAGCTCCTACTGGGAATCGAACCCAGGTACCCCACGCCACAGACGCGTACGCTAATCTCTTAGCTATGGAGATACTACTACTACTACTACTACTACTACTACTACTACTACTACTACTACTACTACTACTACTAATAATAATAATAATAATAATAATAATAATAATATAGTTTAAATTAAAAGACAAATTCTGACCAAAGCATACATTAACTAATAAATAATACCATTACAGTTTCGGCCAATTGCTTTGGTTAGACTTTGTCTTTTAATTTATACAAGAAGTTCCAAAGCTAGAATGAGTGATATTCAAATAATATAGTTAATAACATCAAGAAATTTTGAAAACAATAATTTTGGGAGAAAATAGTTTTTGTGGTGGTAAATTGAAGAAATGAAATTAACACTAAAAGCATTTGCGAGATTAAATGTTTTTATAAACTAAACTACTTCCCTGATATTCGAGAAAACCGCACTCAATGTTTTTAATTTCTTCATTTTATCTTCTCAAAAATAGTTTCTTCTTTTTAATGTATTTTATAAAAACTTTGCTTTGTTATAATTTCAGCATCATCTTTACCAAAGGATTTACCAATGAATAAATGAGAACTTTATTTATGACCTCTTTCTAGTACCGAAGCTATACGTTGCTTGAAAACAGTAATGGTTTTAGATTAGGTGTGAAAAGTAATATTGTTGAAATGGTGGGAAATCCACATTTAACATGCCCAGGAGGAATTCAATTGCTCCAAGGGGCTCCCTGTCACTCTCTGAAATAATCACTGCTTGAAAATGAAATCTCTGAGTTTAGTGCCACACAATTATGCTCCAAGGCTGAAGGAGATGGTAGCGAATGAAACAAACAAGTGATGGTAAAATCTTGGCGATATAAAAAGCAGGAGGTAATGGAAGGTCTTCGAGAAAACCCGTGCACATAGTTTTCATCCTTGGCGAGAACCAGGACCGAAGCAGGGGCCACATATCCTAAGAAGTAGATAGGTGCTCTATCACTGAGCCACCGAGGTTTCCGTATAAGTGAATCCATACCTCAAGATCGAATCAGATCTACGTTAATAAGTTCAAATTTTAAAGCTGATCGAACTCGGAGCTAAAGAATCGAACTCGGAGCCTCTTACATCACGCTCCACTAGAACAGAGCGGGGACTGTAGGGGGTGAAATACAGGGACCTGATCCCTATTAATTGTAACTTCCTGAAGTTAGCTCTCCACTCATCACAAATATATATTCCAAATATTATACTTTATTCCTTTTAAGTCATTTTTAGTACTCAAAGAGCATGTTCCCCAAAAATCTCGAAATCTAATTTTGTAAAACAAACACAGGGGCGGATCCAGGATAGCGATCGGGGGCGATCGCAACCCCAAGAATAGGATTTAAAAAAAATAAAACCCATTACAAAGTTGTAGCTCTTGATTTTTTTTAAACATTGTATTATAATTATAGAATAAAACCTAAAATAAGTAAGTCTTCAATTGCAGAAGTTAAATGAATCAATACATCTCAATAAATTACTTGCATTGGAATTCTTGCTCAGAAAATGCCCACTTTCGAAAATGTAGGTGGTAAACAGTAAGCTATAAACCCATTTGTCCACAAGTGTTTGCCAATATTCCTTAGGACTTTGACGGTACAGAAAGTCAATAAACGTAATGGTTCTGGCATTTTACATGCAAGTGCAATTGAAAATACAAAGAAGGAAGTAATATAACTAGCGTATGAATAGAAATTAAAGTTCATGATTCAAGAAGAATTCGTATTCTTATTATTATTCTTATTCTACTGCTACTACTGTTTATTATTATTATTATTATTATTATTATTATTATTATTATTATTATTATTATTATTATTATTATTATTATTATTATTATTTGTAATCCATCCGTATCAACGTTTAAACAAGTCAACATGCATGGCAGTGCATGGCAGCCAAGTTACGCGAAGAAAATGAAAACTGGCCTGCACTGCCGTAAGCATATTATACACAACTAGAGATTTGGGTAAAATCGCCGATTTCGAGGCTCTGTAAAACCGATTCTAGTAACGGGAAGAAACATGAAATTTAGAATTTAAGGAGATATCCGAGAGATGTGATCATATACCAAATCTCACATTCCTACCTTCAACCATATTCGAGCACTGGACCCCTAAAATATGCAGTTTTCAGGCTCACTGACTCACTGACTCACTCATCAAATTGATTAGGTACTTTCCAATGAGACAGAGACGTGAAACTTAGCACAAAGGTACCTTATAATGACCTGAGTATAGAAAAACTCCGAAATCTGATGAATGTGCTATGGGAAATTTTACATGGGCAAAAAACTGTTCTTAGCTAAGCAAGAAATCGTTTCACTCACTCACTCATCAAATTGATAAGGTACTTCCCAATGAGATAGAAACGTGAAACTTTGCATAGAAGCACCCTATAATGACTCGAGTACAGAAAAAGTTGGAAATGTGAGGAATGTGTTATGGGATTTTTTTATGGGCTAGAGACTGTCCTTAGCCAAACATATATAGGTTCGTCCTCTCATTCATCAAATTGACTACGTGCTTCTCAATGAGATAGAGATGTGAAGCTCTTCTTAAAGGTACTTTATAATGACTAGAGTGTGAAAAAGATCCGTAATGTGAGGAGTGTGCTATGGGAAATTTTTCATGCATGAAAACTGTCCTTAGCAAAGTAGAAATCGGTTCACTCACTCACTCATCACTTTCATTTGGTACTTCTCAATGAGATAAGATGTGAAACTCTGCATAAAGGTATCTTATAATGACCTGAGTATGGAAAAAGTCCGAAATGTGAGGAATGTGCTATGGGAAATTTCTTATAGGCGAAAAATTGTCCGTAGCCATTAGATACTTTCCAATGAGATGAAGATGTGAATGTCTACACAAAGGTAGCTTATACAGTAATAGCTTGAATATGAAAAATGTCCGAAATTTAAGGAATGTGCTATGGAATTTTCTATAGGAGAAAAACTGTCCTTACTCAAACAGAGATCGGTTCATTTACTCACTCATCATTGATTAGGTGCTTCCAAATGAGATAGAGATTTGAAACTCAGCATAATGGTACCTACCTTATATAATGACTTATCTAAGTAAAAGGTTCCAAATTTAAGTAATGTACTATGGAAATTTTTATGGGCCAAAAACTGTCCATTAGGTACTTCTTAATGAGAAAAAGATGCGAAACTCTATGAAGGTACCCTGTAACGGCTTGAGAATGAAATTTGAGGAATTTGCTATGGAAAAATTTTTCATTGAAAAAAAAAACTGTCCTTAAATCAGAAATCGGGAACGATTCCGTTATTAAACACATCACGTGCATTGTGATAATGTTGTCAATCGTCCGAGTAGTCGAGTTGGTGCCCTCCTCGCTGTCTATCACGTGCGCCTTTGGAATATGGGGTCCCGAGTTCGATTCCCGGTAGAAGAGCCTTTGGAATTTTAACTCTCCTCGATGTTTCTGTGTTCGTGTCCCTGTCGTTCTAGATTAATAGAAAAACGAGCTAAGGTCACCGAGAAAAATCCGTTATCCGGACATCGGTATATTGTACAAGTATACAGGATCCTTATGTTTACTATAGAAATCAATACTTAACATACGTTATTCATATGCTACATACGTACTGGCCTCTTTCCCGCGTAGATGTTACTCAGTGGCATTACAGGATGTCTGACATCTAACAGCCTTCCATACATTACGTACGTCAACTATAAGTTACAAACGGCCATCTGTATGTGAGATTCTGACTGTCTACATAGTTCTTTCCTTTGTGCGGAAAGTACGTTTATTCGGAACACTTATACGGAAAGTATGTTTAAAATATACTTTTTCAGTTATACGTTTAGTGTACGTTAAGTCCAAAAACTGCAGGATTTACATATGTAACCTACGTACGCCACATACCTACCTATGTAACCTATGTACCTACGTACATTTTTTCTGTGTGTGCGAGTAAAAAAGTGAAAGCTAGTAATAAGTAGTTAAGCAAGTTAATGAGGCATATTCTGTGCATCAGTTAACTTTTAAAAACGTGGGCTAAGACACGTACATACAGCCGTAAATTTCGTGGTTGGAAACCCAGACAAGGGAGCCAATATTGTTTTTCATTTTTCGGTGAAGATTTTCCCTTTATTGCAGTCATTTGTATTAAATAGATATTGAAATTAATTGATAAGTAAGAGATTGTAGAAGTGAGGATATTTATAATTAATGAAGTTTCCGAAGAAACGAGAAATTTAATTGTTCGAGTTTATGTGAGACTAGCAACAAGATGTAACGGATTTCGTAAATATATTGGTACCACGAGTTGTATTATGGTTACCACAGTCATTATCTAAAAATGTTCTTGATGCTTCGTGTCTCTATCTGTGAACAGTGTGCGAATCTCTTACGTATCAGCCTTTTCATCAACAGTGAATTTCGTGCCTTTGCTCTTCATATTTCCTGAATTTGCCCACCTGAGGGTCGCCCCCACGCGTCCGCCTTTGCTCGGCCTACTTCCTCACACCTCTTAAGCTCACAATTCTACCGAATTTCAAATTTCTTTTCCTATTTCAACTATCTAAAACATAAGATTTTGTATCCCAGGAAAACGCCTATTTAAATAACATGGGTTTTCCTTCATCTCCCTTTAGATTCCTTAAAAACAAAAAAAAAAAAAAAAAAATCACTTTTAGCAATTTTCCTGTAGGTTAGTCGCGGGAGGCTACAATCGTGCCAAATTTCATCATT